>NC_140942.1:27097587-28297587 GCF_014529385.1 Adiantum capillus-veneris | reverse complement strand
GCCTTTTTGGGGCACCTGTGTAGAGATATGTCCTTGTTCTCCACATTCAACATATGTTCCCGCTTTGAAATATTCGTCTTTTTGTTGTTCTGTCAGTAGAGATCGTGTATCTCTCTGCCGTTTGCTTTTAATTTGACTTTCTTGATTGTTTATCTGGTGGATAAGTCAAGTTACCTGAATGCATAGCAAATCCCCGCTTAGCATGTCCCATCAATTGTTGTATGGACTCGGACGTCTGCTCAAGGCAGTAGTTTCAGATATCTTTGGGAAGTTCACAGCAAAACCGCTCGATTTGCTGCTTGAAACTGATCTTCTTAAAGGATGAAGCAGGTAAGAAAACATCCCAAAATCTCTCACAGCATGTATCCAAGGGTTTTGCCTTGACCATCCGAAGACGATTCCAGTCGGTAATCACGTCCCGTTCATATTCTTGAGTGAGCCATTAAGAAATAAAGAGTCTCTTAAACTTCAGCCACTTTGTCGGTGCTTCTTTTCTTAACAAAAGTGTAGACCACCATGTCTGTGCATTACCTTTCAAATAGGATGCTGCCCGTCTAATCTTGGAGTGCTCTGTATAGCTGCCTCCAAAAAATACTATATCAAATTGTTGGATAAAGGCTAAAGCCTTAGGAGCATCTCGAAACCTCGAAGGTTTCAAACTGTACTGCCTGTCCACGCTCTTTGAATTCCTTGGTCTTTTTGTCCTTGTCTTCGAGAAAATCATTTTGATTGACCTTGTAAAAGTGCTTCCTTTTTGAGTAAAACGTATGGTCCTTTGGTCGTTTCTTGCCCTTTTGTCCTCACCACTCGAGTCAAAAGAGGATAAGCTGTCCGAGATGTCAGAAGAAGATGAGGATGAACTGGACAATCCTTCGAAACGTACACGCTTCTTTTGTTTTCTTGCATTCACAAAAGAGGATTTTCGGCCTAAGTAACCAGGTAAGTCAGTTCCCTTGTTGCGTTTCTTCAGTTGCTTCTTCTTCCCCCCCAATAGTTGGTTGACTCGTCTTTCGCCAACGTCCTCAAATTCATCTTCAGTAAACACAGTGCCCATGTTGTAGACCATTCCCTATGACAATTTGGAGGCATTGGAGAAACCAAAAGCTTACAAAGAAGGTGGTGCAGTTGTAAAGTTTAGCACTTTCAGCGGCTTTGTGGTTAAGGTAAAGGCTCTTACTTTCCTCCAGCAGTTTGATATAGCTTATGTAGGAGGAAATTTTACACAGGCCTTTAAGGTTAGGAAAGTTGCCACTTTCTTGAAAGACAATGCGCTTACATGGTGGACGACATTGTTGATGCAAAGGACAAGCATCCGCCACATGGGTATATACTTCAAGCAAATGTTTGTATTTGCGTGGCTGTCAAATGAATTTGAAGCCGACGTCATGACGGATTGGCACCAGCTCACTGTGGCTACTTGCAATAGCCTACATAGTACAATCGGAGGTTTCGTAAAGCGTTGCTCTCAATAACCTCTTATAGGTTTGTGCCATTGTGAAACCGGCCCGTAGGGCGGTAGACGTAGGCTTTCACCTGAATTCTTTACTTTACTTTAGACTTTAGGACACAAAGGAACTTCACGAATAAGCCTGTGATTGACTGGAATTCAACACTTAAAGACGAACCACGGCCTGTTGGCAGCTAGAGCGCTACCAAGCAAACAACGACACCCTGTTGGCCCCAAAGACTGGCGCCCCTTTCGGTATTTCGTTATTCTTATTATACTTGAGAAAAACCCGTAAACTTCTACAAGCTGTCCCACTTTTATCGGACTGAAATTCCTTTACTCTAACCCGATTGCGGCAACATAACCACAATAGAAGTCTCCACGGACAAAATCCCAAGTACACGGTGACTTTCCACGCACTTTAGAGCACTTCACAAAACCTGGTGAGAAATTGCAGCTTGCGGAATTCTTTGTTTTGGGCTTCAATCCGCGTGCTGATCGCTTCTGTGGATAGCCCTCGAGCTCTCGCACCTGTAGGGTCACTTGCCCTTGAATTAGATGAGATTCCTTGCGGGAAATCTCTCAAAGTTGTCCTGTACAAGCACCCAATGCTTTCCCGAGGCTCCCATGGCAAATAAACGACCTGAATGCTTGCACCTAACCCTCACCAAGCTGTCCAAACCTGTCCATGGCTGTAATTGCAGGTTTTTGACCCAATTTTGCGAGCATAATGGCGCAAAAATTTTTGTAGGTCAAAAGTACACGTCAAGGACATTTTCCTTGCGGTATGGAAGCTTTCCAGTGAGCTGCAGGTCAATTTCAGCATGCTGTAATTTCAGTTTTGCCACTGTTAGGTGCCTGTTGCCATGTACACGCATCCCAAGGCCTTTCCGAGGCTCCCCTGGCGACCCCTGCAGTTTAGGTGCGAAACCTTAAACCTGCAGAAAAACACAGCAGGCTGTAATTCTCTGTTTTGGACCGTTTCGAGCGGAGCGAGCATGCCTATGTGTGTCTCAGGTGCTGCCGCACGCGATGGGACAGTTCCCCTGTGAGTTTTCACACGAGAAAGCTCTCCGTTTTCGCATTCCTTCGCGATGGAACTGTGCGTACCTGAAGGGGATTAGCAATTAGCCAATCCGGTTCCTGTACAGAAGGCTCTTGCCTTGGCCCCAGAACTGTACATGGTCATCTGAGAAGCCCAACTAGAGGGGCATTACCATATGTGCAAAGGGGAGAGAGAGATGCGCGAGAGAAAATCGTCGCACTACATAGAGCAAGGGAGAAGGCAAGCTTTCCATTAAAGCTGTGAGGACCTGCACCCACTACTCACACACACTATAACACTCACTTATGGGCTGAAATCAGCCCCCCCTCTTGAAATGGGTGCCCCCTCTTGCTGATGCTTCTCGCATTTGCATCTGGAGCCACCATGTGTCCAGTTTGCCTCATTTGAGTTAATTCCCTACTACCCACCAACTTATGAGTGTAGCGAGGGGCCTAAATGACTTTGAATTGAGCCTAGACACCCTTTTACTGCTCGGATTCCAGTGCCCATTAGCCCGACCAACTCGTGGTGACCTGCCCTTCCCGATTGCGGGTGAAACTCTCGGCCGTCGGTCGTTTCACACTGGCCATACCATGTCCGACTATTTGCAACTTCAAAAAGAGGCTCCCAAAAATTAAACAAAAATTATCAGAAGGAAACCAACAACTCAAGTTAGCAATTGCCACGTCCTCGTGACATACCGCCCTCTTAAAAACGCAATTGTCCTCGATTGCGTGCCATATATACATGCCATAGATGATTTAGTGTGGCAAGCACCCTTCTATCATCGCATGTATCCGCAAGAAAGACTGTCAAAACATGTGTACAAATGACTTAATGAGACCTTCATACTTTTGTCAAACAATGTACATTGCTATTGCATTAAATCCATGAGTACATTTGATGTGCTAGTTCTATCATTAGCCTCCTTTGCAAACATTGGGTTGGGGCATATGTAGGTTGTAACCCAAAGGCCTCAAGGTAAAGCTGCAATACATTTGGTGACTCTGACAGTTCATGCTCTTCCATCCACTTTGCATCCATAGGTGGATAGTTCTTGAGCTTCACCACATAAAATCTTGCAACCTGTCCCTTAACTTTTTACCTCTGCAAGAGGCTCTTGCCTCTGCAAATGAGCATAATTCCACAACACTGTAGCGTACTACCCAGGACCAAGTAAGCTCAATTTCAAGATGATTTACCAATGCGTCAAAGAATCCAAGCAATTGCCTCAGAGAATCGAGCGGCAGACCCACGTCACTCCCGCAAGAGATCTAGTGGCCAGTCTACCACCGTGAGACCTCTCCCTATTTCATCTTGGTTCATACTTGCAAACCCTAAAAATGCAGCAAAAAGTCAGACCACTTTTTGGCAGGGTGAACGTTGGAAAGGTTATGTAGGAACATGCGGAATTTTTTGTCTGTCCTGTGAAGAGGAACCCTCTTCCCTAGTGTCATCCGTCTTGTCAACTATAGTGTAATTCCAAGTTCTTGTGCTTTGTGTCTTTGCTCAAAAACCAACCGAGGCTCACTTCTTGAGGAAAAAGTGATTGTGTCCCGGCAATGGAACCATGAAACCGGCCCGTAGGGCGGTAGACGTAGGCTTTCACCCGAATTCTTTACTTTACTTTATACTTTAGGACATAAAGGAACTTCATGAATAAGCCTGTGATTGGAATTCAACACTTCAAGACAAACCACGGCCAGGCAGCTAGAGCGTTGTAAACTTTCTACAAGCTGTCCCACTTTTATCGGGCTGAAATTCCTTTACTAACCCGATTTCGGCAACATAACCACAGTAGAAGTCTCCACGGACAAAATCCCAAGTACACGGTGTGGGCATGGCGCAGGAAACAAGCTGCTTTTTGTGACCATGGCTTGTATTTTAACATTCTCTCTTTCTCACTGATTTACTGTGGTTCAAACTTAATATTTTCATTTAATAGATGTGTTCTTTTTAAACACCTAGCATTGTCAATGATCTGATGTGTTTCTAAGAAACAAAGAGATGCTAGTTTGGTTTTGTAGGCTGAATGTGTGTAATCGTAAGAAACTTGAGGAGCTGTCCATGAAACCGCTGCTTTATCATCGTGCATGAAACAGCTGCTTGTCATCGTGGGATGTTTTATTTTAATTTTTTGAGGTTGTTGGAGTCAATTCGGTCAACATTGTCGTATATATGACTTTTGACTACCCATGAATGTTGACTATCTATCAATTAAAGAACGGAAATATTCAGCGCATGCAGTATCTTTGAGGATCTCAATGGTTGTTTTATCTGCAGCCGTTGGACACTGCTTCTTCTCGGATGCAGACCAGTGCGTTCGGAAAATCTCAAACATTGTGGAGGACTCTTAAAGAGGGTGGTTGGAGGCAGGCTTATGATGGTCTTGCAGCATCACTTTTATTAACCTGCAATCCTGCTATACAGGTATAATACTTACTGATACCGTTGCTGGTTATGGCTTGTGTAAGAGCTGGCAACTTGCCGTGGTTTGTGCGTTATTGAGCTTCTAAGTGTGTGGTTTCTCAGTACACAGTGTATGAGCAATTGAAAGGACGGATACTCAGATCAAACAATTCACAAACATCAAGGGTGAATAGAAGTAGTTCTGATACCTCACCTCTCGTATTATCCGCATTGTCTGCCTTTCTCTTGGGGGCTCTTTCCAAAACTATCGCCACAGTGATCACTTATCCTGCCATAAGGTAACCTGCCTGCAGCTTGTTTCTTTTCTCTCTAGTTCAGGGGAGGGAAGGGGTTATTTTGACCTTATTTAAGTGCCCTTTTTTTTTCCTTCCTTTTTCTTGTTTTACAATAGGTTTTTTTTTTTGTTTTTCTTCCTTTTTTTTTCAGTAGTTTTTTTTTGGGAAAAGTATCAAAATATCCCTCAAATTTGTGGAAATTCTTACAATAGCCCTGTAATTATAACCCTTGTGCTGTTGTTTACAAGGAATTGCTCCAATTTCCCCAAAGGTAACGTACAAAAGCATAAACACGTATATACAAAGTTGTTAGTCAACCCACATATATACCCAAAAATGGTAGCATTTGTGTCTGTTAATATCGATCTATTCTATGTCTTTGAGTCCAAAATACCATCAACAAAATACATCTTAACATGCTTAATCAGTTGAACAGAATGATTTGTAGAGAAACTTGTAAACATTACCGTTTTTACCATATTTGCTATTATTGCAAGGGGTAGATTGGGAATTTTGGTAAATTTTGAAGGGCATATTGGAGATTTTAGTCCAATCTTGAGGGGTATTCTAGGAATTTTCCAAATTACATGGGTACTTAGGGAATCTCCACAAATTTGAGGGGTATTTTGGTAATTTTCCCTTTTTTTGCTACTCAGAAACTATATTTAAGTAGATGAATTTTACTTTTGAGTTCTCATTGATGCTCTGTATACACTTTTCTATGCATTATTGTGGTTTTGTGCTTTGGATCGAATATAATGACGTACGTTCCTTGTCAAGGAGAAAACAAGTGTGTTCACATTTTTGTTTAGGTGTAAAGTGATATTGCAAGCTTCAAAGTCAGAGGAGGCTGAGCACCGAATGCAAGCATCTCCAGCCAATGGAAGCGTGTTGAAGAGTATGTTTGATGCAATGCGCATAATTTGGCATAAAGAAGGTGGTAAAGGATTCTATAAAGGGTTACAAGCTCAAATTATAAAAACTATATTGAGTGCTTCTATAATGTTAATGATCAAAGAGAAGACTTCCAAGGCAACATGGGTTGTAATGTTGGGGTTGAGAAGGTGGTTGACACAGCATCAGGGAAGGATTAAGGTTACTCAAGCTTACAAAAATTGATTTATCAATGTTGATACACTAGACCATTCTTTAAGATTCTTACAGAATGTAGTCTTCATGCATCCTTGTTTTGCAAATAGCTGATGGGCTAGCTCCTCTTGATTGTATATTAGTAAGGAAACAAGGGTTGTGGGCGATATTTTGAATTTCAAATCAGTGTTATAGTGCAAAGGGTTTTATTATATGGTTGGCTCCATTCAAACCTTTTCACATTAAGTCACCATTGAGCACCTAGAGAGCTCACCTCTTCTTGTTGCCGTTGATTTAGCTCACTTATCATTATTGAGTGTCTCCATGTCCTAGCCGGGTTTGTAACCCGCCGATCGATAATTTTGTTGAATCTTATGAAGTTAGGTGCTATACTACAAGGCTTTAACATTCGGAGTTGTCCAGTGGGCTTTATCCTTGTGATGGCTGGTGTTAGTGCTCGAGCACATCTTACTGGAGTAGGATACTAATGAGAAAGGAGAGAGCCACTTTATCTTGAATATCCTTGTCTTTGGAAAAATAAGTCTGAACGTCCCAAATCCCAATATATACTTAAGAAATGTAAATTTTACCAATGTCTTCTTTTCATGAGCCTGTTGTTTGAGAAGCCGTTCTAAGAAAAACGTTCTCCACTGTGGCACAATGGTTGTTTTGAATCCTCTCCCCCCAATTATGGATTTAAGTACAAAATCTAATTGCGAACACAACACCATCTTTATTCGTGAGTGCAAGCGAAAGAAGTGATGCTTTTGACAAATGACACCCCCCCCCCCCCCCCCCCCCCCCCCCCCCCCCCCCCGCCCCCCCCAAAAAACCAAAAAAAAAAGAAAGTCCTCTCTTGAATAATATGTCATCAATTATCTTTGTCATATAGCTCTATGTGTGTGTGGGTTTGTGAATTCGAAGAGAAAACTAGAATAATCTTGCTATCATTGGAGTGTTGTAGATCTCTTGAATTGTTCCCTTGGCATTACAAACCTTCTCCTCATGGGGGGGGGGGGGGGGGTGTTTGATAAAGTCGACGATGTGGAAGCGTAGAGACCAAGGGGGGAGAGAGAGAGAGAGAGAGAGAGAGAGAGAGAGAGAGCCAATCAACCTCAATTATGCAACCCTAAAATTTGTACCTTGGAAGAATGCCATATTGAGCACAGGAAATTGAATTGTAGACCACATTACGTCCAAGAATCCCCATTCATCAAGTGTGAACACATCACGTCCAAAATATTCCAAGATAATGAATTGTGAAACACATCCTGTCCTTCATCCGACCAATAACAATGGATTGGTGCACTCATCCATAGTGTTTTAGAGGTTCCTTGATTGCCAAATGCATGTGTCTTGAACTCCGATTCACGGGTTCAAACACCAGTAACTTCAACTCCAACACAAGGGTCCAAATTAATTATACGAAGCACTTCTTGCCCCCTCTCTTTGAATGAAGCTAGTAGCAGCAATTGGCCTTTGACTAGAAATTTGGTGTCGTAGTCATTGTGGTCGCCACCACGTGTGCCATGCAGATCTCCGTAATCAAATCTTTACTATCATTATCTCTGTCCAGCTTGCATGTGCCTTTGTCTCTTTGCGAGTTCCTGCTTTGGTCTTTGGCTTCAAACTCTTGAGCCAAACAAAGTGTCATGTCATATTTATAGCAATGGGTTTCGGTCCTCTTGGGTACCGAGGCAGCTAATTAAGTATTGGTCCTGTCGTCATTGTCAAGCTTGCCTTTGCCTTTGTCTTCTAGAGAACTTGTGCATTTGCTTTTGGCTTCACAATGGTTTCCTCCAGAGCTTTGCCCGTGCAGATTGATCGATCTGCTATAATTGAGCTCCTTCTCACACTCCAAGGGCCTCAAAATTCCACTAAGCCGCACCAAACTTCAAAATCCTCTCCCTCCACGTTTGAGGCCCAAAGCTGATTTAAAGAAATAAGTTCTCGTTGCCTTTTCGGGCCGCTCTCAAATCCCTCCTTCTAAGTTGCTCCTCAAAACTTTCCCAAGCCAACATAGGACATCGTGCCGTCCGTCCTACATACTTTGCTCCTAGCATTTTAAAACGCTGAGCCGCAGGTGAGTCAAGAAGACCCGCTAGGGAGTGTTTCTCAAAATTTCACAGCGAAAAACGACTTCTACCGTCACACCAAGTACCAAAGTCGACGAGCGTTCTGAAATGCAGGGCACCATGAAGGGGGGGTTTGTGCAGCTGGCGTTTGAAGACGCTGACGATAGAACAGGGCGTCGACGAAAATTCTTGAGTACAAGGGAGGAGGATGGGGAACAACGATGGTACCAATGCCAGCTTCGTTTTAAAACGCAAGGGGGAGGGAGCAATGGATTAAAGGCATTGGCAGAGTCAGCGTTTTGAGAGGCTGCCAGGTAGAGGAGGATGGACTCTCTTAGGAAGGCGGTTATTTGTTACTACCACAAGGAGATCCACCTACACATATGATAAGCGCTGACACATATTAGAGTCACGATGATTTGAAACTTAGTATCAGCCTCGTCCACTCCACATAGGTAAAGATGAAAAATAATAGCATGGGTTCGCATCGGTGCACACAGCACGGCAAGGTGTTGAGAGTGTCATGGGTGCCACCCACCCATGGTTTTAGGAAAATCGTGGGGGTCGTGCTCGATTCTCGCCAGAAACTATCATGTGTAGAACTGTGTATAAATTACACATCTTTGAGTTCCTATGCTTTCAACATTAAAATAGTTCCATCGAAAGCACCGGCTTGCCCAGCCAGTGCAAGCGAAGGCGATAGATGAAGGCAAAGGTGTGGAGAGCTGCGAGCTGCAAGCGAAGGCGACTAATGAAGGCAAAGGAGGGAGAGAGAGAGTGTGTGTGTGTGTTCATGATCTTCATGTTCAGTAAGGTGAGAGACTTTGGGACTTTGAACCTTGGTGTTCCATACCTGTGAGGAGTAGAATAAAGTACTATTTTCTTCTTTGCTCCTTGTGGTATGCTAACCATTTGTGAAGCTCTTATGATTTTTAGTAGATATGGGTTACACTGAGTGAATTTGTGGATCAAGTGCTCTAGTATTGAATTCCTATGTTATACAGAGATACCTCTAAAAAACACATGTATGCCTAGGGGAATGAATCATTGAGATTTTGAGGACAAAGATTGATTGGTGATACATATTTAGGCCATAAAAACTCTGTATTTTTTATACTTTTGTAAATTGAAATGAATTCTATCTACTCTTAGAGGAGTTTGTGCTTAGGTTATGCAACAATCAAATTGTGCTTTCCTTTAGGAACAATTATATTGTGCTTACCCATGTTTTTTTTTCCGACACACCAGACAGCCCACCTGGGGGGGTGCTTATCCCTTCCAAATATTAGCCATGTTACATGGTCTGGCAAGGGCCGCATACCATCGGGCAAGAGAAACACGTAGGCATCACCATGGCCACCTATTTGATGCACCACGTGTTGGGAACGATGGAGAGAACTTGTAGCAACCAGCTAGGAACCTTCTCCTCAAGTGACTCACCCCAGGAGGAGGATGCACTGTGTCCAAGGGCAAGAGCCCTATCAATGTGAACACCAGGTGAGCACAAGGTATCCCTCTAGGGTGTGACCCAACAGGGGATTTGAACCCACAACCCGTAGGTTGAGAGGCCAAAGCCTTACCGTTAGACCAACTCTTTGGGGCCGTGCTTACCCATGTTTCTTGTGTGATTTTGAAAACTAGAGTCAAAGTGTGTATTTCACTGTATCTAAAACATGGACAAAGCTCACAAGATACCTCTTATTACACTTTCTATGTACACTTCGATGACAATTTATCCTCATCAGTCAACAAGATACAATCCCACATTCAAAGTCAACTAGAGAAAGGAATAATTGAAAAACATGTGAGAGACATTGATTGTAATCTAGTCCACATATCAATAGAACTAGCTTTTACCAATGTCTTTCTCGATGGTTTATGCATCCTTATCATGCACAAAACAAATGACGTAATCCATGTCTTTCTCTATGGTTTATCATCCTTATCATGCACAAAACAAATGAAGTAATCTATTCTCTTTTGATTATCTTTTTGAGATAAAAGAGAGATATGGAATTTTTAAAGTAAAAATGTCCGTTACCTAAAAGACATATATTCTCCATGTATTAGCAATCATTATGCATAGGTCCTCATCAACAAAGTATTGGCAATCATTATGCATAGGTCCTCATCAACAAAGTGTAAAAATTTTGGTCAGGAATTTACAATTAAAGGAGAATACACCTACTTGCACTCTCTTTATAACCTTTCCAAAGTCTCATACCCCTTTTTTCCCATACAATTGTGAGTGGAGATGCTATACTAACTCAGCAAAGAATGTACAATGAATTTCAAGAAAAATATGTACCTTGAGGTAAAAAGGGCCAATAGAATTCATACGCAAGAGACCTTGATTTTTCCTTATCCAATACCTCTAGCCGTAGATCAACGGGTTGTTCTTCCTAGAGGGCAAAACCCAAGCATTCGATGCAACTTATTGCATGATTCAATTCTTTAGCTTGTGCAGCTGTCCCTACTTTAGATTTTATTAAATATATAAGCTTAGTGCTTTCTCGCACATTATCACTAAACTGATCGATAGACCATAACTACGGACATGCCAAAGTGGGCTTTGAAGAAATCTTCGATAATAATGGCAAGTGAAGGAGGTGTTACCACACATGGACTCTCAAAGACCAGAAGGTTTTGAGTTTCCCATGTTTGCTTTAGATAGAAATATCTTGCTACTTGGGTGTATACCAAAATTGCTTGGTTCTAAAATTTGTCCCTCCTAGAATTAGGTCATTCTTAAAGAAGAGCATTCTGTGTCTTTTGCACCCATTTGTAGGTTTTGAGGTTAAGGCACCCCAAGGAAGGGCAGTCTTTTAACAAATGAAGCACTTTGCAGCTAGAGCAAGTATCTGTGCCAAGCTCTCTAGCAAGAATCTCACTCCTAGTTGGATAGCCCCACACAATACCTTCGAAGTAAATATCTTCGTTGAGCTTGTCCATTTTTCCTACCAAATATTGCTTGTACACTTTAGCCACTTCTATTCTGACCAATTTACCCTCCATAAGTTGTTGAGCGGAGTGAACCAATCCTCTTTATATATCACCTTGTTATAAATTTTCATTGTTTTGAAAGTGAAAATTTTGTTTCCTTGGGTCAATGCCAAGCTTTCCAATTGAGCTCTATCTTGGTGGTAGGCATTGGGCCACTGCTCAGAACTTTTACGACTCTACGAACAAGCTACAAACCAATATCCGTACATTTAAATTCAAACTATGTTGTAACACTAGCTGGTCCACATCCTTCTAGCCGGAGTTGTCGTCGTTGGATAAATGTGCTAGCTTGGAGATTCCTTTGTTATTCACCTTTTTGGCAACTTCCCTCCAAAACATTTTTTCCCATTCCCCTAATTGTCATTAAGTCGTGCCATTTGATGGGTTTCAAAAATTCTTTCCAATTGGATTTGGCCATTTTCAAAATAGGTGAGACAAAGGACTTGTAACAAACCATGAAAGAGTTAATTACATACACTCTTCTTTGGAAGGGGAGGAGTGAGAACCTCCACCTTCTCATTTTATTGTTAATTTTGGTCAGGCCCAGTCTCGAATTTCACATCTTAAGAGAGATCACGAGATTCAAATTTGATTCAAATATATATATATTTTTGATAGTGAGTAGTATTGATCAAAGAGATTAGTTATACAAGGATGAATGAAGAAATCTAAAAGTTTGTGTAATGCTAAACATAAAGAGAAAGCATAGATTGCTTTGTTCAAATGAGTACAATTTTGACAAAATCGTGCTTCTAATTGTGTGATATGTACTACGATAAAGTGGTCAATATAAGGCCACTTAAAACATGGGGGCCAATAGAGGGACTTTCAATTTGAATGATCTGAATTATATGATAGGATTGACAGTTTTCAATGAAATTGATACAAAAAGAGAGAGATCATATCAAGCTCTTGCCATTCCCAATGCCATCCCAATCATAATTCCCATATATTTTGGTAATATTTTTCATTTAATTTTAAGGTGGCCTTGTTTTGGACCTCGATCGATTATTTCCCTTTACCCTAAGTCTTCATGGCTCCTAATAATTGACAAAGAACTTTGTAGGTTTCAATTTCTCAATGCATGTAAACATGAGCAAGGTTGTAATAGGAATTTTTTTTTTTTTTTTTTGGGGGGGGGGGGGGGGGGGGGAAGGGTGTGTCTCAAAAAATCCAACTCCCAATTGGTCTCTCGCCTAAAATCTTTTGTGTTAATATAATCATTGTGTTGTTGAAAATGTACCTTTGGCCCCCCTCTTTTGCACTCCAAATTTCCTCTCTTTCCAGTCTAATAATCTGCTCTCTTATCCGCTCTTTCTTTTCCACTGCATCTAGAAGGTCTTTAAAAAGCCGTTGTTGGGTAGTAAAAATGAACTCCAAAATCCATTGCACAATAGAAATGCTTCGATGTGGAAGAAAAGCTTTCAGAATCTCTTTTCCTTTTTCTTGTGGTGAAAATGGCCTCCTCATTTTGAAAATAGTTTTCGTGCTTTAATGTGTAAGGCCCTACTCCCGGGTAGCTTTGTTATCCTAGCTTCACTTTCAAAAGCATTTGATTATTTTATTTGGGTAGTCTCACACAATGGGAAGAGATTGACTTTATAAGCTAAGCGGATAATCATGATTATGTAACCTAAACAAAGAAGAATTTTAGGCTTACAAGAACCCTCTTCATGATCATGCTATAGTAAAGAAAATAATTATTGCCAAGAACATGAGAGAGAGAGAGAGAGAGAGAGAGAGAGAGAGAGAGATGTAAGGGTAAGCCCAACTTGTGGCACCATGTGGGACAGCCCTCTAGCCACCTACCAATAGCAAGAGGGTGCAATCTCTCTAGCCAATGATTGTAAAGCACAAAGCATATATAGAGGCTACTTTCTAATCAATGAATTGCAGTTTGAGTTTTGTCATTGTGTCTATACACTCTCTCTCTCTCTCTCTCTCTCTCTCGCTTTTGACATAACCTAACCCTAATCTCCATCTCTCCAACCCTAACCCTAATACCATGGTTAACCTAAGGCTTCACCCTCCATGGACTTATGCTAACCATTGGTGATTAAGGAGTACGCTTCCGCACCCACTAACCCATCAAGTGGTATCAGAGGTGACGATTCTCACCCTATGCCTATTAATCTCCCTATTGAATTAGAATTCTTAGTAATCCCACTCTCTAATCACTACTTGGGCACGAACATGCTGTTGGGGTATAAAGCCCAATGTGGTCGCCCAGGTAAGTGGGTGGGCCGCCAGGTATGTACACATATTCTTTTGTAAAAACCTAATAAGAACTCACTATGCTTTACACATTATAGTAGAGCGAGTTCACCATATCGTCGTGCTCTTCTTCTCGCACTCTCTCGTGTCGCACTTCCGCTCATACTCCTTCAACTGGTATTAGAGCTCAGATCGAGGCTCGGGGCAGCATTTGCAGGTAGCCAGAGTCACCTGCTCAAATTGGAGTGAGATTCGACAAGCGAAGACACGGCCCCAAATCTTGTGGGAGGACCTGAAGGGCTTGGTGTTCTCAGAATTTCATTCTGAGGTCATCTCGGCCACCGTTCGGCTTCGACAAAGTTCTTCGCAGGCCATTTTCGACTACGTGGTCTTGGCGGGTGCAGATCCGACTCTGCAAATTTGGGGTTTCGGCCTACGACTGCAAGTGCTGAGGATATCTGCACTTTCTAGAGTGATGATTTGTGGCTCTCTACACAACGAAGAATGGCTTACAGCTCTTGGAGGCGTGTCACATACGACACGGACGTACCTACACACAGACTGTAGGCGACATCCACCCGTTCATCAGGTAGCTTGTGTTTGCTGCTTGATATTCCAGATTTCATCCTGACATTGCAGGTACTTCCACATGGGATGTATTGTCAGAGATGATGTATGTCTGTTGAGGGTTTGCTGGCTGTGAGTCACGCAGCAAACAACCGCCGCAGCGGTTACAACATACAGTGGGAAATTTATGGATGTATGACTTTGTGGGAAGTCTATGTACTGTCAGATTTACTGCAGCCTTTGTTGAGGGTTGAGTGAGGTTTTATTGAGCTGGGGGATTCTCGAATGTTGAGATCCTTTCGGTGATACAGGTCTTGGAGCGAAATGGATGAATTGACACTTTCTACCATTATGCTGACTTTGGCAGAAAGCGTTTACTTCAATGTAGCAGATGAGATGTTGGCTTATCAAGCATGGACAAAGCTGAGTGATCTTTATGAGAAGCAGAGTGCAGCTTCACAGGTATACTGGCTTAAGAAGCTTGTTGACTTGAAGATGAAAGAAGGGACACCTATGTCCAATCATCTGAATGAATTCAACACCATCTACAGTCAGTTGTCAGCTCAAGGTGTCAAGTTTGATGAACCTGTTAGAGCTATGTTCCTGTTGATCACATTGCCGGAAAGTTGGGACACTTTTCGCACAGCTTTGAGTAATTCTGCACCTCCAGATGGTTTGACCATAGGTCAGGGGAAGGACCAAAGAAAAGTACAAAGGTGGAAAGAGGGATCAGTCTCGTAGCAAGTCCCGCAGTGCTAAAGTCAAGAGTGACATAAAATGCTACCATTGTGGCAAGAAGGGTCACATGAAAAGAGACTGCAGAGAATGGAAAGCAGAAAAAGTCAAAGAGAAAGCTGAAGACCATGGTAAGAAGAACAAGTCCTCAGTGAAGATTCAAGAAATAAATGTGACAAACACTGTTGCAGAGGATGACAATCTAGTGTCAGGAGACATCTACTTCTTGAAGAATACAATGGACTCAGCTCTTCTTACAACATATGATGGAAATGCACTAAGTGACTGGATTATAGACTCAGGGGCATCACTTCATGTGTCTCCAAACAAGGAGTGTTTTGCCTCTTATGTGACCACTAAAGATCATGTTCGGCTAGGCAATGGGCAGACATGTGAGATCTTAGGTGTTGGAGATGTTCAATTGAAGTTTCTGAATGGCTCTTCTTTCACGCTGAAGAATGTGAGACATGTTCCCGCAATTACAAAGAGCTTGATCATCACAGGTTTACTTGATGATGCTGGCTACGTCACCACTTTTGGACAAAACATGTGGAAGATATCCAAGGGTTCGATGACAATAGCACATGGAGTAAAGTCTGGAGGACTTTACATGATTTATGTATCAAATGTCTCTAAAAATGTAATCAATGTAACCGAGCAGCGGAACGTTTCTTTGTGGCACAGCCGGTTAGGACATATGTCCAAGAAGGGAATGAAAATCTTGTCTCGTTCTGGTTATTTGCCTGGCTTTTCATTTAATGATTTTGAATTCTGTGAACATTGTCTGTATGGTAAGCAAACACAGCAGCCACATAAGCATAGAAGCAGTAGAAGAGATACACAGTTGGCACTTGTTCATAGTGATTTGTGTGGACCTATGCCTAACCTATCTCTAGGGGGAGCTTCTTACTTTATGACATTTATAGATGATTACTCGAGGAAAGTATGGGTTTACTTTCTCAAGCACAAGGATGAAGCGTTTAGTGTTTTCAAAACGTTTGTGACACTTGTGGAGAATCAGAGTGGCAAGAAGCTTAAATGCTTATGCACTGACAATGGTGGAGAGTATGTTTCAAAGGCCTTTCAGGACTTTTGTGAGTCAAAAGGTATAAAACGTGAACTTACTTCTCCTTACAATCCTCCTCAAAATGGTGTTGCTGAGAGGATGAATAGGACCATACAAGAGAAGGTCAGAAGTATGTTGTCTAATGCACAACTGCCAAATGGGTTTTGGGTTGAAGCTGTATCAACAGCTGTTCATCTTATAAATAGATCTCCTAGCAAGGTTTTGCAGAAGGATTCAGTGCCAGAGATGGTATGGTCAGGCAAAATGCCCTCATACAAGCATCTCAGAGTCTTTGGCTGTGAGGCATATACGCACGTTCCAAAGGAATTTAGGAACAAACTTGAGCCAAAGAGTAGAAAGTGCATCTTTCTAGGCTATGGTAATTCTGGTGAGATGGGGTACAGACTTTGGGATCCCGAATCCAGAAAGGTTATCCACAGCAATGATGTTCACTTTAATGAATCCAAATATCATTCTAAACCAGAGAGGGTTGAGGAGATTAGAAGAGTTGTCTTCCAAGAAGATGGACCTGCACGTGCAAGACAAAATGTCAGGGCTCAAGAGGAGCAAGGACAGGATAGAGTGGAACCACAGGTTGTGGCTGAGCCTGAGCCACCCATTGTGCGTAGATCTGGACGTGTCACGCGACCTCTTGATAGGTTTGTTCCATCTATGAACTATGTCATGTTGACTGATTGCAATGAGCCTTCATGTTACAAGGAAGCAGTGCAAATGAAGGACTCCGGGAATTGGCAATTGGCCATGCAGTCAGAGATGACAGCTCTGCATAAAAACCAGACATGGAAGCTAGTTAAATTACCACAGGGAAAAAAGGCTCTACCTTGTAAATGGGTTTACAGGTATAACATCACCGCAAAAGTACAAAGCAAGGCTTGTTGCCAAGGGCTTTAAGCAAGAACAAGGCATTGACTTTGATGAAGTCTTCTCTCCGGTGGTCAAGATGACTACATTGAGATGCTTTCTTGCATTGGTTGCCATATTAGATTTGGTGTTGCACCAAATGGATGTCAAGACAACGTTCTTGCATGGTGATTTAGATGTGGAAATTTACATGCAGTAGCCAGAAGGGTTTGTTGAGAAAGGCAAGGAAGATTTGTATGCCAGTTGTTAAAGAGTCTTTATGGCTTAAAACAATCACTGAGGGCATGGTACCATAAATTCCACAAGTTTATGCTTTCTCAAGGCTACAAACGTAGTGAGTTCGATCACTGTCTATATACAAAGAAGGCTAAGGATGTTAGTTGGCTGATCCTTATTTTGTATGTGGATGACATGTTGATTGCTGGCAAGCACTTGGAAGAAATTTCAGCTTTGAAGTCAAAGATGGCAAAATTGTTTGACATGAAAGACATGGGTGAGGCAAGTCATATACTTGGTATGCGCATTGAGAGAGATAGATCAAAGAAGTTGATTTGGTTATCTCAAACAGAGTATATTGACAAGGTTTTGCAACGTTTCAATATGGAGAAGGGAAAGGCATTGAGTGTTCCATTGCCACCATATGTGAAACTTAGCAAACAAGATTGTCCTGTGTCTGAGGAAGAACAGGCTGAAATGGATAAGATTCCATATGCTTCTGCAGCGGGTAGTTTGATGTATGCAATGATTGCTACTCGCCCAGACATTGCATTTGCAGTGGGAGTAGTAAGTCGATACATGTCAAACCCAGGCAAGAAACATTGGGAGGCAGTGAAAGGAATATTGAGATACCTGAAAGCTACAAAGAGTATGCGTATATGCTATGGGAGTCAGGAGCTAAGTGTAAAGGGTTTTACAGACTCAGATTATGCAGGTGACTTAGACAACCGAAGGTCTACGTCAAGGTATGTCTTTACATTGGCTAGTGGAGCAGTATCATGGCGTTCTAGATTACAAGATTGTGTTACTCAGTCTACTACAGAGGCTGAATATGTTGCAGCATCAGAGGCATGCAAAGAATCAATTTGGCTTAATCGACTAGTAACAGATTTGGGAATCAAAGAAGAGATGCCTGTGTTATATTGTGATAGTCAAAGTGCTATACAATTGGCTCGCAATCCAGTTTATCACTCAAAGACAAAGCATGTGGATGTGAAGTATCATTTCATCAGGGAAATGCTCGAGGATAAGCAACTTCAGCTTGTCAAAGTTCACACCACAGAAAATCCTGCTGATCTACTTACAAAAGGACTTCCCTCAGAGAGCTTTACGCATTTTCGCAAGTAGTTAGGTGTAGGGTAGTACATCACTTCTCTACATCTCTTGTATATTAGCTTGTATAGTAGCTTCTCTCACACTTAAAGTACCACATTGGACTTTAAGTGGGAGGTTGTTGGGGTATAAAGCCCAATGTGGTTTCCCAGGTAAGTGGGCGGGCCGCCAGGTATGTACACATATTCTTTTGTAAAAACCTAATAAGAACTCACTATGCTCTACACATTACAGTAGAGCGAGTTCACCATATCGTCGTGCTCTTCTTCTCGCACTCTCTCTCGCGTCGCACTTCCGCTCGTACTCCTTCACATGCTCCACTACCCTTTGATGATTAGAAGAGATAGAAGTAGCACTTAAGTGTTGATTTCTTGCATGATTTTCATCATCAATTAGTTTTGCACTTAGTGTGTTTGTGCATAATTTCATTCTTAAATTTATTTCCCCATCGGTGTCTCGGGGGGTTCACCATTCAGTACCCCCCTATATAGCGTACGTTTGCGGGGTATTAAAAAAACCCCTCTTTTAACATATTTTAATGAATAAAATGATCCCTTATTTAGGAAATTTTTCCAAAATTGAATATAAAAACCCATCATTTTAATGTATCTCTGTTGAATTGCCTTTTTTTTTTGCATTTTAAAACCTCTCCTTTTGAACTCACGTTATACATTAACATGATTACATAGTGCACCCCCGAGATCAGTGTCTTTTTGTTGCATTAATTTTGTGTGGAGAAAGTGTTCTCTAAGATCTATCCAACGAGCTCTCAAACTGTGCATTTCAAGGCTAGGTGCCCCCAAAACTCCATCACCCAAATTTCACTATTTTAGGGTGTGTGCATGAGCTTTTGTATGTGTGCTACTCTGCACAACCGACAGTATGAATTGATGGCCTTCACAAAAGCAAAGTGCAAGGAGCACGTGGTCATCTCATTATTTATAAGGTGTTTGACCCTTGGATGTCGTGGGTTCAATCATTTCAATCTATTTTAGGAGGGAAGGCTGGACGAATCTTAAAAGGCACCTTCAAACAACTTTATTACAAGGTCGGGTCCACTGCGCAAAAATTTCTTGCCCTGGGTCTTGCCCATAGCCAGACATGACGCCGGATCTCTTTCAACTCCGTAGGGGCATTTTCCAATTCACTTTGTGGAGCTTTCGGGTCCACTAGCACCGGCTTCCCACGAGCAAGAATTTCAAGTCCAAGGCAAACCACACAAGTGGGCTTTCCCACGGATGCTGTTTATCAAGATCCTGTTAAGCAATTCTTCCCATAGCCAACAACTCTTGTCAAGTGGACGTTCCTGCATCAATGCTCCAAATAAGATGAGGAACACAAAGCATCACATTGAGTCTTGCTTTGATGTGTATGACTCAACCAATCTCAAGATTGTCAAAAGGACTCTTTAGCTTGGACATCAAGAAAATTACTTCAAGCACACTCACTCTCATTGCAAGATTATGCATGGAAGCACATTGCACATGGGTTTTAAACACTACCTACAGAATGAGTGTATGGTAAGATTGCCCATCCTCATGAGCACACAAATTGCAGTATATGTGTACTTTGCACCATTGGCCAAGAAGGGTGCATCCTTGACAAAATGGACCTTCAACACTAATGAAGATCAAGGAATTCAACATACAAATGAAGTAACACATGACGACAACACAAATAGCCAACGACATGAAGATGAAGCCAATGACAACAACAAACAACAAAGATATGAAGACAATTTTGAAGAGGATAACCATGATGACCTCTTCACACAAAATGAATGAATGAATGAAATTTCTTATACTTCCTAGGACTACTAGTGAATCTACTGTCTCACTTGTGAACCATAGTGATGAATCTAATTGAGAAGTGCTATGATGTATCATGTGAGACATTGAACCACGATGATGAATCAAATTGAACCACCATGATGTATCAAGTAGATAAATCATGTTAGCCTAGGAGTACACCATGACATGAACCTATGAACCCAAAAACACATGAATTCTTTTTAGAACCCCAAATTTGTCTTAAGGGGGCAATTGTAAGGGTAAGCCCAACTTGTGGCACCATGTGGGAAAGACTTTTAGCCACCTAGGAATGATAAATGATGAGATGGTCCAATAGAAAGAGGGTGCAACCGCCAATGATTGTAAGCACAAAGCCTATATAGAGGCTAATCTCTAATCAATCAATTGCACATTGAGTTCTATGATTGTGTCTACTCTCTCTCTCTCTCTCTCTCTCTCTCTATATATATATATATATATATATATATATATATATATATATATATATATATATATATATATATATATATATATATATATATATATATATATATATATATATGCCCTTGCTTTTGGCATAACCTGACCCTAATCTCCCCCTCTCCAACCCTAACCCTAATACCATGGTTAAGCTAATGATTCACCCTCCATAGCCTTATGCTAACCATTAGTGATTAGGGAGTACGCTTTCACATCCACTAACCCATTGCGAGAGAGAGAGAGAGAGAGAGAGAGAGAGAGAGAGAGAGAGAGAAAGAGAGAGAGAGAGAGAGAGAGAGAGAGAGAGAGAGAGAGAGAGAGAGTGAAATGGAAATAGCCTATGAACTTTGAGAGTAGAATTAGGAAATTAGGTGAAGCACTTTTGAGAGATTACTTTGTGAGCATAGCGGGTGAACTTAATTGATGGTAGCAACATAAACATGGTACTTAGTTAACTTGGCATGAACAATACTTTTGCAAGAGAGAGAGAATTTAGAGAACATGACAATAGTTGAGGACATGATTCATATGGAGCCGGTCCCCCCTCCAATAGGCATTTGTATTATAGTTTCTCACATCAAGAGAGACTTGGGACAATACAATCTTTGTGTTCCTTGTGACCTACGTGATGTAATGAAGATGGAAAGCTTCATGCATCACAATCATAACATAAACTTGTAGGCATTTGTATTATAGTTTCTCCTATCAAGAGAGACTTGGTACAATACAATCTTTGTGTTCCTTGTGACCTACGTGATGCAATGAAGATGGAAAGCTTCATGCAGCACAAGCATAACATAAACTTGTAGAAAGCATTAACTATCCCAAGCCTCAATCCCAAGGCCTCAAACACCTTCGAAGGTGGAGAGAGCTAGCGGAGAATGAGGATAGCAAAGAGGAAGAAGAAACATTCCATAGGAGAAAGAAATAGTTCCTCACTTATCATTACTCTTCTTGCTAGCATACATAATAGCATAGTAATGGAGATGGAGAAGATGGCAAGCTTAAGCATTGAAGCATGGCTCTTGGTTGGATTTGCATTCCATAGCCAAGAGTGTTGGTGTAGGCTTTCACTCTCATAAGCTTGGAGAAGGAGGTGGTGTTCCTCAACTTCACCAAGAGAGAATGTCTTGAAAATGAGTTTGTGTGTGTAGTATATCCCCCTAGCACCCCCCTTCCTTGCTTTGGGCGAAATTTCTTCATGCTACAAGCTCATTGGACCCCTCTTCCCTTAGCCAATCACATACAACATGCAGTCAAGCACATGGGTAGTCTTTGGACAAGTGTCCTCCTTACCCCTTAGAGAGAGAGAGCTTGAAAATATCTAGATATTTGTTAGATGGAAGTAGAAGCTCATTGGACCCCTCTTTAGCCCAACCAATAGCATTCAAGCACACCATGTGGTTAAGCTTAGTGAGAGTCTGACATGTGTCCCCCATGTGTTCCATGTGCTCTTTTAGAATTCCCCTAACTTTGAGATTTTTATGCATAGGAAGTTTCTCAAGCAACTTCCTCATTAAGTGTGTAGGTTCTCTTTTTGACTCAAGCATCTTACCCCCCCATGCATAGGAAGATTCTCAAGCAACTTCCTCATTAAATGTGACAAGTACCTCAAGCACCTTAGTTATCAAGCACGACAAGCACCTTAGGTGGAGTTCCCACCTCAAGCACAGCCCTAGCTTGTTTAAGTTTAGGTCCAATTCCCACCTCAAGCACAACCCTAGCTTGCTTAAGTTTAGGTCGGGTTCTCACCTCAAGCACATCCCTAGCTTGCTTAAGGCTCCCACCTCAAGCACAACCCTAGCTTGCTTAATTTTAGGTCGGGTTCCCACCTCAAGCTCAACCCTAGCTTGCTTACGGTCAAAGTACTTTTAACACTAACCATTGGAGGCCTTTAATGAAGCTAACCCTAAGGTCTTTTAAGCTTCAATAGTTAACCTTTCTCTTTGACATACCATCTCTCATTTGGGCCCCTTTACCATTGGCCCTGTGTTGAGATAGATCCGTAAGTACATGTCTATATTCTAACCCTTGTTCCCGTTTATTATCCCATATTAAATGATCAGTTTAATATGAGAAAATCATTTGGGTTGGTTAGATATTAGATATTTGATGACATTACCTCTCTCTTGAAATCATAGTCGTCCTCGACTATGAGGTAAAAGAGATAAAGTCATAGTCATTAGTCAATTTGTCTTAGCGGGTAGAGGATCCCTTTTTACCCTACGACATCATTCCAAGATGGATGACTAATCTATTTGGTGCTTGGGAGACATAGCTGCCGCAAGCATGTCTGCTCTTTAGCCCATTTCATCCTCCCAAGTAGAGTGACAAATTCTACATGGTGTTTGAGAGACGTCATCATCCCAAACATGATTTTAAGCATGCACACTTCTTAAATTTGTGCACAATAGAAAGAGAACTAGTCTTATAAGACAAAAATATTTTTAATTCAAAATGCATTTTCATATGCTTAATCTAGTGCAACATTGTAAGCATTCACAAGGTTCATATGATCCTTAAGCTAGGTTCGTTGCATCCATTTAGCATCTTAAAAAGGATAATTCTTTAAGGTAATAAGATATCGTCAGATAATCTTACCGTTTCTTAATACCTTGTCTTCATATCATAGGATGGACTTAGATTGAAGTACTTCTTCTTGATCTTTGATTTTTGGAGGGTTTGCAATAACTTTTGCTTCTTTTGATGGTGCTCCTTTGTAAGGCTTACATAGGCTCTCATGGAAAAGATGGTGCATGAGCCAATGGTTGGGCAACTTTAATTGATAAGCTATCTCATTGATTAGCTTAATAATTTAAAAAGGACCATAATATCTTTTTTCTATTTTAGCATCATATTCTTGGTGGTCCATAGGACTCTTGCTCGTAGCATGCCTCAGATGAGCCTTGAAAAACTTTAGCAAGACCCAATCATTTTCCTTAAAGGCTAAGACTCTTCTATGCTTATTAGCAACAACCCTTTTTGCCTTTCCTGTGAGATGGATATTTCCCCTTTAATCTTTGGAAAAATATTCTTGTAGGTCTCGGCTATATTTATCACCAACGAAGATCTTCACATGTAATTTAAGTAGTAAGGGACTTTTGGATCTTCCTTCTTTAACCTCAAAAGGTACTTTCCCCATAGAAGTATGTACAATATCATTGTACGCATACTCTATAAGAGGTAGGTACTTCTATCATTGAGAACATTGATCTACTTCCATGACATAGGATTTTAGTAGATAAGGAATCGTTAGATTAGTTATTTCACTTTGATCATCCGTTTGTGGATGATAGGAAAGAGAAATTTAATCTACTTCCTAGATTCTCAAAGAGACCCTTCTAGAAATTACTGGTCATTCTAGGATCTTTGTCCGACACTATGGGTGTTGGAAATCCATGATGAAAGTTTGAGATCTGAAGAGGGTTGCCATTTGATATGCCTCAATAGTCTTTTTGACAGGCATAGACTGTGTTTTCTTGTTAAGCCTGTCGACGACTGAAACAATCTAAGTTGCTTCCCTCGACCAAATTTCAACTTTTGGTATACCACACATTTTGAAACATACTCTTGTATGTTTACTTCATGGTAGACCAACAAAAATACATTTCTACTCCTTGAAGAGTAGATTATGGATTTCCTCTTTGCCCCGCATAAGGAGATGTATGGGATTCATACATGACGTTCTTATTGTATGGGTGATTAACACATAGCCTATTGCCATTTGGAAGATAACCATCCTTCAAGGTGAATGGTTCTTGTTACTTCCCTATTGCAAAGGCTATAATTACGTACTTAAAGTCTTGGTCAGTAGTAGTAGACTCATCTATCATAAAAGATAGATCATTGTGAGTTGCCATAGACACCACATTGACCCATGGTCGTTGTGAAAGTGCATCGGCCACTTGATTGTGCTTGCCAACAATGTGAGCAATATGAAATTTAAATTGCAAAAGAAATTTTGCCTACCTCATTTGTTCGTTGGGGAGCTTGGTTTGCGTCATGAAGTTCTTGAGGCTTTGTGATCCATTCGTAGGGTGAATGGAGTCCCCAAGAGATAGTGTTTCCACATGTTTAGGGCATATAGAATAGCTATTAGCTTTTTTTTGGTATTTTTCCAATACTCACTTATTGAAGTTGAGTCTTTGACTCTTATATTCTATGGCATGCCTTTCTTGAAGCAAAATAGCTCCAAGGCAATCACCACAAGCATCAGATTGGACCTCAAATGGCTTTGAGAGATCTAGTAGTGTGAACACACGTTGAGAGATAAGCTTCTTGCACTTTTGCAGTCCATGAATACTTAACATTATTTTTTTGTTAAGTCATGTAATGGGTACACATACCTACAAATCTTCATACCTCTTGTAGATTCCTTGGATTAGGCCATCCTTTTATTACCTCTAACTTTGTTGCATGCATACGGGTGCCATCTTTAGAGATAATGTGACCTAATTATTGAATCTCTTGTAGAAAAAAAAAACTCATTTCTTTTGATTAATGAAAATCTTATTCTCTCTCACAACTTGAAAGGTTACCTGGAGGTGTTGCTTGTACTCTTCACAAGAGAATTTGGATGGCCTGAAGATTTTTGTCCATCATGAGTTTGAATGCGTCTGGAGCATTGTCAGGCGAAAACTTGTAAATTATCAAATAGATTTTCTATCCGTGGCATAGGAAATCTATTTTTGATAGTGATCTTATTTAGTGCTCTATAGTCGACACACTGTGATATGTGTCGTCTTTCTTTTGCATTGGAAGCAATGGTGAACAAAATGGAGAGGAGCTACACCTCACCATTTCCTTAAAAAAAGAAAAAACAAATTCATGCACTTGCCTCATGATCTCCTCTTGTTGAGCTTGTGAAACTCGATAAGGAGGCTTGTTAGGCGGTGAGCTTCTTGATAGGAGCTCAATTGCATGGTCATCATCCCTCATTTTAGAGGTAGCTCACTAGGGATGTCATCAATGAAAACATCTTGGGATCCATTTAGAAAATTAGACAACTCTAATTCCTCTTGATTCCCTTTATTGCAAGGATATGGTGTTTCCCGACTCATTAGCATCTATGTACATGCTCTTTTCCTTGTAGGTGAAGTAGGTTCTCCTTTTAGGAAACTTCATGTTGGTAGCCACGTGGTTAAACCATGGTGCCCCAACGATAACATTCTCTAGTTGTTTGAGAGGGAAGATGAAATCCTTTTTGTCCACATAGCTTTGGACATGAAGCCTTAATTTTCCAATTAAGGAAGTAACTGAGACGTCTTGTCCCTTGATCTAGCTCCATTGGCTTTCAATGGATCTCCCATCTCGTGGGCTTGTATGCCTAGCTTAGTGGTCAACTCCGTGGATAAGAAGTTGTGAGTTGAACTAGGGTCAAAAAAAATAAAGGCATCATGCTCTTGCATCTTTCCCCAAGCATAGGAAAGGAGAAATCCTTGGCAATGAGCATCCTCTTTTGGAGCTTCAAACATAGAGACTCTAGGAGTCTCATTGCGGGAAATTCTCTTGGGGCAAGGATGATAATCATGGACTTGCTCCCCACACTTAAAACATTTGTGGTCCTTACTAAAAGCTTCTAACTCTTTAGGAGAGAGTTTATATTTACCTTTGTAAACTCCCTTCTCCTTGGACCAATTGGTGTTGTTGTTGGAATAGCCTTGTAAGAATTTTGGGCATTGGTTTTCCCCTTGGCATCATTTTTGTCTTTATTTTCCATGGGCTTGACATTCCATCTAGCCCCTTGTTGGAAATTGATACGCGAAGCAACCATGGTGTGGTGGATTACTTTGGTGATAGAACCAGGTCGTTGAGAGTTGACATACTCGGCCATCTCTTTGGGTAATCCCTCACAAAATTGTTGCTTTTTTGCTCGACAAAGTCTATCTTTTGAAAGATAGTAGCCTTGAGATGTAAATCCCAAAGCTTGTCCACATATTTGTGGATAGACTCATGAGAGAGAAGCTTTAAACTTCACCATTTATTAAGCACTTTTTCCTTTGCATCACTTGCAAGGAATTGCTTCATGATGGAAACTCGTAAAGTTTTCCATGTCTTTGAGGCTTCGCCGTTGCCACGAAGGCTAGCCCACCATTGACGAGCCAATTTTTGGAAGTGCATAGCTACATGGTGTAGCTTGGAGGACTCCGTGAAGCCCTTGTCTCCAAAGGCCCATCAAATTGTTGGATGAAGGCCAATACTTTGTCGGTAGCACTAAAGGTGCCATCATAGGTGAGAAAAGAGATACTCTTTCCTCCCTCTTTGAACTTCTTTAGCTTTTGTGACCTTCACCATGCAGGGTAAGATTTGCGATGTCCTCCCCTCTTGTATTCTTTAGGATAATAGCCATAGCTTTCATCGGTAGAGGAGGAAGGTGAAGAAGAAGGAGAAGAGGGTTATCTCTTTCTTGCCCTTTTCTTCCTTGGTTTCCTCTCTTCCCTTTTGGAGTGACGAGGAGAAGGACTATGGGTTAACCGTTTCCTCTTGGGAGGAGTTGGCGATCGTTTAGACCACCATCTTCATGGAGTCACATCTTTTGAGGAACCTAGGGAGTCGTTACTTTCTCGTTCTTTGGATTCCTCCTCTCGTATGGGAGAGAGTCGTCTTTTGAGGGCCTCACCAAGAGGCCTCCTAAGCTCTCTCTCCTCTTTGAGAGGAAAGGAAATCCCGTAAGCACGAAGTTTTTGAGTAACTTCGGCTTGCAAAGAGGGGTTCCCATAGCTTGTTGCAACCTAGTAACAAGATAATTAACAAACATGTGGCCATCATCATTGAAACCTTCATGTGCAAAATCAAAGCTATCAATGTTCATTCTACTCTCTTGGTTAGTGTCAGCCATCTTAGTTAAACTTAGGTGTTTGCTTAGTGTATGCTTTGGCAATTCAAAACCTTAGTTGCTACTCCTCTTAGCCTTTGGAAATAGGCACTTAAGTATCTACACCCACGGCTCGAATTGGTTAATTATAGAGAGTAGTGGAGTGAGTCTAACATAGCAAAGTTTCCAAGGGATAGCTCCTTTCGGAGTTCTTATGGCTCAATAATTGTAAAGCCGTAGGCAAGTCTGAAAAGACTCCATTATTAAGACCAAAGCTCCCGAGGTGTGCACCATATCCCACATAGTGGACTCAACAAAACCAATAATAGATCACAGTCCCACTTACCCTAATATAATTAACAAAATCAACCATTAATAGGCTACTTAAGGACCTCTCTACTTAAGGACCTCTCTTCTTAAGCAAGAAAAGAGAAACCTAATGCTCTAATATCAATGCAATGGAAATAGCCTATAAACTTTGAGAGTAGTGGAATTAGGAAATTAGGTGAAGCACTTTTGAGAGATTACTTTGTGAGCATAGCGGGTGAACTTAATTGATGGTAGCAACATAAACATGGTACTTAGTTAACTTGACCTGAATAATACTTTTGCAAGAGAGAGAGTTTAGAGAACATGACAATAGTTGAGGACCGGATTCATATGGAGCCGGTCCCCCCTCCAATAGGCATTTGTATTATAGTTTCTCACATCAAGAGAGACTTGATACAATACAATATTTGTGTTCCTTGTGACCTACGTGATGCAATGAAGATGGAAAGCTTCATGCATCACAATCATAACATAAACTTGTAGGCATTTGTATTATAGTTTTTCCTATCAAGAGAGACTTGGTACAATACAATCTTTGTGTTCCTTGTGACCTACGTGATGCAATGAAGATGGAAAGCTTCATGCAGCACAAGCATAACATAAACTTGTAGAAAGCATTAACTATCCCAAGCCTCAGTCCCAAGGCCTTAAACACCTTCGAAGGTGGAGAGAGCTAGCGGGGAATGAGGATAGCGAAGAGGAAGAAGAAACATTCCATAGGAGAAAGAAATAGTTCCTCACTTATCATTACTCTTCTTGCTAGCATACATAATAGCATAGTAATGGAGATGGAGAAGATGACAAGCTTAAGCATTGAAGCATGGCTCTTGGTTGGATTTGCATTCCATAGCCAAGAGTGTTGGTGTAGGCTTTCACTCTCACAAGCTTGGAGAAGGAGGTGGTGTTCCTCAACTTCACCAAGAGAGAATGTCTTGAAAATGAGTTTGTGTGTGGAGTATATCCCCCTAGCACCCCCCTTCCTTGCTTTGGGCAAAATTTCTTCATGCTACAAGCTCATTGGACCCCTCTTCCCTTAGCCAATCACATACAACATGCAGTCAAGCACATGGGTAGTCTTTTGACAAGTGTCCTCCTTACCCCTTAGAGAGAGAGAGCTTGAAAAGATCTAGATATTTGTTAGATGGAAGTAGAAGCTCATTGGACCCCTCTTTAGCCCAACCAATAGCATTCAAGCACACCATGTGGTTAAGCTTAGTAAGAGTCTGACATGTGTCCCCCATGTGTTCCATGTGCTCTTTTAGAATTCCCCTAACTTTGAGATTTTTATGCATAGGAAGTTTCTCAAGCAACTTCCTCATTAAGTGTGTAGGTTCTCTTTTTGACTCAAGCATCTTACCCCCCCATGCATAGGAAGCTTCTCAAGCAACTTCCTCATTAAATGTGTCCCCCATGTGTTCCATGTGCTCTTTTAGAATTCCCCTAACTTTGAGATTTTTATGCATAGGAAGTTTCTCAAGCAACTTCCTCATTAAGTGTGTAGGTTCTCTTTTTGACTCAAGCATCTTACCCCCCCATGCATAGGAAGCTTCTCAAGAAACTTCCTCATTAAATGTGACAAGTACCTCAAGTACCTTAGTCATCAAGCACGACAAGCACCTTAGGTGGAGTTCCCACCTCAAGCACAGCCCTAGCTTGTTTAAGTTTAGGTCCAATTCCCACCTCAAACACAATCCTAGCTTGCTTAAGTTTAGGTCGGGTTCCCACCTCAAGCACATCCCTAGCTTGCTTAAGGTTCCCACCTCAAGCACAGCCCTAGCTTGCTTAAGTTTAGGTTGGGTTCCCACCTCAAGCTCAGCCCTAGCTTGCTTAAGGTCAAAGGACTTTTAACACTAACCATTGGAAGTCTTTAATGTAGCTAACGCTAAGGTCTTTTAAGCTTCATTAGTTAAACTTGCTCTTTGACATAACATCTTTCATTTGGGTCCCTTTACCATTGGCCCCGTGTTGAGATAGATCCGTAAGCACATGTCTATATTCTAACCCTTGTTCCCGTTTATTATCCCATATTAAATGATCAGTTTAATATGAGAAAATCATTTGGGTTGGTTAGATATTAGATATTTGATGAGAGAGAGAGAGAGAGGGAGAGAGAGAGAGAAGAGAGAGTTTTGAGGTGATCATAAGACTAGGTTTTTTTCGACATATTGTGCACACATATATACTCCCATAAGAGTAGGGAGTATTTTTTTCTACCAAAATAGCCTTTATGCTACTAAAATTAACAGATAACAATGCATGCTCCGCTTTTGGTTCAAGTATGCTACCAACTTCACCCTACTTTTAGATCCATCAAATGCCTCGAAGGGAATTTAGTAGCATGGGAATCTTCCAAGGTTCATTTAACACTCATAACCTTTTGCCTTGGCATCCTTTTCATTTTGAGCACTTCTAGTGATCAAAATGATTTTTTTGCTCTTAAAGTATTTCTAGCTTGACCAAAATTAGAATCCGTGACATACAACCATCCAGAGTCCTACCCACAAAGTAGGACAAGGTTGGAAAAGGCTAGCAATGTGGTAAGCAATATAATACAGATATCAAGATAACTACTCTATGAGAATAGTGACTTCTTGGGTGAATTTGGATACAATGGGTAGATGAGCCACTAAAAAAAAGCGTGCATCAATGGCCAAGTGTGTGAGGCCCATTATTGAGCACTCCTTGTTCCAATAAAAGTGCAAAATTCTTGAAGGTGACTGGTTGAGAGCCTAACTTTTTTCACTTCTTTTGGAACAAAAGTGACTCATTAGAGTCAATTTCAAAATTTTGAAATGCAACCTTGCACAAATTTCTAAAAAATATCAAGAGTGGGTCTTGAAAATTAGCCCCTTGAAAAGACAAATCCAAATATACCTTTAGAAATCACATTTGCATGAATATATTTTTAGATGTCACATTTTTACGTTTGTTTGTTTGTGTGTGTGTGTGTGTGCACGTGCGCGCATGCCCAATGTTGAGTACGAGCTGTCATCGTACAATGAAACCTTGTATTGTCCATTACATAATCACACTTGTCCCATATTTTATAAGGACCCTGCTTAAACAACAAGCTAAACGGCTCACATTCACATTAGTTCTAAAATTAGAAATGTGCAACACCCTTCTAGAGAAGCACTAGGAAAAAGCTAACCTTTAAAATAAGTGCAAAAAAATGGAGTTTTTGTAAGGCCTGGAAAATGGAAAGTAGAGTCACACTTATAATTTGAGGGTTGAGTGGGGACATTATGGCAGGGGCCATGATGGACAAAGTGAAGCTCTCCTCTCAAGGTGGACCATGGAAGGAGTTAGGGATTCATGACAGACTATTGGCACCTCGGTGGGCGCACTTGACTTTAGGTAGCATCACGATTCATGTGCAAGCTAGTCCATTACCAGAGCTACAAAGACCCTTGAAAGGGGTGAGACCACCATATATTTCCAAAACTCTATAACACGTTATTTAGTAAACCCATTTTGGAGAGAGATTGCCAGGAAGATCAATAACAAAAGACTTTGTCATCTAGCTCAATTTTGGAGTGATTTAGTAAACCCATTTTGGAGAGAGATTGCTAGGAAGATCAATAACAAAGGACTTGGCCATCTAGCTCAATTTTGCAAGGGCAAAAACACGAGATGGAAAGAAGTAGATCAATTGACTTCTCAGTTTCTTATCAACGGAACGAAAAGGCTACTAATCATAAGAGCCACCAAGAATCTAGATAATGTTTTGATGCCTATTTGCTAGGTTGAACTAGAGTAGAAAGTCTTGCTGTGGCCAATGAACAAAAAATTCTCTAAACCACTAACCAAGGAAATCTACTAAAACATGATGTGTATAACAGATTGGTTTCCCCCATCAATAAACAACATCATAAGCAATGGCCAGAATCTAGGTGGGGAACGATAGCCAGTAACATATGGGACCACTAGTGGCTACATGCGATGAAGATTTTCCTGTGGAAGGTGCTCTAGGGGGCTATTCTGATTGACTTAGATTTTAGCCATACGAATTGGATGAGATAGGTGGTCATATCCAAAGCGGCAAGTGAAGATCGTCCACACCTGTTGAAAGACTACATGACTATAAGGAGCTTGGCAGGCAAAGTCTGCAAATGAATTTAGAGGACATGGAGGATTATAATCCGCAAGAACGATTTAATCTTGGGAGGGTAGATTATGAAGATTCAAGCTCTTCTAATTTTCTTTCTAAATGTTTGCTTCTGCTACTTTAAATAAGCATGGAGTATTAGGAACCAACGTGTATTTGAAATTGTCCTTTCAATTGTTGGCTTTAATGAGATTATCCAAGAAAGCAGGAAGTGATAGTACCAATTCAAACAGGAGGAGCTTTGGTGAGTGGGTTCAAGCAATTCAAGTCATCGCACACACCTTTGGATAACCCCAAAAAATGATTGCAATACAACCCCAACTTGGCCCTCCTCTTTACCCAACTTGGTTGCTTCTACGACTATAGACAAAGCTAGAAGCTCAAGTACCGGCACATCTTTGAAAAAGACCTCACGATAGCTAGCTTTTTCGAGATTGTACAAGAAAGAAGAATGTGCTCATTGCCATGAGAAAACTCAAGCGCTATAAAGAAGACTTTCAAAGACATCTAGGGTGTAAAACCCTCCAATGTATCTTCCCTAGTAACTCTCCTTTTTTTGTAACACAATGTTGTTCCCTCAAGGCACAAAGTGTGCTTGAGGTTCTTTGTATAAGTTTTGCTAAAATAATATAACATCTCTATAACTCACAATTGTGAGTATGGCAAAAATAAAAATAAAAATGGAGGTTTGAATGGCATTCTAAAACAACAAGATGAAAAAGGAAGCAAAATGAAAAAATAAATAAAATAAAAGGACCCATTCACAAATTAAAACATGAAAATATTTTAATGCTTTCATAAGAAAAGACAGGTATGGTAAGCATGGAAAATAATAAAACAAAGTCAATGAAATGGGCCTTTATGAGGCTCTTAAACGGAAGGACTCTTTTACAAATTAATATATTAAACAAAATTTCTATAAGTCACATCATGCGATCGAACTCCTATGAATGCATTGCATGATGCCTTGTTTAGGAAGGCCTATTTTAGTTGGCCAAAAAAGCATAGAAAGGAATGGAGTATGGTTAGGAACACTCCAGAGCACTTCATCAAACCTAAGAGCTCAAGGACCTTGTTGAAGGAAAAGGAGTAGGCCCTCCAGAGTAGGTACTAGTCCGCCGAAGGCGGCCTCTCTCTCTCTCTCTCTCTCTCTCTCTCTCTCTCCATGCGTTATTTGCTTGCATCGTTGGGAATACAGAGAACACACGTGACCACATTTGGGATACATGTCGACCAAGGTAGTGCCAAGCATGATGTTTTCTTTCAAAAACCTAAGTCGTGTATTCTTTTGCTCATATGGGGATCTTGTGTAATGCCACATGTCTTCAAGGTGCAAGTGTATGTGACTGTGGTTGGAAAGAGGCCCTCTCTCTGCACCTACTTAAAATAGCTTGGAGCTTTGTGACGTTGATCGTTGGCTGCGGGATGCAAGCATATGTGATTGCATCTGGAGAGACACCCTTGCTTCGCATCTGTCGAAAACAACCTTGAGATTTTTGGCCCTGCCCAAGTTGGACAAATCTCGCAATTAGTGCATTCCAAGAGATGACATCCAAGATAGGAAGCTCCTCACACTTTTTGTGCCTTATGAAATGCACCACATTTGGGATACATGTCGATCGAGGTAGTGCCAAAGCACGATGTTATCTTTCAACAACCCTGGTCTAACAATATCATCGTGAATTCTTCCGCCCATGTAAGCATCTTGAGTAATGCCACATGCTTTCATGGTGCAAGTCTATAGTAGGGAAAGGGATTCAGCACTGGTTTGTTGCTAAACCAGTTGCAATGTGGCGGCAAGTACATTCTGGTGGGTGCCAATGCACGCTTTCTTGATGGGTAATATGTTTCATTCAGCTTCTCCACTAGCTCTTTCTGAAAGTGGAAGAAGAGACTCTCCTGCACCTTGATTGCATTGTCCTCATTACTGGAAGGCATCGTCCAAGTCGGATACTCCTTGTTGAAATCTGTGTAAGGGGCAGTTTTTATCAATTCTCCATTCTCGTCCCGAAGATTCATCTAGCTGCCTGTCTCCACTTGTTGAAGGCACGAATTTTTCACCAGTGTCCTATCCCCAAACCAGCAGGATCCGTTGAGTCTTGAAGGCTGGTGTACAGTATCATGCTTTGCAGCACTACATGCTGCCACACTGTGGACAACTGGCTTCACATCTTGGTCGGCAGATCTCATCCAGTATGCTCGACAGCTCCTTCATCACACCCTCTATCAGAGCAGCTAGTTTTTGTAGGCTCTCGTACAACTGTGGTAGTTTCTTCTCATAAAACTCACCATCTAAACCTCTACTCCTTATCCTTGCTCTACACATGGATGGAAGTTATTGCCTTCGCGAGCTTTTCATCAATGGAATCTACCAGTCTGCGGCTAAGAGTTGCTAGGAACACGTCTATTGAAGGATTCTTGATACAGACTTCCTCTTGCAGGCAATTCTGCACCTTTCGGATCAGAGCATCGCACTCTCGTTTTACAATGCATCCATCATGTCTACAAAATGCAATGTTCCATTGGTTGCATACATGAGCAGCTTGTCCGTGTTCTTTATGTCCATGAGGATGAGGAGGTGGTAATCCAGGATGGCCCTCATCATCCTCCAATCCCTCACCCAGCTCCACGTACCGCACTACAGCAACACTGTGGGCATCTCTCAGCTCACACTCTAAGCCACGTTGCAACTGGTTCAGCAACAGACCAGTGGCTTCCAAACCATCTCTCTGTTCTTGGAGTTTGTCCCTCCAGATTCCATTGTTGTATCGCATCCTCTCTCTCTCTCTCTCTCTCTCTCTCTCTCTCTCTCTCTCTCACACACACACACACACACACAGATAGCCTCCTTGAAGGACACATTCAAATACTTCTGTGCAACCTCTGGGAAGATGCATCCAAATCTCCATTAAGCATGGCCCATCAGCTGTCGATAACCTCCAAAGCCCTGTTCTTGGCAAATGCCTCAGGGTCTGTAGACAGGCAGACGGTGTCCCAGTCGTAAGCGCTAAAGAACTTGCCCTTGAGGTAGAAAGGGGTCCCGACGGAGAAGGGGCGATCGGGCCCATACCAATAGTCAAAGCTCATGTTGACTCTGGCCTGCGCCACAGGGACCTCCTCGCGAAGGGCATTCTAGGTAGCAAGGCTGTTGCCCAGAGGAGCAGCATTGGAGATGGACGCATTAGCCAGGGCAGCCATGTTGCAGGTCAAACTCTGCTAGGAAGCAAGATCTCACAGTGCAATGCGTGCTCTTTGATAGGTTTCTCTCTCTGTCTCTCTCTCTGCCTCTGCGTGTGTGTGTGTATGCTTCGATAGAGAAAGAGAGATCTCTCTGTGTGTGTGTGTGTACGCTTCCTTAGAGAGAGAGAGAGATCTACCTGCGTGTGTGTGCACTGTGTATGCTGTGAGAGAGAGAGAGAGAGAGAGAGAGAGAGAGACTGTCGTGCTGCTCTGGAGTCTGATGACGATGGGGAATGTGAGAGAGAGAGAGAGAGAGAGAGGAAGAGTCCTAAAGCTCTGCAAGAAAACGACCTCACTCCTCGACAACAACGTCCTCTGCTGCGGGGATTGCATGAATGCTCGCAGCTCCACACACACACACACACACACAAGGAAGCAAGCGCAGTAGCAAGGAAGCAAGCCCCTGTTCTGATCCTCGACATCGACATGTTTCTCTCTCTCTCTCTCTCTCTCTCTCTCTCTCTCTCTCTCTGACTTTGCGGAGCAAGGAATGTGGCCGTCACCAAGGGCATAAATAAGCTTGAAAGCCACGCAGAGCCACCATCACTGGCATGAGCCGTTACTGTGCACGTATGACGGTGTGCTCTTTCCTCAGCCAGCTACTTTTTTTCTTTTGTCTCTAGCCTCCGGCTCTCAGATGCAAACACGTGGCAAAGCTCTCCCAAGCGCCATATTATGTTAGTAGATGTATGCATGGTTTTCTCTAATGAACATCATGCTATGGAAGTAAAAATGAATAAAGTTATGGGAATTCTGGTCAAAGAACATAGATATTATGTGCATGGTGTGAAAAAGGATAATCCCAAGATTATATGGAATATAGGACAGGACCTTAGAATAATGTGAAGAAAGAGATTTGTACTAAGGACAAAATATGTACCTATACAACACCATCAAATGGATTGCCATAATCTAATGATTCTAATGGGGCTTGTGAGTAGGACCCATTGGTTGAAGTGATTGAATTTGTGATGGATTGCTGGTTTTGGACATTGGCAATATTGTAGTGGTGTCTAATCGGAGCACTACTACTTGCTAATAATCCCACATGCTTGTTGCCACCATAGTTGATTGAAGGGTGGGAGGCAAAAGCATTGTTATAATAATTGGATTCCTTGTTATTGCTATCAAGATCCAGCTCATGCATTTCTACATAACTGTCACTATTATAAAGTGGCAGATCATTTCCTGCATGTGAGGGAGATGGTGAGGACCCATAGCTGCCTCCAGATCTGCAAGAGGTGAAGAAATGCAGCTTATAAGCACTGATCTTGCATGAGAACAACATGCGACCCAAGTTGGTTGTGCTCTTTTTTCGCTGCTGAGCGGGCTGCCATGCCGACTTTCTCGCCGCCGCTGCCGCCACGGTCGATGGGGCCATCATCCTTGTTGGAAGGGGAGTGATCGCCTTTGTGGGGATAGGTACAATGGGCCCTGCTGTTGGCTGTATAGCATGACCTTCAGCACCTGCTTTTTGCAAGCATTACATTGTTGAGAGTCCAGCTGGGAATCCTTTTAAGTACTAAAAAGCATTTTTAGGTGCTTTGCCTCAAGTAGTCACAATGATGAAAAAGTGATAAAAATTAACTTGGATAGCAAAACATATATGAAAATTGCCCACATTTGTCAACTCCTAATGATCACTTCCATGACACTCTACAGTGCTTGGAATTTTTAGTGATTCAAGCATGTATGCACTGTCGTATGCACATAGGACATGCTCGCGACACACACACACACACACACACACACACAAAATAGATTGAATTCTTTTCATTGTTCCTCTTCTGCATTTATGCTTTCAACAGGAAAATTGATGCCAACTTTGGGGGTGGTTTGCATTAGTTGTAACGTCCTAACCAAAGAGTTGAAGTGTGTTTTGGGGAAAGGGCAGTCACTTTTGGTTTATACCTGCAGCTGCTCTTGGAGGGATCAAACCCACACTACTCATGTTCTGCCAATCTGCCACTCTCTGACTTGGTACAATGGCATCCTTCTCTTCTTGGAATTCGCTTGCATCCGAGAGCGTCTCAATGATGGGATTTAGAACTCCTCTATGCCCACCCGCATCGCTTCTCGGCATATACTGATTTGAATCCTGTTCATGGTGAATATAAACCTCCCTACCACTTGAAGAGCTTTGAGCTAGCTCCCTGTTCAGCATCAGTACCCCGGCTTCAAGTGGCCCATTTTTAAGGTTTTGTAGCCTCTTTATTTCAGCTGCATATTCACTACCCACACTACTACTGTTGATTACATCCTCTCCGTACATTCGTGCTCCATCCGCATTCCCGGCAATATGCTCGGCACTAGCTTTGAGCTTGCCTATCTCATCTAGATATGCAGCTTGAGCTGAGCTCCTCAAGGCTTTTAGCTCATCACAACTTGCATTGCTTGTAGCTGAGTACAGAGACTCAAAATATGCTTGCGCTTCTGACGCTACATTCTGATTAAGCGGTTCCATGATCAATGCCTTCTGCTTCTTAAGCTCCTTGTCGGCGATTTCATTTACTTGTGTAGTGAGAAATGATTGTGCAGATGTCCCCGGTTGGACGTCATGAAGCGGCAATTTCGCAAGTGAATCTGAGATGTCAATTGGGATCATCATAGCATTATCAATACACAGTTGAAGTTCTTTACATGTACTATTTGTAGCCTATGAGTTCTCTTGTATTTCATAGAGAAGAAATATCTATACAATATGATGCATGCATTTCATTCCATGATCACTCACACAAGTGCAAGTGGAAGCACAGAGATTTTCACTTACATACATGAGTTGATGCTGCTGTTTCTGCCTTGGTAATCACCGCCTCAGGGCTGCGGCGAGCCAAGCTGAGGTCGATGTCCCGATCAGCTTTGCCTGGAGCATCGGCTGTCTTATAATCAGAGCCTTCCTTTGTACGAATCCACTGCTGGAGATCACTACAAAAGGAATTGAGCTTTGCACACGGGCCAGTGACGGTGCTGCCAAGGGATGTCAAGAGCTTGAGAAGGGGTGCAAGGAGGCAGCTGAGCCCCGCCTTGCCAGCAACAGTAGAAATGATAGTGGCGGTGACGGCAAGAGCGACAACGGCGCCCGCGACGCTGCCACCGATGATGGCTGCCTTGGGCAAGGAGCTATGAGGGGACGTAGCGACAGCTGCAGCAGCAGGCATAGGGGAGGGCGAAGGGATAGCTGGGAAGCTAGAGGGGGGAAGGAAGATAGGGGGGTAGTAAGCGGTGCTGGGGGAGGGGGCATAGCATTCAGCGATTGAGAGAAGGGGATCCTCTGCTCTGCTGCCTACTTGAGGATTTTGCTTCATTGCCGTCAGGGAGAGAGTATATAAGAAGGGCCACAATGTTGGCTACCAATTGATAGTCAACTGCCCTCCAAGCCACCAAACGGTCATTGTTTATTCTCTGAGAAAGAAAATCATCTACTTATAACATAATATGGTCGAGGGGAGTCTCCTTTACACATGGGGCAAGCTCCAAGATGAAGGCTACATTCCAAAAAGGAGGAGAGAAAAAGAGAGAGAGGTGGCCGACAGAACTAGTTCCCAATATGGCCCTCTTTTTTTTTGGGGGTGCAAAACTCACAATTGTGAGTGTGTTAATTGATAATAGACAAAAAAATATTTACATACCAAGCCATGCTCCAACCGAGCCATGATGGCATCCATATCAAAAGAATGATCAGACTAATACAATCGACAGCCCAACAAAAGGTTACCAAAAAAGTTACAACCATAAAGAAAATCATTCACAAATATGGCCCTCGTAAACACCTTTCATAATGTGCCCTCTTATGCATGCTGTTCACAAGCTTGCTTTCATTGTTGAATGAGTGTGTGCAAGTTTCAACCTCTTTTGTGACACGAGTGTGCATGTGTAGACCCGAGCTCGAATCTCATTGGCAACTTCTTCTCAACAAGATTCCAATGTCCATTGGATTTAGTGCTCCACATATCTTTGTTTGTACTGTAATTTACCTAATATAAATTTTTTTTGGTTATGATTTCATTGGAACTTGATTTTCAAGGGTGGATTTTGGGCTATAAATTTCCTTAGATTTTGGGCTATAAATCCCGGTGCGCTTGGATCTACACCCCATAGTGCGTTGCAAAATTCAAATGTTGATGTGGCTCAAACCTATGGTTCTAGCAAGGATTAAGGAGCAGAGAGGGGTTTATATATGCAACAAGACCTAATCTTTGAGAGCTCTTGTCACTACGAGGCTTCTTTGTTGCTAGGGACACTTAAACAATGAAAATTGCATCGCTACAGGAATGTCGCTTAAGCGACACCCGTCAGCACTTAAGCGACACTAAATCTTAATGTTGTATGCCTCGCTTAGCGACACAAATTTATTAAGTGTTGCTTAAGAGACGTTAAGTATTTTTGTTTTTTGAAAGTCAAGAGCTTCGAGCTCCCGACCATTTGTTCTATATATACTTACACAATCACACAAGGATTTCTCTCTCTCTACCTACCTACTTACACAAAGCCCTCTCTCTTTCTCTCTTTAGGGTAAAGGGGTCAATATAAGGCCATGTAAGAAAAAAATAGTATTTTGGGGGGGGATTTTTCATATCCGGTCAGATTTGAAATTTGAAGAGTGCATTCAATTCCTCATGAAAAGACGCATTAGATGATATCAAGATTGATATTTTTTGATTTTGCCTCAACACTCTATTTGAAAAAGCGTAATTCTGAGGGCTTTTTAAAAAACAGAGACACTCAAGCCCCAATAGTAGTACACTTTTTAGCAAATCAGATGTGGACACCTAAACAAGATTCCAAGCAATATATTCCTTTTTTTTGTCTCTCTTTTGGGGGTGGAGCCATCTTCCTTTTGGGGGGTGGTTCCTTATTGGCCCCTTTACCCTACTTACTTACACAAGGTCCTCTCTCTCTCTCTCTCTCTCTCTCTCTCTCTCTCTCTCTCTCTCATACACTCGCAAATCACTCACAAAAACAAGATTTGGAGCGGAAAGTACACAATTAGGAGCGAGTTAGGAGCATTCTACATACACTACAACAAAAAACAACTAGTGAATTTTCTCGAAAATAAAAAATGGAAGTATTAATGATCACAATATGGTTTGTTTTCCTTGACATTATATGAATAAACAAAAACAACTGAAACAAGTTGAATATAAAGGATTAAACTTGAAAGTACTATACAAGTAGACTAGAATTGATAGAAGCAGACTGAATATATAGATCATCAATCTATGTATATATGCAATGTCAATGTGTGTACATGATCAATCTATCTAAAATTCAACAAATTGCCACTATCGGATATACATTAGTATCAAACTGATTGTTCTGCTATCTCTCAATACACTGAGATGTTTGGTTTGACGATGCGGTGCATGCTTGCTCCTCGTCTATCCTCTTATCCTACTCTTTATTTGTGGCAATAAGTCTCGTTGTTGTGAACCTGTTGTATTCACTATACGAGCATGAAGAGTTTGTCGTGGCCATTTAACGGCCGCAGATTTTGGTGAGAGAGTCCAAAATGGAGTGCCTAAAGAGGAGAGAGGGGTGCATGAGGTTTTTTTAAAAACATTATACATTCTTGAGTCTATTATCACGATTATTATCGGGTCTTTATTCGTGACTATTAACTCTATCTTTACGCTGTAACAGTTTGGAATTAAAAAAGCCTAAATTTGGGTACTATTTTTTGGTTTACAAAAAAAAGTTTATAGAGCATGATATTTTCATAGAAAATGGACATACAAAATGGTAGACATTTGATCATTAAAGTAATCACATACATATGAATAAATTTACATTTAAAAATAATCACATATGTCATAATAGTCAATATCTAATTCTCCTAAATGATTTTCTCATGTTAAACTGATCATTTAATATGGGAAAGTGCCAGGGGAGAAAAAGCTAGAATATTGGTTAAGCTAGCAGACCGACCACAGTAGGGATCCAAAGGAGGGAAAATAGGGATCCAAAGGGGGGGCCATCTGCAAAAGAGCCATGTGCAACAATGGGCTTAAAAGACCCTAAGGTTCAGCCCATTAAGACTTCCAAAATGCTAAGGTTCCAAAATTCAAAGGTTGTGTCCAAAGGTCAAGAATGGGGGGAATTGGATGCTTTGTGTGTGTCCCAAAAGTCTTTATCAATCCCTACATAGGAGGGGGAGAGCCTTGGGAGTAGGGGATGAGAGAGAAACTCTCTCTCATACACACACAAGCTCCCTTTACACAAAGGGAATGAGGGACACATGTCAACTCCCTAGCCCAGATGCCCACAAGGTGTACCCAATTCCTATTGGATGGCCTTGGAGGTGGACCAATGAGAATTAGGCTAGAGTAAATTTAGTTTAATTAATTTTAAAAACACTTAATAAAAGAACCAATGAGAATTAAGCTCTCTAGAAGACTATTGGACAGTCTCCCAAGGGGTCCAATGAGCATTTAGCAGCCCAATGGCTTGCCTAATTCCTATTGGCCAGGAGGCAAAGGGGTCCAATGAGAGTTAAGTTGCATTTATTAATTACATAAAGATCTCACAAAAGGGGAAAGGGGGACACATGTCAGAAGGCTATCACTTATACTGCTTAATTAGCATTGGCTAGCCCTAGGGAGGTCCAGTGAGACTGTAGCATGAGCAAATAGCAAGAGGGGTCGACCAAGAGAGAGAGGGGGCTGATTTTTGCAAGGCATTATCACACACACACTCACACAATCTCATGTGTGAAGTAAAGAAGACTCTCTCACCTTATCAAGCTTTAATGGAATGCTTACCACCTATTCCAAGCTTGTAACAAGGGAGGCCTAGTACACCAACAACTCTTGGCTTTGTGATGCAAATCTAACCAAGAGCCAAGATTCAATGCATGCTCATCTCTCTACCATGCTAATTACTAAGCTATGCTATGCTCATACGAGTGATTATGTGAGGAGATGTACATCTTTCTCATAAAAATACTCCTTCTTCCTCTCAATCTACTCTCATACCCCGCTACCTCTCACCATCTTTAAAGGTGTGTGAGGTCTTGGGTCTGAGACCGGAGAGAATTGATGTTGTGTTTGATAAGTGTTTTGCTTAGTGCATGAAGCTTTCATCTTCATTGCACTAGCTAGTCTTGAAGGAACACAAAGAATTGTATTGTACAATGTCTCTCTTGATGGGAGAAATCATAATACAAAGCCTTTTGGAGGGGGGACCGGCTCCATGTAAATCCGGTCCTCAATTGTTGTCAATAGCTTAATTTCTCTCTCTTTTGAAAGTATTGTTCATGCTATCTAACTAGGTGTTATGATTTTTGTTGCTCTCTCCACCCAAGCACTCTTGTAATTCTCATTAGGAATCTATTCTAATGAAATGCTCACTATGTTCATATTAATTTCCGCTACACACAAGTTACTAGGCCATTACAATGTTACATTGGTATCGGAGCACAAGGTTTCTCTTTTCTTGCTCAAGAAGGGAGGTCCTCAAGCTAGCTATAAATGGCTGGTATTATTAATTGCATGTGAGTAAGTAGAATAGGGATTTTTCAGCCTTGCAGTGCACCTGCCTTCGTGCAGCTAACGGGGCATCACCGTCGAGAGCTATGGTCTTAATAGTGGAGTCCTACGGGGCTTGCCTATGGCTTAACCACTATTGAGCTATTAGAAGCTGGACAGGAGCCTGTGCTATTTTGGTGTTGATCGACCCTCTCTTCTATTCCTTGTAATTAATGGTATTCGAGCCACGGGTACAATAGCTTGAGTGCTTTTTCTAAAGGGGTAAAGAGGAGTAGCAACTAGGGCTTAAAGTGCCAAAGTACACCTAAATAGTTTACACCTAAAAGTTGTTAGAATGGCTGACAATAGTAAAGAAAGTGAAATTAATGTTGATAACTTTGATTTTGCTCATGAGCAAGGTACTAATGATGCCCCGATGGTTGTTAACTATCTTGTTTCTAGGCTTCAACAAGCCATGGGCAATCCATCTCTCCAAAGTGAAGTGCAACGGCAGCTCCGTGCTCATGGGATTCTCCAAGCTCCCCACCATGACGAGAGAACACCTAGGAAGCCTCCTTGTGAGACTTCCAAAAGTGGCCTCTCTCCGATTCGGGAAGAAGAAGAGAATCCATACGAAGGGCTCAAGAATTTACTTCTTGATGATGCATCTCCTTCCCAAAGGAGAACTCAAGAGCCTCCACCGAAGGAACGGAAAGAAGTGAGTCTCCCGCCACCTCGGCGGAGATGGCTCCACGAAGACGGCGGGCTGAACGTTCTCCATCACCTCAAAAACGGAGAAGACCATCGCACCCTTCTCCACACCATAATTCAAAGAGGGATGACAAAAAGCAAGAGAAGAAAAAGGCAAGAAAGAGGACACCCTCTTCTCCATATTCTTCATCCCGTTGTCTTATGAAAATGATGGTGAAGATGATGAAGATCAAGACAAGAAAAAGGTGAGAAAGAGATCACCCTCTTCTCCACCTTACTCAAATTCTTCACCTTCTGAAGAAAGTGATGGTGCAACCTTTGAGCTATCAAAAAGAAGAGGCCATAGGAAATCCTATGCCGCATGGAAGAGGTCGTCCAAGTTGAAGAAGTTCAAAGAGGGAGGGAAGAGCATCTCTTTCCTTGTGTATGATGGCACCTTTGGTGCTACGGACAAAGTCTTGGCCTTTATACAACAATTTGACGCGGAATTCGGAGATGAGGGCTACACGGAGTCCTCGAAGCTATGCCATGTAGCTATGCATTTCAAAAGTCCGCCATGCAATGGTGGTCTAGCCTACGAGCCAACGGTGAAGCTCTGCAAAAATGGAAAGCTTTAAGAGCTTCCATTATGAAGCAGTTTTTGGCCACAGATGCCAAAGACAAAGTACTCACCGAATGGCGAAGCTTAAAACTCTCTCCATATGAATCCATCCAAAATATCTAGACAAGTTTTGGGAACTACAACTCAAAGCCATTGTCTTCAAAAAGTTGGATTTTGGAGAGCAAAAGCAACAATTTTGTGCGGGCTTAACCGAAGAAATGGTGGAGTATGTCAACTCCCAAAGGCCACGTACCATATCGGCGGTAATACACCATACTATGGTGGCCTCTTGAATCAATTTCCAAACGGGGTCTAAAAGAAATAATAAGCCCACGAAAAACAAGGGTTCCAACGAGCCTAAAGGGAAGGACAATGTCCAAAAGTCTCCTAAGGGCAACTCCAACAAAGCTAAAGAGAAGGGAGTTTACAAAGGTAAAAACAAACTCTCTCTTGAAGCTTGAGTGTTATCGCAAGGATAACCGGTGTTTCAAGTGCGGCGAACAAGGGCATGCATACCGCGCTTGTCCCCAAAAGAACACCCGCCATGATCCTCCTAGAGCTACCTTGGTTGAAATCCAAGAGGAGGAGACTCACCAAACTCACCACAAAGGATCTCGTCTATGCCATGCTTGGGGAAAGGTAAGAGAACATGATGCTTTTATTCACTTTGACCCTGGTTCTACTCACAATTTTATATCTATAGAGTTGGTCACCAAGCTAGGCATACAAGCCTATGAGATGGGAGATGTTCTACCCCCCGCAGACAGTGCTTTCAAGGGGCAAGAAGCTTCAGTCATTCCCTTAATCGGGAAATTGAGGCTCCGTGTCCAAAGCTATGTGGGCAAAGAGGACTTCTTTATCTCTCCTCTCAAGCATGAGGATGTAATCCTAGGGGCACCATGGTTTGATCGCCTGGCTGCCAATGTTAAATTCCCTGAAAGGAGAATCTCCTTTAAGTTCAGGGAAAAAGACATGTATATAGATGCTAAAGAAATGGGTAACACTATCCCCATTGTACATACACCAGCTTTCAACAAGTCAATAAAGAGCTCTATTTCGGTGTACATGATTTTTGTTAAAGATTCTCAAATGAACCTAATGCTTTAGCAAAAGAAAATAAAAGCAACCAAAAGGAATTAGAGTTATCCAATTTTCTCAAGGGGTTTCAAGATGTTTTTATTGATGACATCCCTTGTGAGCTACCTCCTAAATGAGGTGATGATGACCATGCAATTGAACTTCTTCCAGGAAGTTCACCGCCTAACAAACCTCCTTACAGAGTTTCTCAAGCTCAACAAGAGGAGATTATGCGGCAAGTGCATGAGTTAGTTGAGAAGGGCATGGTTAGGCCTAGCTCATCTCCATTTTGCTCACCTGTGCTATTAGTGCAAAAGAAAGACGACACATATCATATGTGTGTCGACTATAGAGCACTAAATAGGATCACTATCAAGAATAGGTTTCCCGTTCCATGGGAAGAAGACCTATTTGATAAGCTACAATGATCAACCTACTTCAGTAGGATTGACCTAAAAAGTGGCTATCATCAAATAAGGATAGTTGATCAAGACATTGTAAAGACCACATTTCGCACCACATTTGGTCTTTACGAATACATTGTCATGCCTTTTGGCTTGACCAATGCACCAGCCACATTCAACCGCTCAACCGCTTGATGGAGAAGCTGTTCAGGCCTCATCGAACCTTTATTGATGTTCTTTGATGATATTATCATCTACTCTAATTCATTAGACGAACACAAGCAACACCTCCAGCTAATATTTCATGTTTTAAGAGAGAATAAACTTTCTGTTAATCGAAAGAAAAGTGAATTTTTCTTGCAACAGATTCAGTATTTAGGTCACATTATCTCTCAAGATGGCATCCAAATGGATCCATCAAGGTTAGAGGTAATAAAAGGATGGCTTAAACGAAAGAATCTTCATGAACTAAGAAGCTTTATAGGTATGTGTGCATACTATAGACGCTTCATAGAAAATTTTTCACAAATTGCGGGACCATTAGATGACCTAACAAAGAAGAGCGTTATGTATACATCGTCTGCTAAGGAGAACAATGCTTTCGAAAAGCTTATCTCTCAACCTGTGCTTACACTACCGGATCTCTTAAAACCATTTGAGGTCCAATGTGATGCTTGTGGTGATTGCATTGGATCTGTTTTTCTTCAAGAAGGGCACGCCATAGGCTATGAAAGTCAAAGGCTCCACCCTGTTGATCAAGCTCTAGGCATATATGAAAAGGAACTCCTTACATTTCTACATACCTTAGACTCATGGAAGCACTATTTATTGGGGGCTCCTTTCATTCTGTGAACGGATCACCAAAGTCTTAAGTACTTCATGGCACAGACCAAGATCTCCGACAAACAGGTGGGCAAATTTCCTTTCGCAATTTCATTTTCATATTGCTCACATTGCTGGCAAGCAAAATTAAGTAGTAGATGCACTCTCAAGACGGCCGAGAGTGAATGCGGTTTCCATAGCAGCTCACAATGATCTATCTTCAATGATAGATGAGTATGCTATTGATCCCGATTTTAGAGATGTGATTTCAACCTTTTCATTAGGGAAGAAAGAAGAACCATTTACTTTACAAGATGGTTATCTTCTTTATGGCAATAGACTATGCGTTACTAACTCACTACATGAGAAAGTAATGTATGAATCTCATGCTCCTCCTTACGCGGGGCATAGAGGGAGTCAGTCTACCCTAAAGGGAATTGAAACATATTTGTATTGGCCTACCATGAAAGTGAACATACAAGAGTATGTTTCTAAATGTGTGGTATGCCAAAAGACAAACTTTGATAGAGGGAAGCAACCTGGATTGCTTCAACCCTTGCCAATCCCTAATTCACCATATTGGGAGAGCATATCCATGGATTTTATCTTTGGATTGCCTAAGTCGATCCATGGGAATACGGGAATATGGAAGATAGTAGAGAGGTTCAGTAAACAAGCTCATTTTATACCTGTCAAAAAGACTATCAAAGCCCATCAAATGGCAACCCTCTTCATTTCACAAATTTTCAAGTACCATGGCTTGCCAATGTCCATAGTGTCGGATAGAGATCCTAGAATGACCAATAATTTCTGGAAGGGTCTCTTTAAGAATTTAGGGACAAGGCTAAAGTTCTCTTCGGCCTATCATCCACAAACAGATGGCCAAAGAGAAATAGCTAACCTAACAATGCTCGATCTACTAAATGCCTATGTAATGGAAGTAGATCAAAGATCCCAATGGGAGAAGTACTTACCCTTAGTGGAGTATGCTTACAATAACACTGTACATACTTCCACAGGAAAAGCACCTTTCGAGGTAATTGAGGGAAGATAAAAAAGTCCCTTACTACTTAAGGTACATGGGAAGATCTTCGCTGCTGCAGATGAGTATAGTCGAGACTTACAAGAATCTTTTCAAAAAAATTAAGGATGCTATCTCTATCTCACAAAAAAAGCAAAAGGCTGCTGTTGACAAGCATAGAAGAGCCCAAGCCTTTAAAGGAAATGATTGGGTCTTATTAACATTTCCCAAGGCTCGATTAAGGCACACAACGGGCAAGAATCCTACAGGACACCAAAAGTACTATGCTAAACTAGCAAAAAGGTACTATGATCCCTTCCAGATTCTTAGGCCAATCAATGAGATGGCCTATCAACTCAAGTTGCCCAATCATTGGCTCATACACAATGCTTTCCATGTGAGCCTATTAAAGCCTTACAAAGGAGAGCCACCTCAAGAACCAACTACTGAAGACCCACCAGAGGTCGAGGACCAAGAAGAGGTGCTGCAGCCCGGGTCCATTTTCCGACATGAAGACAAGGTACTAAGAGGTGATAAGACTATCGGACGATATCTTATTAAGTTTAAGAATTATCCTTTTAAAGATGCTAGATGGATGCAAGGCATACAATTAAAGGATAACCTAAACCTTGTCAATGCTTACAATGCTTCCCAAGAGTAAGCAAATGTACAAAATGTTAAAAATGAACAAAGTTTTTTTTTTTTGTCTTATAAGACTCTGTTTTTCTTTATTGTGCACAAAAATGAAGTAGTATGCATGCTTAGATCAAGTTTGTGGAGGCGACGTCTCCCAAACACCAAGTAGAGCTTGTCACTCTACTAAGGAAGATTGATAGGACTAATGTGCAGACATGCTTGCGGCAGCCTCAGGCTCTCAAGCACCAAATGAACTAGTCATCCATTGTGGAATGATGTCGTAGAGTAATATAGGGATCCTCTACCTACTAAGACAAGGACTCATGAATATGCTTTATCTTCTCTATACCATAGTCGAGGACGACTATGATTTAAGGAGAGAGGTAACGTCATAATAATCAATATCTAATTCTCCTAAATGATTTTCTCATGTTAAACTGATCATTTAATAAGGGGAAGTGCCAGGGGAGAAAAAGCTAGAATATTGGTTAAGCTAGCAGACCGGCCACAGTAGGGATCCAAAGGAGGGAAAATAGGGATCCAAAGGGGGGGCCATCTGCAAAAGAGCCATGTGCAACAATGGGCTTAAAAGACCCTAAGGTTCAGCCCATAAAGACTTCCAAAATGCTAAGGTTCCAAAATTCAAAGGTTGTGTCCAAAGGTCAAGCATGGGGGGAATTGGATGCTTTGTGTGTGTCCCAAAAGTCTTTATCAATCCCTACATAGGAGGGGGCGAGCCTTGGGAGTAGGGGATGAGAGAGAAACTCTCTCTCACACACACAAGTTCCCTTTACACAAAGGGAATGAGGGATACATGTCAACTCCCTAGCCCAGATGCCCACAAGGTGTACCCAATTCCTATTGGATGGCCTTGGAGGTGGACCAATGAGAATTAGGCTAGAGTAAATCTAGTTTAATTAATTTTAAAAAAACTTAATAAAAGAACCAATGAGAATTAAGCTCTGTAGAAGACTATTGGATAGTCTCCCAAGGGGTATAATGAGCATTCAGCAGCCCAATGGCTTGCCTGATTTCTATTGGCCAGGAGGCAAAGGGGTCCAATGAGAGTTTAGTTGCATTTATTAATTACATAAAGCTCTCACAAAAGGGAAAAGGGGGACACATGTCAGAAGGCTATCACTTATACTGCTTAATTATCATTGGCTAGCCCTAGGGAGGTCCAATGAGACTGTAGCATGAGCAAATAGCAAGAGGGGTTGACCAAGAGAGAGAGGGAGCTGATTTTTGCAAGGCATTATCACACACACACTCACACAATCTCATGTGTGAAGTAAAGAAGACTCTCTCTCCTTCTCAAGCTTTAATGGAAAGCTTACCACCTACTCCAAGCTCGTGAGAAGGGAGGTGTTAGAAGCTGGACACACCCTACGGAAAGTGAATGCTCGGCGGATTATTATTTTTTGTAATTATTCATTTATTGAGAAAACCCGACATTTCACCTTTGTAAATATTGGGGCTTACAGAAGTTTCCAGATTGTATCCCAGTTTTGACATTTAGATTGAGTAGATGGTTAAATTGGAACATAAGGGTTTGAGATTGTAAGGTATTTATACCACTTTTTGACCTTAATGAAAAACCTTTGTCATTTTAAAAGGTTGAAGTCTGTGAGTGAGCGTACTGTGTACGAGAGAGAGTGAGAGATTCATCTTGACGCTACGCGTGCATCGGTGGTCGGAATCGAGTGCAGAGAAGTGCAGCGTGTTGCCCTCGACGAGAGCTACGCACCCATACCTACATTGCGCGTGTACGGTCCGGTTTTGCGAGCTCTATCTACGAGCTTCATCTTGTAATTCGGTGATCATACGTTATCTGTTTTCGCATTTCAGCATATTCACGTGTTTGCATTGAGTAGAGCTACACATTAGGCATTTTAGTTTTTGAAAACGACGACCTGCAAATTTCGGCCAGACATCCTACGTGATTTTGCACCGGGTGTTTTGGGTTGGGATTTTGGTTCATAGACCTTAGGGAGAGTGACCTATTGGTGTTAGTAGGGTCTCCTTCAAGTTCTATGGCGTTTCGAGACTGTTTGATGGGTATTCGGCTCTAGAAAGCGTTGTAGGAAATCTCCTCTTATGCACTCCTGAAGGCTGTAGCTTAGACATTGGGTAGAGACCTCTATAGGAATTAGTCGAGAGTTGGTCGAGTGTAGATTGACACCATATGCTTGCTTCCACGCGCCTGCGGGTGGAGCTTCTTCCTGTTGACAAATCTTGTTAGATGAGTTCTAGCTGTGCTGACATTCGTCGCGGCGTTGGAGAGGGGGAATGGGGAACACATCTGAGACACAAACATCAGCCCCTATATAGCTCAGGATATTCACAGCACCCCTGTCCTCTCAAAAACAACTTCGAAAAAAGCGATTCACACTAGCAGGGCCTCGCCTGCACTTCGCCCAATGCACAAACACTGTGCACAATCCTCAGACAGCTACCACACCGATCTTGCCCGCTTCTAGCTCTCCCACAACTGAACACCTCTCTCTCTTTCTCTCTCACACACACAGGGGCCCGGGGGACGCACGCGCTCACACACATCGGCACCACACATCCTAGAGATGAGCAAAGAGGAAAGGGGGGAAGGAGGGAAAGACGACACCAAAATCGGCAATCATAGCTTCTCCTTCTAAACAAAAACACCTATACAGGATCCATATGGTCTACTCATGGTCGCACTATAGCCATCATGGCTTCATACAAAGGGGCACAGACCTCCCTCAAAGTTCGACTTCCTCGGCACACGCCTCGACAGAAAATCTAACTCTCACTTTGCTTCGACAACAAATTTTCGTCTTGATCGCCTTTACTCGCTACCTCTCCTGCAAGCCCTTCGGTCTTTCGAGCCGCTTTGCGGACCACACGTGTCGGCCTCGACCCTTGATCGTGATGTCGTGCCGCTCCGCTCCCATGACAAGAAAATGAGCAAAGGAATGCTGATCAAGAGTATTTGAATCCTGCATGGTGAATCAACAATTATAAGGGCTTGCTAACAAGCCAATTTATAAGCTGAAAGTGTACGAGATGGGGCTCTAAGGACCAAATGATGTCTTGGTAATGCTAAACAGTGAGTATTCTTTAAGTGGTCATAAGTGGGATTTATTAATCCAAGTTGAAGTACTCAAAAAGCTCTACATGCCTGTCTTTACGGCTCGTCAAACGGAGCTACGGGTAAGAAGTTATGACAGTTTTAAGTTGAGTCAGTAGCAGATCCGTACCGGATTGGGCAACTGCAGCTGAGGGAACAAAACTGGAATGAATGCATCAGGCTGAAGTGCTCACTTTGTGGAGCCCGTCGGTCTTTCAGATCGGTGATCGAAATTTCAGTTGGCAAGATATAGCCAATTTAAGTATCACCGGGGGCCGGGTTCGAACCGCCCTGGTCGGCTCGGTCGAAGTGCTATCTAGGAATTTTTTGACATTGACCAAGTTTCGGGACATCATGCAGCAATGGTTTGGTTGATATATTGAGTCTAACAAGAATTATTTACTGGAGTTTGCTTATAGCAGGAAATTTCCAACACAGCCATGGATTAAGCAGATACGAAGTCGAGGGTTTTTGCATCTTGAGCAATAAAATTCATGATGAAATTGTCATTAAAAAGCAGTTGTCGTGCATATACCAGTTGTCGTGCTTGGCAATGCGGTGCCTGGAAATGCTTCGCCAATATGTATGCTTAATGGGGTGTCAACCCAAGATATACTCCTTGGCAATGCCTTGGCCGAATTGTATGCCAAATGTGGTGCCGTTATAATGGCCAACACAAAAGCAAGGCCACCTACCAACTTAAACCGGCCACCCAAAGCTAATAGAAAGAATGGCCGTCCACTTGCTAAGAAAAAAAAAGGGGCAACCCTATTTTAAAAAGGGGCTTAAGTGTGAAATGGAAGCCAAGAAAAGAAAAGGCATGGCGTGCAGGCAGGGGCGCAGGCAGCGAGAAGGAGAAGAGGACTCGGCTTGGGCATTCTGATGCTCTGATGGCGTCGAGCACGAAACGCGAATTGACCAGCATGCCGGCGCGCTCACATTCGGGGTGAGTTGCGTCGCTTTTGGAGGAGCACGACTTTCGACCTGCCACGTCATCAAGAGCCTCTTCTCATTAGCGATATCACTAATGGGAGGCCGGGAATAGCAAAAGGGGCCATGCAAGCTAAAGAAAGAAGAACGGATAGCTCTCTCATCATGGGGAGTTCTTCTCCTCCTCCTCCTAAGGAGCCCATGATTCCTAATCTCTTCCTCATACCTTCAAGTCGATGCTAATCCTCATCCTCATAAGCTCTAAGCTCTTAAAGCCTCCACCATATAATCTCCTCAGGCTTAAGCTCGATATCCCTAAGCTCTCGATAATCCCAAGCTCTTAAGCGGATTCGGAAGCTCCTCATATCTTCAAGCTCAGGAATTCTTAAGCTCCAGATAATCTCAAGCTCCTCACGCCTTCAAAGTCAAGCTCCTCATAAGCGGGTAATCTTCAAGTTCATAATCTTGTTAATCCTAAGTTCTTAAGCTCGCTTAATTAAGTTCTTAAGCTCCTGATATCCTCAAGCTTAAGCTCATTAAGCCTTCCTTAAGCGATCAAGCCTAAGCTCCTAAGTCCCATTATCATAAGCTTAACCTCATAATTAATCTCTCTCTCTCCGGAATCAACATAACCCAAAACCCAAACCTCCTGAGCCTCATTAAAAAGCCTTAAGACATTCTTAAGCTCTATATATCAAGCTTGATTTCTCATCTCTCGAGCGAGTTCTCGGCAAGGCATGCGAGCAAGGAAGATAGAGGTCGAAGGTTGAGCAAAATCTTGTCACAGATTAAAGCAAGTAAAGAATTGAAGCCTGCAGGATCACGGAACTGAGCCGATACCTAATCTCAATTCATTAGCCAAGCCTAATCTCTGAGCCTAATCTTATACCATTAGCCGAGCCTAAACCCATTCAATTCTGGAAGACAAATCAGATGGCCAGTGGAAGAGGAAGTTCCTAAGCCATAACGGGAAGAAGCAAAAGGCAGTATTAAGCAGGTCATTATCACTTTTGTTGATTAGCACCTGGTTTAAGCCAGGATTCATCTTGTAAGGAGCAGTAAGCCTCCATTAATGGTTGATTAATGATGACTACTGTGGATTAATTGGAATTAAGACTACCGTTTGTTTTGAGCTCTGTCTTGTTAATTATGCATGTTGCATCTCCTTTTCCCGCACCTCTCATAGCCAGGGGCCCGGTGCCTTCCCAGCTCACCTTTCACACAATTATCCCCCGACGAGTGCACGAAACCTGTTTGTTTTTTTCTTCCTCAATTCTCCTTTCTCGCCCCCAAGCCAAAGAAAAACTCTTCTTTCTTTTCCGAAAACGGCTCCCCCTTGCCTCACCTCTCTCTCTTCTTTTTCTTAAGGCCAAGAAAGAGTTTCTTTTTTTGGCGCCATCTCCTCAAGCCTTCCCTTCATTTTATTTTTTCAAGCCCTCCTCCTTATGTTCTTGTGAGCTTACCCTTTTTGCTCTTTTTCCAAGTCCATCCTTTCTTTTTTTTCCCTTGAATTTACAAACAAGGGGCTCTTCGCACCTGATTTGCGCTTTGTCTGTGCTCCATGCACTTGAATTCGCCAAAATGGATTCTCCCAATCACAGTGCATGGGAACTTCAATGTAGCGATTCCAAATTTCCGCTCTCATCCACCGCTCGATGCCACACTAGCCCCGGACAATGCGTCCGAAAATGAAAAAAAACTTTTGATCTTTTTTTATCACGATTGTCTGCCACCCGGATGTGCGTATCGTGATGCCCATGAATCTGATCGATGATCCGCAAGTTTTGACTGACGCCCCACGTTGCATGCGATTTTCCAGAACCCGAGCGAGCTCAAAAAACTTCTATCGACGCGCCTACCAACATGGCCCGGTGAACACATACGTGACCCCCGACAAATATTCCTCAGGCCATAACTTGTCCGTTTGAGCTCCGAATAACGAACCGAAAAGACCGGCATGATTGACAGCTCGAGCTTTACACGTGTATCCATTGATCCCATTTTTTGCCACATGTCTGTACCTGCCCTGCCCGTCGGGACCTGCAATGAATTCCATCTTCGAACAATCATAACTTTCACAACCGGACTCCGTTTGATGAGCCGTTTGGACGGGCTTCCAGAGCATCTCAAATACCACCTTTCGAGGCACATTTTCCACATCTCGAACACCGTGACCTACCATCATCATTATTTCACTTTGGAGGCCCCTCCCTGGCCTAAAAAACCACTTTAAGCATACATTTCCGCTGCCACTCTCCTGCTGAGGTCTCCCACACTAGCTTTAGCCCTCTACCATGCACCTGTCAGCATACGTAGCACTGCACTGTACACTTCCCAGTACGGACCAACTTTGGTTGCACCATCATTGCCCACCCCCTTGTTGAACATTCATGTTCAACCACAAACATGCTTATTGCACTAAAAAACTGCCACACCAAAACAAACTCTCTGCACACCACAAAACCACCTAACATATGTACAATACCTGGCATTTGCTACCCGCTGCCTTTGTTCATGCGGGTTGCCCAACCCCCTGCTTTACCTAGCATCAACCACCTGGGTCAAACACCATATACTGGTCTGTTCCGTCCACCTGTAACACTCTTGAATAATGCCATACCAAGGCACATAGCCAACTGCATAGCCAAACGGCCATCAACATGCTTCTACCCCACCAAGCACTCCTTGGAAAACTATCCACTCGCAACCAAGCACCTCCAAGAACATCAAATAGAGCACTATTGTGCTCAACCAACACTCTCGGCATATCTGCATCATCACTCGTACCAAACAAACCTAACATATTTGACTCGCCCTCCCATCCATGTAAAGCTAGATCCTCATCTAGCAGATCATGTACTTGCTCAACAACCCACTTCACAGCTGCATTTATGAGCATACCTTTCAACCACCATTGACAAAGCTCCTTGGAAAGCTTAGACACAATCTGGGAGTCCGCATCACCTGCCACAGAGTGCACTTGATGCATAGGAAGCACCTCTATCTTTGGCTCCACACTCGCCTTCACACCTGCCATGCACTCAACTCCAACATCATCAAGATCTCCCTCATCAATTGGCCCGTCAAGGTCGATAAGCACCACTTGCTTGTCGGCTTCCATCACCTGCTCTTCAAGCATCTCTTCTACTGCTGCATCATGCTCCATCAAGGAAGAAAGAAACTCGTTCTCTATCGCATTATCCTCATCTTTTCCCATAGGAAAGGTTGCTCCATCCCTCCTAGAAAAGCTCTGCACCTGTTGTACCACTATCGCACACTCCACCGCCACTTTCATGAGCATGTCCATCAACATGGCACCGCACATCACCTTCACCTGCATATCATCACCTGTAGGCTCGGGCTCCTCCACTTGGTCTCCATCAAGCATAACGGTATGCACTGCTCCTTGCTCCTCGCACACATTCACTGTATCTGCACCCACTTACAAGAGATAAAACTCATCTTACCTTGACTGAGACGACTCAGTCTCCCAACTCGTGTTAGCATCTATAGAGCTACTTTCACTTGGCTCAACCTCGTCCTCTGTCTCAAGCTCGAGAATCTCCTCTAGCTTCACCGCTTCAACCTCGTCTGCAAACCGCACTGTTTGGCCCTTACCACACTTCAATGGAGCTTCTACAACCGCACCTTGACTTGGCAGTACCTCCTTTGTCTGATCGGGAACAACCTGCATATCTTCCACAATTGGAGCCGCTCTAGCTGGTATCCTCGGCATAGGAACCACCCTATCTCTCTGCAACCACAGAACCCTTAGTTCCTCTCGCACATGCACTTTTGTTTACACAATCCTTGGCTCGACTACCACCGCATCACACTGTCTTGGCATCACAGCGCCTTGCAAACCCTGCCTCGCTTCGCGCTTCTTCAACATCTTTTTGGTCCGCCCTCTCGCTAGAGCCACCGCTTCTTCGTATGACACCGGGCCGTCTATCTCAACCTTGTCGCGCAGTTCCTCATGCAAGCAATCCAAAAACTTGCTCAATTTTAAAAATCCAACATTCTCAGCAGTAGTTACCTTTATCAGCTTCCCCCAAAGGACTTCAAACTCCCATAGGAACACTTGAAAATCCGCTTCCAAGCCTTGCTTCAAATTGCCCAGCCTTCTCTTTACTTCATCCAACTGCACATCGAAAAGCTACTTCCAGTTTTTTCTTTGCTTCGAAAAGCTACTTCTAGTGCTTCATGATGCACCTTTTCCTCATTAGGCAGACCATAGAACCATAGCCTCGCTTTACCACGAACCAAGAGAGGAAACACCTGTACCGCACCTTCTTCCTTCGACAAACCGCTTTCCAGCACGAACAACGCATAGTCTTGGAGCCAGGTTCCTGCATCTTCGACTCTACTGAAAATGGGAAATCCCGTCCAAGCCATTACTTCTCTAGCAGCACTTGCTCTTTAAAGGCCGCACCTTTGGTATCACCAAAATCATCGCTTTGTCTTAAAATAGGAGCATCAGTGTGCTCCTCCGTGGGGGCACCAGAAGATGGAGAGAGGGAATGGGGAACACACCCGACACACAAACAGTAGCCCCTATATAGCTCAGGATATTCACAGCATCCCTGTCCTCTCAAAAACACCTTCGAAAAAAGCGATTCACACTAGCAGGACCTCGCCTACACTTCGCCCAGGATCCATATGGTCTACTCATGGTCGCACTATAGCCATCAAAGCTTGATACAAAGAGGCACATACCTCCCTCAAAGTTCGATTTCCTCGACACACGCCTCAACAAAAAATCTAACTCTCACGCTTCGACAACAACTTTTCGTCTTGATCGCCTTTACTCACTACCTCTCATGCAAGCCCTTCGCTCTTTCGAGCCGCTTTGCGGACCATGCATGCCGGCCTCGACCCTTGATTGCGAGCGCACGAAGCCTATTTGTTTTTTTACTTCCTGAATTCTCCTTTTTTACCCCCAAGCCAAAGAAAAACTCTTCTTTCTTTTCCGAAAACGGCTGCCCCTTGCCTCACCTCTTTCTCTTCTTTTTCTTAAGGCCAAGAAAGCGTTTCTTTTTTTTGTCAAAGGCGCCATTGCCCTCTCCTCAAGCCTTCCCTTCATTTTATTTCTTTTTGGCCCTTCTCCTTATGTTCTTGTGAGCTTACCCTTTTTGCTCTTTTTCCAAGTCCATCCTTTCTTTTTTTTCCCCTTGAATTTACAAACAAGGGGCTCTTAGCACCTGATTTGCGCGTCGTCTGTGCTCCATGCACTCGAATTTACCAAAATGGGTTCTCCCGGTCACACTGCATGGGAACTTCAATGTAGTGATTCTGAATTTCCACTCTCATTCACCACTCGATGCCACTGTAGCCCCGGACAATGCATCCGAAAATGAAAAAAAAACTTTTGATCCTTTTTTATCACGATTGCCTGCCACCTGGATGTGCGTATCGTGATGCCCATGAATCTGATCGGTGATCCGCAAGTTTTGACTGACGCCCCATGTTGCATGCGATTTTCCAGAACCCGAGCTCGCTCAAAAAACTCCTATTGACACGCCTACCAACATGGCCCGGTGAGCACATACCTGACCCCCGACAAATATTCCTCAGGCCATAACTTGCCCGTTTGAGCTCCGAATGACGAACCGAAAAGACCAGCATGATCTATAGATCGAGCTTTACACGTGTATCCATTGATCCCATTTTTCGCCACATGTTTGTACCTGCCCTGCCCGTCGGGACCTGCAAAGCATTCCATCTTCGGACAATCATAACTTTCACAACTGGACTCCGTTTGATGAGCCGTTTGGACGGGCTTCTAGAGAATTTCAAATACCACCTTTCGGGGCACATGTTTCACATCTCGAACACCATGACCTACCGTCATCATTATCTCACTTTGGAGGCCCCTCCCGGGCCTAAAAAACCACTTTGAGCATACATTTTCGCTGCCACTCTCTTGCTGAGGTCTCCCACACTAGCTTTAGCCCTCTACCATGCACCTGCCAGCATACGTAGCAATGCACTGTACACTTCCCAGCACGGACCAACTTTGGTTGCACCAGCGTATCCGTCCAACATTGGCGTCGCTGCCGGGGACGAAAACCCTAGGTAAGTGACCAAGACTAGTCCTTGAGGATAGGGATTCTTTGGCTTGCCAAGAGTTTCGTTTTACATTTAGATAGGACCAGAGGGTGGAGGACTCTCTAGGTATTAGAGGGAGTCTAGGGAGCATGTGTCTGTCCTAGATCCTTTGACTTAGGTAGTTTCGGCCTTAGTTGTGGTGAAGAGAGTAGGAGTTTGAGTGGTAGAAGCGGTGAAAGGAGAGCTTGAGAGTCCGGAGAGGCGAGGAAGTAATCGAAACACCATTATCACCATTTCACATGAAGAGTAGGAGTAGGGTAAGTAGGACATCATGATTCATGATCTAGAGCACTTCATGCATGTTGTACTTGCTTATTAGGTTTATCAGAGGTTCATCACAAGATAGTAAAAGACGCAAAAGGGTGTTTGAAAGCTGAAGTGAAGTCCAAAAGTTGCTGTGAGTGTTTCTGATAGAGCTGCAGAGCATCAGGAGCATTTCTGTCAGAAAAAATTACATTTTAAGCCAGAAGACATCCTACACCTAGGATGTCTACAGGCTAATCTGGTGAAAATTTTAAAATTTTGAGTTGACCAGTGTGTTTAGAAGGTAGGTTTTACCCTATTTTCATCTGGAAAGTGGAAATTTGACCATATCTTGATAGGATAAGGCCAGATAGACAGAAATTGCCAGACATCCTACCCAAATTGTGCCAAGGCATTATTTTAAGACCAAAACCATAGGGTGGCTGCATGAGCATGATCTGCATGATTTATTGAGTGTCTGAGGAAGTTTTCATCTCAATTGGGTTCTAAGTAGACTTTAGCATCTTTGACTGAAAAAGGGTAGAACATCTAAAATTGGGGTCTTTTGAAATCCAAACCAAAATCTAAGCATAGCACTGAGTTGCTGACATCAAGGAGAAGCTGTGGGTCAAGTTTGGGGTCAAACATGCCAAACAGAGATCCTACGCCTAGGATGTGTTTTGGGTGATCTGGCACTCCAAATCCAGCTTTTGAGCATACCAAAGTGATCAGCACCTCAAGAGAAGTCTGTGCTTTGAATTTCAAGTCATTTTGAGCAATTAGACATGCTACACGTAGAATGTCTAATGCATGAAATTGAAGCCAGAAGCTGACTGCAGGCATAGCAAGGTGTTGTATAGCCTGAGGCAAGCCTCCTAGTCAATTTTGGTCCAAATTGGAGTTGATTTGAGTAGTCAGACTAACATCAGGCTGCCGGAACAGATTTATGATCCATTGACCAGCTTATAGGTGTCCAAATAAAAAAGTAAAAACAGCTGTGGACTCATCACATCAAGGGGAATCCATAGTGCAAAAATCCAGGCAAAACATAGCAGGAGACATCCTACGCGTAGGATGTCTACTAGGGCTTAGAGAAAATTTGACTGAGGTTATACAGTGATGTTCCATTTGACTTGAGGATTCCACAACTTTTTTCAGAAGTGAATTTGGACCTTGTTTGACCTTTTGACGGAGCAAAGACTGAATTAAGACTTTTTAGGTAAATTGACCAACATCCGAGGAAGTACAATTCCAGATTAGCAGACCTAATCAAGAACATCAGAAGTGTATAAACACAGTAGTGGTTGAGGCTAACTCTCCAATTATACCAATCATTACTAAAATCACCTCTAGCGGTTAGATGCTTTGATTCGATTTTACCGAAATTAAACGCTTGTGTACAGGTATATTCAGCGGCAAAGCAAGAAGTTGTGCAGAAACTGATCCTTTGCCAGGTGAGTGGTTGGATTTGTGTTAAGTTGCATTGCTAAGTTTGATGAATTTTAGACAAGGAAGATACATTTTTAGAGACCAAAGGTGGCAGGTGATCAGGGTAGCTTAGTGTCCACCGAAGAGAGTGTAACTCAGGCAAGGCTAGATCCACTAGCGCCGATTTTTGAGGAGGGTAATGTTACTGATACTTCATCAGACAAATCCTTCTTCATGATGGGTAGTCAACAGCCATAAGGTTTCACCTATGACGGACCAATGCCAAGGGGAAGCACCTCCCTAAATCATTTGAATGATTCCAAGTTCACTGTAATCTTCTTAGAAGGAACAAACTCGAGGGGAGCCTTAGTTTATTCTCACTATTGAGGACGCAAGTGTATTTGTATTGAAGAAAGACCGGCTCAGAGACTAGAGATAATTCGAGTCTATGATGATGGAGATAGATTCCGAGACGAAAAGGAGAACCACTATCTGATAGTTAGTAACCCTGAGGATTACAACAGATATGAAGATAACGTGGCGAAAGGGAAAATGGTTTCAGAAACTCAAGAACAGCCACCAAACATTGATCGACCTGGAGCGCTTTTTAAGTATGATAAGAAAACAACCAGGGTCTCAACCTATAATGAGAATGTGGGAATTTACAAGCATGAGAGCGAGGGAATAGTCTCTTACTTCCGATGCAAAGAACCCTATCCAAACAAATTAAGCAAAGACAAGGTTCTTTACTTATTCTCTTATGAAATTGCTATGGGGAAGGATATTGTTTTTGTTGATAGGTATGGGCGAGAATACAAACGTGTCTCCCAGAGGAGGTAGAAAAGGCAACAGTTCCAGGAGCATCAACATATGCCCCAGAAGAAATGCTAAGAGCCCCCTACACCCCTAGAAAGTGGACAAATCCCTTTTCAGAAGAGTATGACGCGACCTCACATTCTACCCGACCGCAGACATTCAACAACCAAAACCAACCAGTAACTCAGCCATCATTGCAGGCATGGCTTCGATAGAGTGCAACATTAGAACAAGACCGAAATTGAGAGGGTTATCAAGCCGCGCGAGGGCTAAGGGATTTACAAGAACCACCACTCTATTCACTGTATCATGGAGAGAGTAAGCCAAAAACTCAAGGGTCAACAGAGCCTGGAAGACTAGGAGCACCACTGGGAGAGGAACCCGCCTACTACAGAAGGCTAGAGGAGGTATATAGATTGGAACGAGGAGATCCAATGATGAGATTTGTAGACCATCTTAGAATTAGACCTTCTCAGGTGCAAAAATGGGTAAACAAGAAATACACGAGAAACAGAGATCCTAGAGATCATGTAGCTGCCTTTGTGCGTGTAATTAGAGTTGAAGAGGTGTTAGACTTCCCTACCCAGTTTGTAGGGTTTGGACTAACCCTAGAGGAGGATGCTGCTACTTGGTTTGACTCTGTAGAGCGTAGATACTTTGAGTCTATGGAGGAGGTGTTTAATGAGTTTATCAAGGAATTCTCACAAAGGGGGATAGCTCATAATACAGTCTCACAAATCCATAAATTCAAACAGAAGTACGGGGAATCTGTGCGAAAGACAGCCCTACGACTAAAAAGATATGTTAAGTTCTGCTCTGTGGAAGAACTGCCAACTCAGTCCAGACTTATGCTTATATTTATCCAAGGACTAAGAAATGCAGATCTCTAGAAGGACTTACATATGAAGAGGAGCACGGCGTTAAACGAGTTAACTAAGTAGGCTCTTTACCTTGTAGACAATTGTGCGGTCTACAAATAGGGTGAATTCAAGGATCTTGACGACGATTTATCCTCACAACAAAGTGGAAGCAAGTTCGCTAAGACAACACCGAAAGGAGAAGTAGCTGTAAGCCAGGAGCAGCTTGTAGAAGAAGTGCTAAAAAAGATTAACTTGTATGCCAAACCTCAAGCTAAACAACCAAAGTGGTGTGCTATTGAACAAAATTTTGGACAAACCACGGGATGGAGGAATGCTATTATAACAAGGGGTATGTGAGAGAACGACCTTATGCTCCCCAAGCTTAGGTAGCATCTCCTCAACCTCCACCAATGCCTAGGTATCAAGCAGGCAACCTACCAGGACCTGTAGCTGTAGAAAGACCACAACCAGTGTTGGGGCAACAACCACCCCTACCAGGATTACGACCAGTCGGCATAAGATACACACCAACCGTAAACGAATCAGAAGAGAAGGCTTTGGTGCCTATGCATGCATATTACAAAGATCCCAATGGATATGCTACAAATACTATCTATTATCCACCGAAAGAACCCTCAACGCCAGAACCATGGAGCATGATGGGAAGTACATGACCACCAACAGCTACATAGACAGCAGGAGAAGGAAGATATAGCTTGGATGAACGAACATTGTTGTTCATAGCCAACGGAGTCATGGGCAGGCAGAGACATGTATACCAACAAAGAGGAGCTCAAGGAGCACCTCAACAGCCTAAGAGACCCTGCTACAAGTGTGGTGGAGACCATTAGCTAAGAGCTTGTCCTCACGATGAAATCATTAGAGTCGACGCATATTGCACCGAGTGTAGAGTTACTCATTTGATTCCAAATTTTCCTAAGAACCCGAAAAAAGGAGCAAAAACTACCTTGAACATGCTGGAAGTAGTGCCTTCCAGTGGAGGATCAGAAAACGAGACAATAATACCTATTCAAGCAGTAACACGAGCCCAAGCTCAAAGAATGACGAACAAACCCATAATTGAAGAGCCAAAAATCGATGCCCCAAGTTCGAAACGAAAAATCAGAGAAGCACTTGGAAAGCTAGAAAGGCGCGTATGAAAGCTAGGAGAGAACGAGAGCAAACGACTCTATTCAAGGAGTTAAAACACACAAAGGATAGATTAGAGCGGTTAGAGGATCTAGCTAGCCTAAGCTCACACACTGCGGCAACCATAGCACCCAAGGAAATAACAGAACCCAAAAGTGCAGGATCAGGAGGATCAGTGTTGGCAAAAAAGTTAAATGAGCAGTTAGATGCAATTCTAAAAGCTTACGATGCCAGACTAAAAAAGAACCAAACCTTAGAGCAAAGATGGATGAGTTATCCATATGATGAAATAGAAAAACAGAGGTTGGAAATGTGTAGAAAGATGATTGAAACAACTCAATCCTTGGTAGAAAACCCACTTCGTAAACCTGCAAGTTGGCATGAAGTACCAGCTCCAACCCCTATCAAACCAACTTTAGAGAAACAAGTAGAAACGAAGGAAAGACTCACGAATGCCTCTAAGTCTAGGGGAGAGCCTATCATAGTGCCAAATACAACAGATGAGGCAAGTGATGGGTTCCAGTCTAAAACATTGGTAGAAATGGGTAAGGATTGTAACGGTCTAGATGACCTATGGAAGCAAATTCGTGATGCCAAAAAAGCTAACAGGGTGAGTTACCACATAAATAGCACGAGAAAAGAGAAAAATGAGATCTTACCTCCTATTGAAGAATTTGAGGCAAGATCACAAATGAACTTTGATATGCGTTCACAAGGGGGAGACTAGGGATCAATTAGTACGGGGCACAGCCAACCAGACTCACTAAAAACTCTACCCTCTTACCTAGGAGAGTATGAAGCCAAGTCTGAGGTGAGAGCAATCCCATCTCAAATCCTGTCTTCTAACAGAGTTATGGATTCACAAGGGTTGATTGAGTTATTGTCCACCCATGTGGAATGCACAATCACATTAGCTGAACTCCTAACACTACAACATAACATGAAGATATCGACGCATCATATATCGACGGCCATGCCTTTCCACGTGTATATCGACGTAATTAGAGCACGTCGATATATGCGTCGATATACGTATCATAATGTGCGTCGATATACACGTGAAAAGACATTATTTGCCACGCGTATATCGACACAAATTCCCATGTGTATATTGACGCAGTTTGCAACGCAAAAATATTTGGGGAAAAAAAGGGAAACCCGCGCACGCAGGGGCCATTTTCGCCTGCTCAAATCTTGGCCGAAACCTGCTGCGTAGGTATTATGTCACTCTCCCCCCCCCCCCCCCCCCCCCCCCCAACCCCTCTCTCTCTCTCTACATCGTGTGTGTGTGTGTGTAGGAAAGAGAGAGAGAGAGAGAGAGAGAGAGCGGTGTGTGTGTAGGAGAGAGAGAGAGAGAGAGAGAGAGAGAGAGAGAGAGAGAGAGAGAGAGAGAGAGAGAGAGGTGTATGTGTGTAGGAAAGAGAGAGAGAGAGAGAGAGAGAGAGAGAGAGAGAGAGAGAGAGAGAGAGAGAGAGAGAATTAATGTATGCGTAGGAAATTAAAATTAAAGAAAGAAAAATTAAAGAGAGAAATGAAATGAAATGGTATATTAACGTCTTCGAAAGGCCAAAGTGACCTATGAGACAAGAAAGTTACAATGTGGTGGATCTGATACAAAGTTAGAGTAAAAAGATGACAAAATGACAAAATAAAATATTAGGGAATCCTAAACAGCTGGGTGTGGACTAAATGGCTAAAACAGCTAGCTGGGATAGGTAGATCATAGGAGATCCAGCATATGTCGTTGGCGGATTTCATCAATCTCCTCCATGGTCAGTAGTCTGACCGAGCGTTGTGCATGTCGAGCCAAAGTGACCTGGATCCTGTGATGCAGCCTCTGTCGATGTTGTGTAGTCCTCCACAGTCGTGGGCATTTGGTTCTCGCTAGCTCAGTTGCTCGTTCGGTTAGGAGAGAGATAGGAAAGTAGAGAGAGAGAGAGAGAGAGAGAGAGAGAGAGAGAGAGAGAGAGAGAGAGAGAGAGAGAGAGATAGAGATATAGGAAAATAGAGAGAGAGAGAAAGAGATAGGGAATGGAGAGAGAGATAAAGAGAGTTCTATATCTATATCTATATATATATATATATATATATATATATATATATATATATATATATATATATATATATAGAGAGAGAGAGAGAGAGAGAGAGAGAGAGAGAGAGGGAAGTGGAGAGCGATACAGAGAGAGAGAGAAAGGGAAATAAGAAAATAGAGAGAGAAAGAGAGATAGCGAGAGCGAGATTGAGAGAGAGAGAGAACGAGAGATAGGGTATGTAGACAAAGAGAGAGAAATAGAGAGATAGAGAGTGATATATATATATATATAGAGAGAGAGACACTACTAGAGATGTGCATCGGCAATACTAGAGGGAGCTCAGATTTAAAAAAAATTTCAAATTTCAATTTCGTCGCGTATACTGACGCAGATACCGACGCGTATTCAATAGCGTATACCGACGCGTATATAGAAGTGTATACCAACGCGTATACAGCAGCGTATATCGACGCCGACTGGTAAAAACGAAACCGCAGGCTTATTTTTTGCGCGTTTCCAAAAACTCATTCTCTCTCTCTCTCTCTTCGCTCAACTTGCGACCAGATCTGCACCTTTGGACTACTACGGGCTTGGGCAAACACCATCACATCTTCTCTACTTGCTGGTAAGCCTTTTGTCCTTGTTTTCTGGTTATTTTTGTGTGTGTGTGTGTGTGTGTGTTTTTTTTTTGGTTATTTTTGTGTGTGTGTGTGTGTGTGTAACACAATGTGTGTGTGTGTGTATGTGTGTGTTTTTTTGGCAGATGTGGAAGCTACTCCGGAAGCTTTGTGCACACATACGAGTGTATGTGAGTGCACAATCTCATTGCTCTCTCTCACACACACACACATATTAATTTTAATTTTGGTTTAATTTTATATTTAAATTTGTTATTTAATTTTAAAATTCAAATTGTTATTGTTGTTTAATTTTAATTTGTTATTGTTATTTAATTTTATATTCAAATTTCTTATTGTTAATTGTATTTTAGGATTTCTTGAAATTAATTTTAGGGTTAAAGTTAATTAGTTTTAGGGTTTTGTATATCCAAAAATAGAATAAAAAGCTTTAAATACATTAACAAAAAGTTTGCATATCCCTGCATGACCAACGAAAACGTTTGCATCTTACTGTCATCATTCGGCATTCTTAGTGACAGCATGTAAAGCACACACAATCTCTCTCTCTCTCTCTCTCTCTCTCTCTCTCTCTCTCTACACACACAATCTTTGTGTGTGTGTGTGTGTGTGTGTGTGTGCGTGCAAAGAACCAGCGGCCTGGGCGTACACACGCTTCGTCGGCACCGCGGCTAGTACGAGAGCAGAATAGAAGAAGAAAAGGGGAAGGGAGGAGCAATAAAACACAAAAGGCAAAGATGATGGCTCATTGCTTGCTCAAAAAACCATCACAACGCTCCACAGAGCTTCTCTCTCACTCTCCTCTAGCATTTTTAATAACCGGCCGACATGTGACACTCCTCTTGAGCTTCTTTGACTTCATTTGACCAGCTCAAAATACATTCGAAGCTCAACTCTCACCTTTATACATGAAAGTGCTCTAGGGAGCAACAACAGCGCCGTCGTTGCTCTTAGAGACAAGCTTCCTCCTCAAAAAAGGCTGGGCGGGGGCATATAACAAGCCGTAGGTCAAACGGATAGAAGAAACACCCAAAATACAAGCCATTTTTGAAGTCCGATTGGGTTTTTCTACGGAAAAACGCAAACGGACTTCGTAAATGGCTTCTACATCGTAGGCCAAATCCGGTTGCGTTTTTCTATGGAAAAACGCAAACGGACTTCGGAAATGGCTTCTATGCCTACCGAAACCATCCGTAGTCCATTAGGTAGTCTTAAGGCAATGTCAAAAGCGTGTATGGCAAGCCGTAGGTCGAACGGACATAAGAAACGTCAAATACACAAGCCGTAGGTCAAATCCGGTTGCGTTTTTCGATGAAAAAATGCAGATGATCTTTGGAAACTGATTCTATGCCTACCGAAACCATCCGTAGTCCATTAGGTAGTCTTTAGGAAATGTCAAGAGCGCGTATGGCAAATCGTAGATCAAACGCATAGAAGAAACGCCAAATACACAAGCCTATGTCACATACGATTGCGTTTTTCTACGGAAAAATATAGACGGACTTCGAAAACTGATTCTACGCCTACCGAAACCATCCAGTCCATTAAGTAGTCTTAAGGCAATGTCAAGACCGTGTATGGCAAGTCGTAGGTTAAACGAACAGAAGCAACGTCAAATACACAAGCCGTAGGTCAAATCCGGTTGCGTTTTTCTATGAAAAAACGCAAACGGACTTCGAAAATGGCTTCTATGCCTCCCAAAACCATCCGTAGTCCATTAGGTAGTCTTTAGGCAATGTCAAGAGCGCGTATGGCAAGCCGTAGGTCAAATGGATAGAAAAAACGTCAAATACACAAGCCGTAGGTCAAATCCGGTTGCGTTTTTCTACGAAAAAACGCAAACGGACTTCGGAAATGGCTTCTATGCCTCCCAAAACTATCCGTAGTACATTAGATAATCTTTAAGCAATGTCAAGAGCGCGTATGGCAAGCCGTAGGTCAAACGGATAGAAGAAACGCCAAATACACAAGCCGTAGGTCAAATCTACTTGCGTTTTTCTACGGAAAAACGCAAACGGACTTCGAAAATGGCTTCTATGCCTACCAAAACCATCTGTAGTCCATTAAGTAGTCTTAAAGCAATGTCAAGAGCGTGTATGGCAAGCCCTATGTCAATGGGTTTGAATGAACGCCAAATACACAAGCCGTAGGTCAAATCCTGTTGCGTTTTTCTACGAAAAAACGCAAACGGATTTCGAAAATGACTTCTATGCCTACTGAAACCATCCGTAGTCCATTAGGTAGTCTTAAAGCAATGTCAAGAGCGTGGATGGCATGCCGTAGGTCAAACGGATAGAAGAAACACCAAATACACAAGGGATTGATCAGATACGATTACGTTTTTCTACGAAAAACGCAAATGGACTTCGGAAATTGATTCTACGATTACCGAAACCATCCGTAGTCGATTAGGTAGTCTTTAGGCAATGTCAAGAGCGCGTATTGCATGCTGTAGGTCAAACGGACAGAAAAAACGCCAAATACACAAGTCGTAGGTCAAATCCGGATCCGAAGATAAAACGAGAACTCTTGAGACCGTTTACATGGATTGTCTAAAGAGCACGTTTGTGTGTGTGTACGTATGTTGCACCCACAAATATAGGCTTTAATTTGACCAATAAAGACATGATTTGCTTATAATCATCTGCTCGACCCAATGCACATTTTTAAGAATGTGGGAGAGATCATATGGAAGACCATTATTGGAAAAAGGGAGAGCAAAGCTCAGAGAGATGACCTACAGGCTGTGGGTCGAATGCCAAAGATGTGGCCTCGACTAAAGTCCAATGGAGCGTATGCTATTCCAAAAGGTCCATGGGTTTTGAGTCGTGCTGAAGAGCAACAAGTGAAGAAGACCATATCTTCTTTCCAGACTCCTACTAGGTGCATGCGATGTTTGAAAACGGCCTTTACTAGAGATGACAATCTTAGTGGTCTTAAGTTGCATGATTGACATAAATTTTTATAATTTATCTTACCAATTGCCATAAAAGATTGTCTGACAGATGACATCAGATGTACCATTTATAAAATTAGTGAGCTACTGCGTTGGATCTCATCAAAAGAGATAAGAAAAGACAGCACAGATGCAGCTCACTTGAATGCAATCGAAGCAGTATGTATGATGGAGAAGTATTTTCCAATGAACATTCTTACCATCCAAATGCATTTGCTTGTGCTTGTGGTCGATGAAGTTGCAGTTGTTGGAACCGTCAACAACAAATGGATGTTCTTCTTGGAGAGATTCATGAAGACTTTAAAGGGGTTCGTTCATCAAAGAGCTCGTCCTGAGGGTAGCATGGCTGAAGGATGGCTTGTTTATGGTTATGTTTAACTTTCTGGTTATGCTTATGGTTATTGTTTTGTTTGTGGTTATGGTTATCTGCATTATGGTTTTGATCAATATGGTTATGTCCGGTTATGGTTTTAATTTGGTTATGGTTTTGCACAAATTAAGTTCGTTATGGTTATGGTTTTAAGTTGGTACGGTTATGGTTTTGCACAAAGTTCATTTCATTTCTTTCATTGGCCTTAACACTAGGTTGGTAATGGGACACTTTTATGTCCTAGGACACTTTTATGTCTTGTTAAGTGACCATTTTCCTTGAATTATGTCAAGAGTTTCAAAATGGATTTTGAGGTGCTATCTGTCTAGAAAATTGTCTCATGAGTTGAAAAAAACTTGACATTTTTTTGGAATATCAATTCCATCTTTAACCTTGTCCTTGCACAACATTTCACAACCTAAACTGTGTGAAAAAACGGGTCTTATTTTTGGCTTTTTTCAACTTTTTGCAACTATACCACTCTATAATTCATGTTTGTGAGGTCTATAATGCTAGAGAACTATCTTTAGTGGTTCTCAACATGTCCTCATGCTTCTAGGGAGAAATAAATGTTAAAGTTGTAAGTTATGAACAAATTACAAAAATTGTCAAATCCTGTTTTTTAGCCAATTTTAGCTCTTCTATGATTTTTTTGGTGGCTTTCATGATATCCAAATGCAGTTTTGATTTTCTATGTCGCATATTGTAACATAAAGCTAATATTCCTTGAGTTTTGGGGCACCTAATACCCTATTTTGCATAGTAGACAACGATGGTTGATTTTTCCAATTATAGAAGAAAACGAAACATTCTAGTATATCAAGTATAGCTTTTTCAATATTGTTAGTTTCTTGTGAAAACTACATGCATTTTGTAGTTAGTAACCATATCTAGTCATAAGGATCAAATTTGGCTAGATACTGAATACTTTCTATGGGATTCTACAACTCATAATGTTGAACCCAGTTTTTTCATGTTTGCTGTATTTAGCACTTCATCTTTGTCCCCAAGATTCCCCTTGGTAAGAGATGTATTATTCTTTTGACATGCTCCATGGCTCCTTATGAACCTAAAGGACAATAGGGAACTAAGAAAACATGCATATATTATTTGTATTGAGTGTGGCTATAGAAACTTTGATGATAGGTCTGCAGAATGGTAAAAATTCAACTTTTTTGTCCCTATTTCTTTTGGCAAAACCAAAAATAGTGAGTGAGAAGCAATCATATGTTCTGATCACCAACCCATTGAAGTTAACTAGGGAATTTATCTCAAGCCCTACAAAAATCCCTAATCTTATTTTTATGCAACAAAACGTAAGAAATGACTGTTTTGATGAAAATGTACTGATCCATCAACTTTGGAGGCTTGGTGTGACCAAAAGATGAGAAATTTTACAAGTTTCTTATTTTTTCCATGTGTAGTAGGCCTTGAACTATAACCTCATCAAAGGATTTTACAAAATGAGTGGATCTACTATGGTTTTGGAGGTTTTTTTCAAAACCCTGAAAGGACACTTTTATGTCCTGTTAGGTTACCAACCTAGTGTTAAATCTCATGTGAGATCCTACATGGATAGCATATAGGAGGCGTATATATGATATGGTTTTTTTTGAAAAGTTTATGTAAACACAAAGGGAACTCTGCCAAAATTTCTATGCGCGGGAGCACGGTTGATTTTGGTGCCACTCGCTTTCTTGGGCAGAGGGCAGGAAGTCTGGCTGTGGCTGTGTCTATCTTTTCATTGTGCACATGCCAGGCTACCTGCCCTCTGCCCAAGAATTTTTTTTTCTGTTATGGTCGTCGATATATGCATCTATATATCCGTCCATATCTGCGTCGCTATCAGCATCTATAACTGCGTCCATATCTGCATCTCAAATAAAGCCTTTCCACACAGATATCGACGCTAAAAGCGATAGTTTTACAGGGACGCAGATATCGACGCAGTGCGTTGATATCTGCGTCGATGACACCTTTTTTTGTTGTAGTGTAAGGCTACGACCAAACATGTGGACCACCGTAGGCAAATACTTAAAAAAATTTGGAGTGAAAGACCCCACCTTGAAGCTTCAGGAAGGGATCAGAGAATTGGACAGACCTCAACTAAACACTAGGCCAGTACCTTTAAACAAGGTTGGAGAGTATTGTGAGGGAGAAGATGGAAACACCACGCTACCAGTAGAATTCCAAGGAGTACTTTCCAAATCTATTCTTGACAGTGGAGCAGGAGTCGCTATAGCCACCAAGGAAATCTGGAAAAAATGGGAAAAAACGGCTTTGAGAGCTACCAGAATGAAATTGCAATTGGCAGATGGGTTCATGGAGAAGCCTCTAGGACTCTTAGAAAAAGTAATTGTCACCTCGTGCGGAATCGAGTATGAGCATACATTTGCAATAGTTGATTTTGACAAAAAGAACAATTACGAGATCATCTTGGGATGACCATTCATGAGACAATTAAAGATGGTCCAAGATTGGGGTTACGACCACATATACCTCAGACATGGCGAAACTACAACCAAAATACACCTGAAAGACCATAGTTACAAAGATGTAAACCAGACACCAGTGGAAGAGTTTGATTCAGCTACATTGGCAGGGTCTGAACTCCTAGCATGGTTAGGGCAACAAAAAGAGCTATGGATGTACGGAGCTTCACATTGTGGGAGCTTAAAAAGAGAGGAATGCGTCTTAGAAAGAGCTATCGAGGACAAGGATTATATTTCGGAGCCTTTTCCTCAAGATGCCTTGGAACCTTTAGAATGGGAACACATACTAGCAATGTTGGATGTCTGTACCATTACATATAGCCCAACGACAAAATTTTGCGATAAGGATGGCTATAATGTGCTACCATATTACATGGTAAGCATTATACGAGAAGGAGATGAGATTGTAGAACCACCAGAACAAGAAGAGTTTTATGACTTCTCTGAGCATCTGGAGGTAAATAACGATGCAGATAATGAGTGTTCAGACGGCTCAAGCGAGCGTGGGGAGAAAACAAAGAATATCAAATTTTATGATTTTGCCAATCAGCACCCTAGACAGCAGGAACGCTATAGGAGAAAATGAGAAAAAAACAAAAGGAAAGAGAAGCTGATGTCGAGGATAAAAGATAAAACTCACTATCTAATACTTGTCGAAGCAGAAGATTGTGTAAAAGACCAAATATCAAGGAGATTCTCGAAAGTTCGAAGGAAAGGAACGCAAGTGGGAATAAAACAAGTACGGAAAGCTAAAACAGAAACAAAATCACAAAAATCACAAAAATTCAAAACAAGAAACAACAAAAGACCTAGAGTGGACCAAATTAAAGCGTAAAAAGAAATACCAAGAACTAAAACGGTCTTTACGAGAGGTATGGACTACTGAGGGAGATAGTGGTGGTAAGGAGGAGTCAGAAAAAGGAAACATGAATGTACCATCACACTATCGGAAATTCACCATCCAGGATAGAAAAATCATAATGACACCACCAGTCAGGGAAAGAATAAACCAGGAATCTTACGATGGGCCGGAAAATGCAAAACGGATAGACCTCGCTGAACCAGGTGAAAAACCTTAGCCGGTCTATATCGCAACTGATTTAGAGCCTGAAGAAGAAGAACGGCTAACACAACTTCTCAAGAAGTATAAAGATGTGTTTGTATGGTCCTACAAGACCTCAAAGGAGTTGATCCATCGATATTCCAATATACAATTCCTTTGAAATCAGATGCCAATCCTAGCAAACAATGTCCTTATACATATAATGACACATTTGCTAAACAAATCAAAGAGGAGATTGATAAGTTGATGGATGCTGAATTCATATATGAAATTGAACATACAGATTGGGTGTCACCCATTGTGGTTGTCCCCAAAAAGAACGGAAAGCTACGAGTGTGTGTGAACCTCAAAAAGGTAAATGCAGCCACCATAAGGGATAATTATCCCTTGTCGATCACAAAACATGTACTTGAGAGGGTGGCCGAGAAACGGGCTTATTCCTTTCTAGATGGATTTTCAGGGTATAACCAACTGGCAATTGCAATAGAGGATCAACACAAAACAGCGTTTGCCACAGAATGGGGAATTTATGAGTATAGAGTTATGCCTTTTGGCTTAACTATTGCCCCAGCTACCTTTCAAAGGTTAATGATGCACGCGTTCAAAGAATACCTGATAATATTCTTAGAAGTATATATGGATGATCTTTGTGTACACTCTCTTCTACGAGAAGAACATATAGACCATTTACAAAAGGTATTTGAGAAGTGCAGAACGTATCAAATCTGTCTCAACCCGAAAAAGTGCATTTTTATGGTTATGCAAGGCCGCATCTTAGGACACATTGTCTCAAGGAATGGCATAACCAATGACCTAGACAAAATCAAAGTCATAGTAGACCTGCCCAGGCCTACTAATGTGAAACAAGTACAATCCTTCATGGGACACTGCGGATATTATCGAAGATTTATATATATGTATGCAGTCATTGCACAACCTCTGTATCGTTTGTTAGTCAGTTTTGACTGGACTGAGGAGTGTGAAACTTCATTCCAAAAGCTGAAGGAAAACCTTGTATCAGCACCAGTACTTAAAGCACCAGATTGGGAAAAGATATTCCATGTTCACATTGATGCTTTTGCATATGTAATCGGGAGTATCCGGCTCAACCTGGAGACGGAACAATGGATTTCCCAGTTTGTTATGCAAGCCGAAAGTTAAATAGTGCAGAGAAGAACTACACAACCACCAAAAGAGAGGGGTTAGGAATGATTTATGATGCTCAGAAACAACTTAAAGGCGACTCCCATTTGGATCCTGAAATCGAAACAAGAGGAACTCCCTTCAGTACAAGAAACATCAGCATGCAGACAAACACTATATATGAAACCGGGAAACTGATCTATGTGGGTTCCAATCAGCAACAAAACAATGACAACTGCGAAAGTAGAAATACACCTACAAAAATCAGCAAAGCAAAGCTACAAATGGAAAGAAAAAGAGACAAATATTATGGCCCACTCCACCACGAAATTTCTCTCCAAAGAGACACATACGGCCATATCGACAGTAGCGGCAAAGCAAGCGACTTTTGCAAGAAAGACGATCAAACAAAGAGCGGTAGAATTACAACTTATACTTGCAAAGAAAATCCGCCAACCAAATCAACAAACAGGAAACCTCGACGACGAATGCCAATAAGCATATCGCTTATACCCTTCTCTTGCATAACATTAATTTTTCCATGCATTGACCAAGTATGCATTATATAGGGCCACATTACACAGCCAAGCATTAGCACAATTTTTCACTCCATGCATGGAACATACACCGAGGCGATACCTTGTCGTCCAGGAGTACTCCGGCTAGGAGGGGGAGAGGCATTCTCAAATGTGGACCCAATGGCAAAAAGAGCAAAAAAGGGCATGTTTTTTGACTATTTTAAGGGTTGTCGTTTGATTGCAAAATTCACTAGACTAATCCAAGTACATATGCCCTTATACAACATGAATAAACAAGTATATGGGTCCAAACGCCAAATCAAGCCCCTAGGTGTGTGTATATAAGTAAAAATAGCCATTTTTTGGGCAAAATATTTAAAAAACCGACAAAATCTGGCCATAAAAATTGTATGTGAGTGTATATAGTGTTTTGCGGTGATGTTTTTGATTTATTATGATTTTTAGAGATTTTCTAGGTTTAATTTGCTATTTTTCTTTTAATTTTACAGATTTTCAATAGAAAAACTTCAAAAATACAAAAAGCAGGTGAAAAATGGTCGTAATGAAAAACAAAAAAGATGGAGATGATAAGTGACTATAGGACAACCTATGGTACAGTGGGGGTACAATTATGTGAATGAAGTGGAAAGCGTGTTTTGGTCAGATTTTGACCGAAACGTCAAATTTCTCGTAAACTGGGCAAATGGAGTCCAAATCAAGAAATTTTTGAGCCTAACCGCATCTCGCAAGAAGTTGGGAGCACATGTCAAATTTCATGAAAAGTGGTTCGAGGACCCCCATTATAAGAAATTTTCACTTCATTTTAAGCTCATTTCCACTATTGACTTTTGAGAGAGAGCTTCTGCCACCTAGAGCGAACGGGACTTCCAGCAGCTTCTACGACGCGTACGACCACCCGACGAACTCCAGACATGAGAGTTAGGCTCACCACCTTGATCTTTTCGCGCATGTTTGTCGTTTTGTCGTGAAAACTAGCGTAGGGTTCACACAAAAAGCGAGCAGTAGAGACCTACAAGTAGAAGTGACCACCTAACGGCTAACCCAAAAGCAATGACACTTCATCGGCGGCTTACCCTAGCATAGGAGACCACTTTTGGATGACTGAAGGCAGTAGAAAACCATCGGGAAAAACCCTAATTCCTAGAGCCCCGCAAGAGGCCACCAAATGGGAAATCAACGGAAAGGCTCCCAAATGCTACCAAAACTCATGGGTAGGAGCATCTCGACATGCTCAACAAGTCTATATAGCCCACATAACCATATGGTGACCTGAAGTGGCACTAAAATTCAAAAACGACATCAGACACACAAAGCGTCAAATAGCTCTCGCGGCCAAACGGCATGTCCGTTTGCCACCAAACTTCACGAGCGGCTTTCCTAGACCATGAACAACCAAGTCCTATGGTGGTAGACCACCACAAGTCATCGAAGACATGTAAACACAACAACGGGTGCTTCTAGAGCAACAAATTGCCAAACGGAGCTCCGGTGAAGCCAAAGTCGACAAAAACCATACGGCAAGGATCCCCAAGGGATCGGGAAGCCATGGAGACCAACATCAAGAAATTTCATCGCCGAAAAGCACTCCAAAAGTTAGAAAACGGCTCGGAGGCTCTGAAATCCACACAGGGAGTTACTTTCTATCTATTTGACTTTTTTGTTGAAATAGGGCTTAAAAGGGACTCAGGGGGGCTAAGGGCAGGCACCAATAGCCCTGCCAAAATACCCTTCTCTTGAAGATTTCATCAGGAGACATCCTACGCGTAGGATGTCTCAAGGCCATTTCTGGGCACCAACCCCAACATCTCTCATCACACAAAGTTTTTGAATAGCCTGTACATGCTAGCCACCAAGTTTGATCACATTTGGACAAAAATTGACCTCATATGCACCAAAAAACACAAAGTCAGGGCATAGAGGCAATAATGGGGCATAGACCTACTAAAACTTGTCCAAATCACATGAAACTTGCACAATACACTCATGGGCACATTGCCATCCTACGCGTAGGATGTCTAAATAACATTTTTGGCCCACAGATGGTGTTTTTCAATTCCAGATCTCTTCATATCACCTTTAAGAGCTCATATATTAAGTTTCAAGCCATTCTCATTACTTCTGGCCCCCAACACCTCCAAGATACACTTTTTGAGGACAATGTTCCACATGCTAAGAGCTACCCACATAACAAATCTCAAGCAATTTTGATGAAAAAGACATCCTACGCGTAGGATGTCTCCAGCATGATTTTGACCTACTGTGCAAGAAATGACCTCATGGGAGCCATTACCATGGTGCAAGGAGCCCATATATCAAATTTCAACCCATTTGAATATCATTTGCCACCTGTTCTGGACATCCTACCCCATTTGTGAGCCTAAAGCCTGAATGTGCCCAAAAATGCACTTTTTGATGCCCAAACCCAACTCCAATCACATAGCCATGTTGCACAGGCCAAGGGCCACCGGCGTGCCAAGTTTCACCAAAAGCTGATGAAAAAGACATCCTACGCGTAGGATGTCTAAATGATAAATTATAGCCAAAAGTCACTGTGAGCACATGCAGGGTTTACCAAGTTCCTTTTAAGTTTTATTTTTAATTTTCAAGTCATTTGGATAGTTACACTCAGTTTCTCACATGATATGGAAAAAACGCTAACTTTGGTCTATTGAGTGCAACAGGATCCATGGCAACCGCAAAATCACCTGCAAATGTCGATAAAAGATTTTTTGGAAGAAGTAGAGCCATTTGTCATCCCAGAAGGAACTCTGAATCCAACCAGCACGTAAATTCAAGAGGATTTTCTAGAGTCAAATGATCTGAAGATCTACCAAGGCGTGTTCAAAGATACTGAAGAAAATGCAATAGAGCTACCCATGCTACCTCGGGAGCTCAATGAGTTTGTCAGAACCAAGATGGAAGAGTACCTAGAGAAGATAGATCTCCATAAGTATTTTGAAGCTTTGTCGACAGGAATCGACATCAAAATAGTGTGGGAATTCGTATCTACTATCAAAGAAGATGGAGTGGCCAGAGTCACTGGTCTGCAGAGCAAGCCAGACAATATGATTGTAATCACAGAGAGAGTGGTGGAAACAACACTAGACCTCTCCAACAAAGGGGATAGTGTAACCAAAAGAAGAGATGAAGTCAAGGTGTACTCAGAAAAGAAAAACAACTACACCTTTGAAGATATTGAAAACCCTAAAGTGGCTATCATGAGCTAGCTCTACAACCAGTACTTCCATAAGTGTACAAAGCGCCACAAAAGTACAGAATGCTGCCTGGAGCCATTGCTACCACCTTCACCTGGGCAATGCAGAAGAGCAAGCCAAAGGTGATCAACTATGCTGCCTATATCCATGACAATCTGGTGAAGATGGGTAATAAGAACCCCACCTACATTGTTCTGGGTGAGCTGATAACGAAAGTGGTTTATGGGGCATTGCACGCCAAGGGAAGATGGCCTGACCCTCCATCACAGAATGACTGGATAAGGCTCAAAGAAGATAAAGAAGAGGAACCGCCCAAAGCACCAAGAGTTGCCACACGATTGAAGCGCCGGTTAGAGACCGTGCAAGAGGAGCAGCCAGAGTTGAAGAAAGGAAAGAAAGAAAGTTTACAAGTGCCTATCAAAGAGACCAAATCACAGAGAGCGGCACGGCTAGAGCGGCTAATGGAAAGCTTCAGAGCCGAAAGATCCCTCAAGGGAGATCTAAGAGAGCTATGGAAGCCCACACTAGAGGCCATGTCGAGATCATCCCGAAGGGTGCACAGAGATAGATTTGAAGATTACATCAAGAATTTTGAGATCCTGGACGCTACAACAGAAAATATCCCAAATGTTCCTTTCATAGAAGCAGAAGTGGATGAAGTGCGACGGCAACTACTATAGGAGCAGGAAGGCCAAGAGAGAGAGAGGAAGACAAAGGCAGACAGGGACTTTAACAAGAAGCCAGCAACTCCACCATCAAGCAGGGAGTTCAACCCACCGCCATCACCACCTCCTCGTAGCCCTCCACAAACCAAACAAAAGGAGGAGCTAGACACATCTGATGAACAAGAAGAATCAAAGCAAGAAGAGACCAAAGGGGAAGAGCAGAAAGAAGAAACAAAGCCCAAAGATGAGCAGCCAGAGCCAGAGGAAAGAAGGTTTAACACATTTCTTGATCTACTAGCTGTGGGATATTCAAGAGAAGAGGCAGCTGCAGTAGCATTTGACTTGGCAAGTACAAGGCCCAAAGAACAGATGCAGAGCCTGCGGTTAGTAGAACTAAAAGAGATGGCCAGTGATACAGTGGACCTACAACCACCCACCAATGACTGGGACGTGGTGATGCACAAGCTAACCGGGCTCAGGGCACAATCAATGGCCACAGAAAGTGAGATTTCTAATCTCAAAACCACCGAAGTGTAGATCAAAGCTGAAGTGGACACACTACAAAAACAAAGCCAAGAGCATGTAGAGAAAGAAGCAGAGCTGCAAGCTAGTCTAGCCACGGCATTACAAAGATACCAGGAGATGGAACGAGAAAATTAGGCAGCAGCTCAAAGACTGCAAAGAGCTGAAGAAGAATACAGAAAACTTAGCAAGGCATTGACAGATGCAGAGAGGGAAAGGGACAACCTAACCCTACAACTTGCTGAAGAATCCAAAGAAGTGGAAACATTGAGAAATGCCAACGAAAAGGCAGAGCTAGAGAATGAGGTGAGCTAGGATGAGGTAATAGAACTTAAAGACCAGATGAAATTCAAAGATCAAACCATCCAACGGCTACGGACATCTCTTGCCAGAGTCAGAGCTACTAGCTCGACTCACCCTACTTTTGAGATGGATTTATATGAAGAGCAAATGAAGGAGCTCCAAAAGGAGTTAACCCTGGATAAGCGGCAAAGACTGATGTTGGCTGAGGGCTTAGTGGTGATGCAAAACAACATGGAAGAAGAAAACACAGCCATGAAGAATGAGCTAGAAGCCATCAAGAGAAAGCTCGAGGAGGTGGAAAAGATAAACATAGATCTAAACGACCTCCTTGTGAATATGGGAGAACAAGCTGAAGCAGAAAAGAAGACATTTCAGAAGCAAATAGAAGAGCTGAGAGGCCAGCAGCAAACAGAAGAGCAGTTTAGCACCGGGCCAGTAGCCATGGAGGGAATATACATAGAGAATGTGGAAGATCTAGTGGACACCGCCATGCAAGAGGAAATCCTTGTAGGACCCTCACAAGAGCCACAAGATCTGACACAAGAAGAAGAAGAGAAGCTGCAAAAGGAAATAGAAGTAGCAGTCAAAGACACAACCAGAGAAGCTTTGGAATGGGAGCAGAGGGTCTTTAAATCAATGACTATTCAGAAGATAGATGCCGGCAACCTTCGGCGTGAATGGCTACAACCCTCTCTCCATATCCTCTAGTGAAATATGAAGCTGCCACAATCAACAAGCGGATCAAAGAGGAGCTAATAGTGCCAATGTACAAAGCATACATCTCCAAGCCTGAAGGGGTAAAGTTGATAGTCGACTCTTAACCCAGGTGGAGAAAGCCATGGCTGACAAAGTATCCATAGTATCTAATCCATCTGGTAGAGGCACCTAAAGTCATCAAAGATAACCTAAGTTTCTGCCCTATACCAAGGATGTGGACGTGGAAGGCCCATGAGCTATTGCAAAGAAGCCAACCTACTTGGCTAAATTACCCGAAGCTGCCAGGCTCGAAGGCAGGCGAGAGAATAAGTGAGCAATACATGGTGAAAACCCTAACGGGCCCCATCAAATTGTTCACTGGATCGCCTGACCTATCTTGCATTATGATGAGAAAGATTTGCAAAACACTTTTGGCAGTCTTTGAGACATTCAAACCAAGCCAGGTGATAGACATTATCTTCTTCTTTCAAGATACATACAGATGTGCATACGATCTCTCTGGTCAGCCTTCCCATGAGGTGATACATGCATTGTATCAAAGGATCATGTTTTTGCCATCCTATCACCTCCAGGCCTTTGAAGAAGGCTTCTACATCGGCTTCTTCACAATCAGCACTGACATATTCGGCCCGACGCTACTAGCTCAACATGCAAGATATGAGTCATTGCTCAAGATGAGAGAAAGCCTACGATGAAGAAGCAGCTCAACAGCCATGTCGGGGACGACATGAACAAGGAGGGGGGGAGTGTTAGAAGCTAGACACACCCTACGGAAAATGACTACTCGGCGGATTATTATTTTTTGTAATTATTCATTTATTGAGAAAACCGGACATTTCACCTTTGTAAATATTGGGGCTTACAGAAGTTTCCAGATTGTATCCCAGTTTTGACATTTAGATTGAGTAGATGGTTAAATTGGAACATTAGGATTTGAGATTGTAAGGTATTTATACCACTTTTTGACCTTAATGAAAAACCTTTGTCATTTTAAAGGGTTGAAGTCTATGAGTGAGCGTACTGTGTAAGAGAGAGAGTGAGAGATTCATCTTGACGCTACGTGTGCACCGCTGGTCGGAATCGAGTGCGGAGAAGTGCAGCGTGTTGCACACGACGAGATCTACGCACCCATACCTACATTGCACGCGTACGATCTAGTTTTGCGAGCTCCATCTACGAGCTTCATCTGGTGATTCGATGAGCATACGTTATCTGTTTTCACATTTCAACATATCCACACGTTCGCATTGAGTAGAGTTACACATTAGGCATTTTAGTTTTCGGAAATGACGACCTGCAAATTTCGCCCAGACATGCTACGTAATTTTGCACCGGGTGTTTTGGGTTGGGATTTTGGTTCATAGACCTTAGGCAGAGCGACCTATTGGTGTTAGTAGGGTCTCCTTCAAGTTCTGTGGCGTTTTGAGACTGTTTGATGGGTATTCGGCTCTAGAAAGCGTTGTAGGAAATCTCCTCTTATGCACTCCTAAAGGCTGTAGCTTAGACATTGGAGAGACCTCTGTCGGAATTAGTCGAGAGTCGGTCGAGTGTAGATTGACACCCTATGCTTGCTTCCACGCGCTTGCGGGTTGAGCTTTGTCCTTAGCTGACAAATCTTCTTAGGTGAGTTCTCGTTGTGGAGGGGGACCGGCTCCATGTAAATCCGGTCCTCAATTGTTGTCAATAGCTTAATTTCTCTCTCTTTTGAAAGTATTGTTCATGCTATCTAACTAGGTGTTATGCTTTTTGTTGCTCTCTCCACCCAAGCACTCTTGTAATTCTCATTAGGAATCTATTCTAATGAAATTCCCACTATGTATATTCTTGTTTAATGATTGGGTCAAAGTTTTGGCTACCTTAGACAAAGACTCCAAGGAAGGGGTGAATTTGATTTCTTAGTAGCCCAACTTCCCATACTCTCTATACAATACCAACAGGAGCTTGCTGTATTTTTTTCTTCTGGGGAGGATCTATCTAACTTTTTGAAGAAATTATGTGGCCTCAACCCTTCTTTTATTAGTACCCCAGCTACGCCTGTTATCCCACAAACTAGTGGTATCTTTTGTAGGGATAGTGTAACTCTAGAAGCTGTCAAAGAATTTCAGAGTATTCTTTGTTCCCTCAATGACTCCAACCTTTTGGAAATGGTGCCAAAAATCTCTAAAGTTTTTCCTTTCTTACCCACGTTAGATAGATTGAAATTGAGTCTTTTGGGGTGGACCATCATCTTTGGGTCCTACCCAACAAAGCTTTCTTAGCACCTGATTTAAGTGAAACGTGGGTTTACCTTGCCAAACTCCCAGCCTCCACTATCGAGGACTACAGACTCAAGATCTTAAAAGGTGGACAATTCCTTAACAAAAGAGAACTCATCAAAGCCCCCTTTAACCTCAATATCATTGACCACTCTAAATGCCCTTCCAATACTGGCCTCTACATTCGTACAAAAGGGAACATGGAGTTTTCTAAAAGCAGCCTAGACTTCTACACAGAATCCATTTGGAATGTTTTTTGGCCTTATGTTAAATGTGCCTGTAGATTTCTTAACCCTAAAGCCTCTTGTGAATGCAACATCATGTGGTTTGATCATGCAGATTTCTTGACCCTAAAGCCTCTTGTGAATCCAACATCATGTGGTTTGATCATTGTTGGAATTAGGGTTGCATGGAACCGCACACGGCTTGGAGAAGACAAAGGAAGATCAAGGCACACACTAGAGAGTGTGTTACTTAGTGTGCAATGGAAAGATAGATAGACCTAGAGTTATGGGCGTATATACAATGCACGGGGGAAAAAACCTCCTAAAGAGGGAAAAAATGCCCCGGCGGTCCTAGTGTGTTCACACACATCACTACCACATGTATATGGTAACAAATCCCCCCTGGAGTGATGCGGTGAACAAGAGCTGGCACATGTGTAAAGGGAAGTGCCATGCCCTGAGGACATGATTAGTCCACAAAGGGGAGTAAGCCCAAAGCTTTGTGGAAAGCTTCGAGCTTCTCACAAGACAATGCCGTTGTGAAAAGATCTGCAAGGTTGTCCTGTGTTGGCACATAAGCCAAGCTGATCTCTCCTACTGAGAGCCTCTCCCTGACATAGTGGTAATACACCTCAATGTGCTTTGTGAGAGCATGAAAAATTGGGTTTCTCGCAACTGCCAATGTGCTCTGACTGTCAGTGTAGATAGTGTTAGCAGTGTCCTGTCTAACACCCAAATCATCCATAAGGCGTCTGAGCCATATACACTCACCCGTAGTTGTGAAGACTGCCCTGTACTCAGCCTCACAACTCAAAGTGGCCACAGTAGGTTGCTTCTTGCTCAACCATGATATACATGAACTGTCAAGCATGAAACAAAAACCACTTGTGGACACTCACATGTCAAAACAACCAGCCCAATTTGATTCCGAAAAAGCATGTAAGTCTGGTGGCAATGATCCCCCCTTGGGATAAAACAAGCCAAGATGTAAAGTGCCACTAAGGTAGCGAAAAATCCTCTTGACAATCTGCCAATGCTTAGACCCTTGGCTATGCATAAATTTGTTGACTTGTGAGAATGCAAACTGAATATATGGCCTAGTGTTGCATACATAAATGAGGCAGTCAACAGCAGTTTGGTAAAGAGTGACATCAGCAGGATCGCCATCATCATGTAGACTCAACTTCAAACATGTTTCCATGGGAGTGGTAGTAGGTTTGCAATCCTCGAGTCCAAACTTACATAGCAATGTCTCTATGTAACTTTTCAGACACAAGGCAATACCACCATCACACTGCTTAAACTGTATGCCCAAATAATGATGCAACAGCCCAAAATCTTTCATCTTGAAAGTAGCATTCAAATCAGCCTTAAATTCAGAAATATGTCTCTCATTTGCTCCAGTGATCAACAAATCATCGACTTAAAGAACCACAATGAGAAGTACATCACCCTCACGCTTTACATACAATGTGCTCTTTGTTGGACTATTTTACGAAAGCCTTGTTTGACCAAATGAGTGCATTAGGCAAAATTTGGACTCACAAAGGGGCCCTTTAAGGAGTTTGACTTTACCTCTCTCTACAAAAATGGGCGCATGGATAAATTTTTGCAAACAAACTCCAAAGTTGGCGGAAGTTTGACAATTAGAATGTCTTCTTCAAGCTCTATCTACTGATATATAGCATGCCATTAGATTCATCATATTTTAGAAGATTCTTTTTTTGATTCACCTATGATGTGACAACTCTATTGGAATCTAAGTGGATCAAAAAAAGAATATTCTAAAATATGAGGAATCTCATGGCGTGCTATATATCAGTTAGATAGAGCTTGAAGAGGACATTCTAACTGTCAAACCTCCGCCAACTTTGGAGTTTGTTTGCAAAAATTTATCCATGCGCCCGTTTTGGTAGAGAGAGGTAAAGTCAAACTCCTTAAAGGGCCCATTTGTGAGTCCAAATTTTGCCTAATGTCAGCTTTCTCATACCAAGCACGAGGAGATTGCTTCAACCCATACAAAGCCTTCTTACATCTGCACACTTTGTCCTCTTGTCCTTTCTTGACAAAATGGCGAGGCTGCGTTACATAAAATTCCTCAAATATGTCACTATGCAAGAAAGCAGTAACAATGTCTGATTGATGTACATCCCAACCAAAATGAGCTGCCAATGCACATAGAAAATGCACACTAGTCATACGAAAAGTGGGAGCAAAAGTCTCTTCATAATCTATGCCTTGTTGCTGTGTATAGCCCTTTCCAACAAGTCGGGCCTTATGGCGATCGATCTCACCATCAAGCTTGCGTTTCAACTTGTAAACCCACTTTGTACTAATGGCCTTTTTGCTAGGAGGCAAATCACATAAAGTCCATGTGTCATTTTCTATAAGTGCATCATATTCTGATTGCATGGCAGCCATCCAATTTTTTGAATTCTGTGCTTCATCAAAAGACAGAGGTTCCTCAACATCATGTAAGCTAGACACATCCAAAGCATAACAATCTGATACATAAGATGCATGGCAAGAGCCTGAACGAGTACGACTAGACAAAAGTGCATCAATTTATTGTCACACAATGTATGCACCAGCCATTTTGGCATATCTCTAGCCTACTCATTTTCAGTCCTTTCCTCATCAAGTACATCATGTACATCTGCATCAGTAATAGGCTGATATGTAACATTTTCAGAAACCCCCATAGGGTGTACATTTGCCTCATTGGAATTTACATTTGTATGTCCACCACTGAAAAGAGGCAACAAAGTGTCATAAATGTCCTGTGAGCTTACATTACTCTCTCTACTACATGACAGCAAGGGCTGAACAAAATCTTCCACAAACACTACATCCCGTGAAACCAGAATACGCTTTGTTTGCAGATGATACAACTTGTAACCTTTGATTTCAGCACTATAACCAACAAAAATACATTTGACAGCCTTATCATCCAATTTTTTGCGCTGTGTTTGTGGCACCAAAACATATGCCAAACAGCCAAAAACACGCAATGTGCTCAATAGAAGGCTTTCTATCATGTCATGCTTCATATGGAGTAATATATTGCAAAGCTTTTGTAGGACACCTGTTTAGTACATAAGTGGCACACATGATGGCCTCAAGCCAAAAAGAACGTGGAAAAACTTGACTTTTGACTATACATTGTGCCATTTCCGTAAGTGACCCGTTTTCCCTCTCAGTAACACCATTTTGTTGAGGTGAATAAGGCACTATATATTGGTGTTTTATCCCATGACTAGCCAGAAATGCATTAAATTCATGAGACATATACTCCCCCCCTCGATCGGAATGGAGGATGCTTATAGTACATTTCGAGACATTTTCAGCCATAGCCAAAAATTGTTTGAATCACATAAAAACTTCGGACTCGCTTTAAGCGGAAATACCCATGCATGCCTGGAGTAATCATCAATGAAAGTCACGAAGTAAAGGTAATTGCCCAAGGACGGAGTTTGCATGGGCCCACAAACATCACTATGCACAAGCTTCAACCTGCATGTGGCCCCAATTGAACCATCCTTTGGAAAATTTGAACGCTGCATCTTACCCAAAATACAGCCTTCACAAGCATGTTTGACAGGTGCTTCAAGAGGCGGCAAAGAAGCAACCATATTAGATTTCTGCAAACTCAGCAAACTGGCAAAATTCAGATGACCAAAACGTACATGCCAAAGTTTTGCATCTGAAATAGCCCTTGAATCTGTAATTGCATTTGCAAAATTTTGTCCACACTTGTCATACAAAGTGATCTTATACAGTCCACAACACAAAAGCCCAGATGTAACAGTCTCATCACCAAAACTGAGATCATGAACTGTACATCTGCCATCCACAAATTTGACTACAAGTCAAAGTCTAGCAAGTGCAGATACAGACAAAAGATTCTTCTTGATCCCAAGTACATAAAGTGCATCAACAAGTGTGAAAGAACTGTCGTTTGCAGCAGTAAGCACAATCTTTCCAACCCCCTGAAATGGATACGAGGCATTGTTGGCACAAGTGACTGAATTCCCATGAGGGATAGATTCGAGAGAGGTGAACAATTCACGATGTCAGGTGATGTGCTTTCTAGCACCACTGTCAAAATACCACATGTGAATCTGCAGCAACTGACATGCATGCATCATGGACAACAAGATTGTAAGTGCACTTTGCGCTAAAAGCCCATTCTGCATCAACATCAACATCACAGTCTCCTTTCACAGAAGACTCAACAATGGTTGTATTTGTAGTGGAACCAACATTTGTAGTGGAACAACCCTCTTTCTTCTTAGCCTCTTTGGCCTTCAACTTAGGACACTGCTTGATCAAGTGATCATTAGCTTTACAATAATGGCAACGCATCTTCTTTTTGCCCTTAGAACCAAAATTTCCAGACGAAGTGCTGTCAACAAAAGCATTGGGAATATAAGTTTTGCCACTTGCAGCAGAACCATAAGAAGTGGCTGCATTGATGTTACCACCCTTTCTTTGAGAAGCAATAAAAGCAAGTTCAACTACACATTGTCTAGTCCTGTTTTCTGGAAAGTGACTCTTACAATAGCAATGTGCATAATGCATCAAACTTGACAACTTCAGGATTTCCTTGGGTCATAAGTCTCCAAGTACTAGCAAAAGTTTGATAAGAATCTGGTAAGGCATCAAGAACAGTCTACACAAGGGAACTGTCTGAAATGACTTCACCTGCAGAAATAAGTTTCTCATTGATATCCTTGACACCAGCAAGAAAAGTGTCCATATCATCTTCTTCATGCATAATCTTCGACTCTAGATCTTTACGCATCAAAGAAATTTTAGCCTCATTGAGACTTGCATAAAGACCAGCCAAAATATCCCAAGCCTGTTTTGTAGATTTTGCTAAACGAATGTGAGGAACAATGGTGCGCTTCACAGACAATGCAATCAATGCATGCATGAGCCTGCACATCCTTTACATCCCAATGAGATTGTTCTGCCATAGGCAAAACAACTCTAATAGCATCAATTCTTGTAGCAAGACCTGCAACATCCTCAAATACGCTTGTATCCTCAGAACCAGGATGTACATCAATGCCGTGCACAATATTCCAGATGTCCTTTGACACAAGAACATGTTGCATCATGTAAGTCCACATAGGGTAATTGTCCCCATCCAATCTGTCCTCAGCAACAAACATCTTGAACACATGTGTGTTGTTGTTAGCCATGGTAAATGCTGCACCTGATGTGAAAACTGCCTGAAAAGAGGAGAAATGAAGCGGGAACAACACGTTCTATATAGCACAAACTGTAGAAGACTGTGAGGCACCTGTTATGCAAAAAACGGCACTGATTTTTTTGTTCACAAAATGACGAAATAGCCTATGCAGTACTGACCGTAGTGGAAACGGAGGCCGAAATGAGTCCGAATCAAAAAAATTTGTCGACCTGTGAACGCTCGCCAGAGCTCACAGAAATAGGAGAAAGTGAACAGGTGTGTGCTGGAGCTGCTGGCGACTGAGCCCGAGAGGACGTAACCTGCTCTGATACCAATTGTTGGAATTAAGGTTGCAAGGAGACGCACACATCTTGGAGAAGACAAAGGAAGCTCAAGGCACACAATAGAGAGTGTGTTACTTAGTGTGCAATGGAAAGATAGATAGCCCTAGAGTGATGGGTGTATATACAATGCATGGGGGGAAAAACCTCCTAAAGAGGGGAAAAATGCCCCGGCGGTCCTAGTATGTTCACACACATCACTACCACATGTATATGGTAACAATCATGCCATTTGGTTTATTCTCAACCATCTTGACCTACTCTTCCCTGAAAAGCCCATGGATTTCCACCTCTCTTTTATTTGCTCCTGGTTGGGTGGCCAAGCTAAACAGATCAAATTGCTCATATTTCCTTTAACATCTGCCGTGGGCTAATGCTAAATATCTTGAAAGAACTGAAATCTGATGAACCTAGAATCTACCTTACTACTTATGCCAACTACAAAGGTGTAAAGATCATCACTAGCTTAGTCAAGCCTTGTATTGATGAAGACGATTCCCTTGTTCTTAAGAGACCCAATTCTCTTACTACTCCCAACTCTTTCACTTCCTTCTTAACTCTTAACCCTTCCTCTAACCGGGGTAAATCTTGTAGCTACACTAGGGGAAGAGGCAGAAAGACCCCCATCAGGAATTTTCTTGAAATGTCTTTTCCACAATGAACTTCTTGATTGGATACAACCTAAAGCTCTTTTTTGTGAGTGCTCTGACCTATTTTTTGGCAATCACAAGCTGCTCGATAATGTACTCATTGGTTGGGTATACCAACAACCCATAAAGAACTTGGTCTACAGTAATGATTTTCCTCTACAGGAGTCGGTTCCTGAATGTACAAGTAGTCAGTTTTCCACATTTTGCAAAAATTTTGATACATATGGTATGCATGTTTGTACTTGTGATCTTAGCATCATTGGTTATGTTATACAAAGAATCTTGGCCAAAGGGCTCAACACATACCTCACTTTCCCAAAAACCCTTATCTCGCCCTATTAGCTTTACTTAGCTGTTTAACTGACCTTGTCAGTTCTCTCCGATTGGAGAAGACAGTCGTACCAGACTTAAAAAAATTTATGGAGGAATGTTTCTTTCAAAAAATCCTACAAATTCCTAGAAAATGGTTATCCTTTGATAACTCCTGGCTAACACCACAACTTGCTCTTGAGTTTCACAAAATAGCTAATAATTGGTTCATCATTGGGTTGGATAAAAGCTCTAATTGTCCCACTATCATATGCAAATACATAGCTTGGAGAGCTTCTCATTTTCAAGTTTCTGGGAAGAAATTCATTAGAATCAACACTTCCTTACAAACATCACCAATAATATCTTGAGACATTTAGAGAATTTAGGCTATATTCTACAAGACACTAAAATATCAGTACTTTTTCCCACCTATAAAATACATAAACACAAATTTAGATGGATATCTGATGCTTCGAATGGCATCTTTTCTGATATCACCAAAGATATCACTCTATGCCTTGACCTAATATTAGATGAGTTTGAGCTAATTTGTGCCTCTAAGCTAAAAGTCTGCCACAACTTTCTACAAATACAATACAACCCCTTCTGGATAACAAAAAACTCTACGGAAGTCTCTCTTAACCTCCCTAAACTAATCTTCCATATTTTTTCAGCAGATATTACTCAGTGCTATGAAAACATTCCTATAGAAGGTGATCTTGGCTTTAAGAATATTCTAACAAGGGTTATTAAAATGGCCTTTTCCAATCCAAGAAAAAAGAGTCTTTTCTACATATCACTTTCCAAAACCTAGATGGATTAAAAAAACCTACTCCGTACATCCCTTACACTTCAACAAAGAGAAGCTTGGTCTCTATATTTCATGGTTACTTGATAATTGCATTATCCTCTCTGAAGGACATTGTTTTAACCAATGCCTGGGCATCCCTATGGGACTCTCCTTCTCTCCACTAATGTGTAATATTTACTTAGCCTTCTTCAAGTACAAATGGTTTCTCAAAGCCATGAAAAGTGTGGATAAAAATATTTCTTTATTTGGACACACTTAGAAATATATGGATGACGTGCTGAGCATCAACAATAAGGCCTTCCCTGAGGAGATCCGCCACATATCTCCTGACTGCCTAAAAATTGAACCAACTTCTATACACGAGTTTGCAACACCATATGGGCCTTTTTGTACTTCGGTGCAATTCCTTAACTTTTCTATCTCCCTTCATATCCCCTGTGTAGGAGGATACGACCAAAGAGTTGTTTGAAAAAGAGATCTTCTGAAATTACCACCTTTGGAATTCATTAAGAGGAATAGCAATAGACCTCACAAAGCTGCCTTGAGCACATGTATCAGCATGTTATATTTGATCATCTACTCTTCCTCTAACTACTTCCTTCCCTGGGAAGAGATAAACATACTCATAAAAAAGTAATGCCTTAATGGCTTTCGTCGAAAAGAAATAGTCTGTCAAATTCTACTATCTCTTACCCAACATAATTGGCCTCGATTCCACTTTGACCATAAAAAACTCATTTCTCTTATAAGGTAGTAAGCCCATTCACAATGGGCCTACTATCAACCCATTGTGTTTGGTGCCTGGGATAGGGCGGGTACACACACACACACACACACACACACACACACACACACACACACACACACACACACACACACACACACACACACACACACACACACACACACACACACACACACACACACACACACACACACACACACAGAGAGAGAGAGAGAGAGAGAGAGAGAGAGAGAGTATTACAATAGAGCCCCTAGCTTATTTTTGACACATTACTCTTAAATACTTCACTATACTAGGGTCCACACCATGGGATTTGGCCCGTCTGTAACACAGATAATACGTTTTTCTTGGGTGGTTTACTACCCTATGGCAAAACCGGCCGTGAAAGCGCTAGGGTAATTTCCTCTGCAACATAGGCAGCTTCGCCGTCTCAGAAGGGAGGTCGCTCTAGTCATGCCGTTCTGCTCATTATAAGGGATTGGCGGCCCACCTCCCTCCTCTATATAAAAAGGTGAGGGCGCATCTTTGCCCCTCACTTAGCTTTGTTTGTTTTTCTGCCTGTATAAAGTAGAATTGTTTATCTCTTTTACAATGAAGAATGGAGCTTGCAACACAAACTACTCAAGTTTTCCACTTTGCTCATCCGTAATGTTTTGCAGATCTACTTTTTAAATGACAAATAATCATTGTATGAATGTTACTGTAGCAAGTTTTTTGGTGTGGCTTTTTTATGAGGATGTCGCTCAGTATAACACTACCTGGTTGTTGTTCCATGGGTTGGTGAATATTTATGGTGATGTTATTTTTGGCTTGGATTTGACCCCTACACTGTGTTTCGGACTGCTGGCAACACTGTGTAGGTACTGGTCTTAAGCACTTTATGATGAAACATTGATACACACACATCCTACTTTATGGCGATGCTATTTTTTGGCTTTGACCCCTACACTATGGTTCAGATTGCGGGTAATACTATGTAGTTACTGGTCTCAAGCACTTTATGATGGTTCCGGGTATGGTATACCAACTGTTAACCGTTTGTAATTCTCTTTAATAACTGGTTTGATTGGGGGGCTACTCTACATTAACACTGGTTTGTTGTGGGGTTTGTTAGCTTGGTAGTTCTTTGTCGATGGTAATCAGACACGCTATGGAGGCTTACAAATCATCTAAACGTTTTTACTTAGTACATAGAATTTGTAGCCTTGTGTATTGGTTGGGTATAGGTACATACTTAGGGGTGATGTTTTCTGTCCTACTATGCACTAGTTTTTAGAGGTGATTGAGACCGATTGCACAATTTTGCTGTACTTACTACTCTATTGATTCGGATAGGTTATGCATTGCACTACCTACATTCACATAGGCGGTTGGCTGGTGGTGGTGTTCTTTGTCCTGCTGCAATGATATAGAATAGTGTGAGGTGTTGGGCCCTATTACGCACCATTGCAGTACTTGGTCTTTACGTTATTTGGTTAGGATGTAAATTACATTCACTTGGGCAAATGTTGTTCCTTTTGTAAACACTCATGTTGTTACTTTTGTAAGCCTTGAGTGTTGAGGTGAAACGAACACTATAAAGCATGATATATATTTTTGGTTAGTCTCGTAACCTGGCTTTTATCAGGGCTCCTTGTTGCTTGGTTTGCTAAAGAGAGATATATGGTTAGTGATAATGGGATGATTCAGAGTCCATTTTACCATAATGGGCGTCTGACCTCAAAACAATCTTAAACATAGCTTGATACTGTATGAGAACTTTAAATGGAAATCTTTTGGAAAAAAAAACTTCTTATATAAACTTCATTTGGTAGGGCTTTTCAAGAACTGATAAAACTAATGAATGTTTTTTAAAAAAAGAAGAAAGGGGTGGATTCAGACACTTGGATTAGAAGGGGTGATGGCCTTCTAATCAAAGGTCATATTCTTTTTACTATAAACTTTATGATTTTTTTTAAGAAAAAGAAAAGTGATAACATCTTTACATAAAATCTATGGACTAAGCTTGTATATGCTAAAAAAAAGTTTGTAGGATGGACATGGATAACAATTGGTATAGTCCATTGATACCTGTAAAACACATCCAAGGCTAACGGAATGGTTGTCCTGTTTAGATGGATGTAGGTAAGGACTCTATCTTATCTTGGAAAAGTTTTTTTGGCTTTAGCAAGTTCTCCGTCACACAGATTACACATACACTTACTGTAAGGGAAGTTCTTCTATTATTTATATTGGAATGAGGCTTCATTCTTGCAAACATTGTACAAAGATAATTCTAAGGATGAGTTGTTTTTGTACTTATCAGTTCCTTTGTTTTAAAGCCAGCTGTCTTTTGAATGTAAAAAGTTAAATTATGTCTTATTATTTATGATAGAACAACTACACACACACACACACACACACACACACACACACACACACACACACACACACACACACACATATATATATATATATATATATATATATATATATATATATATATATATATATATATATATATATATAGAGAGAGAGAGAGAGAGAGAGAGAGAGAGATGGATAACATTAAAAATTCTCTCTCCCAAAAGTTTGCTCCAATCATTCCAATCACCTCTTGAGAGAGAATTTTCAATAAAATACAGAATCTAGGGAGAAAGAGAAAAAAAACTCACTCCATTCCAATCCCCATGCTGCTGTCTAGACACATTTGCAAACCACTTGCACTCAAAGGTATGGAAGGTTCTAAAATCGATCTTCAATATCCTTTCAATAGTGCCATAGTACCTGGTCTCATCACTATTAGTGTGAAAGTTTCCCATGATTCCATACTCCATGGTGGTTCAAAACTTGTCAATATGGCGTGTCAATATTTTGGCCACATAGAGTTAAAGGAAAGACACTATAGGAGAGAAAAAAGTGTACAATCAATTATAGAGATAAAACCAAGGAAAAAGTACAATATGGTTGCACCTTGGGGGGTTCACCATTTAGTACCAGACTACATAACGTGCGTTCGTGGGGTATTAAAAAAATCCCTCTTTTAACATGTGTGAATGAATAAAATGACCCCTTATTTGAGTAATTTTTCCCAAAATTGAATATAAAAACCCCTTATTTTAATGGATCTCTATTAAATTGCCTAAATTTTTTTCATTTTAAAACCCCTCGTTTCGAACTCACGTTATACATTAACATGATTACATAGTGCACTCCCCGAGGGTTGCACATGATGTATGCGTAATTTACCTTTGGCACGTAAACTCATGCATACTCCCATTCTTTGGCGGTGATGGCCTCTCCACATGCCTTTGTTTCAGTCATTCTTTCATGGATCCACTTAGGATTACTGAGATATGGAGAACATGCAAGGTGTTAAGGAATCGAGGGTGTCCTCTAGCCTCCATGAGATTTCTTCCATGTTTTCCTCTCTTGAAAACATGTTCCCTTTGTCATTGTCCACAAATCCACCCACTTGGTCAAAATTTTTGTATTGAGAATGAAAAAATTATTGACTGCTTGGTGTAGATCCATAACGGTGACTATTAATTTTCCCTCTCCTCTTGGCAAGTATGAAGTCATCCTTGCATCCTCCTCATTGGACCACATTCGAGGCATAGAGGGATCAATAAAATTTGAATACTCTGAGATATATACTAATAATTTTTGCACAATCCATCCTTTGGACATGTGTGCCTTGTGCTGGGACCATAGTCACACAAAATCTGTGAGAGTTTTTAAAAACCTCTCAATTAAGAAAGAACCACATGAAGCAACAGGTGGACTTGACTAACAAGAATGAATCGAGGGAATGCATCCTCAATAGCACACATTGTTTCCACGACCAGCATTTGAGCTCTAGGAATGACATCTATTTCTATTTATTTGGAGCTTACATATCTATAAGATAACTCCAAAAGTGTCCACTAAGTGTATGTTGAGTAGTTAGTATACATAGAACACTTTCAAGGAATAGAGATATAATGTACATTACTAACTCACAAACTTTAAAAATAACTTCCCTCATTTGCTTGTCCCCGCACCCACACATACTCAAAGGCAAAATGAACTACAATGTTAAAAGATAAAGATAAGATAATTTTTTTAGTTATACACAAAATTCTAGATCTAAACTAAATGAGAGGCAACATAAAAATTGATAAATTACTTGTAACATTTTGTGACAATCGTGAGACTTCAACCCATACAATTTAATGCTTCCACCTTTCATTGCGTTTGTGAAAGCTCCCTTTCCCTTTAGTGATCTCATGTATTCTGTTGGTGTGAAAATAGAGGCAATGGAACCCTTGCCTTGATCAGGATCTGATTTGGTTAGAATCTGTGGGGATTTAGGAAGCACAATCTTTCCATTGGGACATTGAGGTGGAGTGGCTGATGGGGTGAGATGTTTCAAGGCTCTTAAATCCCCCCTCATCCCCAATGAGTCCCTTTTTCCCATAATGTGGTCCCAAAGGGTGTGAGAAACACTCTTGAATATGAGCATGGGATCCAAGAGGACCCCGTGTTGAATTTTTAAGTGCTTCCAATATGGAAGCAATTGAAAATATGGAGTACCTTGATATACCTTTTGGTGGAGGAGATAGGAGTGGATCATTGCTATAGTGCTCTTCCCAAATGCTTGCCTAAGCTATCATTGTGAACTTTAGGGGGGTCTTCCCATTTGTAGGAGACTTGTATTTGCTACAAATTTGAGGTAGGAAATGATGGTTGTTTGGATATATTACCTTGTGCAAGGCATCTCACCGATCCGTCACCAATGATGGCCCACAAAAAAGTGCCATAGTCACTCGGTGCCTTGTCATTGTTTTTTATTTTTGCATGCCCTCCCATCTCCACCGATAATAGACTAATGGGGAACACTATCAAGCGAGGGTGGAATGGTGCTTCTATCAACTCAAGGCATTAGACATCACACCTACACATTAACACTAGGTTGGTAACCTAACAGGACATAAAAGTGTCCTTTCAGGGTTTTGAGAAAAAACTCCAAAACCATAGTAGATCCACTCATTTTGTAAAATCCTTTCATGAGGTTATAGTTCATGGCCTACTACACATGGAAAAAATAAGAAACTTGTAAAATTTCTCATCTTTTGGTCACACCAAGCCTCCAAAGTTGATGGACCAGTACATTTTCATCAAAACAGTCATTTCGTTACATAAAAATAAGATTAGGGATTTTAGAAGGACTTGAGATAAATTCCCTAGTTAACTTCAATGGGTTGGTGATCAGAACATATGATTGATTCTCACTCACTATTTTTTGTTTTTCCGAAAGAAATAGGTACAAAAAAAGTTGAATTTTTACCATTCTGCAAACCTATCATCAAAGTTTCTATAGCCACGCTCAATCCAAATAATATATGCATGTTTTCTTAGTTCCCTATTGTCCTTTAGGTTCATAAGGAGCCATGGAGCATGTCAAAAGAATAATACATCTCTTACCAAGGAGAATCTTGGGGACAAAGATGAAGTGCTAAATACAACAACATGAGAAAACTGGGTCCAACATTATGAGTTGTAGAATCCCATAGAAACTATTCAATATCTAGCCAAATTTGATTCTTATGACTAGATATGGTTCCTACCTACAAAATGCATGTAGTTGTCACAAGAAACTAACAATATTGAAAAGGCTATACTTGATATACTAGAATGTTTTGTTTTCTTCTATAATTGAAAAAATCAACCATCGTTGTCTACTATGAAAAATAGGGTATTAGGTGCCCCAAAACTGAAGGAATATTAGCTTTATGTTACAATATGCGACATAGAAAATCAAAACTACATTTGGATATCATGAAAGCCACCAAAAAATTCATAGAAGAGCTAAAATTGGCTAAAACACAGGATTTGACAATTTTTGTAATTTGGTCATAACTTACAACTTTAACATTTATTTCTCCCTAGAAGCATCAGGACATGTTGAGGACTACTAAAGATAGTTCTCTAGCATTATAGACCTCACAAACATGAATTATAGAGTGGTATAGTTGCAAAAAGTTGAAAAAAGCCAAAAACAAGACCCGTTTTTTCACACAGTTTAGGTTGTGAAATGTTGTGCAAGGACAAGGTTAAAGATGGAATTGATATTCCAAAAAAATGTCGAGTTTTTTTCAGCTCATGAGACAACTTTCTAGACAGATAGCACCTCAAAATGCATTTTGAAACTCTTGACATAATTAAGGAAAAATGGTCACTTAACAGGACATAAACCAACCTAGTGTTAAAATTGTTGTATGTTTTAATGTCAAATTAGTGTTAAATTAGAGAGAGAAAAAGTGTGAAATTGGTGTATGCTAAATGGAAAATTTTTGCATGCTTGATGTTAAACTAGAGAGAGCAAAAGTGTTGAATTAGTGTATTTTTAATTAGTGTTAAATTAGAGAGAGAAATAGAGAGATCAAAAAAACTTAAACATAAAACAACACACTTAACATTAAACTTGTTGTTGTTTAATGTTAGATTAGAGAGAGAGGAAAAGTGTTAAATTTGAGAGATAAAAAGAGAGATTAGAGGGAGGAAAAGAGATTGAGCGTGTAGAGAGATATAATGAGTGTAGAGAGAGAGAGAGAGAGAGAGAGAGAGAGAGAGAGAGAGAGAGAGAGAGAGAGAGAGAGAGAGAGAGAGAGAGAGAGAGAGAGAGAGTAAATAGAGAGAGAGAGAGAGAGAGAGAGAGAGAGTAAATAGATAGAGAGGGTGTACATAAAGGGATAGATAGTGAGAGAGGTACATAGATAGAGGTGTAGAGAGAGAGGTTGATAGATTAGGTGTAGAGAGAGAGAGATAGATAGATAGATAGAGAGGGATAGGTAGAGAGAGGTAGATAGATATATAAAGAGGTATAAATATAGAGGTGTAGAGAGAGGTAGATAGATAGAGAGGTGGTAGAGAGGGATAGATAGATAGATAGATAGATAGAGAGAGAGAGAGAGAGAGAGAGAGAGAGAGAGAGAGAGAGAGAGAGAGAGAGAGAGAGAGAGAGAGAGAGAGAGGGCATAAAGAGGGATAGATAGATATAGGTGTAGAGATAGAGGTAGATAGATAGAGATTGTGTAGATAGATAGAGAGAGGGTTAGATAGATAGGGTAGATATTATGCTAAATAGATATAGAGAGGGTAGATATTAGATAAGGTAGAGTTAAGGTTAAATAGATAGGGTAGAGAGGGTAGATATTAAGTATAGGGAGATTAAATTGAGATTAGGTCAATACTTACAAAATAATCTCTTATAGATGTGGAACAAGAGACCAACTACTAGGGATTTGCCACCGTCTTCTTCCTTTGGTGGGTTCACATCACATATGGGCTCCCCACTAGGGTGGATTTTGCCTCTAGTGGATTCGGCTCTTGAGGCGGTAAGTTAATGCAATAAATTTAAGTTTAAAAGTAATTAGTTAAAGGAAATCTTGAGTGTAGCTATCTTTTTGTTATCTACGACATGCCCATCTTATGGTTATTATGGAGCTGCTCCATCTACTCAAACTTCTGAGCCAGTCATGGATCTAGAGCTACAATGAGCACTCTCTTTTGGAGAGGATTATTTGTGTTTGACGCAGGGTTTATTTGGCCGTTACACTCTACAACAACTAGTCGCTTATGGTCTTTCACAATTGACTACACCGTTGGGGAGTCAGGGAGAGACTCCACATATCTAGAGTGTCACATCGATAACACCCATTCTATTGTGCCTTCTTACCAACCCACTCTCCCTCCATCATAGAAACCCACACCATTGCATTCTACTCATGCTTTGTCTGAGCCTTTTCAACAATTCACATTTGGTCTCGACAAATATCTACTAGCAGTACACACAGGCGATCCTCTCAAAGGTAGTGATCATTGAGATAGGTAGAGTGACATGTGATCTTAGTGGAATGCCTATTTAGGTAGTGGCAAGTGTTGGGTCACCTATTTTGAAGCATGCCGCTCCAACTACAGATGATGAGTACTATGAAACACTCATGCCAGATACACACATGTGTTACTATAGGGGTAAAATATGGTGGTGAGGTTGATTTTGGCACTGTGCAAGGCAGAGCATTTCAACGCCACTTGCAGAGTCTTATACACTAAACATATAAGAATTATTTTTTTAAGTTCAACGAGAAACATCCGATGATGCATGCTATGTTGAGGAAGTGTTGCATGCTTGATTTTTGAACTTCCTCGATGAGTGTTTCTCCATGCAATGGTTGGAGGGGTATATTCTAAAAAACTAAGCAATCAAGTGCATGGTGTGCCACAACCAATCAGGTCGCAAATTGAGAGTGGAGCTCTTGTGGTAGCAACATGGCTGAAGTAGAGTGGGAGTGGGCCATGCAAGAAAAGAGTGATAAAGTGGCAATGGGCTCATCCCTTGAGGTGGTCACTTTTCAAAATGTGTATTATATCAAGTGATTTAATAGGAGAGGATTATTAATAGTCCAAAATGTACAGGTTTATGTATACATTAGAGAGGGATGATGATTGTTTAAATAGGTCCAAAAATGTAAATAGAATGTGATATAGGGAGCTTTTCATGGGTGATCGCCTTGGGACTCATCCCATACTAGACAACAATGCAAAGCTTGGGCCAAGAAAAGTCCCACACACTACGGTTTGGGAAGCAAAGTAGCATGGAAAGACAAATATGCAAACAATTTTTTACTATGCAAGATTCTATATATGGGATATTTTTTATTTTTTATTTTTATAGCAAAAATCACAATTGTGAGTGGATTATATTGAGTAGCCTAAAAAATTATAAGGTTTTGTCATGCTGATGTTAAGCCATGACACCATCCAGGGATCATGATTACAACGACTATCAGGGCAGCCACCCCTACCAACCTGCCTCCACATCCTTGATACACAAGGTCCATACTCTTGTCATTCTGAGATCTTTTATTTAACGATGGCCAAGATTTTCCCCCATCCTAGGCATTCCATCTACTGAAAACAAGGCAGAAGTAGTCCTAGACCAATCCTCCGAGTGATGCTTGCACCCGAGTGCCCATATTAGCACTTTGCTTTCTTGTATAATTTTTGCGAAGCTTGCCACCTCAAAACCTCATTCAAAAACACGGCGGTTCCTTGTCTGCCATACATTATGAAAGAAGAAGTATCTGACGACCTGAGTGTTGACGAGGAGAGCAGGACTACCCAAATTTTTACCTCCAAGGCATAGGTCAGTCTTGAAAGAACTAATTTTCCATGTTCTCTGGACCCACTTGCATACTTTCTCTGTGAGGCTTTTTGATAGCTCGGCATTCCATGAATAGGTGGGCCAGATCTTCACTAGCTAACTTGCACCCCAATCATCGATCTGACCCAATCCCTCTCTCCTGAATCTTCACCCCCATCAGTAGAGAACCCCAAATAACCTTCCATAAGAAAACCTTCATGTATTGCGGAACCTTTGGCTTCCATATGTTCTCCATTACATGCTCCCACCTTTCCTTCGGCCATTGCTTTTTCCATAGCTTGTTAAGGGGGCTAGACCAATTCTTCTTTTGCATCATTCTATATAGGGGATATTTTAGCCTATGCAAACCTTTTGAGTATCTATAACCTAGAAAAGTATCACTCTAACTTGTCCTACTAGAGACATGGTAAAGTATCAAGAGAGACACAAAGAGTTTGATACTTGGTGATAGTTGTTGAAAAAGCACCATATCTCTCATGAGCAATTTGACCCTGTAATTGAATACCAATTTAGGAATTTTGGAAATTATTTAAGTCCCATTTTAAAAAAGTGCAACTTGAATATTAGAAATTTTTAAGGATATTGGGGTATACTAGAACTTAATCAAGTGCATTTTTAGACCATTGTGTGAGGTGCTACGAGGGGGAGTGCATGCCTGTGAGTGTGCAAGTGTAGTGTAGTGCAGTAGAAAACACAGGTTTATGAATTACTAACATATATCGTGTCAGATAGAGATCATAGAATGACCAATAACTTCTGGAAAGGTCTCTTTGAAGATCTAGGAGCAAGATTGAATTTCTCTTTGGCCTATCACCCACAAACGGATGGCCAAAGTGAGATAGCCAATCTTACGATACTCGATCTACTAAAGACTTATGTTACAGAAGTAGATCAAGTGAGAAAAGTACTTACCTCTTGTAGAGTATGCCTATAATAATAATGTACATACTTCTACGAGAAAAGCACCTTCTGAGATCATTGAGGGAAGACCTAAAAGTCCCTTGCTACTCAAAGTACATGGAAAGATCTTCGTTGCCGATGAGTATAGCCATGACCTACAAGAATCTTTTCAAAAGATTAAGGAGGCTATATCCATCTCTCAACAAAGGCAAAAAGTTGTTGTTGACAAGCACATAAGGGCCTTAACTTTCAAAGAAAATGATTGGGTCTTACTTAAGTTTCCTAAAGCTCAATTAAGGCAAACAATGGGCAAAAATCCTACAGACCATCAAAAGTATTATGCTAAGCTAGCAGAAAGATACTATGGTCCTTTCCAAATCTTGAAGCCTATCAATGAGACGGCCTATCAACTCAAGTTGCCCAACCATTGACTCATACACAATGGTTAATGCCTTCCTCAAATTTTATGCTATTCTCATGAGATGAATGAAGATTTCCATCTTCATTGCATCACCTAGGTCACAAGGAACACAAAGATTGTATTGTAACAAGTCTCTCTTGATGGGAGAAATCATAATACAAATGCCTATTGGAGGGGGAACCGGCTCAACATAAATCCGGTCCTCAAGTGTTGTCATGTTCTCTAAATTCTCTCTCTTGCAAAAGTATTGTTCATGCCAAGTTAACTAAATGCTATGTTTATGTTGCTACCATCAATTATGTTCACCCGCTATGCTCACAAAGTAATTTGACAAAAGTACTCTCTCGAATTTCGGGTACTCTCAAGTTAATAGGCCAATTCCATTACTTTTTTTTTAGTTTAAAAGGTCTTGCATTTTCATATCATTTAGTTTTCAACAAAGAATAACTCCCTTATACTTTTGCAGTTCACTCTAAGTAGTCTCAAGGGACTTGCTCGATTATTTTGCTGCTCAAAAATACTCGCTCACCATTTTGTATAATACTGGGGAGAAATATGAAAAAGACACTCCCATATCCTTTTAGAGTGATGCAGCCCCAAGAAGGTGATGAGAATGAAAACCCTCCCAAGAAGAAGAGGAATCTATCATGCACTCCCTCCATTGCCAATCCCGAGAAGGGAGAAAACAACCCAAGAAGGAGAAAGCAAAGAAAGAGGTCAATATCCTCTCCTCATTCTTCTTCTTCCTTCTTTGTCTCGTCATCATCTTTTGATAAAGGAGAGCAATGACTCACCACCCAAGAAAGAAAAAAGAAGAGGTAAACAAAGAATCTATGCAGCATGGAAGTGGTCACACAAGCTTAAAAACTCCAAAGTGGGTAGGAAGAACATCACTTAGCATTAGTAAGACCAGAAGGCATGACTAAATATTCTTAATGACCAAACGTGATTGTGAAAGCTTTTTTATATACATCCCCTTCTCTTCCCCTAACATGATGGTAGCCACTCTTTAAATCTATCTAAGTAAAGTTAATGGATCCATATTGCGAATCTAAGCTAGAGATTGTCTATCCTAAGCATATGATACCTATGCTTTATGGTAATTTTATTTATATCCCTATAATTGATACACATTCTAAGTGATCGATCTTTCTTTTTGACAAGAAGAATTAGTGAAGCAAATAGAAAAAAATTGAACAGGCCCTTCTCCAAGTACTCAAATACTTTTTGGACTTCTATCTTCTCCTTATTCACACTCCTTCTATAGGGTGGTATTCCAATTGGAAATGCTCTTGGCAGAAGATTGATCTTGTGCTCCACATTCCTGTGTAGAGGCAAACTAGAAAGCAAGTCAAATTTATACACATCAAAAAATTTGGCACGTATGTTGTCAACAAGAGCTTGAGCAAAAGTGATCCCACCTCCACTTTGTGTAGAAATATTTGAAATAAAAAAAATATAAATATTACTTACACTCTATCTTGAGTAACTAGGTGGCTTTGAGTAGACGATTGTGGAAAGTCTGGGTCCCCACAAATTGTCACTCACTTTCCATCATCCTGAAATTGATACACATGAGTTGAAAAATGTATAAATGGCTTCCTTTTTGCATGCCACTACTTGTCTAGCACAATATCAAATCGTGCTAAACATGTAATGTTAAATCTAGAGTCTCCCATGGGACTGAATTTTCAGGGGAAGATCAATCACTCACTGATCCCAAATCTTAGCTCCCTTACCATTTTCTAGATTCACAGTGTATCTATACTCTAATGACTATGTATGGAGCTTAAAATCCTGAACATGCCTAGAACTAATGAAGTTATGGGTGGAATCTATTTCAACCTTAACTTTCTTTCCTTTGATGTATCCATTCATGACAATAAGTGTAGTACTAGGGAATTGGTACCCCCTTTTGTGCACCTAGAGACGAGTATACATCTAGCACACTTGGCACTTTCTTGGCAATAGTCACAACAAAATTATTTGATGATAATTGAAGTCTCAAGAATATCTTCTTCTTCCTCCTCATCCTCCTCACTTCAACAATTCAATACCATGCTGGTTGCCATGGATTTCTTACGGAGATATTTAAATTTATGTTTTCCCAAACATCCATATAATAAGCCTTCATTGATGGCCTTCTCCCTTTGCTGTGGGTCAACACTTATCAATTGAATTTTCTCTCTACCATAAGAGAAACTTTCAGTTTTAGACCTAATAGTGTAGTGATCATATGCGGATCTTTGGCTTCCTTCCCTTGCATTTGACTAGACTGTTGTGTGGTAGGTGTACTAGGTATTGAAGGGTGTGGGAACCTGCTGCATGAGGATCTCTGGCTAGGCTATATCGGCCCCTTCCTACCATTCTCTAGCACAAGAGCAAGTTCAATGGACTCATTTATTGTAGTATATTTTTCTTTGGGAACAAGAGGCTTCAGAGTCTCTTCAAACCTGGTAATTTTTGCACTTGCAAGAAGTCAAGAAATATGCTCTGGCACTTTCAAAATGTGCTTGTTAGTAGGCACAAAATTTCAAGTGAACATCACTTTGAAAGTTGCCCAAGTCTTAGGCACTAGCTTATCTTGCTCCATCTTACTCCACCATCTATGCATAATATCTACCAAATTATATGTAGCATGTTGTATCTTGGCCTTATCATTATAAACATTGAACAATGGAAAGCATTTCTCCCATTTAGAGAGCGATTGCTCCATCACATTTGTTATACAATTATGTAGAGACCTATTAAACTTTGGGTGGATTAAGATATTTGAGCTGCCATCTTGGCCCTTGGGCTTGCTTGCCTCTAAGAGCTGCCTCATGATCATGCATGCTCGATTTGGTTGGCAATCATTCTTGAGTTTCAATTTGCTTGCTCTTGTTTTGCATCTCTAGTAGGGATTTCATTAACATGATCACAAACACACGAACATATTAATAACACTGAGTTATCACTTTTTAAAACACATGATCATGTTAAATATTCACATGAGCTTCCTATTAATCTGCAAAAACTATCCAAACTAGTAGTCTCACCTGGATTTTTCCATCCTAGTGTGCTCGCTTGTGGTTTTTTGCCATATTCCAATAGGACTACTGGAAAAAAATAAGCCCATCAGGATTTTGGTGGGTTATTAGATCACCATTTAGCGGCTTAAATGTGATCACGTAAAGTGTAATTATGTGAATATGATAATAACACATGGTAATAAAAAAACATTTTCCCAATGATCACATGATTATTAATTCCATGATCTCTAGTAGAGCAATCATTTTCCTTAAAATGCATTTAAAGTGTCCTCGCGGGTGGAGATCCACTTATCAACATTACTCTCCACTACATTAGGTTGAACCATGGCCTCATGGATAGTAGCATCATCATTGTATAGCTCATTGGGGTTCATTATTTTCTCTTTTTCTTCTCTTTGTGTTTTTTATTTGTTTGTTTGTGTGTGTGACTGTGAGTGACACCATGAGGTAATTATAGATTTAACAAATGGAAACTTCTATGTACATCATATGATTCATATGCATCACTACAAGCATAAGTGACCAAAGTTGCATCCATAATCACCTACATGAAAAACTACATGTATTTAGGTATTCCAAGCATAACTCTACATTTCTAGTGTAGTGTGCATCAGGTAAATGCTTTATCAAACTACAAGCATATGAAAACATGAAGTAACATACGTTGATATCTTGCATGCCAAAAAGAGTCAACAAAGCGTAGTTTTCATCCCCATAATGAGATCGTAGAAAAGAAATTTTTTTGCCCTTCATTTTTGAGTCAGAAACCTCACTTGATTTTATTTGGCTTGCCATGAGAAATCTGTAAGTGCTTACAACTTGTCAATCAAAGATGTTTTGAGCACTTTTGGCCTGTAATAGCTCAATTTTTGACTTTTTTATCTCTTTCTACCATCAATGGTGGTCCATTTGTGGGCTGAGGTTTCATGTCAAATTTAAAATCCCTAGGTGTTCTCTTGTGCTTGCCTCTTTCTTGTGACGACTTGCGGGTTTTCTCTCAAAGTGGCATCACCATAAGAAAACTCTTTAGCATGTGATAAGCAAGCTCCAAGTTAGGATAGCTTATCAAGTGGACTTGATAGCTTATTGTTGCCCGTGTTACTTTATCAGAGTATTGTAGCTTATCACAAGGCTTGATAGCTTATCACATCTATGGAATAACTTATCAAAAAGATTAGCTTAGCACTGCTTTGAAAACTAATTATCTTGCACCTAATAGCTTATCAAGTGAGCATGGATACCTTCCCATTACTGATAGACTATTAATGTGGTGGAGATCTTATCAATGGCTTGATAACTTATCAAATGGATTGATAGGTTACTAAGTGAGCATGCTTATCAAATGAAATGTTATTTGCAACACTTTTGAGTGCTTTCAACAAATAAAGTGTGCCACTGCAACAAAGTGAGTAGTATTGTTATAAGAAAATTGTAAAATATGTAGCTAATCATTCCAATTCTTTGGTTGAGAAGAAACATAAAATTTCAGTAAATCAATGATGGTGCAATTATTTATGTCCATTTGACCATTAGGCGCAAGATGGAATACAAAAGTAAAAGCAAGCATAGTACCAAGAGTTCAAAAAATGTACTTCAAAAAGCACTACAAAAATTGAAGCCTCTATCAGATATTATTACCTTTGGCAAACCATGATGTAGAAAGACATCTTTAAGGAAAATAAGTGTGGCTTGATGTAATGTGAGAGCTTTGTTGCAAGGAATGAAGAATGGTTATTCAAAAAAATGATCAATGGAGAGTCCATATCATATCATGCTTGTGAACAATGAATTGAAAACCCATAATAAAATCCATAGAAATGTGTTCCCAAGGACTTTCAAGAATAGAAAGAGGGTGTAAAAGACCCAATTTCTTATATGTTGTTGATTTGATCTTTTGGAAAATAAAAAAAGATGAAACATACTTCTTCATATCAATTTTCATAGTGGGACAATAAAAATCACAAAATAAGTTCTAAAATGTAGCGGCAAACTCTCTTTGTTTGACATAGGGTGGCTTACTTTAATGAATAAAGGATGAAAATCTATTCTGATACACAATTTCTATTTAAAATAAAGGAAATTTTCTTGAATAGTGTATTCCAAGAATGTGTGCACAAAATTGTCAAGCATATGCAACCATGTTGTTTTGAAATCATTATCTTGTGCAAAAGTATTAGGGATAGACTCAAATGAGGTACCCATAAAGGTTGATAAATAATTAAAAGAGAGTCTTTTGACTCAAAGCATTAGGAACAACATTTTCTTTACTTAGTTGGTATTGAATGTTGAGCTGGAAACTTTGAATAAAGACATCCCACTCAATATGCCTATCATATATCGAGGGTTGAGATAGTAATTACTTGAATTTGGATGATCAAATCAACATTCATTAAATAATGTTTTCAAAGTTTCACTATAACAATTATTTCTTTTTCATATGTAATGAATTTTGAAATAAAAGGTCTAAATTTATGGTTCTCAAATGCCAGTGGATGGCTACCTTGCATAAGAACTACATTGATACCTTTTCCACTAGCATCGATTGTGAGAATGGTCTATCAAAATCAGGAAATTGTAGTACCCATATAATTGTTAAAGAATTTTTTAGCGTGACAAGTGAGTTTCCTTGTAAATTAGTCCATGCATAAGGAGTGTTTTTCTTCATCAGGAGAGTCAAATAATAAGATTTATAAGAAAAATTGCAAACAAACTTCATATAATAACTACAAAGACCAATAAAGGAACGTAGCTCATGCAGGTTTTTGGATCTAGACCATGACAATATAGATTCAATTTTCTCTTGATAAACATCAATTCCTTTTTTTAATGCAATGTGCTTGAAATATTCAATTTCAGATTGGAAAAATGTACGTTTTTAAGGGTTGTGCATTTTTCAAACCAAATGGAATGACAAGAAATTTATAGTGTCTAGTTTGTGTCATGAATGCACTATTTTTAACATCTTTCTCAAGTAGATTAACTTGATGATACCCCAATTTAAGGTATATTTTACTAAAAATGTTTTTCCCTTTTGTGTAGCAGATCATTGACTTGGGGAATAGGAAACATATTCTTAATGGTGATCTTGTTTAAAACCTTGTAGTTGATACACATACAAAAGGTTCCATTTTCCTTCTTAACAAGAAGTATTAGAGCTTTGTATGGTAAACTACTAGGTTTGATAAGTACTCCATCAAGTAAATTAGTGATTTGGCATTGTATCTCCCTATGTGGAGTTAGGTTTAGAAGATAAGGTGCTCTATAAGGAGGTTCACTACATAGATAATGTCAATTTTTATGATATTTAGGGTGTGAAGATGGAATTCCAAGAGGAAAACTGAGGGCTAATCATGCATACAACAATCCTTAAAATATGAGAGGAATTCATCATGTGAAGAGTGGTGTGAGGTTTTAATTTTAGCACATAGTTAATTTATACACAACAAGTATGTTTTCCCTTGCTTTCTAATGCCTTTTTCGGCGTAGATGTGAGAAAGAAGTGGAAATTTTTGTTGTTCAAGTATTTCTTGTATGGTGAAAGTTTTGTTTCCTCGGGCAAGAGTCAATGTGCATGTTTTGTAGTTGATTGGACTCATGATGGAAAGGCATTCTCAAGGTCCTATCAATACTATGCAATGGTGCTACCAGAAATATACGTGTCTGTGCTTCACCAATGCAAACTTCAACAATTACTTCAATATTGCAATTGAAAATGTTGATGATTATGAGCAATCTTAACTTTTGGGATGAAGAGAATTCCAAATAAGAGAGTTGTTGTGCCAATCATGCAAAAACAAGATCATGACTGTTGCCATTATCTAAGAGAATTGTGATATCTTCATCCTTAAGTATGCCCTTCACTTTAAGAAAGATGTGTGAGGATATAGGAATACATGAAGAAGGGTTTTCATTGGCATCATATTGGGATTGTTGCCCTCACTTTGGTTGGGATTACATGTAATTCCATTGGGTTGGCCATTGTTCCTAGAAATGTTTGGGTACTTATCTGCATAGTGACCAAACTAGAACCATTTAAATCATTTCACCTTTTTGTTACCATTGGAAGGTTGAGGTGGACGTTGATTGGTTGAAGATTTTAGTTTCCCCGCTATTTCACATTGCTATTGTAATTGTTGTGGGGCTAAGAAGGTGTAGTAGAATTGTGAAATTTGCACCTTTTGAAGAGAGTTTGTCTTTGATTCCTACTTCTATGAAAGTTATGAGAGAAAAGAGATTTCTTGTTACGATTAGTATTAATAGGTTGATGAATGTGGGATTGATGTCCACATTTCCTTTTCTCTACATTAATAGCTTTAGACAACAAACATGACTCAAACATATCTACCTCAATACCAATGTAAAGTGCTAACCATGATATGTACTTATTCTTTAGTTTCTTGCGGCTGACATGTTCAATGGCTTGAATGAGAAAATTCTAGAAATGATCAGTAGGCCTACATATCTTCATGTCTACCTTGAAGAATTAAATCTCAATGGAAATGTGCTTTAGATTTATATATGTGGGTAAGAATTGGGATAGAAATAAAATTTTAAAAGCATTCCAAGTTTGTGATCATCTACCATGCTATTTTTGTGGCATTCCACCAAAGTACCGTGCTTTAACTTAGGGGATTTGATGCACATTTACAACCATGTCATGCTCAGGGAAGTCTTCATCATGAAAGTAGTCATCTAATTGACTAACACATGCCAAAACAGTTCTAGCATCTTCAGTGGCATAAAAATCTTTGAAAGTGAAAGCCTTTCTACCAAAGTGTGTTTTGATTTGGAGCAGGTGCAATTTTGACAGGGGAAATGTGCAATCACCCATCTTATAGTTCTTCTTTTTGCATTCACTCATATGCAAGATATTGTTGCAAATTACATGTCTTCCAGTTCTTATCTTTGCATTTGCTCAGATGCAAGATATTGCTGCAAATTTGTGAGCTATTCAGTATTGTTGGTGGCTCTGGAGGATGAGCCATGATGGCGTGCTTTTATTTTCTTTTATCTATCTTCTCCTTTAAAAAAGAAAGGTTATATATGTACGGATATGATTGGTATGCAAGCAACAAGGAGATAAAAGTAAACAAAATAAATATTACTTATCTATTAGATTGGTAATGAGGCCCAATCCACGTGTGTGATACAAGAGTAAGATTGAAATCAACGATCCATTGATCAGCTCAATATACGAGAACATTGAATTTTTTGCATTCAAACTCTCTTTCCTAGTTGCAAGTGGTAGTCGAAAGGGGAATCCTAGTTTTGCAATGAACTTTCATAAATAGGGTCGGATTTCCTTTGCTTTAAGAAAAAAATATGTGAAGCTGTATCCGGGTATGTGAAGCTGTATCTGGGTTTAAGAAAGTAATATAAATCAAATGACAATAGATGGCCACTAATGAGCAAGGGGAGTTCTAGGTTGGATGGATTTGATGGGTTCAAGGTAGTGCACATGAGTTTTGCACTATAATTTGGGGTTAATTTTTCATGGTCAAATGCCTCAATCCTTGTAATCTCAAGGTTAAGGGTCTTGAAGTGCATCGGTTGCTATGCAAATTTGACAAGCAAGCTTTAAAGAAGAGGGGTTATCCTTGCTGGCGGGCAACCAAAAGAGAATTGGAAATGGCGGCCAAAAGGGAGTTAATTTAAGTAAAGCCACACTTTTCTTTTAAAAGAAAAGGTATTTGAAAAGGAATGGTTGAGAGTTTTTGCAACATTCAAAGATGAGAGAATGGCAACAGCAATTTCTTTTTTGTGATGGTGACTTATAGAAGGCCGTTCAACATTTGGACATAAAGGGAGAAGTGGCTACGAGCTTGGCGACCTCTTTGATGCCAGTTATGTTCAGTTTGGTGGAGCTCGACCAACAAGGTCCATTATTGTAAGCAAGGATTATTCCTTGCAATAGTTGGTCGACAAGCCAAAAGAAGGCCATGCTCATCAATGGATAATTCTTAATTCCCTCTAAAGCATGAAGTCCAAGCTTGTCAATTGATGAGTTGTTGGAATAAAGCCTTGAGGCTTCTTAAAGCTGAGTTCAAGCTCGTTGGTACTTCCGTCCAAAATCTTTGAGTTTCTTTAAGGAGTAATTGGGATTAGATCCTTGAAGCTTCAAAATGTCATGGTAGAACTTTGACGCCTCGCAAATTAAATATGTTAGCTTCTTTTAGAGCAAATTCAAAATCCTTTATCCTCCACTTTCCTTCCCTTCATCCCAACCTAATTCTTCTAAATATCTTTCAAAGCACTTTGATATTGACTGGGTATCAAATCTTAGCAACACTCTTCAGAAACTTCTTCTTCTTGTGTCGTTGCACTTCGGTCTTCACAAACCCAACAAAATTCAGCAATTGCTTTAAATTGAATGCTTAATGTACCCTTTTATGACTATTGAAAAGCACGATTTGGTGGACAATTTGCCCATTATATGATGATTAATCATTGACTGAACTTTAAATTGCAAATCCTCTATTACCAATTCAAAATTCCTCTTCAAGAATTGAAATTAAGTTGTCAATTGCTACAAAACTTTGCTTTGATACTACTACTGGGAGATCGGGAGATAGGGTGCTAATATTCTTGAGCTTCCCTCACACACACCCATCAAACCCCTCATCATCTCCCTCAATCAAGTATACACACAAGTAGACAAGGAGAGACACCACACAAACACACACACACACACACACACACACACACACACACACACACACACACACACACACACACACACACACACACACACACACACACACACACACACACACACACACACACACACTAGAATAGCTCCAATGGTAACAACCTATATACATCCATCATTGTAGGGATAGCTTATCTTTACATTGTGCACTTAGCAATATACTCTCTATTGCGCGCCTTGAGCTTCTTCATCTCTCCAAGCTGTGTGTGCTTGCCTGCAACCCTAATTCAAATATTGTATAAAAGAAAGTTGCATCGTCTTGGGTATAGTTGCCGATGTTGCCAGCACTTGCCTGCTCACTTTCTTTGATTTAGGTGAGCTTTGATGAGCTTCAGTAGGTCAATTAATACTTTGAGAAGGCTTGTAGGGATTTTTATTCTCAAAATTTTGATTTGGGCTCATTCCGACCTTCGTTTCCACTATAGATAGTATTGTGTAGGCAATTTATCCTTTTGTGCAAAATTTCTATCATTGCAAAACATTTCCCTTATCGTCCTATTTGGATTGTGCTATATAGCATGTGCCGTTTCTACTTTGTTATTCCTCTTTTTGGGCAGTCTTTACATAAGAAGGTGAAGTCACTCGCCATGGCTGACAACAACACAAATGTTTTCAAGATGTTCACTGCTAATGGATGGGGATAACTACCCAATGTGGACTTACATGATGACACATGTTATTGTGTCAAAGGGAATTTGTAATGTTGTGCATGGCATTAATATATGCCCAATTTTTATGAATACAGGCTTTGTTGAGGATGTTGCAGGTTTTGGAAGGTCTGTTTCTACTGGAGTTTTTTGCCTACATAAGAGCAATATCATTGTTGGGATGTTAGAGATGTGCAAGATCATGCACTGATTGCATTATTTGTGAAGTACACTATTACTCCTTTCATTTTGCTCAATAAAATTAGTAAAACAGGCTTGGGAGACTTTGGTTGATCTTTATGCAAGTCGCAATGAGGCTAAAATTGCATTGTTGCATAAAGAGCTCGAGTCAAAGATTCTGCAGGAGGAAGATGACATGGGCACTTTACTTGCTGGTATCAAGGATATTAATGAGAAACTCATTTCTATAGGTGAAGTCATTTTTTATAGTTAACTTGTGCAGATTGTTGTCGCATTGTCAAACACTTATCAAAATTTTACTAGTACTTAGAGACTTATGACCCAAGGAAAACCTAAAGCTGTCAAGGTAGATGCATTATGCACATTGATATTGTAAGAGTCACTTTTAACAAAGAATAGGAATAAATAGTGTGTAACTGAATATGATTTTGTGCTGCTTAAAGAAAAGGTGGTAATGGCAATGTAGCCGCTTCTCATCATCCGTCTATGAGTAGCAAATCACCTACTTCTAATTCTTTAGCTGGCAACACCTCTTATGGGAATTCTAGTGAAAAGGGAAAGAAGAAGATGTGTTTCCATTATTGCAAGGCTAATGGTCACTTGATAAAGTAATTTCCTAAGTTGAAGGTGAAAGAGGCCAAAAAGAAAGATGTTGGATCTACTACCAGTGCATCTATAATTTTAGAATCTTCTAGGAAAAGAGATTGTAATGTTGATGTCCATGATGCATGTATGTTAATTATTGTAGATTTGCATGTGTGCTACTTTGATAGTGGTGCTACAAAGTGTTACCATATGCATGTGGTAGTGATGTGTGTGAACACAATTAGGAACATGGGGGCATTTTTTTCCCTCACTAGGAGGTTTTTCCCTCGTACATTGTATATACGCCCATCATTCTAGGGATATCTTATCTTTCCATTGCACACTAAGTAATACTACTCTTTGTTGTGTTCCTTTAGCTTCCTTCCTCTTCTCCAAGATGTGTGTGTTTCTTTCCAACGCACATTATGTTATAGAATTGATATTTTATGCAGCTGATAGGTGGAAAAGACTAGACCAAGCTAGGCCGATGCGAATGGAAATATATATATATTGTACATTTTATTATTCAAGTTCTCTTTATGAGATTTGGCCATTTATGACCGGACGGCCAGTTTGTAATCACTTTGATCATTTAAGAAATCTATAAATGAAATACGTGCAAGAGGGAAATGGTCACTCTTGCATGGGGGGAGATTGCACCCAGTGTCCATCTCATTCTTCTCTCCTCTCTTCTTTCCTATCTCGCCGTGTTAGGCGTAGCACTCCGCTCTAGGAGGTGCGCTTGCACATTCTCGCTCGCTCTATCTCGCTCTCTATCTCTCTCTATTTTCATACGTCGTGGTTATGTGCTATGCGAGTCGGTAGGTATGTACATTTAGTCATTTATGTCTTGTTATGTGCTATTTTCCAGTATGTTGCAGGGCAGCCATGCTTCCGGCTATAGCAGTGGTATCAGAGCCTGCTACAGTCGAAAGCATGGCTGCCCTGCAACATACTGGAAAATAGCACATAACAAGACATAAATGACTAAATCTACGTACCTGCCCACTCGTATAGCACATAACCACGACGTATGCAAATAGAGAGAGATAGAGCGAGCGAGAACGTGCAAGCGCACCTCCTAGAGCAGAATGCTACGCCTGGCACGGCGAGAGAGGAAAGAAGAGAGGAGAGAAGAATGAGACGGACACTGGGTGCAATCTCCCCCCGTGCAAGAGTGACCATTTCCCTCTTGCACGTATTTCATTTATAGATTTCTTAAATGGTCAAAGTGATTACAAACTGGCCGGCCGGTCATAAATGGCCAAAGCTCATAAAGAGCACTTGAATAATAAAATGTACAATATATATATATTTCCATTCGCATAGGCCTAGCTTGGTCTAGTCTTTTCCACCTGTCAGCTGCATAAAATATCAATTCTATAACATACCTCTCCATTGGAAAGCAATTGTCCTCAATTGCGCAAGATAAAAATTTGCAAACAGTACTCGTCAAAAACAATGATTAGAAATCTGTATCAAATAGTAAAAGAAAAATTCATAAAATTAGATACATTCGTTATGCTTGCCGTCATCCATATACTACCTATTCTAGTGTCCCATACCACTAGAATATGTAGTATATGTCATACCCAGAGGAATCAGGATATCATTGGTCACACTCATCATCAATCTCATAATGTCAAGTCTGGTTACATAAACATTGTCGTGATAAAGTAATCATCAGATACCAAATCCCAATCCAATTCCAATTCCACAATATAACTTCAAATCCAAATAACTTTCATTATGTACCCGGGCAACAAAATCATACCAGTTACAGTGGTGGCCAGCCATTATAGCATGATTTTGTGATTGGTGTTGCCTAAATCGGCGAATCTGCACCAATAAGACGTGCTGCCTAAATCAGTGAATCTGCACTAATGCTGCCTAGATTGGTAAATCTGCATTGGATATTTTTTAAAAAGAATGAATCTGTAGTTTAGTGTTGTGCTGCCTAAATTGGTGAATGTGCACTAGATGAGCATTGACACACTGCCTAAATCGGCGAATCTGTGTGTATGTGACCAATGGACCAAGCAAGATATTAAAAAAAAAACAAACATTTGCCACCTATTTGACACCAAATTAGAGTATGTTCAACTAACAAGGCACTTACGAAGTGTGGCTTGATATCCGAGAGCACCCTAGCTCAATTGAAAAACTGCATAGCTAATCGACAAAGCATCTCAAAAATTACTTGTAGTACAAGTAGAAGCCGTTATCTTAACATTTGATGGAGTATTCAGTTGAGCAGATAATGTAGAGAAATGAAATTTAAAAATAGGAGTGATGTATGTGAGATACCTATCGACAGGATGTAGGAAGTGGTTCCATTTTACTAAAGTACTAGTGATGATATGAGAGATGTTGGGTTGCCAAATTTATAAAAGATTGTCGGTAAAGGAATTATGAAAAAGGGAGTGAGGTTCATGTACATACCTTGAGAAAAAATATTTGAGCCAGTGTGTTCGTGGAGAGAGATATGATCGTAACTTGTATCTGAGGCGTGTCCAACAGATTGTACAAGCTAGGGAGAACTGCGACTATCAAACTTGCACCATAGTATAATTAACAAATCCAAAATATGTTAATTGTATGTTAGTAATTTTAAATGGAATAAAAGAATGGGGTTGTCTATGTAGAATTTGATTCAAGATTAGTATGCGATCATATATTTAGAACGGACAGTGTTAGCACTTTGATTCGCAAAATAAATTAAATGAGGCTGGAACACAAATAGAAAGTTAGCCAGAGCCCTCCAAAAATGGAAATGTGAGAAAATGTTGAAGTCCTAATGTAGATAAGGAGATCTGATTGGAGTGTCTAATTCAACTGTGAGAGGCAAAATTACATTGAGGATTTACAGATGTCTACGATGATTAGTCGTGGAACGAATAGAAAGATAGATGGGACTAATTGGGCAAACAACCCAAAAGTAATTTGATCTTGAACGGCCCTTGCCTAGAAGCCTTTAGTTACGATAGGTGTTTGCTAGTTAGAACTAAAATTTTGTATGAGAATGTAGATTTGCGGTGAAGCAAGAAAATCCCTTGCAAAACCATCTACTTTAGCCTCTGGATGTTAATTAGGAGGAGGTAGGATGGGAGTTGGCAGTTTATACAAATGACCTAGACTTGACTAGACAATGTGTAGAAAGTCGGTGAGTGCAGACCCCAGTGGTTGTAGTCTTGGTAAAATTTAGCGAGGTAGATGTGTAAGGAGCTTGGTTAGAGGAAAAAAAAAGAGGTTCGCTTAAGTAGAGATTCCAATTTGCACATTATCAAGACACGCATACAATATGTGTGTATATGTGCTGGTATACAAGCAATGGCTAGGGATAGTGTGCCAAATAGAGCAGGGAGTTAGTTGAGCAGCCATGGTTTTTCTTCCTCGTTATTAAGAGTTGTATTGGTTCCATCTTGCATTTATCAGCACCGTTTGCTTGAAGTTTTATTGTGAAAGTGAATCTCCGGTCCACTGACTCAAATTACGTTGTGAAGTTTAAATTACTCGTTTGCCAAATGCGTATGGGACCAAAAGATACAAGTCTTATGGATCTAAGCTAATGTATGGGGACAAAAATAAAAAATAAAAATAAAATGTAGTAAAATGAAAGATTGTGAAGACGAAAACGTTGTCCGAGAGAGTATTGCACTAATTATTGAAAAGCTTTGTGACTGCCCGCCTCTTTGTAGGGAGCCGTTAGTGGAAGGGGGGATAAAGAGAGAAATGAGATGAAATGTTACATTAAACATCCTCAAAATACCAAATTAAATATGAGGCCAAACTCCATGTGAATCTAATCTAATGCCAGGGTACAAATTAAAAGGAAGTAAAGTTGAAAACTAAATAAATAAATAAATAAACAAATCTTCATCAGTAGCATCGTCGACAATTCCCTGCATTGGACGTTGTCTAAGAAAGTATTGCAGCCGTCTCGCAGCAGAATTTCGTGAATGTCCGCCTGTGGAAGTAGTCGTACTCGGCTAGGATAGCGTCTAGGCACGGCCTGGCCTGACGTGCGGATGCCACTTGCATGTCCGGTAGCAACAACATTGAGAGGACAACTCGGTGACATGCAGCCAGTATGAGCACGAGCAGCGTGAAGTAGGATATTGGCGAGGCCGGTCGTTGAGACTCTGAGAGCAACTGGTTGCAAGTTGAGCTGTATGTTGAGTGTGTACGCGTGAGTGGTTGCTGGGTGGTTGACGCCATGCAGGAAAATGAGAGAGAGAGAGAGAGAGAGAGACTGCTCCCCGTGTGCCAAGTCCTTCTTGGTCGCCTTCTCCGCTTGTGCTCCCTCCTATCGAGCGACCATGCTTCTGAATCCCCTTCGACAAGCATTCACAGCCATACACTGAGTGCTGGATTATGACACGGCCTGAAGGGGAGTACCTCAAATTCTTGCAATAACCGCTTGTGAAGCATCTATGTTGATACATAGAAGAAGATCAGAAACTCGATGCGGCTGGTGTGGTTGGGGGATGCCATGCAGACCACGACTAAAAAGTGGGCGAGATTGAAGGTTGGCTGTGTGTGAAGATTAGAGAGAGTGTGCTGGGCAGCGGGCTACTGTCAGAATGTCGGGCCAGTCTGCAAGTCGGACTATAGGGTGTGTGAGTAACACTAATAGGATACAAAAGTTAGGGTGACGGTTTGGTGTAGGTTGGGGGAGAGGGAGAGTACAGTGCCTTGATTCCCTTCTACAACTAATGAGAAAAATTGCTCAAATGCTTCACCCTCTACAACTCCTAGATTGTTCCTAAAGTATTTAAAATTTATCGACAACAGCTCTTCTTCTCCGTCTCCTATACAAATTGTATGACGATATCTATCATGCTTATTAATATTAAAATATATATGTATACACACACACACACACACACACACACACACACGTTAATATTATGTAAACTTTGCTTGCAGTAAAAATTGATCATTTCTACTATCTTATTCAAATCTTTTCACTAATTATAAATTAATGAAGGATTAATGTCAAATTTGCATGAAAAAGATAATATAAAACAAGGACATAAAATTATTAATTTTGAAAATAAGAAGAAAACAAGAGCACTTAGCTTTTGGTTATCTGAATCTGCAACCTCTGGAGCGTATCCCGGGCTCTGATACCACTGCTACAGTCGGAAGCATGGCTGCCCTGCAACATACTGGAAAATAGCACATAACAAGACATAAATGACTAAATCTACGTACCTGCCGACTCGCATAGCACATAACCACGACGTATGCAAACAGAGAGAGATAGAGAGCGAGATAGAGCGAGCGAGAACATGCAAGCGCACCTCCTAGAGCGGAGTGCTACGCCTGGCACGTCGAGAGAGGAAAGAAGAGAGGAGAGAAGAATGAGAAGGACACTGGGTGCAATCTCCCCCCATGCAAGAGTGACCTTTTCCCTCTTGCATGTATTACTTCACATCGTGACTTGTTTACCTCTCTTGAATCTATCCCTCTTGGGAATACGGTCACTTGCACCAACAATGCCTCTTATTTGGTTAAGGGAGTTGGAAAGGTTGTGCTAATTGATGGAATGGTAGTTGTTTCATAATTGTTGATGCACTTTATGTATGAGGGATAAAAAAGAACCTATGGGGTCCTTGATAGGTCTCTAGGCCTAATAAACATTAGAGTCTCTAAGAAAAAAAAATCCACAAAACAGGCCCTTACCATTGGAAATGGCTTGGGACTATAGCCCTACACATAGGTCTATCACCAAAGTAATCCATATCACCATGGTTGCTTCACACATCAATTTCCATCAAGGGGCTAAACACAATGTCAAGCCATGGAAAACAAAGACAAAAATGATGCAAAGGGGAAAACCAATGTTCAAAATTCTTCCCAAGGCACTTCCAACAACAACAACAACAACAAAAATCTGCCCAAGGAGAAGGGAGTTTACAAAGGCAAAAACAAACTCTCTCCTAAAGAGCTTGAAGCTTTTTGCAAGGAGCATAAGTGTTTCAAGTGTGGGGAGCAAGGACATGGCTATCTTTCTTGCCCTAAGAAGAATGCTTGCAATGAGACTCCTAGGGCTTCCACCATCGAAGCTCCAAAAGAGGATGTTAATTGCAAAGGATCATCACTTTCCTATGCTTGGGGAAAGGTAAGAGATCATGATGCCTTCATCTTGTTTGACCCTGGCTCTACTCACAACTTCATATAAACGGAGTTGGCCACCAAGTTGGGCATTCAAGCTTTCAAGATGGGAGATATGGTAACGACTGGCATAACTTTCAAGGGACATCAAGCCTTCGTTACTCCCTTGATTGGGAAGTTGAGGCTCCATGTCCAAATCTATGTCAACAAAGAAGACTTTTTCATCTCTCCTCTCCTACATGAGGATGCTATCCTAGGGGCGTCATGGTTTGATTGCATGGCTGCCAATATGAAGTTCCCTGAAAGGAGAATCTACTTCACCTACAGGGGAAAGAACATATATGTAGATGCTAGTGAGCGTGGTCTCACTATTCCACTTGTAAATCCTCCTGCTTTTGATAAATCAATGAAGAGCTTAGTTTTTGCGTACATTATTTTTGTCAAAGAGTCTCTAAAAGATCCTAATGTTTCATCAAATGTAAATGATTGGAATCAAGAAGAGTTAGACTTGTCTAATTTTCTAAAAGGATTCAAAAATGTGCTCATCAATGATATCCCTATGGACTTACCTCCAAAATGAGGGGATGATGACCATCTAATTGAGCTCCTTCCACGAAGCTCACTGCCTAACAAGCTTCCTTATCGGGTCTCTTAAGCTCAACAAGAGGAGATCATGAGGCAAGTACATGAATTGGTAGACAAAGGGATGGTGAGGCCTAGCTCCTCAGTAAAAAATTTACAATAAAAAGTAAATAGTTGTATATACATTGTGCCACACTGGGACTTTACAAAAGTTTGGACAAAATGTTTTTCTATCTAATCCTCCTCTATCTCGTCGTCGTCCAAAGGCACGTATGTTTGATCATTTTGACTCTACATAAATCCAAACCAAATTACACAATTATCAACAGCTCCAAAAATTATCAACATCTCAAAACAATTGATACTGTTTAAACTTACAGCTTGTAGTGATCCAACCGCCACGTCAAATTGCTCGTGAGAGATGTGATTGTTTTTTGGACAACAATCGCCAAGTATCAAATTTTGTATGTCACTCCCGAGAGAGAGTGATATTTTTCTAAGTTAGCAAAAACAATACCAAATCATCAACTACAATATTTATAATCATCGATCGACGTTATAATTCAATTAATCTTACATATTTATCCTTCCAAGCTCCCTTGTCTCCTGAGCCATAGTGCGTGGGAGTTTGTCTTGCGTGAGCCTCGCGTTGTTGTTTGTATGATGAGCCCATCATAGTTTGATTGTCCTTTCTTGAATTTCCCACTCCCACTCCGCATCTGCCATGTTGACACCGCGGTAACTCCTATCTCTCTGACCTGGTTAGCTGCTGCATGCTGCACATTGGACTGCCCTCCAACCATTGTTGTGAAACATGTTGATCGGGGGCGTTTGGAAATCTAGCTAACAGAGCGTCCTCAGTGTACCATGCATGATCAGACAATTGGTCTCTAAAATTTATAAAACAGTTCTTATACGTTGAATGTATAAGAATTTGTAGATGTGTCGAAATTCCCTGTCCTATGCTGTGCCGAAGTCCACCTCCCCACCATATTTAACCCTATAGTAGCGCCCATGCGTGTCTGGCACGGGTGCGTCAGTATCCTCATCCTCTGTGTGAGGGGTGGAACGCTCTGAAAGTGGGGACTCCGTTCCCCCGCTACTACCAAAATATGCGAAACCACAAGATCCGCCGGCGCTTCGTCTCTCATGGCGCTCGCTGCCCTGAGACGAGCGTCGACACGCGCTGCCAGAGGAAGTCCGTTGACGATGTTCTGGCTAAGTAGGAGTGGAATGGAGTGGTGTAGGACCCTGTGATGCCATGGGAGTGGGACCCTACAATGCAAGGGGAGTAGGACCCTGTGATGGAATGGAAGTAGGAAGATATGAAGGGGCTGTAAAGTGAGGTTCCATCGGTGCGAGGCTCTGTAGGTAAGGAGTCCCTCCCTGACTCCCCATGGTATAGTCTGAGGAGAAATATCGTAGGTCACAAGCTATTGCAGAGTGTAGCGGCCAAACAAATCCTCCGTCGAACGGAGGTACTTCTCTCATAAAGAGATAGCCCGCTATAGGTCTGGATCTACGACCGGTGGAGGAACCTGAGAAGGGTAGGTGTAGGATGGCCATGCCTGCAAATAACAAAAATAACCTATGACACTCATGGTTTAGGGTTAACTAGGAAGAAACATTCTTTATTTCTTTGTTTGTTCTCAACGAATCAAGACGCGGGTCCACTGGAGGCGATGTCCACCCCAGGTGGGAGCCCACATGGATGTGAACCAACTAAAAGAAGAGCCAGCTGGCTGCTCCCCACCAGGTGGTCTCTTGTCTGACATCTACATTACAAAGAGCAATATAAGATTAATCTTTCTCCCCTACTCACTAATCTATAAATATGTACACAAGTATATTAGCACACAAAAACGTAGATACATATACATACTAGTAGACCTAAGCAGAGGCTAGTAGTACCAAAGGTCAAGTGCACCTCTATCATCACAGTCTCAACCGTAGTAAACCAAAGGTACATTGTGGTAATCCATGCATGAGTGGATCAATGACCGCAATGCCACGATTAAAAAAGGACTATACCAAGAGGAAGCGTCTAACCTTTGGGTGCTATGCTCCCGTACTTAGTACCTACATACATGCATAAACAAATATATATGTACTCACAAATATATATACTTATACGTAATGGAGCCATCATTTTGAGTACAGATAAAGAGTTATGGTTGTAAACGTAGCCATCATTTTGTGTTGGCTGCACCTAGATTCAACGTCTAAGTGATCAACTGATCGTAACATTACAATTTTAATGTAATGCAATAAGTAACTCCATTTGTCTCACCGAGTCTCTCTCTCTCTCTCTCTCTCTCTCTCTCTCTCTCTCTCTCCCCCTCTCGGTTGTGCAGTTGAACTACGAAGCGGAAGTTTCATCCCAGAGTCATGCCTGCACTCTCAGAGATGAGAAGCCAAACATGGATGACATCTTCTGCCAAGGCATGGAGGTCTCAGCTAAGGTCATGGTGGCTTTGGACTTGGGAACCACTTTTTTGGTTGCTGAGGTATCCCTTTGGAGCCCAATTTTCATCTCTTTAACTTCTTTCTCTCTCTCCCTCTTTCCCCTCTTTCTCTCTCTCCCTATCTCTCTCTCTTTCCCTCTTTCCCTATCTCTCTCTATTTTCTCTCTCTCTCTCTCTCTCTATCTACTCTCTCTCTCTCTCTCTCTCCCTCTCTATCTCTATTCTCTCTCTTTCCCTATTTCTCTCCCTCTCTATCTACTCTCTCTCTCTCTCTCTCTCTTTCCATCTTTCCCTATCTCTCTCTATTCCTCTCTTTCCCTCTCTCTCTCTCTCTCTCTCTCTCTCTCTCTCTCTCTCTCTCTTTCCCTCTTTCCCTATTTCTCTCTATTCTCTCTTTCCCTCTCTCTCTCTCTCTCTCTCTCTCTCTCTCTCTCTCTCTCTCTCTCTCTCTCTTCCTTCTTATCTCTCTCTAGTCCTCTCTCTCCCTATCTCTCTCTCTCTCTCTCTCTCTCTCTCTCTCTCTTCTTCTTCTACCCCTCTCTCTCTCTCTCTCCCTCTTTCTCTCTCTCTCTCTCTCTCTCTCTCTCTCTCTCTCTCTCTCCATCTCTCTCTCTCTCTCTCACTCTCTCTCTCATTAATTATCTCTTTCTTTCTCTCATCTCTCTCTCATTTTTTCGTTATCTCTCTCCCTTTCTATGTACTCTCTCTCTATCTCTATTCTTTCTCTTTCCTTATTTCTCTCCCTCTCTATCTACTCTCTCTCTTTATCTCATTCCCTCTCTTCTTCTACCCCTCTCTATCTCTCTCTCTCCCTCTCATTAATTATCTCCCTCTTTCTCTCATTCTCTCTCTCTCTCTCTCTCTCTATCCCTCATTCTCTCTATTTCTATCCCTATCTCTATCTCTCCCTCTTTCTCTCATTCTCTCTTTATCTATCTCTCTCCCTCTCATTAATTCTCTCTCCCTTTCTCTCATTCTCTGTTCATCTCTCTCTCTCTCTCTCCATTTATCTCCCTCTCATTAATTATCTCTCTCTTTATCTACCTCTATCCCTCTTTCTCTCTCAATCTCTTTATCTATCTCTCTCTTTCTCTTTCTCTCACTCTCTATCTATTTCCCTTCTCCTCTCTCTCCATTTATTTCCCTCTCTCTCTCTCTCTCTCTCTCTCTCTCTCTCTCTCTCTCTCTCTCTCTAACAAACTTAACGAGGTATGTTATGGATTCTCTCTTTTTTTTAAATGCGTGTGTGTGTGTGTGTTAGAAAACAAAAGGGAAAGAGCGGGGATGTGCTTTGTTTTGTGTTTACCTCTTTGTTTTGTAGCACGGTTGATCTTCGGCTAGGTTGAGCTTACAAAGACGATGGCGGAAGACCCCCTTCGATGTTGTGCTTCCAAAGATGATGGCAAAAACTTGGACGAAACCCCCTTCGATGAAACTTGGGAAGCTTGGAGAAGGACAGAAGGTGGGGGGGGGGGGGGGGGGACTTGGAGAAGGAGAGAGAGGGAAGGGAGAGGGGGGGTGGGGGAGGGGAGGGGGGGAAGCTTGGCGGAGAAAAAGAGCGCACAATATGCAACAAAAATGCGGTATACTCTGCCTTCTTGTCTATTTTAGGCGTCAAGCATTACCGTAGATATTACCGCATCCATTACCGCATCTATTATTGCGGCCGGTCATTTCAAACGGATACATGCAAATCCGAGGTTGCGGGGGGGTACAAACCACCCCCTCTACCCTTAGCTATACATTATTTCATTTTTTAGCCTTTTGAGTTTTTTTATGAAGATTTTTTAATTTTTATGGATACTTTATTTTGTAGTACTTTTAAATGTATATTAATTGCATTTTTTAAGTTCTCTTTTAGTTAAAAATAATTTTAGCACTCATTGTAATTTAACTTTATGTAAATTTTTAATGGAATTAAGGCCATTTCTAATTATTTATTTTTTAAGACACATGACTAAATAAACAACACATCACGTGTGTAGGACATCGAATGGGATGATTGTGGTCCCGCTGGAGGCCCTGAGCGCGATTGTTGGCTCAAGAAAAAACTCCCTTGTCCTTGTGCCAAGTGCAAAAGGGAAATTGCTCGCTTGAGGCGCATTGCTTTGGAGCACATGGAGAACGAAGGGCTTTGGCATCCTCAAAAAAGCACTCGGAGAGATGATAGCACGACTCAACCGTTGCTTGAGGAGGTGCCCCATTGGTCTGTGTTCGGTGGTGGTGCACCGGCGCACAAGGCTAAACGACAGAGGCAAGAACGACTTGCGATTTGGGTGCACCGCATGGTGATCCTCCCGTTGGCTCTACTTCGGCAGTTCCTATGGAATCTATGTCGTACTTTCAGGAAGACGATGAGCACATGTTCGACATTTGTGATGAGTTACTAGCTCATGAGCGCGACATGTGCGAGGAGGATTGTCAACCCCGCACTAAACTTCGGGTTGCCAAAACGGAGGATAGATTGATGACGAGTTCTCGAACACCTCTTTACGACGGTGCACGGTACTCGGTGCTCCAAGCATCGTTGGAAGTCCTCAACTTGCAGGCAAAATTTGGTTGGAGTAATGCAAGTATCGATGCACTAATTCTGTAAGTATATGTATGCAGGGTTGTAACATCGGGGCACAATGCATGCCCTACTTGCGGGCCATCATTGGTGACGGAGAGGCCCGATTCCTTGTGCAAGGTAATCTATCCAAACAACACCATTGTTTCTTACCCCAAGGGAATAACAAGCACAAGGCTCCAACAAATGGGAAGACTCCTCTAAGGCTCATGATGGCAGATTGGGCAACCATTTGGGAAGAACACCACAATAACAATCCGGCTCCGTGTCCTCCACTAAAAGGTATGCCAAGGTATTCCATATTTTTAAGGCTTCCATATTGGAAGGACTTAAAAATACAACACCTCTTGGATCCCATGTAGGATTCTTTGGGTGCGAGGGAGGATTTGAGGCTTTTAAAACGTCTCCCCGCCTCTGCTACTCCATGTCGTGCCCCAAATGGAAAGATTGTGCTTCCTAAAGCACCATGGATGCTAGCCGAAGAAGAATTAGACAGGGTGAAGGTTACCATTGCGTCTATTCGCACACCAATAGGATACATGAGGTCGCTAAAGGGAGCTTTCACAAAAACGAAGAAGGGTGGAAACGTTCAATTGTATGGTTTGAAGTCCCATGATTGACACAAGATGCATCAAGTAATCTTCATACTCCCTATTCTATCTATAGTTTGTGTGTATGACTATCACTCACTTTCCCTTTTTCTGATTGACATTGTAGTTCATTCTGCCAGTGAATATGTGTCTATGTCGGGACAAGAAAGTCAGGGATGCTATTTTCAAACTAGGAGAGCTAGTAAGGTACACCACAAGACTCCACTCAACTACACCTTTTTTATGTACACAATAATTTCAACTAGCCCTTAGTGTATCCCTGTGTGTTTTCTTGCAGATTTGTGAGCTCCAAGGAAATCAAAATAGATGCTAGCTCTGCTGCTCAAACACTTGCAACAGAAACTGCGTGTGCCATTGAAGATGCATTTCCTCGATCGGTCCTTCTTAGTCAAATTCACCTCTTGGTTCACGTGGTGGAGGAGATCGCTATATGTGGAGTAGTGCATGCACGATGGATGTTCTTCTTAGAGAGGTTTTTAAAGACTCTCAAAGATTTTGTGCGGCTACAGTCTCAACCAGAGGCATGTATGGCCAAAGTGTGGATTCTTCAAGAGGTATTTGTTTACATATCGGAGTGTTTGGCACAAGTTGATCCTCAATGCCTCACATGTGGTCAGACGAGGAAGATGCAAGGATGACTTCACACTTGCCAAGCAGAAAGGGGAAACTACTTAACATGGATATGAATCTATTCCGAGTGGTCAATGACTTTTGTATTCTCAATGCAAATATTATGACCAAGTGGGTGGACTATTGGACAGTGGCAAAGGCAAGGCCTTTGCAAGAGAGGGAAGCATGGAAACAAGCACATGGAGGAAGGAGGGCATCCCCAGTGCCTAGACACCTTGCATGTTTCCCAGATCTCATTAGTGCAGAGTGGATTCATGAGAGAATGACCGAGGCAAAAGCGCGCAGAGAAGACATCACCAACAAAGAATGGGAGTATGCACGAAGCTGCGTACCAAAGGTAGAGTACTCAGGGGATTTAACATTTGCGAGTTTTTCATTTCAAGTTTTTTTTGACAATTTTAGAAATCTTTAGAGTTTTTTTAACCAAATATGTGTCATAGCATAAAGTATCTATTAATGTAATTTTCAATCATCATAAGACTCCATATATGTGTGGTTGATGGAGAGAGAAAGTATAAATTCTAGAGAGATAGTATTTATGCACGTTACCATTGAAAGAAGAGATCATAAATCCTTGAGAGAGAGAGAGTGACTTCTCTTCTAGAGAGATAAAGTAAAATCATAGAGTTGTATATCACTACGCACAGAGAGAGAGAGAGAGAGAGAGAGAGAGAGAGAGAGAGAGAGAGAGAGAGAGAGAGAGAGAGAGAGAGAGAGAGAGAGAGAGAGAGGGCATAACGACGTGAAAATGTAAATAGATAAAATCACCATTTCACAACTCATGCCATTAGAGTCAAATATGCTCACAGCGCATGTGATCAGAGTCAAATAATCCACAACATATAAACATGCGATAAAGTAAAAAATCATGCAAAATAGAGACAACACTATTTTCAGACTTAAATAATCCAAAGCATATATAAATGTGATGAAGTCAAAAATCATGCCAGATAGAGACAATACTATTTTTCCCAAGCTTGAGCTTTTTGAAACAACGTAAGTTTGAGGATGTAAGTACATTCGCTAAACTACCACACGATAAGATAAAAATTAGAGTAAAAAGGATAGTCGCCATAAATGTAATGGTCACTCTAAAAGGCAAGTAATTTGCTCCCAAATAGCTTGCAAGTTGCTTCATGTCTTTTTCTTGTATTTTGAAATCCTTTGCTGCATAAACAATGTTTTTTCAAGATAAATAATCACAAGTATAATAAACCAAAATAAATAAAAAAAAGCACTTTGATATCATAGATCAATATTCTAGTTGAGTGAAAGATGCATACCAAACCAACTGTAATTAAATGGAGGGAGAAATACTCCTTGGTTGTCCAAGAATAAAGGCGATGTCCATTGGTGAGAGGGTTGGCTGATGAATAATCATGTGCTCCTTAGGTTCAAGTCCGAGCACTTTTGTGTACACATAGTACATATGTTTGCATGCCAAAAAGTATTTGTTAGTATTCTCTCCCTTTTGAAAATCCGTACGCGTGCATGTTGGACTCTGTTTTATATGAATCTCATAACTATTTTCAGTGAGAACGTGGAAAACTACATGCTCTTGAGACCTTTTCACTTCATCCAAAAATATAATTGTCATACTATTACATGCTTCCAATTTCTTCATGGCCTCTTTAGAGATTCCATGCCTCCACTTTTTCTTCCTCGAGTTGCCACCACCTTCTTTGAAGTCGCCAGGAAGAGGTTGTGGTTCATTAACGTGATCACAAACACACGATCATATTAAAAACACTGAGTGATCACTTTTTAAAACACATGATCATGTTAAATATTCACATGAACTTCCTATTAATCTGCAAAAACTATCCAAACTAGTAGTCTCACCTAGAGTTTTCCATCCTAGTGTGCCCGCTTGTGGGTGTTAGCCATATTCCAATAGGACTACTGGGAAAAAATAAGCCAATCAGGATTTTTGGTGGGTTATTAGATCACCATTTAGTGGCTTAAATGTGATCACGTCAAGTGTAATTATGTGAATATGATAATAACACATGGTAATAAAAAATATTTCACATGATCACGTGATTATTGATTCCATGATCTCTAGTAGAGCCATCATTCTCCCCAAAGTGCATTTAAAGTGTCCTCGCGGGTGGAGATCCACTTATCAACATTACTCTCCACTACATTAGGTTGAACCATAGCCTCATGGATAGTAGAATCATCATTGTATAGCTCATTGGGGTCCATCCTTTTCTCTTTTTCTTCTCCTTTGTGTTTTTTATTTGTTTGCGTGTGTTTGTGTGACACCATGAGGTAATTATAGATTTAACAAATGGAAACTTCTATGTACATAATATGCATCACTACAAGCATAAACAAGAGCATAAGTGACCAAACTTGCATCCATGATCACCTACATGTATTTAGTTATTCCAAGCACCTATGTTTCTAGTGTAGTATGCATCATGTAAATGCTTTATCAAGTGAAAACTACAAGCATATGAAAACATGAAGTAACATACGTTGATAACTTGCATGCCAAAAAGAGTCAACAAAGCATATTTTTCACCCCCATAATGAGATCGTAGAAAAGACAATTTTTTGCCCTTCATTTTTGAGTCAAAAACCTCACTTGATTTTATTTGCCTTGCCATGAGAAATATGTAAGTGCTTACAACTTGTCAATCAGAGATGTTTTGAGCACTTTTGGCCTGTAATAGCTCAATTTTTGACTTTTTTATCTCTTTCTTCCATCGATGGTGGTCCATTTGTGGGCTGAGGTTTCATGTCAAATTTAAAATCCCTAGGTGTTCTCTTGTGCTTGCTTCTTTCTTGTGATGACTTGCAGGTTTTCTCTCAAAGTGGCATCACCATAAGAAAACTCTTTTGATAAGCAAGCTCCAAGTTAGAATAGCTTATCAAGTGGACTTGATAGCTTATTGTTGCCCGTGGTAGTTTATCAGAGTATGCTAGCTTATCATAAGGCTTAATAGCTTATCACATCAATGGAATAACTTATCAAAAAGATTAGCTTAGCACTGCTTTGAAAACTAATTATCTTGCACCTAATAGCTTATCAAGTGAGCATGGATGCCTTACCATTACAGATAGATTATCAATGTGGTGGAGATCTTATCAAATGGATTGATAGGTTAGTAGTGAGCATGCTTATCAAATGAAATGTTATTTGTAGCACTTTTGAGTGCTTTCAACAAATAAAGCGTGCCACTGCAACAAAGTGAGTGGTATTGTTATAAGCAAACTGTAAAATATGTAGGTGATCATTCCATTTCTTTGGTTGAGAAGAAACATAAACTTTTAGTAAATCAATGATGGTGCAATTATTTATGTCCGTTTGACCATTAGGTGCAAGATGGAATGAAAAAGTAAAATCAAGCATAGTACCAAGAGTTCAAAAAATGTAGTTCAAAAAGCACTACAAAAATTAAAGCCTCTATCAGATATTATTACCTTTGGCAAACCATGATGTGGAAAGACAACTTTAAGAAAACGAAGTGTGGCTTGATGTATTGTGAGAGCTTTGTTGCAAGGAATGAAGAATGGTTATTTAGAAAAATTATCAATGGAGAGTCCATAACATATCATGCTTGTGAACAGTGAGTGGAAAACCCATAATAAAATCCATAGAAATGTGTCCCAAGGTCTTTCAAGAATAGAAAGAGGGTGTAAAAGACCCAATTCCTTATATGTTGTTGATTTAATCTTTTGGGAAATCAAACAATATGAAACATACTTCTTAATATCAATTTTCATAGTAGGACAATAAAAATCACAAAATAAGTTCCAAAATGTAGCGGCAAACTCTCTATGTCTGACATAGGGTGGCTTACACAACTCTTTAATGAATAAAATATGAAAATCTATTCTGATACACAATTTCTATTTAAAATAAAGGAAATTTGATTGAATAGTGTATTCCAAGAATGTGTGCACAAAATTGTCAAGCATATGGAACCATGTTGTTTTGAAATAATTATCTTGTGCAAAAGTATCAGGGATAGACTCAAATGAGGTACCCATAATGGTTGATAAATTATTAAGAGAGAGTCTTTGACTCAAAGCATTTGCAACAACATTTTCTTTACTTAGTTGGTATTGAATGTTGAGCTAAAAACTTTGAATAAAAACATCCCCTCAATATGCCTATCATATATTGAGGGTTGAGATAGTAAATACTTGAATTTGGATGATCAAATCAACATTCATTAAATAATGTTTTGAAAGTTGCACTATAAAAATTATTTCTTTTTCATATGTAATGAATTTTGAATTAAAAGGTCTAAATTTATGGCTCTCAAATGCCAATGGATGGCTACCTTGCATAAGAACTACATTGATACCTTTTCCACTAGCGTCAATTGTGAGAATGGTCTATAGAAATCAGGAAATTGTAGCACACGTATAATTGTTAACACTAGAATGGTAACCTAACAGGACATAAAAGTGTCCTTTCAGGGTTTTGGGAAAAATTTCCAAAACCATAGTAGATCCACTCATTTTGAAAAATCCTTTCATGAGCTTATAGTTCGATACTACTACATATGAAAAAAATGAGAAACTTGTAATTTTTCTCATCCCTTGGTCACTACAAGCCTCCAAAGTTGATGGACCAGTGCATTTTGCCCAAAATAGCAATTTCTTACGGTTGATTGCATATAAATAAGACTGGGGATTATTGTAGGACATGAGATAAAATGCCCCGTTAACTTCAATGGGTTGGTGACTAAAACATATGGTTGGTTTTACCTCACTAATGTTTTTTTGGTTAAAAAAAAAAGGTACAAAAAAGTTGCATTTTTGCCATTCTGCGGACCTATCATCAAAGTTTCTATAGTCACGCTCAATACAGATACTATATACATGTTTTCTTAGTTTCCTTTGGGCCTTTGGATTCTAAAGGAGCCATGGAGCATATCAAAGGATAATGGATCTCTTACAATTGGAACCTTGGGGGCAATGATAAAGTGCTAAATATAGCCAACATGAAAAAACTGGGTTTAGCATTATGACCTCTAGAAACCCATAAAAACTACTCAATATCTAGCCAAGTTTGTAATCTATGATTAGATATGGTTACTACCTACAAAATACACACAATTGGCCTAAGAAACTAGCAATAAGCCACCAAAAAAATCATAAAAGTGCTAATTTTGGCCAAAAAACAGGATTATGCAATTCTTATAAATTGGTCATAACTTTCAATTTTAACACTTAGCTCTCCCTACAAGCATCAAAACATGTTGAGAACTATGAAGGCTTTACCTCTAGCCATCTAAACCTCACAAACATGAAGTTTACAGGGATTTTAATTACGCGATGACGCATTTTGTTAAATGTTAATTATTGTTGTTATTATCACTAATTTTTTCATGTTAATAACATATCTAATGTCATGACCTACGAAAACCGGTAGAAAACGTAGAACTGGCGGGACAACCAATAATCCCGGCAGGCTCGGCGGGTTTAATACGAAACCCGGCGGGCCCGGCGGGACAAGCAAGAATCCCGCCGGGCTCGTCGTGCACCCCCTCCATATTTGGCGACTCTATATAACCCTTCACATCACATCACATCACATCACCTCCTCCTCTAAATTTGGTCATCCTTTAAAATTTAGAAGAAAAAATAAAGGTAAAAAAATGAATAGTCTTTAAAAAAAATTAAAACTTAATGTAACTCTGATCATGGATCATTAGTTATTTTTTTGGACTGAACTGATTCTTGAAAGGAGGTAGAAAGGTGAATCTTTGGGTCGATATCTCTACATTTGGGATGGACTGACTTCATGTTTGGTTCACCGTTATATTTGCTAAATTGATTGCTATATTGATTAGAACTTCTATCATGGGTCATTAGTTCTTTTTTGGACTGAACTGATTCTTGAAAAGAGATAGAAAGGTGAATCTTTAGGTCGATATCTCTACTTTTGGGATAGACTAATGACATGTTTGATTCACCGCTGTATTTGCTTGCTATTCCGATTAAAGCTCCAATCATGGATCATTAGTTCTTTTTTGGACTGGACTGATTCATGAAAGGAGGTAGAAAGGTGAATCTTTGGGTCGATATCTCTGCTTTTGGGATCGACTGATCACATGTTTGATTCACCGCTGTATTTGCTTGCTATTCCGATTAGAGCTCCAATCATGGATCATTAGTTCTTTTTTGGACTGGACTGATTCATGAAAGGAGGTAGGAAGGTGAATCTTTGGGTGGATATCTCTACCTTTGGGATGGACTGATCACATGTTTGATTCACCGCCCGCTGTATTTGCTTGCTATTTCGATTAGAGCTCCAATCATGGGTCATTAGTTCTTTTTTGGACTGGACTGATTCATGAAAGGAGGTAGGAAGGTGAATCTTTGGGTCGATATCTCTACTTTTGGGATGGACTGATCACATATTTGATTCACCGTTGTATTTGCTTGCTCATGTTTGAGTAGATTGAGGTTTATTCCCTTCAGGCTTCACTACTACGCTTGTGTGTGATATTGATTATAACACTAATGTTTGGTTTGAATAATACTTGAAAGAAGAGATAACATACTGAGCTACGGCGGGCCTGGTGGGCAAATAGCTTTACTCGGCGTGACCGCCGGGAAGACTCATTAGCCCGGCGGGCTACGAGCCGGTCTCCAGGTCGGTCTCCAGGTCTCCTTAGAGGTAAAAAAAGATGAATGTCAATTAACAAAATATTTGTTATTTTGCATTTCTATTGTTATTAACCTAAAATTATAGTGTGATCACGTCATTTTGAAATCCCTGGAAGTTTAGAGTGGTATAGTTGCCAAAAATTGAAAAAAGGCCAAAAACAGGACCCGTTTTTTCACACAGTTTAGGTTCAAAAATATTGTGCAAGAGTAAGGTTAATGGTGAGGTCGATACCCAAAGAAAAATGCTAAGTTTTTTCATCTCTTAAGGCAACTTTGTGGATATATAGCACCTAGAAATCCATTTTCATACTCTTCAAATAATTCAAGCAAAATGGTCACTTAACAGGACACAAAAGTGTCCAAGGACATAAAAGTGTCATGTTACCATTCTAGTGTTAAAGAATTTTTTAGTGTGACAAGTGATCTTCCTTGTAAATTAGTCCATGCATAAGGAGTGTTTTTCTTCATCAGGAGAGTCAAATAATAAGATTTAAGCAAAATTACAAACAAACTTCCTATACAAAGACCAATAAAGGAATGTAGCTCATGCAGGTTTTTGGATCTAGACCATGACAATATAGCTTCAATTTTCTTTGGATAAACATAAATTCCTTTTTTTAATGCAATGTGCTTGAAATATTCAATTTCAGATTGGAAAAATGAACGTTTTTTAGGGTTTAAATACAAGTGGTTTTGTGAAAGCAAATCAAATACACATGTTAAATGTTATTTATGCTCTTGTTTAGATTTACTAAACACCAGAATATCATCAAAGAAAACAATGACAAAATCTTGATGGTCAATAAAAATCGTGCTCTTCATATGTGTGAAATTGGCTGGTGCATTTTGCAAACCAAATGGAATGACAAGAAATTTATAGTGTCCAGTTTGTGTCATGAATGCACTATTTTTAACATCTTTCTCAAGCATATTAACTTGATGATACCCCAATTTAAGGTATATTTTACTAAAAATGTTTTTCGCTTTTGTGTAGCAGATCATTGACTTGGGGAAGAGGAAACATATTCTTAATGGTGATCTTGTTTAAAACCTTGTAATTGATACACATACAAAAGGTTCCAATTTCCTTCTCAACAAGAAGTATTAGAGCCTTGTATGGTAAACTACTACGTCTAATAAGTACTCCATCAAGTAAATGGTGATTTGGCATTTTATCTCCCTATGTGGAGTTGGGTTACAAGATAAGGTGCTCTATAAGGAGGTTCACTACATAGATAATGTCAATTTTTATGATATTTAGGGTGTGAAGGTGAAATTCCAAGAGGCAAATCGAGGGCTAATCATGCATAAAACAATCCTTAAACTATGAGAGAAATTCATCATGTGAAGAATGGTGTGAGGTTTTAATTTTAGCACAGAGTTAATTTATAAACACCAAGTATGTTTTCCCTTGCTTTCTATTGTCTTTTTTGGCTTCGATATGAGAAAGAAGTGGAAATTTTTGTTGTTCAAGTATTTCTTGTATGGTGAAAGTTTTTTTTCCTTGGGCAAGAGTCAATGTGCATGTTTTGTAGTTGATTGGTGGATTAAACTCATGATGGAAAGGCATTCTCAAGGTCCTATCAGTACTATGCAATGGTGCTACTAGAAATATACGTGTTTGTGAAAATTCACCAATGAAACTTCAACAATTACTTCAATATTGCAGTTGAAAATGTTGATGATTATGAACAGTTTTAACATTGTGGGATGAAGAGAATTCCAAAAGAGAGAGTTGTTGTGCCAATCATGTAAAAACAAAATCATGATTGCTGCCGTTACTTAAGAGAATTGTGATATCTTCATCCTTAACTATGCCCTTCATTTTAAGCAAGATGTGTGAGGATATAGGAAGACATGCATATGAAGAAGGGTTTTCATTGGCATCATATTGGGATTGTTGCCCTCACTTTGGTTGGGATTACATATAATTCCATTGGGTTGCCCATTGTTCTTAGAACTGTTTGGGTACTTATCTGCATAGTGACCAAACTAAAACCATTTAAATCATTTCACCTTTTTGTTACCATTGGAAGGTTGAGGAGGACATTCATTGGTTGAATTATCTTACTTTCCCGCTATTTCATGTTGCTATTGTAATTTTTGTGGGGCTAAGAAGGTGTAGTAGAATTGTGAAATATGCACCTCTTGAAGAAAGTTTGGCTTCAATTCCTACTTCTGTCAAAATTATGAGAGAAAGGAGATTTCTTGCTATGATTAGTATTAATAGGTTGATCAATGTGGGATTGATGTCAACATTTCTTCTTCTCTACATTAATAGCTTTAGACAACAAACATGACTCAAACATATCTACCTCAATACCAATCTAAAGTCCTAACAATGATATGTACTTATTCTTTAGTTTCTTGCAGCTGACATGGTAAATGGCTTGAATGAGACAATTCTAGAAATGATCAGTAGGCCTACACATCTTCATGCCTACCTTGAAGAATTAAATCTCAATGGCAATGTGCTTTAGATTTATACTATGTGGGTAAGAATTGGGGTAGAAGTAAAATTTTAACAGCATTCCAAGTTTGTGATCATCTGCCATGCTATTTTTGTGGCATTCCACCAAAGTACAATGCTATAACTGAGAGGATTTGATGCACATTTATAACCATGTCATGCTCAGGGAAGTCTTCATCATGAAAGTAGTCATCTAATTGACCAACACATGCCAAAACAATTCTAGCATCTTTTCCCATAAAAATCTTTGAAAGTGAAAGCCTTTCTACCAAAGTTTGTTTTGATTTGGAGCAGGTGCAATTTTGACAGGGGAAATGTGCAATCATCGATCTTCTAGTTCTTCTTTTTTCATTCGCGCATATGCAAGAGATTGTTGAAAATTACATGTCTTCCAGTTCTTATCTTTGCATTCGCTTAGATGCAAGATATTGCTGCAAATTTGTGAGCTATTCAATAATTGTTGGTGGCTCTGGAGGATGAGCCATGATGGCGTGCTTTTATTTTCTTTTACCTTTTCTTCTCCTTTAAAACAAAGGTTATATATGTACAGATATGATTGGTATGCAAGCAACAAGGAGATAAAAGAAAACAAAATAAATTTTACTTATCTATCAGATTCGTAACGAGGCCCAATCCACGTGTGTGATACAAGAGTAAGATTGAAATCAACGATCCATTGAGAACTCAATATACGAGAACATTGAATTTTTTGCATTCAAACTCTCTTTCCTAGTTGCAAGTGGTAGTCGACAGGGGAATCCTAGTTTTGCAATGAACTTTGATAAATAGGGTCGGATTTCTTTTGCTTCAAAAAAAAATATATGTGAAGCTGTATCTGGGTTTAAGAAACTGACGTAAATCAAATGATGATAGATGGCCACACTAATGATAAATAGGGTCCGATTCCCTTTGCTTTAAGGAAAAAATGTGAAGATGTATCCGGATTTAAAAAAGTAACGTAAATCAAATGATGATAGATGGCCACTAATGAGCAAGGGGAGTCCTAATTCGGTAGATGACGGTAGACAATCATTAATGAGCAAGGGGAGTTCTAGGTTGGATGGATTTGATGGGTTCAAGGTAGTGCACATGAGTTTTGCACTAGAATTTGTGGTTAATTCTTCATGGTCAAATGCCTCAACAATGAATCCTTGTAACGCCAAGGTTAAGGGTCTTGAAGTGCATGGGTTGCTAGGCAAATTTGGCAAGCAAGTTGTAAAGAAGAGGGGTTAGCCTTGCTAGTGGGTAACCAAAAGAGAATTGGAAACGGACGGCCAAAAGGGAGTTAATTTAAGTAAAGCCACACTTTTCTTTTAAAAGAAAAGGTATGTGAAAAGGAATGGTTGAGAGTTGGCAACACTTGCAATAGTTGGTTGACAAGCCAAAAGAAGGCCATGCTCATCAATGGATAATCCTTAATTCCCTCTAAAGCATGAAGTCCAAGCTTGTCAATTGATGAGTTGTTGGAAGAAAACCTCGAGGCTTCTTAAAGTTGAGTTCAACCTCGTCAGTACTTCCGTCCAAAATCTTTGAGTTTCTTTAAGGAGTTGAGATGAGATCCTTGAAGCTTCAAAATGTAATGGTAGAACTTTGACGCCTTGCAAATTCAATATGCTAGCTTATTTTAGAGCACAATCAAAATCCTTTATCCTCCACTTTCCTTCCCTTCATCCCAACCTACTTCTTCTAAATATCTTTCAAAGCACTCTGATATTGACCGGGTATCAAAGCTTAGCAAAGATCTTCAAAAACTTCTTCTTCTTGTGTCCTTGCACTTCTGTCTTCACAAACCCCACAAAATTCATCAATTGCTTTAAATTGAATGCTTAACGTACCCTTTTACGACTATTGAAAAGCACAATTTGTTGGACAATTTTCCCATTATATGATGATTAATCATTGATTGAACTTTAAATTGCAAATCCACTATTACCAATTCAAAGTTCCTCTTCAAGAATTGAAATTAAGTTGTCAGCTGCTACAAAACTTTTCTTTGATACTACTACTGGGAGATCGGGAGATAGGGTGCTAATATTCTTCAACTTCCCTCACACACACCCATCAAACCCCTCATCATCTCTCCCTCAATCAAGTACACACACAAGTAGACAAGGAGAGACACCACACACACACTCTAGAATAGCTCTAATGGTGACAACCTATATACATCCATCATTCTAGGGATAGACTATCTTTCCATTATGCACTAAGCAATATACTCTCTATTGCGCGCCTTGAGCTTCTTCATCTTCTCCAAGCTGTGTGTGCTTCCCTGCAACCCTAATTCCAAAATTGTATCAGAGCAAGTTGCATCCTCTTGGGCATACTTGCCAATGTTGCGAGCACTTGTGTGCTCATTTTCTCTGATTTGGGTGAGCTTTGATGAGCTTCAGTAGGTCAATTAATACTTTGAGAACGCTTGTAGGGTTTTTTTTCTCAAAATTTTGATTCGTGCTCATTCCGACCTTGGTTTCCACTATAGACAGTATTGTGCAGGAAATTTATCCTTTTGTGCAAAATTCTATCATTGCAAAACATGTCCCATATCGTCCTATTTGGATTGTGATTTATAGCATGTGTTGTTTTTGCTTTGTTATTCCTCTTTTTGGGCAGTCTTTACATAAGAATGTGAAGTCACTCGCCATGGCTGACAAGAACACAAATGTTTTCAAGATGTTCACTACTAATGGATGGGGATAACTAATGTGGGATTACATGATGACACATGTTATTGTGTCAAAGGTAATTTGTAATGTTGTGCATGGAATTAATGTATGCCCGATTTCCATGAATAGAGGCTTTGTTGAGGATGTTGCAGGTTTTGGAAGGTCTGTTTCTACTGGAGTTTTTTGCCTACATAAGAGCAATATCATTGTTGGGATGTTAGAGATGTGCAAGATCATGCACTGATTGCATTATTTGTGAAGTACACTATTACTCCTTGCATTTTCTCAGCAAAATTAGTACAACAGGCTTGGAATACTCTGGTTGATCTTTATTCAAGTCGCAATGAGGCTAAAAGTGCATTTTTGCATAAAGAGCTCGAGTCAAAGATTATGAAAGAGGAGGATGACATGGACACTTTACTTGTTGCTGGTATCAAGGACATTAATGAGAAACTCATCTCTACAGGTGAAGTCATTTTTTATAGTTAACTTGTGCAAATTGTTCTCAATGCATTGTCAAACTCTTATCAGAATTTTACTAGTACCTAGAGACTTATAACCCAATGACCCAAGGAAAACCTAAAGCTGTCAAGTTAGAGGCATTATGCACATTGCTATTGTAAGAGTCACTTCTAACAAAGAATAGGAATAAATAGTGTGTAGCTGAATATGCTTTTGTGTTGCTCAAAGAAAAGGTGGTAATGGCAATGTAGCCACTTCTCATCATCCGTCCATGAGTAGAAAATCACCTATTTCTAATTCTTTAGCTGGAAACACCTCTTCTGGGAATTCTAGTGAAAAGGGAAAGAAGAAGATGTGTCTCCATTATTGCAAGGCTAATGGTCACTTGATAAAGTAATTTCTTACGTTGAAGGTGAAAGAGGCCAAAAAGAAAGAGGTTGGATCTACTCCCAGTGCAACTATAATTGTAGAATCTTCTAGGAAAAGAGATTGTAATGTTGATGTAGATGTAGAATGGGCATTTAGTGCAGAGTGTACTTATGATACTTTTGTCCATGATGCAGGTATGCCAATTGTTGTAGATTCACATGTGTGCTACTTTGATAGTGGTGCTACAAAGTGTTACTATATGCATGTGGTAGTGATGTGTGTGAACACAATTACGACCATCGGGCATTTTTTTCCCTCACTAGGAGGTTTTTCCATCGTGCATTGTATATACACCCATCACTCTAGGGATATCTTATCTTTCCATTGCACACTAAAAGTAATACTACTCTTTGTTGTGTTCTTTTAGCTTCCTTCCTCTTCTGCAAGGTGTGTGTGTTTCTTTGCAACCCTAATTCCAACACAAAGCACATTACTTCACATCTTGACTTGTTTAACTCTCTTGAATCTATCCCTCTTGGGAATACGGTCACTTGCACCAACAATGCCTCTTATTTGGTCAAGGGAGTTGGAAAGGGCTACATCCCGGTTGCAACTTGTGCATAGTAATGTTCGTGACTTTCATTTATGATTACTCTAGGCATTCATGGGTGTACCTACTTAAATCTATGTCCAAACTGTTCATATGCTTCATGAACAACCCAGTGGGGAGAAAGGAACTATGGGAAAAGAGTAAGATGAGGGTAAAAAGAAGTATTTTTCAAACAAGAGAATTGATAATCCATGTATGCTTGTTCATGGCAAGCTCTTAGCCTAGCTTGGTAATAGAATAGTAGAGATAGAGAAGAAGAAACTTTCAATGGCTTGGATTCTCATCCATAGCAAAGAGCTCGAGCATAGAAATTGTCTATGGAGCTCCCATGAGATAGGGAGAGAGAGAGAGAGAGATGCACAAACCTTGGAAGCTTATGAATGAGAGGTCCCCAACCCGTGGAATCTAAAGTCGCGATGGGGTCCTTGACAGGTCTCTAGGCCTAATAAACATTAGAGTCTCTAAGAAAGAAAAATCCACGAAACAGGCCCTTACCATTGGAAAATGGCTTGGGACTATAGCCATAGAAGAAAGTCTAGTCCTGTCTTGAAAACATAAATGAGACAAAATCCAAAAGACTTTAAACTTTTTTGGACCTATAATCTATGCACATGGGCTAATGAATCCTCTTGAATAGTGATATATTTGAGGAAATTTATGTAACATAGCCTCGTGGTTTTGTCAAGGAAGGAAAAGAAAATAAAGTGTGTAAATGGAAGAAAGCTTTGCATGGATTGAAGCAATCTCCCTATTCTTGGTATGAGAAATCTAGCACTCCTTTGGTTAAGTGAGGCTTTCGTGATAGTCCAACTAAAAGCAAGTTGTATGTCAAGCCTCATGGTGATGTATTTCTCTTTGTCATTCTATATGTAGATGATTTGCCGATTATTGGTCAAAATGAGATACATATTTCTGAATTCAAGGGTGATTTGAATGCTACTTTCAAGATGAAAGGCTTGGGTCCAATTGGCATCATTACTTGGTTATATAGTTTAATCAGTCTGATGGAGGTATTGCCTTGTGTCAAGGAAGCTACATACAGACGTTACTATGTAAGTTTGGCCTTGAGGACTACATATCTATTGCTACTCCCATGGAAATATGTTTAAAATTGATTCTTCATGTTGCTGGAGATCTTCTCGATGTTGGGAGAATTTTCTTTCAAGACCAAAGCATGAGGTGCCCTGTTAGCAGCGGGACACACCCTATGGAGCTCGACGGAATATTATTTTTTGCAATTATTCATTTACTGAGAAAAATTGACATTTCACCTTTGTAAATATTGGGGCTTACAGAAGTTTCCAGATTGTATCCCATTTTTGACATTTAGATTGAGTAGATGGTTAAATTGGAACATTAGGGTTTGAGATTGTAAGGTATTTATACCACTTTTGACCTTAATGAAAAAAACCTTTTTCATTTTTAAAAAGTTATATCTGTGAGTGAGCGTACTGTGTATGAGAGAGAGTGAGAGTTTCATCTTGACGCTACGCGCACACCGGTGGTCAGAATCGAGTGCGGAGAAGTGCAACGTGTTGCCCCAGATAAGAGCTATGCGCCGATACCTACATTGCGGGTGCACGGTCTGGTTTTGCGGGCTCAACCTATGAGCTTCATCTGGTGATTTGGTGAGCATACGTTATCCTCTTTCGCATTGCAGCATATCCACGCGTTCGCATTGAGTAGAGCTACACATTAGGCACTTTAGTTTTTGGAAATGATGACATGAAAATTTTGACCAAACATCCTATGTGATTTTACACGGGGTGTTTAGGGTTGGGATTTTGGTTTATGTACCTTAGGGAGAGCGACCTATTGGTGTTAGTAGGGTCTCCTTCAAGTTCTGTGGTGTTTCGAGGACATTTGCTGGGTATTTAGCTCTTGTAAGCGTTGTAGGAAATCTCCTCTTATGCACTCCTGAAGGCTGTAGCTTAGACATTGGGTAGAGACCTCTGTAGGAATTAGTCGAGAGTCGGTCGAGTGTAGGTTGACACCCTATGCTTGCTTCCAAGTGCCTGCAGGTCAAGCTTCGTCCCTAGTTGACAAATCTTGTTAGGTGAGTTCTCGCTATGCTGACGTCCGTTGCGGCGTATCCGCCAACATTAGCGCCGCTGCAGGGGTCGAAAACCCTAGGTAGGTGACCGAGACTAGTCCTTCAGGATAGGGATTCTCTGGCTTTCCAGAGTCTCGTTTTACATTTAGATAGGATCAGAGGGTGGAGGACTCTCTAGGTCTTAGGAGGAGTCTAGGGAGCGTGTGTCTGGCCTAGATCCTTTGACTTAGGTAGATTTAGGTAGTTTTAGGTATTAGTTGAGTTGTGGTGTAGAGAGTAAGAGTTGGAGTGGTAGAAGCGGTGAAAGGAGAGCTTGAGAGTCCGGAGAGGCCACGAAGCAACCAAAACACCATTATCACCATTTCACATGATGAGTAGGAGTAGGGTAAGTAGGACATCATGATTTACGATCTAGAGCACTTCATGCATGTTATACTTGCTGTTAGGTTCATCACAAGGTTGTAAAAGACATAAAAGAGTGGTTGAAAGATCAAGTGAAGTTCAAAAGTTGCTGTGAGTGTTTCTGAGAGAGCTGCAGAGCATCAGGAGCATTTCTGTTAGGAAAACATTATATTTTAAGCCAGGAGACATCCTACGCGAAGGATGTCTATAGGCTGATCTGGTGGAAATTTTAAAATTCTGAGTTGACCAGTGTGATCAGAAGGTAGGTTTTACCCTATTTTCACCTGGAAATTGGAAGTTTGACCATATCTTGACAGGATAAGGCCAGTTAGACAGAAATTGCCAGACATCCTACCCAAATTGTGCCAAGGCATTATTTTAATAGCAAAACCATAGGATGGCTGCATGAGCATGATCTGTATGATTTATTGAGTGCCTGAAAAAGGTTTCATCTCAATTGGGTGAGAAAATTGGGTTTTAGGCAGACTTTAGCATCTTTGACTGATAAGGGCTTGAATAGCTAAAATTGGGGTCTTTTGAAATCCAAACCAAAATCTAAGCATAGGACTGGGTTACTGACATCAAAGGGAAGCTATGGCTCAAGTCTGGGGTCAAACATGCCATATTGACATCCTACGCGTAGGATGTGTTTTGGGTGATTTGACACTCCAAATCCAGCTTTGAACATACCAAGGTGTTAAGCACCTTAAGAGGAGTCTGTGCTTTGCATTTGAAGCCATTTTGAGGAATAAGACATGCTGTGCGTAGAATGTCTAATGCATGAAATTGGAGCCAAAAACTGACTGTAGGCATAGAAGGGTGTTGTATAGCCTGAGGCAAGCCTCCTAGTCAATTTTGGTCCAAATTGGAGTTGATTTGACTGGTCAAACCAACATCAGGCTGCTGGAACAGATTTCTGATCCATTGACCAGCTTATAGGTGTCCAAATCAAAGAATAAAAACAGATGTGGACTCAGCACATCAAGGGGGATCTATAGTGAAAAAACCAGGCAAAACAGAGCAAGAGACATCCTATGCGTAGGATGTCTACTGGGACTTAGTGAAGAGAAAATCTGACTGAGAAAATAGGGTGATGTTCCATTTGACTTGAGGGTTCCAGAACTTCTTTCAGAAGTGAATTTGGACCTTGTTTGACCTTTTAACGGAGTAAAGACAGAATTAAGAATTTCCATGTAAATCGACCAACATCCGAGGGAAGTACAATTCCAGATTAGCAAACCTAATCCAGAACATCCGAAGTGAATAAAATACAATAGTAGTTGAGGTTAACCCTCCATTTATACCAATCATTACTAAGACCACCTCTAGCGAGTTAAATGCTTTGATTCGATTACCGAAATTAAACGCTTGTGTACAAGGTATATTCAGCGGCGGCAAAGTAAGAAGTTGTGCGGAAACTGATCCTTTACCAGGTGAGTCCTTTGCCAGGTGAGTGGTTGGATTGTGTTAAGTTGCATTGCTAAGTTTGATGAATTTAAGATCAGGATGACACATTTTTAGTGACCAAAAGGTGGCAGGAGATCAAGGTAGCTTAGTGTCCACCAAGGAGAGTGTAACTCAGGCAAGGCTAGATCCACTAGCACCGATCATTGAGGAGGGTAGTGATACTGACACTTCATCAGACAAGTCCTTCTTCATGATGGGTAGTCAACAGCCAGGACGTTTCTCCAACGAAGGACCAATGCTAGGAGGAAGCACCTCCCTAAATCCTTTGAATGATTCCAAGTTCACTATAATCTTCTCTAGAGATAATTTGAGTCTATGATGATGTAGATAGATTCCGAGACAAAAGGGGGAACCACTATCTGATAGTTAGTAACCTTAAGGATTGTAACAATAGATATGGAGATAACGTGGCAAAAGGAAAAATGGTTTCAGAAACTCAAGAACCGCCTCCAAACATTGATCGACCCGGAGCTCTTTTTATGTATGATAAGAAAACAACCAGGGTCTCAACCTATAATGATAATGTGGGGATTTACAAGCATGAGAGCGAGGGAATAGTCTCTTACTTCTGTTGCAAAGAACCCTACCCAAACGAATTAAGCAAAGACAAGGTTCTTTACTTATTCTCTTATGAAATTGCTATGGGAAAGGATATTTTTTTTGTTGATAGGTACGGGTGAGAATACAAACGTATTCTCCCAGAGGAGGTAGACATTAGGCAAAATTTGGACTCACAAAGGGGCCCTTTAAGGAGTTTGACTTTACCTCTCTCTACCAAAATGGGCGCATGGATAAATTTTGCAAACAAACTCCAAAGTTGGCGGAGGTTTGACAGTTAGAATGTCCTCTTCAAGCTCTATCTACTGATATATAGCACGCCATGAGATTCCTCATATTTTAGAAGATTTCGACAGAGTTGTCACATCATAGGTGAATCAAAAAAAGAATCTTCTAAAATATGAGGAATCTCACGGCATGCTATATATCAATAGATAGAGCTTGAAGAGGACATTCTAACGATCAAACCTCCGCCAACTTTGGAGTTTTTTTTGCAAAAATTTATCCATGCGCCCGTTTTGGTAGAGAGAGGTAAAGTCAAACCATTTAAAGGGCCCCTTTGTGAGTCCAAATTTTGCCTAATGAAAGGCAACAGTTCCAGAAGCATCAACATATGCCCCCGAAGAAGTGACAAGGGCCACCTACATCCCTAGCAAATCGACAAATCCATTTTCAGAAGAGTATGACGCGACCTCACATTCTACCCCTACAACAGATGTTCAACTACCAAAACCAACCAGCAACCCAACCATCATTGCAGGCATGGCTTCGACAAAATGCAACATTAGAAAGACCGAAACCGTGATGGTTATCCAACCCCCCGAGGGTTAAGGGATTTACAAGAACCACCACTCTATTCACGGTATCAAGGCGAGAGTAAGCCAAAAACTCAAGGGTCAACAAAGCCTGGAAGACCACCCATAGAGCGCCACCCATAGAGCGAGTTCTAAGAGATGAACCATCTCTTGCAAGAACCGTCAGAAATTACGGCTTAGGAGCACCACTGGGAGAGAAACCCGCCCACTACAGAAGGCCTGACAAGGTATATAGATTGGGGCGAGGAGATCCAATGATGATATTTGTAGACCATCGTAGAATTAGACCTTCTCAAGTGCAAAAATGGGTAAACAAGAAATACACGGGAAACGGAGATCCTAGAGATCATGTAGCAGTCTTTGTGCATGTAATTAGAGTTGAAGAGGTGTTAGACTTCCCTACCCAGTTTGCAGGGTTTGGACTGACCCTAGAGGAGGATACTGCTACTTGGTTTGACTTTGTGGAGCGTAGAGACTTTGAGTCTATGGAGGAGGTGTTTGACGAGTTTATTGAGGAATTCTCACAAAGGGGGATAGCTCATAATACAGTCTCACAAATCCATAAATTCAAACAGAAAGACGGGGAATCGGTGCGAAAGGTGGCCCTAAGACTAAAAAGATATGTTAAGTTCTGCCCTATGGAAGAACTGCCAACTCAGTCCAGACTTATGCTTATATTTATCCAAGGACTAAGGAATGCAGATCTCTAGAAGGACTTACATATGAAGAGGAGCATGACGTTAAATGAGTTAACTAAGGAGGCTCTTTACCTTGTAGAAAATTGTGCGGTCTACAAGGAGGGTGAATTCAAGGATCTTGATGACGATTCATCCTCACAACAAAGTGGAAGCAAGTCCGCTAAGACGACACCGAAAGGAGAAGTAGTTGTAAGCCAGGAGCAGCTTGTAGAGGAAGTGCTAAAAAAGATTAACCTGTACGCCAAACCTCAGGCTAAACAGCCCAAGTGGTGTGCTATTGAACAAAAATGGATAAACCATGGGACGGAGGAATGTTATTATAACAAAGGGTATGTGAGAGAACGACCTTATGCTCCCCACGGTCAGGTAGCATCTCCTCAACTTCCACCGATGCCTAGGTATCAAGCAGGCAACCTACCAGGACCTGTAGGTGTAGAAAGACCACAACCAGTGTTGGGGCAGTAACCACCCCCACTAGGATTACGACCAATCGGCATAAGATACACACCAACACTAACTGAACCAGAAGAGAAGTCTTTGGTACCTATGCGTGCATATTACGAAGATCCCAGCGGATATGCTGCAAATCTTGCATATTATCCACCGAAAGAATCTTCAACGCTAGAACCGTGGAGCATGATAGGAAGTGCAGGCCCACCAACAACTGCACATGCAGCAGGCAAAGGAAGATATATCTTGGATGAAGGAACATTGTTGTTCATAGCCAACGGAGGTATGGGCAGGCAGAGACATGCATACCAACACAGAGGAGCTCAAGGAGCACCTCAACAGCCTAAGGGACCCTGCTACAAGTGTGGTGGAGACCATTGGCTAAGAGAGTGTCCTCATGATGAAATCATTAGAGTCAACTCATATTGCGTCGAGTGTGGAATTACTCATTTGATTCCTGATTTCCCTAAGAACCCGAGCAAAGGAGCAAAAACTACCTTTAACATGCTGGAAGTAGTGCCTTCTAGTGGAGGGTCAGAAAACGAGACAGTAATACCTATTCAGGAAGTGACACGAGCCCTAGCTCAAAGAATGACGAACGAACCCATAATTGAAGATCCAAAAACCAATGCCCCAAGTTCATAAGTGAAGAATCATAGAAGCACTTGGAAAGCTAGAAAGGGGCGTATGAAAGCCAGGAGAGAACGAGAGCAAACGGCTCTATCCGAGGAGTTAAAACACACAAAGGATAGATTAGAGAAGTTAGAGGATCTAGCTAGTCTAAGCTCACACACTGCGGAAACCATAGCACCCAAGGAAATAGCAGAACCCAAAAGTGTAGGATCAGGAGGATCAATGTTGGCAGAAAAGGTAAATGAGTAGTTAGACGCACTTTTAAAAGCATACGAAGCCAGACTCAAAAACAACCAAACCCAAGAGCAAACATGGATGACTTATCCATATGCTGAAATAGAAAAACAGAGGTTGAAAATATGTAGATAGATGATTGAAACAGCTCAATCCTTGATAGAAAACCCGCTTGGTAAACCTGCAAGTTGGCATGAAGTACCAGCTCCAACCCCTATCAAACCAACTTTAGAGAAACAAGTAGAAACGAAGGAGAGACTCACGAATGACTCTGAGTCTAGGAGAGAACCTATCATAGTGCCAAATATAACAGATGAGACAAGTGATGGTTTTCAATCTAAAACATTGGTAGAAATGGGTAAGGATTGTAACGGTCTAGATGATCTGTGGAAGCAAATCAGTGATGCCAACGAAGCTAATCGGGTGAGTTACCAAATGAATAGCACGAGAAATGAGAAAAATGAGATCTTACCTCCTATTGAAGAATTTGAGGCAAGATCACAAATGAACTTTGATATGCATTCACAAGGGGGAGACCAAGGGTCAATTAGTTTGGGGCACAGCCAACCAGACTCGCTGAAAACTCTACCCTCTTACTTAGGAGAGTATGAAGCCAAGTCTGAGGTGAGAGCAATCCCATCTCAAAGACTTTCTTCTAATAGAGTGATGGATTCACAAGGGTTGATTGAGTTATTGTCCATCCCTGTGGCATGCACAATCACATTAGCCGAACTCCTAAGGCTACGACCAAACATGTGGACCAATGTAGGCAAATGCTTAGAAAACTTTGGAGTAAAAGACCCCACCTCAAAAATTCAAGAAAGGATCAGAGAATTGGACAAGCCTCAACTAAACACTAGGCCAATACCTTTAAACAAGGTTGGAGAGTATTGCGAGGGATAAGACGGAAACACCACGCTACCAGTAGAATTCCAAGGAGTAGTTTCCAAAGCTATTCTTGACAGTGGAGCAGGAGTCACTATCACCACCAAGGAAATCTGGAAAAAATGGGGAAAATCGGCTTTGAGAGCTACTACAATGAAATTGCAATTGGTAGATGGGTTCATGGAAAAGCCTCTAGGACTCTTAAAAAAAGTAATTTTCACCTCGTGCGGAATCGAGTATGAGCATACATTTGCAATAGTCGATTTCGACAAAAAGAACAATTACGAGATGATCTTGATTCTTGGGAAGACCATTCATGAGACAATTAAAGATGGTCCAGAATTGGGGTTACGACCACATATACCTCAGACATGGCGAGAATACAACCAAAATTTACTTAAAAGACCATAGTTACAAAGATGTGAACCAGACACTGGTGGAAGATTTTGACTCAGCTACATTGGCAGGGTCTGAACTCCCAGCATGGTTAGGGCAAAAAAAGGAGCTATGGATGTGCGCTCGGGGGGTGCACTATGTAATCATGTTAATGTATAACGTGAGTTCGAAAGGAGGGGTTTTAAAATGCACAAATTTTAGGCAAATTAACAGAGATACATTAAAATCAGGGGTTTTAATATTCAATTTTGGAAAAATTTCTTAAAATAAGGGGTCATTTTATTCATTCAAACATGTTAAAAAAGGGGTTTTTAATACCCCACGAACGCACGTTATATAGGGGGATACTAAATGGTGAACCCCCCGAGGATGTGCAGAGCTTCACATTGTGGGAGCTTAAAAAGAGAGTAATGTGTGACACGCTCGAGACATGAGAGCTAGGCTCACCACCTTGAGCTTTTCGCACATGTTTGTTGTTTTGTCGCGAAAACTAGCATAGGGTTCACACGGGAAGAGCACAGTAGAGACCTACAAGTAGAAGTGACCACCTAACGGCTAACCCAACAGCTATGAGACTTCATCGGCAGCTTACCCTAGCATAGGAGACCACTTTTGAATGCCCAAAGGCGGCTGAAAACCATAGGGAAAAACCCTAACTTCTAGAGCCCGCAAGAGGCCACCAAATGGAAAATCGACGAAGAGGCGCCCAAATGCTACCAAAACTCATGGGTAGGAGCATCTCGACATGCTCGACAACTCTATATAGCCCACATGGCCATAAAGTGACCCAAAGCGGCACTAAACTTTAGAAACAACATCAGACATTGCATCAAACACACAAATCGTCAAATAGCTCTCGCAGCCAAACCGCATGTCCGTTTGCCACCAAACTTCACGAGCGGCTTTCCTAGACCATCAACAACCAAATTATATGGTGGTAGACCACCACAAGTCATCGACGACATGAAAACACAACCACGGGTGCTTCGAGAGTGACAAATTGCCAAACGGAGCTCCGGTGAAGCCAAAGTCGACAAAAACCATATGGCAAGGATCCCCAAGGGACCGTGAAGCTATAGAGACCAACATCAAGAATTTTCATCGAAAAGCACTCCAAAAGTCAGAAAACGGCTCGGAGGGCTTTGAAATCCACACAAGGAGTTTCTTTCTATCAATTTGACTTTTTTGTTGAAATAATGCTTAAAAGGGACTCAAGGGAGCTCAGGGCAGGCACCAGTAGCACTCACCATATAATTTTCATCAAGAGACATCCTACGCGTAGGATGTCTCAAGGCAAAATTTGGGCACCAAACCCAACATCTCTTATCACACACAGCTTTTGAATAGCTTGTACATGCTAACCACCAAGTTTCATCACATTTGGACAAAAATTGACCTCACGTGCATCAAAAAACGCAAAGTCGGAGCATAGAGGCAATAATGGGCCATATATCTACCAAAACTTATCCAAATCACATGAAACATGCACAATACACTCATGAGCACATTGCCAAGCTATCTGTGTGGTCACAAATGAAAAATGATGAATTAAAATCCTACTCGTAGGATGTCTAAATGACCAATTTGGCCCCCATATGGTATTTTTCAGTTCCAGATCTCTTTATGACACTTTCATGAGCCCATATATCAAGTTTCAAGACATTCCCATCACATTTGGCCCCCAACATCTCCAAGATGCACTTTTTGAGCCTAAAAACACCACACATGCTCTTACCAACACCAATTCTTATCCAAATCAAAATCCAAGAACAGGGCCATGTTCCACATGCCAAGGGCTAACCCCAGAACCAACTTCAAGTAATTTTGATGAAAAAGACATCCTACGCGTAGGATGTCTCCAACATGATTTTGACCTACTGTGCAAGAAATCACTTCATAGCCATGTTGCACAGGTCAAGGGTCACCAGCATGCCAAGTTTCACCAAAAACTGATGAAATAGACATCCTACGCGTAGGACGTCTAAATGATAATTTTTAGCCAAAAAGCTATTGTGGGCAACTGCACAGTTTTCCTAGTTCCTTTTAAGTTTTATTTTCAATTTTCAAGTCATTTGGATAGTTAGAACTTAGTTTCTCAGCTAATATGGAAAAAACACTAACTTCGGACTACTCAGTGCAATAGGATCCATGGCAGCCGCAAAATCACCGGCAAAGAAGAAGGGGATGACAATAAAAGACTACTTGGAAGAATTAGAGCCATTTGTCATCCCAGAAGGAACCCTGAAGCCAACCAGCACATGGATTCAGGATGATTTGTTAGAGTCCAATGATTTCAAGATCTACCAAGGCGTGTTCAAAGATCCTGAAGGAAATGCAATAGAGCTACCCATGATACCACGGGAGCTCAATGAGTTTGTCAGAAGCAAGATGGTAGATTACCTAGAGAAGATAGATCTCCATAACTACTTTGAAGCTTTGCCAGCGGGGATTGACATCGAAAGAGTGTGGGAATTTGTAACCACTATTAAAGAAGATGGAGTGGCCAGAGTCACTGATCTGCAAGGCAAGCCGGATACCATGATTGTCATCACAGAGAGGGTAGTGGCAACCGCACTTGACATCTTCAACAAGGGAGATAGTGTAACAAAGCGGCGAGATGAAGTCAAGGTGTACTCCGAAAAGAAGAACAACTACACTTTTGAAGATATTGCAAACCCTAAAGTGGTTGTCATGAGCCAACTCTACAACCAATACTTCCACATGTGTACAAAGCGGCCACAAAAGTACAGAATTCCACCTGGATCCATTGCCACCACCTTCACCTGGGCAATGGAGAAGAACAAGCCAAAAGTGATCAATTATGCTGCCTACATCCATGACAACCTGGTGAAGATGGGACACAAAAATCCCACTTACATTGTACCTGGTGAGCTAATAACAAAAGTGGTTTATGGAGCACTGCATGCCAAGGGAAACTGGCCTGAACCTCCCTCACAGAATGACTGGCTAAAGCTGAAAGAAGATAAAGAAGAAGGACCTCCAAGGGCACCCAGAGTAGCCACACGTTTGAAGTGCCGCGGTTAGAAACCGTGCTAGAAGAGCCGCCGGAGTCGAAGAAAGGAAAGAAGGAAAGTGTACAAGTGCCGATCAAAGAAACCAAATCACAAAAAGCGGCGCGGCTAGAGCGACTAATGGAAATATTTAGAGCTGAAAGAGCCCTCAAGGGAGATCTAAGCGAGCTGTGGAAGCCGTCCCTTGAAGCCATGTCGGGATCATCCCGAAGGGTGCACAAAGATCGGTTTGAAGACTACATCAAAAGGGAGATCTAAGCGAGTTGTGGAAGCTGTCCCTTGAAGCCATGTCGGGATCATCCCGAAGGGTGCACAGAGATCGGTTTGAAGACTACATCAAAAATTTTGAGATTTTAGATGCTACAATAGAAAATATTTTGAATGTTCCTTTTACAGAAGAAGAAGTAAGACGGCAACTGCTAGAAGAGCAGGAAGGCCAAGAAAGGGAGAGAAAGACCAAGGCGGACAGAGACTTCAAGAAGAAGCCAACAACTCCACCGTCAAGCCGGGAATCCAGCCCACTGTCATCACCACCTCCTCTTAGCCCTCCACAAACCCAACAAAAGGAGGATGAACAAGAAGATTCAAATCAAGAGAAGAGCCAAGAGAAAGAGCAAAAAGAAGAAGCTAAACCGAAAGAGGAGATGTTAGATCCAGAAGAAAAGAACTTCAAAATATTTCTTGATCTACTAGCTGCGGGTTATTCACGAGAAGAGACAGCCACTGTGGCCTTTGAGTTGGCAAACACAAGGACCAAGGAACAAATGTAGAGCCTGCGATTAGTGGAACTGAAAGAGATGGCCACTGATATAGTGGACCTACAGCTACCTACCAATGATTGGGATGTGGTGATGCAAAGCGGCTAAACGAGCTCAAAGCAAAATCAATGGCCACCGAGAGTGAGATTGATACTCTCAAAACACACGAAGTTAAGATCAAGGCTAAAGTCAACTCACTACAAAGACAGAGCCAAGAGCTTATGGACAAACAAACAAAGCTGCAAGCTAGTTTGGACGCGGCATTACAAATATGCTAGGAGATGGAACGAGAAAATCAGGCAACAGAAAACAAGCTTCAAAGAGCTAAAGAAGAATACAAGAAAATCAGCAAGTCATTGACACATGCAGAGAGAGAAAGGGACAACCTGACTCTACAACTTGCTGTGAAGAGTCCAAAGAAGTGGAATCCCTGAGGAATTCCAAAGAAAAGGCACAGATAGAGCATGAAGTGAGCCAGGATGAAGTGATTGAGCTGAAAGATCAGATAAAAGTCAAAGATCAAACCGTCCAAAGGCTGAGGGCATCTCCTGACAGAGTTAGAGCTACAAGCTCGACTGGCACCACTTCAGAGAATGAGCTATATGAAGAACAAATGAAGGAGATCCAAAAGGAGTTCACACTAGAGAAGCGACAAAGGCTGATGCTGGCTGAGGGGTCTATGGTAATGCAAAACCGAAAATCAGGCCACAAAGAATGAGCTAGAAGCCATCAAGAGAAAGCTTGAGAAGGTGGAGAAAATAAATGCAGATCTAAACGACCTCCTAGTAAACATGGGAGAGCAAGTGGAAGAGGAAAAGAAGACACTTTAGAAGCAGATAGAAGAGTTGAGAGGCTAGCAGCAAATGGAAGAGCAGCAGTTTAGCACTGGGCCAGTAGGCATGGAAGGAATCGACATAGAGAATGTGTCAGATCCAATGGACACCACCATGCAAGGGGAAATCATGGTAGGACCCTCACAAGAGCCAGAAGATCTAACACAAGAAGAAGAAGAGAAGCTTCAGAAGGCCATAGAAGCGGCGGTCAGAGACATAGCCAAAGAAGCATTGGAATGGGAGCAGAGAGTGTTTAAGTCGATTACTATTCAGAAGATAGATGCGAGTAACCTTCGGCATAAATGGCTACAGCCCTCTCTCCCATATCCTTTGCTAAAATATGACGCTGCCACAATCAACAAACGAATAAAAGAGGAGCCAACAGTGCCATTGTACAAAGCAGATATCTCCAAACCTGAAGGAGTCAAGCTGATAGTGGACTCTCAGCCCAGGTGGAGAAAGGCATGGCTGACAAAGTATCCTCCATATCTAATCCATCTGGTAGAGGCACCTAAAGTGATCAGAGATAACCTCAGTTTCTTCCCTCTACCGAGGATGAGGACATGGAAAACCCATGAGCTATTGCAGAAAAGCCAACCCACTTGGCTAAATTACTCAAAGCTGTCAGGCTTGAAGACAGGCGAGAGAATAAGTGAGCAATACATGGTGAAAACCCTAACGGGCGCCATCAAATTGTTCACTGGCTCGCCTGACCTTTCTTGCATCATGATGAGAAAGATATGTAAAACCCTTTTGGCAGTCTTCGAGACCTTCAAACCAGGTCAGGCGACAAACAATATCTTTTTCTTTCAAGATACATACAGATGTGTATACGATCTGTCTGCTCAACCTTCTCACGATGTGATACATGTGTTTGAATTAGGGTTGGAGAGAAACACACACAGCTTGGAGAAGACGAAGGAAGTTCAAGGCACACAATAGAGAGTGTATTTCTTAGTGTGCAATGGAAAGATGGATAGCCCTAGAGTGATGGGCGTATATACAATGCATGGGGGATAAAACCTCCTAAAGAGGGAAAAAATGCCTCGGCGGTCCTAGTGTGTTCACACACATCACTACCACATGTATACGGTAATAAATCCCCCCTGGAGTGATGCGGTGAATGAGAGCTGGCACATGAGTAAACGGAAGTGCCATGCCCTGAGGACATGATCAGTCCACAAAGGGGAGTAAGCCCAAAGCTTTGCGGAAAGCTTCAAGCTTCTCATGAGACAATGCCTTTGTGAAAAGATCTGCAAGGTTGTCCTTTGTTGGCACATAAGCCAAGCTAACCTCTCCTGCTGAGAGCCTCTCCCTGACATAGTGGTAATGCACCTCAATGTGCTTTGTGCGAGCATGAAAAAGCTGGGTTCCTTGCAACTGCCAATGCGCTCTGACTGTAAGTGTAGATAGTGTTGGTAGTGTCCTGTCCAACACCCAAATCAGCCATAAGGCGTCTGAGCCATACACACTCAACCGTAGCTGTGAAGACTGCCCTGTACTCAGCCTCACAACTCGAAGTGGCCACAATAGGTTGCTTCTTGCTCAACCATGATATACATGAACTGCCAATCATGAAACAAAAACCACTTGTGGACACTCGCGTGTCAAAACAACCAGCCCAGTATGAATCCGAAAAAGCATGTAACTCTGGCAGCAATGATCCCCCCTTGGGATAAAACAAGCCAAGATGTAAAGTGCCACTAAGGTAGCGGAAAATCCTCTTGAGAGCCTGCCAATGCTTAGACCCTGGGCTATGCATAAATCTGCTGACCTGTGAGACTGCAAACTGAATATCCGGCCTCGTGTTACATACATAAATGAGGCAACCAACAACAGTTTGATAAAGAGTGACATCAGCAGGATCGCCAGCATCATGTAGACTCAACTTCAAACTTGTTTCCATGGGAGTGGCAATAGGTTTGCAATCCTCAAGTCCAAACTTACATAGCAATGTCTCTATGTAACTTTTCTGACACAAGGCAATACCACCATCACACTTCTTAAACTGTATACCCAAGTAATGATGCAACAGCCCCAAATCTTTCATCTTGAAAGTAGCATTCAAATCAGCCTTAAATTCAGCAATATGTCTCTCATTTGGTCTAGTGATCAGCAAATCATTAACATAAAGAAACACAATAAGAAGTATATCACCCTCACTCTTTACACACAATGTGATTTCTGTTGGACTGTTACGAAAGCCTTGTTTGACCAAATGAGTGTCAGCTTTCTCATACCAAGCACGATGAGATTGCTTCAACCCATACAAAGCCTTGTTACATTTGCACACTTTGTCCTCTTGTCCTTTTATGACAAAATTGCGAGGCTGCGTTACATAAACTTCCTCAAATATGTCACCATTGAAGAAAGCAGTAACAATGTCTGATTGATGTCCATCCCAACCAAAATGGATTGCCAATGCACATAGAAAAGGCACAGTAGTCATACGACAAGTGGGAGCAAAAGTCTCTTCATAATCAATGCCTTTTTGCTGTGCATAACCCTTTGCAACAAGTCGAGCCTTATGGCGATCGATCTCACCATCCGGCTTGTGTTTCAACTTGTAAACCCACTTTGTACCAATGGACTTTTTGTCTGGAGGCAAATCACTTAAAGTCCATGTGTCATTTTCTATAAGTGCATCATATTTTGATTGCATGGCAGCCATCCAATTTTCTGAATTCTGTGCTTCATCAAAACACAAAGGCTCCTCAACATCATGTAAGCTAGACACAGCCAAAGCATAACAATCTGATGCATAAGATGCATGGTGAGAGCCTGAACGAGTACGACTAGACAAAGGTGCATCCAATTTGCTATCACGCAAAGTGTGCACCATCCATTTTGGCATACCTCTAGCCTGCTCATTTTTAGCGGTTTCCTCATCAAGTACATCATGTACATCTGCATCAGTAATAGGCTAATCTAGAACATTTTTAGAAACCCCCATAGGCTGTACATTTGCCTCATTGGAACTTACATTCGTATTTCCACCACTGAAAAGAGGCAACAAAGGGTCATAAATTTCTTGTGAGCTTACATTACTGTCTCTAGTACATGACAGCAAGGGCTGAATAGAATCTTCCACAAACACTACATCCTGAGAAACCAGAATATGTTTTGTTTGCAGATGATACAACCTGTAACCTTTGCTTTCAGCACTATAACCAACAAAAATACATTTGACAGCCTTATCATCCAATTTTCTGCACGGCACTTGTGGCACCAAAGCATATGCCAAATAGCCAGAAACACGCATGTGCTCAATAGAAGGCTTTCTATCATGCCATGCTTCATATGGAGTAATAGACTGCAAAGCTTTCGTAGGACACCTGTTAAGTACATAAGTGGCACACATGATGGCCTCAAGCCAAAAAGAATGCGGCAAAGCTTGACTTTTGACCATACATCGTGCCATTTCCGTAAGTGACCTATTTTTCCTCTTAGCAACACCATTTTGCTGAGGTGTATAAGGCACTGCACATTGGTGTTTTATCCCACAACTAGCCAGAAATGCATTAAATTCATGAGAAATATACTCCCCCCCTCGATCGGAACGGAGGGTGCCCATAGTACATTTCGAGACATTCACTACAAGAGGCTATTCATATTAGCGACACTCACACAGCGACGCTCAAAAAAATAAATCCTGGCGTCGCTATGAGCGTCGCTAGAGACGCTTATAGCGACGCTCATAGCGACGCCGACTGCGCTAAACAAATAACAGAGAGCGCCCAAAAACTCAGATCTCAGATCTGAGTTTTTCGGCGCCCTCAAGCAAGGACCAGGTAACGCTCTCCCTCTCTCTCTCTCTCTCTCTCTCTCTCTCTTTCTTCTCCACACACACACACACACACACACACACACACACACACACACACACACACACACACACACACACACACACACACACACACGAGGAGAGGAAGGAGAGCCAGGTATGCTCCCTCCCTCTCCTCACTCTCATGTTCCCTTCCCCTCTTTCTCTCTCCCTCTCTCTCTCTCTCACACACACATACACACACACATAGTGTTTTTGAGAGAGAGAGAGAGAGAGAGAGAGAGAGAGAGAGAGAGAGAGAGAGAGAGAGAGAGAGAGAGATAGTACAAACATAAACAAAAACGCACACACACATACATAAACAAAGAATGCACACACACATTGAGAGAGGAAAAGAGAGAGAGAGCATGCATAAACAAAAAACGCACACATTGAGAGAGGAAAAGAGAGAGAGAACATGCATAAACAAAAAACGCACACATTGAGAGAGGAAAAGAGAGAGAAAACATGCATAAACAAAAAAACGCACACACATTGAGAGAGAAAGAGAGAGAAACTAATTTGACATCGTAGGAAACTAATTAAAATTAAAAGACCTAAAGATCTAGCCGACGAGGAGTTGAACTCAAGACCTATTATTCAAGAGGGAAATGGCATAACCAATCTATCATACTTGGCATGGGTGATAGAAAGGTTATACCATTTATCTCTTTTTATTGGCACACACATCCACACACGCGCATACACACAAGAAGGTATTGCTGCCTTCACTCATGGTGGGCTCCGTCGATCCAAAAGTACTGGTGAAATGTCTTCAGAAGATAGGGAAGAAGGTGGATCTTCAGGGCGGCAAGAGTCACTACATCCCCGACACAATGACCATCTAGACAACCTCTAGTCATTCAACAGCAACTTCAAAGTTAGTAACAAGAGCAAGAATGGTCTAAAGGGCCAATTGCTGTCGTCAGATGTGGATGGAGATGAGGCAGCGTCACCGCCGGAAGTTAACTCTCACATCTTTAGATGAGAATGCCAACTCTTGCCGAGTTATGTGAAAAATTATGTGTTAAATCAATTTTAAGGTTCTTATAATCCGTGTTAGTTTAGTTCTTTGTTTTTAATATAACATAATTTACGTTAGATTTAGATTTATGTTATATTAGATTAGACTTAGGTTTATTTAGGTTTACCCACACACACACACACACACACACACACACACACACACACACACACACACACACACACACACACACACACACACACACAAGAAGAAGAGAGTTTTAACGTCGTAGGAAACTTCCCAAAAGACGTTAAAGATTAGGTTAGATGTAGACTTACGTTAAATTAGATTTAGGTTTATTTTTAGTTAGATTTACGTTTATTTAGATTTACGCTTATTTACGTTAGATCGAGTCCACACAAGAATTACTTACGGTTTAGGGTTTAGAGTTAGACGAACAGTGAAAAGATCTACTGTGAAAAGATGTTAAGATGCTGTGAAGTGCAACAGCTAGAGAAGAGGCAAAGGGGTTTTGTCCACTACATGCAATATCATGTAGACGTGGGTCTGTAGATTTCTTGTACCCACAAATATAGGTATTGACCAATAAAGACGAGATTATAACCCGGTGGTTCTGATCTCCGTGCACCTCTAGACCGAGGTGTGCGGGGATTGGACATGACTAGAGAATGTGAGGTGAAGAGAGAGAGAGAGAGAGAGAGAGAGAGAGAGAGAGAGAGAGAGAGAGAGAGAGAGAGAGAGAGAGAGAGAGAGAGAGAGAGAGAGAGAGAGAAGACGAAGAATGCCAATAGAATATTAAATTTATTGTCCAGGTTATAAGATTTTTATCCTCATTATGAGTAGTGACGAGGATGTGGGACCGTCCAATCGAAACACCTATCTCTCAACGAGGGTCTTATGTCCTTGTAATCAATGCAAGCATGATGTGCGACGGACAAGACGTGTTTCTTTGCAGCATCTATTATAGATCGAGTTGTTGCCAATTATAACTCGTCGGACTCTAACGCTGGCCAATAAGCAGCAATCTTGCAACCCAATAGACGTGTTCGCAGGCGCTTTGGTCAAGCAGCATATGTGAGGCCACAAGATGTAGCCTCTGACAGCTCGGGGGATGATCATGCAGAGCACATTCCCAACGAGGCAATGTTTGAGCCCGAGATTGATGAAATGATCGAGACGATCATGGATTCAGAAAGGCTTATCTATGATGATATGAAAAGTGAAGCCGATACGCCATTGTATAATGGAGCACGTATGTCTAGATTGAAAGCACTCCTGGTTCTTCTCAACATGCAGGCAAAGTTGGGATGGAGTGACACTAGCGTCACAACGCTTTTCAAGTGATCTATTACAATTAGTTTACTTTAATAAAACTCTAAATGTATAATGATCTGATAGATTTTTACACGACTGTATCATATTTTTATGTTGTGTAGATTGCTTAAAGAGCACATACTACCAGCTGACAATGTGATGCCAGATTCCCGAGATGAAGCAAGAAAGATTTTGCAAAACTTGGGGATGGATTACAATTCTATCCACGCTTGTCCTAATGACTGCATTCTTTTCAGAGGGGAATACATAGACATGGAGAAGTGTCCGAAATGTGATTCCGAAAGATATCGAGTAGATCTCCACGGGACAAAAATTCCACAAAAGGTTTTGCGAAATTTTTCTCTGCTTCCTCGCATCAAGCATTTCTTCTAATGTAAGTCCATGGCCTCCCTAGCATCATGGCATGAGGAGAATAAATCTTTGGATGGTGTGCTACGAATTCCTGCAGATTGCGCAGACTGGAAACATATAGATGGAACATGGTCGGATTTTGTCAGGGAAGCTCGAAATTTGCGCTTAGGCCTGGCTATGGATGGCGTAAATCCATTTGGTCAAAGATCAACATCTTACAGTGTATGGCCCATTGTCATTGTCAACTACAACATTCCCCCGTGGTTGACTACGAAGAAGGGGCACCTATGGCTAAGCTTGATTGTGCCAGGGCGATATAAAGTGGGGAATATGGATGTGTATCTTCGTCCACTATTGGAAGAGCTACAACAATTGTGGATTGGCATAGAGGTGGTGGATATGAGCCGACAGATAGGACGACGGAATGCTTTGATTAGAGGCATTCTAATGTGGACCATGCATGACTATCCCGGGCTAACAGAATGCTCAGGTGATCTATTGACACTCCTCACTCAGACACTGTAAATCTTGTTTTTTCCCATAGTTGATCTATTATCATGTGTATACATGCAGGGCTTCAAACAAGCGGATACAAAGCATGTGTCACATGTGGACCTAGACTGAATGCACGTAGGGCGCCCTCATTGAAGAAGCAAATCTACGAAGGTCATCAAGCGTATCTTCCAGAGAATCATGTGTTACGCGATGGCTTTTTGGGAAGAGAGCCACCAAGGATGTCTGCACAAGCATGGTTAGAGCAGAAGGAGATGTGCGATGACGGATTGCCTCCAGGGATGAAGAGACTATCTCTATGGTACGAGTTACCATACTGGCCCCGACTCATGATCCATCACTTGCTCGATCCAATGCACATATTCAAGAATGTGGGTAATCTACTATGGGACCATCTAACCGGCAAGAAAGATACTTTGGGAGCCACAGTTGACCTTAGAAATGTGGATCGTATGGAGCAATATTGGCCGCAAACAACATCTGATGGATCGATAAAACTCCCTAAAGCACCATGGATTTTCACAGGAGCCCAAGAACGCAAAGTAAAAGAGACCATTCGATCTTTGCGGACCCCCATTGGCGTAATGCACTCGCTCCGAACGTGTTTTACTAAAGAAGGAAAGCTTACCGGTTTGAAGTCACACGATTGGCATAAAATGTGTCAGGTACGTTCATAGTGGACTTTAATATCATTGCATAAAAGTTATGCTGAGTTATGCGAGGATGAGAGAGAGATCTCTTAAAGCCACAAATATTGTATTTGAACAATTTTTCTCCGTGTTGTAAAAGCTCTGGCTCTCTAAGTACCTTCCATGGTGTATAACGCTCTTTTCTACTCGCGCTCACATCTTTTGATTGAATATTCTGAGTTTTCGACTTGCCTCTTCTATCACTCAATTCATTGCGTCATTGTATTCATATGTGTCATTACGTCATTGTATTTAATGGTCTTTGCGTCATTGTCTACTCTATTCATTCAATATTAAGTTTAAATATTCGTGTGTTTAATGCAGGTATGGATGATGAGGAGTTTCTTTCTTCTTTGTCGCCGCAGCAGAGACAGTGGTACGTGGAGCGTCATCGCTCTGGCGCATCATCGCGCGTTCCTACTCCATCCGCATCTCCCTCTCTTTCGGAGCATTCGGCGCGGTCCGAAGCTTCGGCGTCGACGAGACGAGCTTCACACTCGTCTAGACACCGGCGCTCTAGTGGTGGCGGTGGTGGTTGTTGTGGGGATTCCGCCGCCGATGCCTCTACACCGCCTCGTGTTCGACGAGGCTCTTTACCCTCCCCTTCTTTGCCCGCCCCACACCAGCCACAGCATCGCCATCTACGCCAGGTTTTGCGCGGCTGACTGTTCCTAGCAGCTACACACCTCTACCTACTCCGCCAGGAGCCACCCCACTCGACACTCCTCGCTTCGGGGCCCAGACGCCAGTGGAGACACCTGATGTTCGTACCCCCATCGACACGCCGCTAGAGACCCCTGCCGGGACACCCAGGTTCACGCGTCACCGGCTAGAGGGCTTGCCTTACTCCGTCGACTTCAGCGGCGGCATCATCATGGATGATGACGGCAAGAAGGTGATCTCGCGCATGCGTGGTCTTTGCTCTCAGCTGTTTACACACTACATACTAAACAAATGGAGTGAAGTACCAAGTGATTTAAAAAACAGAGTCATCAGCATACTTCATGATGAGTTTCCTGTTCCAACACGGGATCAACGCTTCAATGAAGACCTGATGAAGATTCGAATGTGTGAATACTGCAAACACAAGCGGCCAAAGAAGATTGGAAGAATGCGAAGAAAGCAGCGCGTGAGAATCCCGACAAGTGGAAGCAACAAAAGGATGCAGCCAGAGCGCGAGTAGAGGCAGGGAGCTCGCACCACTTGGGAAGTGGTGGATGGGCATCATTTGAGGCCGATTTTGTAAGTGTTTTCGCATTGCTCTTTATGTTCGATAGTTTAGGGTTTATGAGTTTTTTAATTCTAACATAATGAAATCTTTGTATGTTTTGACAGTGGTCGATGACAGGACGTGATCCCACACCGTACGAGCGCGAGTACGCAGGCAGGAAGGGCTTAAACGCTCTGATGGACATTCTCAGTTCTCGCGGCGGCATGGTTAGTATTAGGGTTTACTCTTTTCTATTTTTTGTATTGTTTTATAAATGTCGTTATATGTTTATACTTACTGAAAGCTGTCTTACTGTCTTTTTTTGCAGAATCCGACAGATACACCGCTTGGACGCGATGAGACGTCTGACTAGACGACGTCACTTTAGCCGTAGCTAGATAGCATTAGTTTAGGGTTTCTCATAGCTTATGTATCATGAGACGGATTTTATACGTCTTTTTGAACCATGTATATTATTACATTTGTCACCGCAGTTCATTTTGCCAATCAATTCTTTATGCCTATGATGTTGTACAATTGTCATTATTACATTTGCCAATCAATTCATTTTGCCTATGATGTGTACAATTGTCAATTTTACGCTTGTCAATTTTGCAAACAATGCGTCTTGTGGGTGACTATTTTGGGTCTATTATCTACCCTTGCACTTTTTTTAAAAAGTGAATCAAGTACAATATGCTTGATGGGTGGCAGGGCATTCAATGCCTTGTCACCAAAAAAAATTTCTCTCGGGCGTCGCTATAACCGTCGCTATTTATGGCTCTGGAGCGTCGCTATAGACTTCTGTGTAAACGTCGCTATAACCGTCGCTATGAGCGTCTCTATATAGCGACGCATATAGCGACGCCTATAGCGTCGCATATAGCGACGCTCTCGTAGAGACGCTATTAGCGACGGTTTTAGCGACGCCGGGGGTTATGAAAACCCAGTGTATTTCCGTCGCTAACAGCGTCACAAGAGCACACAACCTCTTGTAGTGATTTTCAGCCATAGCGAGAAATTGTTTGAAGCACATAAAAACTTCGGACTTCGCTTTAAGTGGAAATACCCATGCATGCCTGTAGTAATCATCAATGAAAGTCATGAAGTACAGGTAATTGCCCAAGGACGGAGTTTGCATGGGCCCACAAACATCACTATGCACAAGCTGCAACCCGCATGTGGCCCGAACTGAACCATCCTTTGGAAATTTAGAACGTTGCATCTTACCCAAAATACAGCCTTCACAAACATGTTTGACAGGTGCTTCAAAAGGAGGCAAAGAAGGAACCATATCAGATTTCTGCAAACACAGGAAACTGAAAAAATTCAGATGACCAAAACGTGCAGCCAAAGTTTTGCATCTGAAATAGCCCTTGAATCTGCAACAACATTTGCAAAAAAATTTCCACACTTGTCATACAAAGTGAGCTTATATATCCCATGGCACAAAAGCCCAGATGCAACAATTTCATCACCAAAACTGAGATCATGAACTGTACATCTATCATCCACAAATTTGACTACAAGTCCAAGTCTAGCAAGTGCGGATACAGACAATAGATTCTTCTTGATCCCAGGTACATAAAGTGCATCAACAAGTGTGAAGGATTTGCCATTAGCAGCAGTAAGCACAATCTTTCCAACTCCCTGAACTGGATAAGAGGCATTGTTGGCACAAGTGACTCAATTCCCATGTTGTTGAAAGAAGAGGGGGAGACTGACCGCTTAAAATATTCAACACAAGCTTCTAAGCAATCACCATCAACCTGTCCACCTCTTCTTCCAATTTGCAAGCACACACACTCACCTAGACTATGACACACACACACACAGTAAACATAGAATTGTCAACTATTTTATCAGGGATGAGTTTCTCTTCTTGGTCTACAAGTGAAGGTGGGTCTTCATAAATGTGGTGTGTAGGTAGGGGTCCTCGGAATAAGCGTAAAAGACTAATGTGAAAGGCATTGTGAATGTACCAATGTGCAGGTAGTTCTAAACGAAAAGAAACATCATTAATGACAGCTGAAATTTTGAAAGGTCCATAAAAACGAGGAGCAAGCTTAACAAAGACATTAGTATCAACACTTTTGATCCTTCGTTTTTTGATGCAAAGTAAAACATGATCACCTTCTTTGAAGTGGTGTGCCATGCGGTGCTTGTGAGCATGCTTGGTGTAAATTTCTTGTGAGTGTTTAATGGCAGAATGCACACTTGCATAAATATCATGAAAGTCAGTAGGTGAAATCATCAGCGCGGCAGGCACAACATTAGAAAGACGTGAAGCAGGAGTAGGAAGAGAGTGACCATATACAATTTCCAATGGAGACTTACCCATGGCAGTGTGAGTGGTGTTGTTGTATGAAAATTGCAAAATATGTAGGTAATCATCCCATTTCTTAGGTTGAGAAGAAACATAAGCCTTTAACAAGTCAATAATAGTGCGGTTGGTGACTTCTGTTTGACCATTAGATTCAGGATGAAATGCAGAAGTGAAGTCAAGTGTAGTGCCAAGATTGTCAAACACAATAGTCCATAAAGAACTACAAAATTTTGAGTCTCGATCAGAAATAATCACTTTAGGCAAACCATGATGTGGGAAAACAGTCTTAAGAAACAAAAGTGCAGCTTGATGTGCTGTGAGTGTTTTCTTACACGGAACAAAGTATGCTTGTTTAGAGAAACGATCAATAATAGTCCATATCATGTCATGTTTGTGCGTTGTGAGTGGGAAACAAGTAACAAAATCCATTGAAATATGTTCCCAAGGTTTTTCAGGAATGGGGAGAGGGTGTAAAAGTCCCAATTTCTTACCTGTAGTAGCTGCTTTGATTTTTTGACAAATCAAAATAGTTGAAACATACTGTTTAACATCCATTCTCATAGTAGCAGGGATTTCAAAATGACGTGATCACACTATAATTTCAGGTTAATAACAATAGAAATGCAAAATAAAAAATATTATGTTAATTGACATTCATCTTTTTTGACCTGCAAGGAGACTTGGAGACCGGCTCGAGGCCCGCCGTGGCTATATAAAGACGACGCCGGTGCTTGTCTTTTTCACAAGAGAGGTACATTGAAAAGTCTTCTTCACCAAACTTTCTGGCAGCTTTCCACATTCTCAAAGCAGTGTACCACTAATTTTTTAATCCCTTCCTTATTTTATTGATGTTTTTTTGAGTTTTGCGTTAAAACTTAAATGTATAAAATTTCTTTTATCAAATCATCGTACGTGGATGCACTGGCATATGGTTGCAATTGCGGCTAGGTGTGTCATTGCAAAAGCGTACGATGATTATGTTTTATATTGCTCCTAGTCATTCATGCTTCGGCACATGGTTGCAATTGCGACTAGGTGTGTTGCTGCTAGAATGATAGGAGCATCTGTTTGAAAGAAGTCACCGTGCGTGGATGCACTGGCACATGGTTGCAATTGCGGCTAGGTGTGTCATTGCAAAAGCGTAGGGTGACTATGTTTTATGTTTCACCCAGTCATTCATGCTTCGGCACATGGTTGCAAATGCGACTAGGTGTGTTGCTGCTAGAATGACAGGAGCATCTGTTTGAAAGAAGTTACCGTGCGTGGATGCACTGACACATGGTTGCAATTGCAGCTAGGTGTGTCATTGCAAAAACGCAAGATGACTATGCTTTATGTTGCTTCCTGTCATTCATGCTTCGGCACATGGTTGCAATTGCGACTAGGTGTGTTGCTGCTAGATTAATGGTAGCATCTAATGCATGAATGTGTGCTCAAATAATTTCATAATGTTTCATATGCTTGAATCTTGAAAGAAGACATCGTGTGTGGATGCACTGGCACATGGTTGCAATTGCGACTAGGTGTGTCATTGCAAAAGCGTAGGATGACTATGTTTTATGTTGCTCCCAGTCATTCATGCTTCGGCACATGGTTGCAATTGCGACTAGGTGTGTTGTTGCTAGATTGACAGTAGCATCTATTTGAAAGAAGTCACCGTGCGTGGATGCACTGGCACATGGTTGCAATTGCGGCTAGGTGTGTCATTGCAAAAGCGTAGGGTGACTATGTTTTATGTTTCTCCTAGTCATTCATGCTTCGGCACATGGTTGCAAATGCGACTGGGGGTGTTGCTACTAGAATGACAAGAGCATCTGTTTGAAAGAAGTCAACGTGCGTGGATGCACTGGCACATGGTTGCAATTGCGGCTAGGTGTGTCATTGCAAAAGCGTAGGGTGACTATGTTTTATGTTGCTCCCAGTCATTCATGCTTCGGCACATGGTTGCAATTGCGACTAGGTGTGTTGTTGCTAGATTGACGGTAGCATCTGTTTGTAAGTTGTTGTACGGTGAGGCATTGGCACATGGTTGCAATTGCGATTAGGTGTGTCACTGCCCAAGCGTACGAGATCTATGGTCTATACTGCACTTTTTCTTTCACGTAGAAAAGATCCAAATGGAGTGGCACATAGTTATATTTCACAATGTGTTGTTTGCAATAACACCATTGCAGGAAAAATGGATCCTTCTGCTCCTTCAATGATAGAGTTCAAAAAGAAAATTAGACAATTGTTGATTACAATTGTCAGTGCACTAGATCCCGACGATATAACGCAGATTGTTGCAGAGCTTCAAACTCAACTCAGGCAAGCATCACAAGCTACACAAGGCTCTCATGGAGAAGAAACCCTAAATAGAGACTTGCAAAGGGAGGTGAAGGTGCTATCTCGCCACGTAAAAGAGTTAAAGGCGACTATAAAAAAACAAAATGCTGCCACATTGATTGAGCACCCAACATCTATTGAGGCCCCTCCAGCTTCTGGTGAGCACGGTGGTCCTTGCCCCATATGTAGATCATTCTTTCATGAGTGGTGTGGTCACTTCAGCTTGCCATGAGGACATATGTATCATATATCATGCTTGATGCAAAGCATGATGAATAACTTTCATTGTGCTATATGTGAGTTTGAAATATCCAAAAAGCTATATGCAATGTTCAAAATGTCTGAAGACTATAATAAGCTTAAAGGTCAGCGTGAACAGGAGAATGAAGATATTCTCACAAATATTTCACTATCACTTGGATAGTTTTTGTAACATTTGAAAACATTTACTCGTTGTCTTGCGAGAATTTATTAGTGAATTGTGAATTGTCTTCACTTCAGCTTCAATTATGATATGTGATAATGCAACGATTTGTTAGGGCTTTGTATATTATGAAGCTTTAATAGTGATTTGTGGCCTTGTAAAGGTTTTTAAGGGCTTTGTTTATTATTAAGCAAATGTCTAAACCTTAAACTAAATATAAAAAAAATCTTATAAGATAAACAGTTTCTGAACTTAACCAGAAGTCACTCAATGGATTCCATAATCTATTAATTAAACCACCGTCGCTTGCTGCGACGGGTCAAAGTTGGTTCAATTTCTAAATTCTCTTCAATCTCTTCTAAAGTACATGTAGTTTCTACTTCATGAGATTCCCCTTGCAGCTCACTATCTTCGTCCACCTCATCATTGGTTACATCATAAGTCCACCGCGGCATCTCCTCTTTGTAGTTCTCAGCTTGCACTCTTGCCAATAGCCGATGGTTGCAGTACATATACACCAATTTTTCAGCTCGTGAATTTAGAAGGCAATTTCTGATGGTGGAATGTACATATTTATATGTACTCCAGTTTCTCTCAGAACTTGAATTGGATGCACATTGGGCTAGGATTCTAACAGCTAGGTGTTTAAGGGTGGGTGCACTACCACCATTCATCATCCACCACTTCCACGCTGGTTGCTCCTTGGCAAGTTTCTGCACAAATTCTGTACCAAACTTACCCTCTTTGAGTTTAAAATTTGTAAGATCAGTAACAACTGATGCATGCTCATCAGGATCATCATAAAACCTGCCTATCACATCATAAAAGTCTTCCAGCACCTCCTCATCAAGTTTGTCTATTTCCATTGCCCAATACTCTGGATCCAATAAGAAAGGTACGCTGTGTAGTGGACTATGTGCTCCAACCCATCGGCCATGCACATACTTTCTCAAAATTTATCTCCTCTTTTGAGTGAATGGTGTCTTCCAAGGCTTCACAATTGGCTCCTGGGGCTCCTCTGGATTTGCAAGGCTTTCTTGAACAGTCCACCAAGCCATCCACACCTTACCTATGTTAGGCAAGGCAGAATCTAGTTGGCATAATGCGAGCATAATTGGCATCATGACATTGTGCACATCCACCACATCATCCCAGAAGTGGTGATCAACTAATAGATCTCTGATCACCCCTATTTTGCTTTTTATCTTCTCCCTTTGACCAGCCTCCCATTCTGAAAAAGTGGCACAAACAAATGTCTCCATCACATCATTCTTATTTTTTATTAGTGATTCTATCGTATAGTAGTTGGTGCAAAATCTAGTTTCGCACGGCAGTTTTAACATAGTAGACATCCTCTGACGGTACATATCAAGAACCCTCTGACGCTTCAAAACCCTCTTCTCCCTTTGACCAGCCTGCCATTCTGAAAAAGTGGCACAAACAAATGTCTCCATCACATCATTCTTATTTTTTATTAGTGATTCTATCGTATAGTAGTTGGTGCAAAATCTAGTTTCGCACGGCAGTTTTAACATAGTAGACATCCTCTGACGGTACATATCAAGAACCCTCTGACGCTTCAAAACAAACTTGACTATTAAGCGAGCATTGTCTAATATCCATTTGAACCACTCTGTGTCCTCCCTCTTGTACCAATCTTGCAATACCAAGTTCAAGCTGTGTGTAGTGCAACCAACACTATATAGGTGAGAGAAGCGACTTTCAAGTATTCTACCTGCAGCCTTGCAATTTTTGGCATTGTCCATGATTACTTGGACAACATTTTCTTTTCCAAGTTCCTCAACTGCGTCGCCAATGATGTCAGCTATAAAACTGCCAGACTTTATTTGACCAGAGCTATCCACAGCTTTGATAAAACATTCACCACGAGGACATACAAGCATGATGTTGATCAATGGCCGCCATTGAACGTTGGACCAACCATCACTAACTATGGTGTATCCAGATTGTTCTGTTGCATTTAATATTACCCTTTGAATATCCTGTTGTGTGCTTGTGTAACATTTATCAGGAGATCCATGGTTTAGAGGTGTACGTCCATCGATATGAGAAGTTGGTTCCCTACTTTGAGTGCTTCCATTGGTGGGCGTTACACCCAATGATCCCTCATACTGGTTTGATCTTATCGATACGGGGGTGTGATGGTCGAAAGTAGAGATTTTTTATCTTTTGCTCGTGGAAATTAGCTTACCAATTAAATCTTTTAAGCGCATAGTTGCTTCTTCTACACCTAAGCCCTTGCACTTTCCTCCTTGGATTCTGGTATTGCCACCTAGAAAATGATCCCTTATTCTTAGTGACCTCCAGATTTCTCTTCGCCACAAAAGTTACATTTCCAATCTTGATACTTATTTAAATTTGTGGCAAAATTCCACTCGGGTCCTAAACTTTTTCCACCTGCCTTTCGCTTGCCCTGCGAAGTGGTGCCCTGTGAAGCAGGACCTGGCATCGAGGTAGGAGCTCTCCTCAAGGAAGCCAGGCTTGAGACACCAACATCACCGCTCACATTCCCGGTGGAAGACATACTTATTGGATGCCTGCAATACCAATAAACATAGCTCACTATGCTATCTCTTCTTTCAAGTATTATTCAAACCAAACATTAGTGTTATAATCAATATCACACACAAGCGTAGTAGTGAAGCCTGAAGGGAATAAACCTCAATCTAACATGAGCAAGTAAATACAATGGTGAATCAAATATTTGATCAGTCCATCCCAAAAGTAGAGATATCGACCCAAAGATTCACCTTCCTACCCCTTTCATGAATCAGTTCAGTCCAAAAAAGAACTAATGACCCATGATTGGAGCTCTAATCGAAATAGCAAGAAAATACAACAGTGAATCAAATATGTGATCAGTCCATCCCAAAAGTAGAGATATCGACCCAAAGATTCACCTTCCTACCTCCTTTCATGAATCAGTCCAGTCCAAAAAAGAACTAATGACCCATGATTGGAGCTCTAATCGGAATAGCAAGCAAATACAACGGTGAATCAAACATGTGATCAGCCCATCCCAAAAGTAGAGATATCAACCCAAAGATTCACCTTTCTATCTCTTTTCAAGAATCAGTTCAATCCAAAAAAGAACTAATGACCCATGATAGAAGTTCTAATCAATATAGCAATCAATTTAGCAAATATAACGGTGAACCAAACATGAGATTAGTCCATCCCAAATGTAGAGATACCGACCCAAAGATTCCCCTTTCTACCTCCTTTCAAGAATCAGTTCAGTCCAAAAAAGAACTAATGATCCATGATCAGAGTTTCATTAAGTTTTAATTTTTTTTTAAAACTATTCATTTTTTTACCTTTAGTTTTTCTTCTAAATTTTAAAGGATGACCAAATTTAGAGGAAGCAGTGATGTGATGTGATGTCTACTACAGGGTTATATAGACCCGTCAAATATGGAGGGGGTACATGACGAGGCCGGCGGGATTCTTGCTTTGCCCGCCGGGCCCGCCAGGATTTATAATATGCCCGCTGGGCCCACCGGGGTTTGTGATTGCCCCGCCGGTTTTACGTTTTCTACCGGTTTTCGTAAGTCATGACATTAGATATGTTATTAACATGAAAAAAATAGTGATAATAATAACAATAATTAACATTTAAAAAAATGCGTCATCGCGTAATTAAAATCCCTGCATAGTAGGCCAATAGAAATCACGACATAAATTTTGAAAAGTTGCAGCAAATCCTCTATGTCCACCATAAGGTGGTTTGTGCAATTCTTCAATAATTAATGTACGGAAAGGTTTAGTCACACACAATTTTTGTTTGAAATAAAGGAAGTTTTCTTGAATAGTGTATTCAAGAAATGTGTGTACAGAATTATCAAGCATGTGCAACCATGTCGTTTTGAAGTCATCATCATGTGCATAAGTGTCAGGCATAGTGTCAAATGAAGTTCCCGTAATGGTTGATAGATGATTAAGTGAGGGTCTTCTACTCAAAATATCAGATACAACGTTTTGTTTACCAGGTTGGTATTGAATGTTGGGCTAAAAACTTTGAATAAAAGCGGCCCACTTAATATGTCTGTCATCTATTAAGGGCTGACAAAGTAAATATTTGATACTTTGTTGATCAGTTTTGATGATCAAGTCAGTACCCATTACATAGTGTTTCCAAATTTTCAATGCATGTACCACAACAGTCAACTCTTTATCATAAGTACTGAACTTTTTTTCTGACGATTTGAATTTACAACTTTCGAAAGCAATTGGATGGTTATCTTGCATAAGGACTGCACCGATAACTTTTCCACTAGCATTAGTGACTACCACAAAGAATAGTCTTTCAAAATCAGGCAATTGCAATACATGTGCATTAGTCAAAGCATGTTTAAGTGCATTAAATGAGCTTTCTTGCAAATTAGTCCATTCATAAGGCGATTTTTCTTCAACAAGAGCGTCAAATAATGTGATTTGTAAGCAAAATTACGAACAAATTTTCTGTAATAGCTACAAAGACCAATAAAAGATCGTAGCTCATGCAAGTTTTGGGTCTAGGCCATGATTGAATGGCTTCAATTTTCTTTGGATCGACATGTATTCCCTTACCCGATACAATGTGTCCCAAATATTCAATTTCAGATTGGAAAAATGAACTCTTTTCAAGATTCAAATACAAGTGATTTTGTGCAAGCAGATCGAATACACGTGTTAAATGTTGTTTATGCTCTTCTTCATATTTACTGAATACCAAAATGTCATCAAAAAATACAATCACAAAATCTTGATGGTCAATGAAAATTCAATTCATCATGCGTGTGAATGTCCCTGGTGCATTTGTCAAACCAAATGGCATGACAAGAAATTCATAGTGTCCAGTTTGTGTTCTGAAGGCAGTTTTGTAGACATCATGTTCAAACATTTTGACTTGGTGATACCTTGATTTAAGGTCAATTTTGCTGAAGATGTTTGCCCCTTTCAGTTTGTCTGATAGATCAGCCACTCTAGGAATAGGAAACCTATTCTTAATAGTGATCTTGTTTAAAGCCCTGTAGTTGATACACATACGAAAGGTTCCATTTTTCTTCTTGACAAGAAGTATTGGAGCTCCGTATGGTGAACTACTAGGTTGGATTAGGCCTCGGTCAAGTAAATCAGTGATTTGAGTTTGTATTTCCCTGTGTGTGGTAGGATTTACACGATAAGGTGCTCGACAAGGAGGTTCACTACCCCGTATGATGTCGATTTTGTGGTCTTCTGGACGTGATGATGGAATTCCAGGTGGCAGATCATGCATGAAACAATCTTTAAATTGTGAGAGAAATTCATCGTGTGCGGAATTACGTGAAGTTTTAGTTTCAGCAGAAATTTGATTTATCAATACTAGATATGTTTTCCTCTGTTTTCGAATTGATCGTTTGGCTTGAGTGTGAGAGAGGAGTGGAAGTTTTTGATGTTCCAGTGTTGCTTGGATGGAGAAATTTTTATTATTATGAGTGAGAGACATTGTACGTGTTTTATAATTAATCAACGGGTCAAATTCATGACGAAATGGCATTCCCAAAATCATATCAAGACCATGCAATGGTGCTACCAAAAATGTACGTGCTTGAGTGAACTCACCAATGCAAACTTCAACAGTGACTTGAGTTTTACAATTAAAACGTTGATTATTAAAAAAAGTTTTGACCTTGTGAGGAGATGAGATTTCAGAGAGTGATAGTTGTTGTGCCAATTGTGTGGAAATGAAATCATGGCTACTACCATCATCTAACAGAATGGTGACATTTTCACCCTTAACAGTGCCTTGCACTTTAAACAAAGTGTGAGGAGATATAGGAGTACCTGAGGATGGGTTGTCATCGTTATCGTAATCAAGATCATATTCCTCACCGTAGTTAACTTCCACTTTATTGTTGTCGGGTGTAGCATCTTCGATGAGGTTAAGAGTAGCTTCGCTAGGGCGGTTGTTGTTGAAGGGTTTTTTACTTGAATTCGTGTTGACTCCATTTGAATGGCCATTGGATTGACCATTGCCCTTAGCATGACCATTTAGACACTTATCTGCATAGTGACCATATTGAAAGCATTTAAAATACTTCACCTTTTTGTTACCATCAGAATTTGGAGTAGAACGTCGGTTGAAAGGATGTTGGTTGCCTCGTTGCTTCGTGTTGTTGTTGTTGCTGCTCGTATGAGGTTGAGCAGTTGTAGGAGGATTGTCGAATCTACGTCTTTTGAAAAAAGTACGGCTTTGGTGTTTGCTTCTGTCAAAACTAGGAGAGAAAGGAGGTCTCTTGTTGCGGTTAGTTTTAACAGGTTGATCAGTTTGAGAGGAATTTCCACCTTTCTTCTTTTCTGCGCTGAGAGTCAAATTAATGGCCTTTGACAGAGAATCTGGTTCGAACATATCTACCTCAGCACTAATTTGTAGTGCCAAGCCTGATATGTAATTTCGCTTCCATTTCCTGCGACTAACATGTTCAATAGCTTGCAATTGAATTAGACAATTCCAAAAACGGTCAGTGTAACCCTGTACATCTTCATTTCTACCCTGTCGAATTAAATCCCATCGACGTCGTGCTTTAGCTTTGTACTGTGTGGGCAAAAATTGAGGTAAAAACACTTTTTTAAATGCATTCCAGGTGCGTGGTCTTCTTCCATGTTGTTTGGTGGCGTTCCACCACAATGCAGCGCTGCTAGTGAGATGATTGGATGCACACTTTACCATTTCACGCTCGGGAAAGTCTTCATCATGAAAATAGTCATCTAGTTGACTAACCCATGCTAGAACCGTGCTAGCATCTTTAGTGCCATCAAAATCTTTGAAAGTGAAGGCTTTTCTGCTAATTTTGTTTTTCTTGGGTGCTGGTGCAGATTCAATAGCTACAGAATGCAATAATTTATCTTCAAGTTCTTGCCTTCGCATGCGTTCATATGTGAGTGACTGCTGCAAATTTTGAAGTTGCTCTGCAATCGTGGGTGTCTGAGGAAGGTGTGCCATGATTGCGTGCTTTTTAAAAAAAAAAAATAAAAAAAAATACTTAAATGGTAATGCTTAAAAAGGCTATTCGGTGATATTCACAAATGCAATATGCGGAATAAAAGTAAAATAAATAACAGAAATGTAATGTACTTAGCTGAGAAATAGCGGTGGCGTCCAATCCAGAATGGCAATGTGCTAGGAAATTGCCAGAGAAGTAGACGGTCCGATGGTGCTTTACCGAGCCATATGAATTTTATAGCGCCCGGCCTCCTTATCCCAAAAGATAGTGGTAATTTTAACTTTCACCCCAAAGGTTGTCGAATATGTTCGGCGAAGAATGGACGGCCAATGTTCCCCTTTGAACAGCGAAAGAGAAATCTTGTGCGGCCAAAGGAGTCGGTCGAATTGGTTTTAATGGAGTCGGTGACTTATTGTTGATTTGGGTTGGTGGAGACCGACCAAGCGATTATAGAAGGGTGCCCATGTCCTTAAGAAAAGGGGCCAACTTAATACTTAAATTGAATTGAAAAGCCTTTAGAGGCTTGGGTTAAATGAATTTGAAGGTTTATTTTAAAATGGGACCGTATGCTGCAGTGGGAGGCCGAATGAATCGAGTATTGCCGTGGGCGGCCAAAGTAAAGGGAAGACTGCAGTGGTGGGCGGCCGAGTAGGAACAATGGGCGGACAAGTTTTAAACCACACCTCTTTTTTTAAAAAAAGAGTGTGTAAAGGCTTAATCAAAAGCCTTGCATGGTGGCGATAGCGTGCACGCAAAATTTTGACAGTGCGCCGCAGGAGAACTGAGAGATGGTGACGTCCATGGGCCGTTTCGGCCCGAGTGCAAGACCAGTGAAATGCTCCCAAGACCAAGGCGATGTCTTCTATACTCATTGTGTTCGTTTTTGCAATGGTCACTGGTGATGCTTTTTGCCAAGCAAGGGTGAATTCCCACAACCGTGCTATGCTTTGTTTATGTCGAACCTCATGTTGGCTAAAAGATGTTGTAGTTACACATCCGTAAGCTCCTTGTGTGATAAAAGGCCGTCGGGTGTTACACTCTAATCCTTCTTTCTTTCCTGCAATCTTCCTCTCTAATTAAACTTTCGGATGTCGTACTTCATGACAAGGCAATTGCTCACTTGAAAAAAAAATTCTTTTGACTCTTTCGAAGTAAAAAATCTTCCGACTCTCCAAGCTTTTCTGCTTTCTCTTGACTTCACAATCCGCAATGATTATGCATTACAATTGAAGGTGAACACTCGACATACCAATTTTGATCGTTATGAAGCCGAATTGGAAATTAGTTTGCCGATTAGCCACCAATTAACAATCGAGTTTTCTTCTGCAAATTCGATCAATTATACTTTGAATTTCCACGAGTCCTTGAATCCTTGAATTGCAAGGTCGATGAATTGCAATTGGGATTTTGTCGATTAGAGGAACTCCTTCTTAAGATTGAAATCTGGTGCCGATTTATCCTCGAACCTGAGGCTCTGATACCACTGTTGGGAGAAGAGGGGGAGATCGACCGCTTAAAATATTCAACACAAGCTTCCAAGCAATCACCATCAACCTGTCCACCTATTCTTCCAATTTCCATGCATACACACTCACCTAGACTATGACACACACACACACACACACACACACACACACACACACACACACACACACACACACACACACACACACACACAGTAAACATAGAATTGACATAGACATGCTTGTAAGAGAGAGTAAGAGATGTGTAAGAGATGGAGATTAGATTAGAGAGTACACAGCAAATAACCATAGCATAAGAGAGTAGAGAAGAGAATCTGCAAGAGAAAGGCCTAAATCTAGCCCCAAACTCCACGGCACCTCCCTTGTGGAGTTGGTATTTAATATATTATTTTTGAGTTTAAGGTGCCAAAATTTGAGGCCCCTCTTTTTACAACCACTTTACTTTTGTAAATGAGTGAAGCTCATTAGTTCTTGCATGACCCATAAGGGGAGTTCCCACTACAACTATTTACAGATCCATAGTGGCTTATTGCAATGATGTTCTAAGATACTGTGCAAATATAAAATGGCCAAGAGTAATTGCCGTCGCCTCTTCATCAACTTCCCGCATTCCACTCTACAAAATCATCATCAACTCAATTAGTAAAATAAATAGACAACACATAATTAACCATTACGCCAGCTATCCCAATTGCAGCTAACCACTACAAGAGGAGGGTGTCCAGTCTCATAACACATGAGAGACAGACTCGAGAGAGGTAAACAATTCACGATGTGAGGTAATGTACTTTGTAGAACCACTGTCGAAATACCACACATGGGAATCTGCACCAACTGACAAGCATGGATCATGGACAACAGGATTGTAAGTGCACTCTGCACTAAACTCCCATTCTGCATCAACATCAGCACGACAGTCTCCTTTCACAGAAGACTCAACAATGGCTGCATTTGTAGTGGAACCAGCATTTGTAGTGGAACCACCCTCTTTCTTCTTAGCCTCTTTGGCCTTCAACTTAGGAAGTGACTTGATCAAGTGATCATTAGCTTTACAATAATGGCAACGAATCTTCTTTTTTCCCTTATCACCATAATTTCCAAGTGAAGTGCTGCTAGCAGAAGCATTAGGGAAAGAATTTTTGCCAACTCGCAGCAGAACCATAAGAAGTGGCTACATTGCTGTTACCACCCTTTCTTTGAGAAGTAATTAAAGCCTGTTCAATTGCACATTGTCTAGTCATATTTTTCTAGAAAGTGACTCTTGCAACAGCAATGTGCATAATGCATCAAACTTGACAACTTTAGGATTTCCTTGGTTCATAAGTTTCCAAGTACTAGCAAAAGTCTGGTTAGGCATCAAGAACATTCTGCACTAGGGAACTGTCTAAAATGACTTGACCTGCAGAAATGAGTTGCTCATTGATATCCTTGACACTAGCAAGGAAAGTGTCCATATCATCTTCCTCATGCATAATCTTCGACTCCAACTCTTTACGCAGCAAAGAAATTTTAGCCTCATTGCGACTTGCATAAAGACCAACTAGAATATCCCAAGCCTATTTTGTAGATGTGCGCTTCACAGACAATGCAATCAATGCATGAGCCTACGCATCCTTAACATCCCAACGAGCTTGTTCTGTCGTAGGCAAAAACAACTCTAACAGCAGCAATCCTTGCAGCAAGACCTGCAACATCCTCAACATTGCCTACATCCTCAGAACCAGGATGTACATCAATGCCTTGCACAATGTTACAGACGCCCTTTGACACAAGGACATGTTGCATCACATAAGCCCACATAGGGTAGTTTTCCCCATCCAACCTGTCCTCAGCAGAGCCAACATCTTGAACACATCTCTGTTGTTGTTGTCATCCATACGGTAAATGCTGCACTGATGTGAAAACTGCTCGAAAATAGGAGAAACGGAGCGGGAACAACACGTGCTATATAGCACAAACCGTAGAAGACTATAAGGGACCTATTATGCAGAAAACGGCACTGACAGAAATTTTACACAAAATGACGAAATAGCTTGTGCAGTACTGCCTGTAGTGGAAATGGAGGCCGAAATGAGCCCGAATCAAAAATATGAGCAGACCAAGCTCTATGAGCTTTCCCGAAGTATTTGTCGACCTAAAAATGCTCGCCAAAGCTCACTAAAATCAGAGAAAGTGAGCAGGCGTGTACTGGAGCATCTAGCGACTAAGCCCGGGAAGACGCAACCTGCTCTGATACCAATTGTTGGAATTAGGGTTGCAGAAAAACACACACAGCTTGGAAAAGACGAAGGAAGCTCAAGGCACACAATAGAGAGTGTATTACTTAGTGTGCAATGGAAAGATGGATGGCCCTAGAGTGATGGGCGTATATACAATGCACGGGGGAAAAAACCTCCTAAAGAGGGAAAAAATGCCCCGGTAATCCTAGTGTGTTCACACACATCACTACCACATATATATGGTAACAACGTGCACTATACTAAAGAATTATGTTTTTGCCTTCTTATCACCTCCAGGCTTTTGAAGAAGCCTTCTACACCGGCTTCTTCACCATCAGGACAGATATATTCGGCCCGACGCTACTGGCTCAACATGCGAGATATGAGTCCCTTCACAAGATGAGAGGAAGCCTACACTGAAGAAGCAACTCAACATCCATGTCGGGGAGGACATGAACAAGGAGGGGGGAGTGTTAGCAACGGGACACCACCTATGGAGCTCGGCGGAATATTATTTTTGTAATTATTCATTTATTGAGAAAAACCGACATTTCACCTTTGTAAATATTTGGGCTTACAGAAGATTCCAGATTGTATCCCATTTTTGACATTCAGATTGAGTAGATGGTTAAATTGGAACATTAGGGTTTGAGATTGTAAGGTATTTATACCACTTTTGACTTTAATGAAAAAAACCTTTGTCATTTTTAAAAAGTTACGTCTGTGAGTCAGCGTACTGTGTACGAGAGAGAGTGAGAGTTTCATCTTGACTCTACACGCGCATCGGTGGTCGGAATCGAGTGCAAAGAAGTGCAGTGTATTGCCCCCGACGAGAGCTACGCGTCGATACCTACATTGAGGGTGCACGGTCTGGTTTTGCGGGCTCGATCTACGAGCTTCATCTGGTGATTCGGTGAGCATACGTTATCCATTTTTTCATTTCAGCATATCCACGCATTCACATTGAGTAGAGCTACACATTAGGCACTAGTTTTCAAAAACGATGACCTGCAAATTTCGACGAGACATCCTACGTGATTTTGCACCAGGTATTTAGGGTTGGGATTTTGGTTCATGGACCTTAGGGAGAGCGACCTATTGGTGTTAGTAGGGTCTCCTTCAAGTTCTGTGGTGTTTCGAGGACGTTTGATGGGTATTTGGCTCTTGTAAGCGTTGTAGGAAATCTCCTCTTATGCACTCTTGAAGGCTGTAGCTTAGACATTGGGTAGAGACATCTGTAGGAATTAGTCGAAAGCTGGTCGAGTGTAGGTTGACACCCTATGCTTGCTTCCACATGCCTGCAGGTCGAGCTTCGTCCTTAGCTGAAAAATCTTGTTAGGTGAGTTCTCGTTGTGCTGACGTCCGTCGCGGCGTATCCGCCAACATACCCCCATTGAGATCAAGACTATTCAAATATTCAACTATGTACAAATAAGTGTTTTCCTCTGACACAAAAATTGAATCTACACTAAGATACTATGTGTAGTCTCCACAGATTCTTTGCAATACAAATTCATTGATTATAGATACCTCCTTATTTCAAGGAGTGAGTATTGCTTGATCTCTAAAACAAGCAATCATGTTCTTGAATAAGAGACAGAAATCAATATATTAAGTTGAAGAGGCAACTCCAACTTCATGTGCGAAGGTTTTCTTACTTTATCTAAAACTTCTCCATCATGCACGTCACCATTGCCAATGTCAATGACCTAACATGAAAAAATGTGTTCAATCTTGTCAATATAAAAGCTATGTATGTATATATTCTTGGTAAGTCCCAATACTTTTATACTTTTCCATATATCAGAATGATAGAGCGATGCATTTACAATATTTGCATGAAAACCTTTGCACAAAACAAGAATTATTTGTCTAAAGTCTCCTCCAAAAACAAAAACTTTGTCACCCAAAAAAGTGTCTTGCTACATGATATTCCTTAGAGTTCTATCCAATGTATCATGAGAGCTCATCCGTACAAGAAAAGCTATACTCCTTAGGAGTTTTGCAAGTTGATTATTTTTCTTTATGTTGTAAGTAGAAGTTTGGAATTGAGTTCCAAAGGTATCTTAAATCTACAATGAGTTGTTTTTCCATTAGACAAAAGCAAAGCTGAAAAACATGATGATGCACATGCAAGAGCAATCTTACATTGACCTTGTACTTGTGAAGATAGTGTATTACAAAGCTAAGCCTTTAATCTTGGGCCATTTAGACCATCCAAGAAGAATGTATTTTTTGATTGCTCATCAATTTCTTGTGGCACTTTCTTGTAAGCATATCATTGATCATCATTTAATGAATTATTCGTGTGATCTTCCATAGTACACTGCTCATCTACATCTACATTGAACATTGTCTCTTTTGCCATAGCACCACTTTTACTTAAAACTACAATTTTTTGGTCTATAGGAGGCAATGAATAATCACAAAGCATCTTGTCATGTCGCTCTAAGAAGATTTTTATATTAACTAGAGCTTGGTTTTTTGCAACACTAATGCGTTGTGAGTGCGTGTAGTGTGAATGCATGTGTGCACGATGCGGTGTGGTGTGTGCAAGGAAGGGAAGAAGCAAGACCGCATTGTGTGGGTGGAGTAGGCTTCAAGAAAGAGAGGAGATCCTTATTCTTTTAGATATAAGAAGAATAAGGAATGGATGTACAGTAGGTCGGTGGTTGGCCACCTAGATGCAACCGTATTGAGTCTAGTGATAGATGAGCATGCGTTCCATGCAAGAGTCTGCATGTAAATTCCACATAAAACTTTGTATGGCCTTCAAAGCTCCATGATGCACCATGCTAGTTCCATTCACCGTATGACTGGCAATCTTTGTTGTAAATTCTCCCACTATAGCTGCTAGGTTGGGCCTTGATACTAGTAGGTTGTACATGAGACACCCGCACACTAACAAGATTTGCACAAACCTTGTCGTCCTAGCCTCCCTTGTGCTATTTGCATGCATTGCTCATCAAGACTACGCCAGCATATGCAACTATCACTCCTACAAGAGTGGATACAAGAAGACTAAATTGTGCCCAAGCTGAACAAACCTATCAAAGTGGGAGTTAGGATTCAACCACTAAACCATCAGAGAGTAAAATTAAAGATACGCATAAAACATGGCAAAATCTAGGAAAAATTCGATAGACTTTTCCCTAAAAATTGAGTTAAAACTCAAAAATCTCACAAAAACTGCATGAAAATAGACACTCAATGTCTTAGTAAACAGATCTACAAATGGTAAACATGCACTGTCAAAAGCGTGGCAAACTGGCTCACTCCTAGATGAGTGGCTCTATGGACAAGTGGACCTGTCCAAAAAACCCTATAAACCTTTGAATCTACCAACTTGTAAGCTACACCTAGCTCAAGTTGTATCCACAAATGCATATATAGCATAAATTGCACAAAATCATGCTCAAAAAACCCTCTGGAATGCCCCACACAATCATACATGAGCACTATATGTGCCACATAATCCTCCACTCGAAAGAATATGTAACCTGTGAACAAAACGCTTGAAATTTGGCACAGACTACCTTGCTGGTCAAAAAACATGTTGACTAAAAACCAAACACAAAGCAAAACCAACTGCCTATATATATAAACATCGTCCAAGAGCCAAAGGTGAAAATTAGGGAACCGTCAAAGCTGAAACACCGTTAAGGGGGTTACAAAGGAGACAGTGCACTGCAAAGCCGCTCCAAACGAAGGCTACATGAGAGCTAATGCCGCTCTCACTTGATTTGTCTCTAGGTAAGTCAAAATCGGGAATTCGGGGTTCTGGGGATGTCCGTGGTAGCAAAAATGCTTTGGAATGGGCATGAGAGGGTAGCTGAAAGAAAAGCTACACCATAGGAGAGCTAGGACACTCTCTCTTGCTCTCGCTCTTGCTCTAGGCAAAAAAAAAAAGATCGATGGCACCTTCTAACGTTTGACAAAAGCGTTGATGCCATAGTCATCAGCAAAACGAAGCATAAGAACCATTGTCGAGGAGAAAACCGCCAAAAAGTCGATGCCAAAAAGCTAATGTTTGGAGGAATCTACTCTGGATATGCTGAGAAGTTGAGCCAAAATCTAAGAAGAAGATGCCATAGATGTTGAGAGCCGAGGCCAATGCCGGGAAATTCATCACCTCCAAGGATGATCGGACTAGATCCCTCTCTCTTGATCTCTCTGCTCTATCCGCGGTCCATGCCAAAGAAGCCAGTCCATAAAAGTGGATGTCAAAAGTGCCACAGAAGTCTTTGTCAAGTGTGAATCCAAGAGTGTGTGTGTGTATGCCTCTACACACCCTCCCTTCTCCAAATTTATGAACTCGCTTTCTCTACCTCTTCCAAGGCCGAGAGAATGCTTCACAATGTTGGTTCTCTCTCTCTCTCTCTCTCTCTCTCTCTCTCTCTCTCTCTCTCTCTCTAGTGTGTGTACACACTCTTAGAGAGCATAATTTTTTTCTTCTTCTTTGTAGAGCAGCTCTACTGCAGCTTGTGTGTATTTGTGTGTGTGTGTGTGTGTGTACACACACACACACACACAAGTACACACAACACCAATCCCCTTCTTCTTGTTTCTTGTGTGCCTAGCCTTGATTTCCCCCAACGCTGCTCACTTGCTAATTACTTGCAATTCATTCCAATGCTGATCAATGTTGTAGAGGCAGTGGAATTTCTAGCTTGTGAGCTCCAATTGCAAGCTCCTTGTGTGTGTGTGTGCACTCTCAAGCTCACTCCCAAGCTCTACCAACGCTACCTGTGAGCTGCTATTCTTGCACACACACTTGCCTGCCTTGAAAGCTCCAATTCTCACAGCTCCCACTTTTTGATTTTGACAGGGATTCAAAGGAGGAACCTAATCCCCTTCTTGTTGCTCAAGTTCCCCCTCTTGGCTGCTCAATTGCTCGATTCCCTACTCTTACTTGCTAAGCTTGCCCTTGATATGTTTCTCCAAGCCTTTAAATACTCACAACGCTACCTAAGCATTCTCACACACATGGTCGAAATTGGCTACCCGACCTTGCTATCGGTTGCAATTGTCAAACTTGTGTGTCTCACACACACGACATCAAGCTCCCCATTAATGGTTCAGCTTTGCTGCTTGAGAGTCAAGCACAAATTTCAAGCTAAAGTGCCAAGCTTTGCATAGCCTACACTCAAGATGCTACACTTCACTTAAGGCTTTCGATATCAAGATGCTCAACAAGCGACAATCGCCAGTTCATATCTCTGCTTGTTAGACTTGCAGATCCCAAATTTGCTACTCAAAATTTCCAATTGGCAAGTGAAATTGCCTTGTTGTAGTGAGTGCAAATTTTCTACCGCCCTGTTTGATCTTGCTTGATTCTACAGAGCTCACAAGCCTTTCTCCCAAGCTTTGCTTACAGCCGAGCTGCACCCCACTTCCAAGCTTGAGCTTCACCAAACTTTGAAATGCTTAAAAACCTTCCAAGACACTCACTACTCAATTCTCTGCAGAACGTCAATTCTACCAAGATTCCATTCAAGCTTGAGCACAAATGGAGCTGCGCACGTCAGGGAGCTTCGAGATCCAATACCTCTTCTCAATGTGGTCGATCTGCTCCGATCCAATTTCGTCGTGCCGGATCTATGACTGCCAAGCTCAAGCTTCCATAGCTGAGCTTTGTTTCTTTTTCATCTAGCCAAGAAGCCATCACATGTACACCAATTGCCAAGCTGTTGCTCTGATATTAGTTGTGAGTGCGCATAGTGCACATGCATGTGTGCATGGTGCGTACAGTGCATGCGGGGAAGGGGAGAAGCGAGACTGTGTTGTGTGGGTGGAGCAAGCTTCAAGAATGAGAGCAGCTCCTTATTCTTCTTATACCTAAGAAGAATAAGGAATGGATGTACATCGGGTGGGTGGGCGACGGGCGGCCACCCAACGCATGGATAGAGGCGTAATGCCTTTACCCCAACATGCGGATGCTTGCATCATGCACACACATCCTTAGTGCATAAGCCTATAGTCCTAAAGTTATGTACAAAATATTTACCATCACTACAAGAGATCAATTAATTATTATTGACGTCCATGGTGAGCACCAATATATGGATTGCTAAAACTGGAGGGAGACCCAATTTTAAAAAAAAACAAATTTTAGAATACCAATGTTTATTTAGATGCTCATATTGATGATTATTTTGATGCGCATATCGATATGTATATAAATGCATTTCTAATGCCTATACTGATGCCCACACATAAAACCGAACGCGCAAGTTTATTTTCACATTTTTTATCCATTTCTTCTCTTCTCCTCCTTGCTCCTTTGCTGCCAATGTCCGTCATTACTACACATCTGCGATGTTGGGGCAAAAATCTTATAGGAGTTGCAGAAATCTTCCAAACTCTTTGTGCTCACATAGCCCGAATGTGAGTGCTCTATCTTTTTCTTTTTTTTGCATATATACACACACACATGCACATAAACACATAAATAAATACAAACACACATATATTTGCACATAATTAAGCACACTATGTGCACCCATGTGCACACACAAACATTTTCAAATAAAATATAAAAATTGAATTATATTTGTCATTTTTTTATTTTCACTAAATATTATCATAAACAAACAAATACATTGAAATTTATTTATCATAAGTATTTAATAAAAGAAAAAATAATTGAGTTAGGTTTATTTATATATATATACTTTACATTGATGCAATTTTTAAAAATTATTTAGTTCGTGGTACTTTTAAGTTGTGACTTTCTATAGGACAAATCGTTAATTATGTTAGTGACCTATGGTTAACTACCAAATAAAAGTGGTTGTGTAAATGTTAGTGTTAGGATGCTTTAGATTAGAGATTGATATAGTTTTAGGTTATAGTGTTAGGGGCTAATTTGATCATATTTGTCCGTTTAGAACTTGTCATTTAGGTTAGATTATTAGGGTTTTGGGCGTCTTATTTCATTTAGAATGTACTTGCCATTTAGGCTACATTAGTAGATTTTAGCCATCTTAATTCGTTTTGCCATCTTATAATGCTAGTTTAGCTGTTTAGGAGTTGGCCCTGTATAGCTAGCTAAAGTTGCCCGCTCTAAATTGTCTTTTGACCGGATTAGTTTGGATGTTTTAATCCATTAACGGCTAGAAATTTAGGGTTAGCAGCTTTTGGTTTGGCCGCTAATAGTTGGCGGTCTGTGTTAGATTGCTTAGGATAAAGCGGTTTTTGGTTTGTCCGCTACGAATTGGCGGTCTGTGTATTATCAATTAGGGTAAAGTGGATTCTGGTCTGGACGCTACGAGTTGGCGGTCCTTGTTATATCGCTTAGGGTAAATCGACTTTTAGTTTGGTTGCTAGGAGTTGGCCTTGTAAAGGCGCTTAGGGCTGGCCGTCTGTGTATTATCAATTAGGGTAAAGTGGATTCTAGTCTGGACGCTACGAGTTGGCGGTCCTTGTTATATCGCTTAGGGTAAATCGACTTTTAGTTTGGCTGCTAGGAGTTGGCCTTGTAAAGGCGCTTAGGGCTAGCCGTGCAAAGATGCTCCAAACCAATTTAGGATCGCTTTAGTTTGGCCATTTTAGTCTGCTTAGATGTAACTAATTAGAGTTATCAGCTTATGGTTTGGCCATTTCAATCCACTAAGGGTTGGTCGTGTAAAGGCAATTAGAGTTGGCCAATCCAAAGAGACTTAGGGTCATATAGATTTGTCTATTTTAGTCCATTTAAGGTTAGCCACTGCGGCTATTAGTTTGTGGGCTAATAGTTGACCATGTTTAGTTGCTTAGGGTTGGCCGTGTTTGGCTACTTTAGGATTGTGCCCTTAAGGTTATCTGCTCTAAATCGGCTCAATGTCGCATTAGTTTAGCCGTTTCAATCTGTTTAGGGTTATCCATTTAGGGTAAGTGGCTTATGGTTTTAGCTCTTCTTGGTTGGACTATTTCAATCCACTTAGGGCTATCCCTTCGGGGTTAGCGGCTTTTGGTTTGGCTGCTCTAAATCATCTTAGTGTCACATTAGTTTAGCCATTTCAATCTGCTTAGGGTAAGTGTCTTATGACTTCAGTTCTTCTTGGTTGGGTTGTTTCAATCCGTTAGGGTTAGCGTCTTTTGCTTTGGCCGCTCTAAATTGATTTAGGGTCGCATGAGTGTAGCCATTTCAATCTGCTTAGGGTAAGCCACTTAAGTAAGCAAATTATGGTTTCAACTCTTCTCCATTGGGTTGTTTTAGTCTTCTTAGGGGCAGTTGCTTAGGGTTAGCGGCTTTTGGTTTGGCCGCTAATAGTTGGTGGTCCGTGTTAGATTGCTTATTAGTGAAAAGGGGCTTTTGGTTTGGCCGCTAGGAGTTGGTGATCCATGTTAGATCGCTTAGGATAAAGAGGCTTTTGGTTTGGTCACTAGAGTGGTTTGTGCTAGATCACTTATGATAAAGCGGCTTTTGATTTAGCTATTAGGAGAAAAAATCCGTGTTAGATCACTTAGGGTAAAGTGGCTTTTGGTTTGGCCGCTAGGAGTTGGCCTTGTAAGGTTCTTAGGGTTACCCATGTAAAGACGCTCTAAACCCATTTAGGATTGCTTTAGTTTTTCCATTTCAATCTACCTAGATCTAACTAACTGTAGCTAGTAGCTTATGGTTTGGCCATTTGAATTCGCTTAGAGTTGTTCTTGTAAAGGTGATTAGGGTAGGCCATGTAAAGTTGCGTAGAGTATTAGAATGTTAGGGCACTTTGTGATGGAGCATTGGGATCCTTAGGATCAGGAGAGAAATAATTATATCATTGATTCCATTCACAAAGAGTACATGCCAGCAGATGGATACAATCTAATCTCCAATGATTGGATCCTAGATGAGGCTATTGCGACAATGTCACATCGCCGATTAGAGGCACGAGATAGATACAAGAATGATGATCCAAATCCTATAGGGTTGGATACAGAGGAGTGGATAGCGTCATGCAAGAAATATAGGAGCATTTTGATAGGTTTCAACAATAGAAAAATGCAGCAAGAGTACACCTACAGTCTGTAGGATCATCTCATCTTGTGAGTGGAGGCTACGAGACTCTTCGACATGAGTTTGTAAGTGTCATACACCATTTAAATAGCATATGTACATATGTTTTTCTAATTTTTATCTTATGGTTAAGTGTTTATAGTAAAATAACTTACCATAAAGCGTCCTCTGACTCGTTGAGAAGAGAAATACTCAAGCATAGATTGTCGCCTCTTCTCTATCAGCTTCAGGATTAGGGAGAGGCCGTCAATTGGGAGGCATTACCTTGACGAGTATGGTTTATGTATATCTTTTCATCAAGTATAGTTATTGTATAGCTAGTTATAGTTATGATTTTGGTTATGGAATTGCTCTTTGCTTATGGTTTTGAAATCATGTTATGGTTATGGTTGTCATAAAATCTAATATCTAACCAACGCAATGATTTTATCATATTAAACTGATCATTTAATGTGGGATAATAAACATGAACAAGGGTTAGAATATAGACATGTGCTTATGGGTCTATCTCAACATGGGGCCAATAATAAAGGGGTCCAAATGAGAGATAATATGTCAAAGAGCAAGGCTAGCTAATGGAGCTTAAATAAATTAGGGTTAGCTTCATTAAAGACCTCCAATGGTTAGTGTCACCTTTGAACTTAGGCAAGCTAGGGTTGTGCTTGAGGTGGGAACCTGACTTTCTTGAGGTGCTTGATGAGACTGAGATGCTTGAGGTGCTTGTCATTCTTGAGATGCTAGGGTCGTATTAAGGGCCAAGCTTGTGGTGGGAACGGGGCCCAAGGTCGAGGGGCTTGAGGTGTCAAAAGGTCAACAAGGATCCCTAAAAGGAGGGGGCGAGCCCTACAAGTAGGGGCATGAGAGAGAACACACATATCCTCACACAATGAAATCCTAGACCAAGATGCTTGAGGTGCTTGTCATTCTTGAGATGCTAGGGTCGTATTAAGGTCCAAGCTTGTGGTGGGAACGGGGCCCAAGGTCGAGGGGCTTGAGGTGTCAAAAGGTCAACAAGGATCCCTACAAGGAGGGGGCGAGCCCTACAAGTAGGGGCATGAGAGAGAACACACACATCCTCACACAATGAAATCCTAGACCAAGGAGGCAACAAGGACACGTGTCAAGCTCCTCTTCATGTTGTCCTCATAGTGTGCCTAAAGCCTATTGGTTGGCCTCGCAAGGGGTCCAATGATGATTTAGTAATTTAATTAATTTTTTATGCATTTATCAAGTCCTTTCTCTCAAAGGGGAAAGGGGGACGCTTGTCCCAAGGCTAGCATGCTTGCTTGATACGCACTTTGCATGTGATTGTCTAGGCTTGTAGGGGTCCAATGAGCTTCCATGTTGTGCTAGAAGAGGGGGTCAACCAAAGCAATAAGGGTGCTAGCTAGGGGGGTATACTCTCCCACTCTCTCGCTCTCTCTCTCTCATGTTGTGAGTTGCAAAGTGCAAGAGCTCCAACTCCTTTTCTAAGCTAGTAGATAAATTGAGAGCCTACACCAACACTCTTGACTATGGAATGCAAATCCAACCAAGAGCCATGTTTCAATGCTTTCTTCATCTTCATTACTATGCTATTATGTATGCTAGCAAGAAGAGTGATGATAAGTGAGGAACTATTTCTTTCTCCTATGAATGTTTTTTCTTCCTCTTCCCTACCCTCATTCCCTGCTATCTCTCTCCGCCTTTGAAGGTGTTTGAGGCCTTGGGACTAAGGCAAGGGATGGTTAATGATTTTTACAAAGTCTATGTTATACTCGTGATGCATGAAGCTTTCCATATTCATTGCATCACCTAGGTCACAAGGAACACAAAGATTGTATTGTACCAAGTCTCTCTTGATGGGAGAATCTATAATACAAAAGCCTATTGGAGGGGGGACCGGCTCCACATAAATCTGGTCCTCAGCTATTGTGAAGTTCTCTAAACTCTCTGGATGAAAGCATGTTAACCTGTCATGCTTTTTCATGTCCCAGACAATGCTAACTAGAACAATTTTGACATATGCTAACTAGTACAATAACCTGAGCTACATCTCCAAGATCTATGACATATGATATATCAATAGAAAGCACTTGAAACAAGGAATCCAAATGTACAACCTCCGAAAAATTTTAATATTATTTGTAAAAAGTTTACCGGACGCCCAACTTTTTGAAGATGTGCTAACTTGAAACTGCTAACTAGCACAAAAAGCGTGACAGGTTAACATGCTTTCACCCCTCTCTCTTGCAAGATTATTGTTCATGCCAAGTTAATTAAGTATTATGATTAAGTTGCTACCACTAAATAAGTTCACCCTCTATGTTCTCAAAGTAGTCTTACAAAAATTCTCTCTTTAATTTTCCTAATTCCACTATTCTCAAAGCTCATAGGCCATTTCCATTAAATTGGTGTCAGAGCCATTGGTTTCTCTTTTCTTGCTTAAGAAGAGAGGTCCTTAAGTTTTCCATGAAAGGTTGGGCTTGTTTATTGCAATAGGATAAGTGGGACATGGAAGACCATATTAGGTAAAGTGGGAAAATCCCAATTCCCAGGTTGGACAACTTTCAATATATCATGTACAAAATATAGAGATTTTGTCAAAAATTTGAGTTTTCTTAAGGTCTCATTCCACTTTATGCACATACAATACACAATGAAAACAACTAAAATACCATGGTTTCAATCAATTGGATTATTAGGAGACCAGTATATTGCATCCATTATCGTTGTCTATGTTCTATTGTCCTACCTACAACTTATCTCTACATGGAGAGCTTGGTTTTTAGGTCCACCACTTGTCCAAGTTAATGTAAAAGCGACTCAAGGTTCACAACTTGTGAAAGTAAGGATCCATCGAGGAATACAATCCACTTGGCTATTTTTCCTTAATTTATTGCATGTGATATTCAAGCAAGGTCCACTTCTAATCTATAACTTCTTAATTTGAGGCATGGGGCATACATAAAATATGTAGCATATGCTCTATTGTCTCATAGGAAGGTTGGTTTCAAGGTGCACTTATCCAGGCTAGCCTATCTTGGAGAAATGATGGATCTTGCTTCTCTCGTTGTTTCAATGGAGACTAGCTTGGACAAGTGGTGGACCTTTGCTTCTCTCTATGTTTCAATAGAGTTAGCTTGGAAAGTGGTGACCTTGGAAAAAAACCCCCATGTAAAACATATCATGGGTATTCCAAGTGATTGGAAATATTACCATTTAAGATATAACCTTATAGGTTGGACAACTGGAGCCTAGCTTGGAGAAATGGTGGACCTTTGATTCTCTCCATGTTTCAATGGAGCCTATCTTGGAGAAATGGTGGAGCTTTCTTCTGTCCATGTTTCAATGGAGCCTAGCTTGGACAATTGGTGGACCTTTGCTTCTCTCTATGTTTCAATAGAGTTAGCTTAAACACGTGGTGGATCTTCAAACTAAACCAACTACTATCAATGTTTCCTAGCTTGGACAAGTGGTGGAGTGTTTCTCCTCTCCATGTTTCAATGGAGCTTAGCTTGGACAAGTGTTGGACCTTAAAACAAAAACCCCATGTACAACATAGCATGGATTTTCTAGATTTCAATGGAGTCTAGCTTTAACAAATGGTGGAGCTTGCCTTCATCCATGTTTCAATGAAACTAGCTTGGACAAGTGGTGAACCTTGTAACAAACCCCCCCCATGTACAACATATCATTGGTTTTCTAAGTGATGGGAAGGAATACCATTCAAGATATAAACTTATAGCTTGGATAAGTAGTTGACTTTAAAACCAAATTCATCATAATACAATGAAATATAGATCAGCCAATTCCTAAATCTTGAGACCAAACCTCCCATGCTATTAGAGATAATATATTGGATAAGTGGTGGACCTTCTATTATTTTCCCATGCCTAATTTAGACAACCGGTACACTTTGCAGCTATAAAGGTTGGACGAGTGGTGGAGCCTTGTTTCTATCCATGTTTTAATGGATCCTAGCTTGAAAAAGTGGTGGACCTTGGAAAAAAGCTTCCATGTACAACATATATGAGGTTTTCCATGTTTTAATGGAACCTATCTTGGACAAATGGTGAAGCTTGCTTCTCTCCATGTTGATTTTGGAACTACCTTAGACAAGTGGTGGAGCTTTGCTTTTCTACTCTTCATAATACAATGAAGTATAGGTTGGTTACATGGTGAATCTTAAGGACAAACCTCCCATTTTACTAGATATGATAGGTTGTACAAGTGGATCAACCTTCTATCATTTCTCCATGACTATATTAGACAATTAGTAGACCTAACATCTCTCTATGTTGTCTAGAGATGAGCTTGGACAAGTGATGGACCCTGCTTCTCTCTTCGCTTGGTTTACTAGTTTGAAGACTCAATATATATACTTTCTTAGATCTAGCTTGAACAAGTGGTGGACCTTGTATCCACAATCTTAATTCATTACCAAAAAGTACATGAAAAAATAACATAGGAATCTTGATTTGAAGGTCAAGCAATTAGGTTCCAAATGCACATAATAATATATTTTCCACCCATAAGAAAAGAAAGTTAAATATGTTATTACCAAATTGACAAAGGTAACGTCCAAGAATTCTAGCTTTGCATCTTGTTAGATCTAAATCTTCATCAAGGCGACATGCATGTATACATCAACTTTCAAGCCATTCAAGAATACATGCACTTAGATTCCATAGTTTTCTTTTCAAAGTCTTTTAGGTTCTAAAACTCTTTCACATAAAGTATGTAATGACAAAATTCTTGAAGCAAACATTTGTGCCCAAGAAAAAGATCCCTCTCACATATTTAAAGTCCATGAATTCTCTAATCCACACTTACAAGTTTTATTTTGACATCAAACATCAATTCTCTCATAGTTACAAATAAATGCAACCTCGATATGAATTGACAAAAAATGAATTTCTTTTACTATATGACCCAACATAGGCCCCAATCAAATAAAAAATGAGTCCCCAAAAATTTGGGTGCACTCTAGCAATAAATCAGAGTCCCCTTACAATAGGATGCACTCCAATAGTACATTGAAGTCCCCTTAGAGTAGGGTGCACTCCATTGAAGTGTTCATAAAATTGACACACCTTATAAAAAAAAAAAAAAAAGACTATATCAAATTATACAAATGTTGAAAGATACACACTAGAATAAAAAAAGCATCTTATGGCCATATTTATTCAATGCTTTCGTGTTGACAAGTACACACCAAGGACATAATTTGTCTCAGGATCACTATACTGATTTACAATTGTGTTGTATGTATAGACTCTCTTATCTCTTGCATACAACCATCCTACCAACCATGGAATTATGGTTCTCTGCAAGAAGTTTTGAAGTTGCTCGGAAGTTTGCCTCCACATCTTTGGAAATATAAGATATGTCCCTGGCATGTTCCACATCACCCTATATGAAGTGTCATCAAAAATTAAGGTATTGTTTGCATCCAAATCCTCAAATATCTTCCAAATATCACTCAATTTTTTGTGATAAACCCTTGTAAATCCTAACATGATATTTGGATTTTGGCAATTTTTGTTACTCATTAACACCTTGAACTTGGTATACTGCTCAAGAAAACATTTTTGTGTGATGCGTTGCACCCTTGTTAAGTTATAGCAACTCCATATCCATAGCTCAAAGTATTCAGCACAAAAATCCAAAAAACTTTGTGCGTCTGGTCGCACCACATGATAAACTTCATCTTTATCCTCCACAAGTCGCATGTGTTGAGCCCAAGCTGGCATAGAATCTCTTTCATTTCAATTGTCTTGAGAAGTAACCCCTCTAGATCCAAGATAAGTACTCTTTTGATGTCCTTGAAAGCAAGTGGTAAGTGATAAGGAGGTGATTCATTCCTTGGACAAGGTCTTGGAGGAGGTTGGATGGGTAATTCAATAGTTTTCTTCAATTTATGCCAGCATATAGCCAATCCATTTTTCTGTAATGATTCTGAAATTAAAGAACAAGAACACTTAATAAAAACACAACAATAGACGTGAGTTTTACATTGTCTACCCTAAGGTTTTATTAGATACCAAAATCCATCTATGATCTACTCATTAATAGAAAGAATGTCAAATTAAAATCCTGACTCTTTTTTATGCTACACTCTCTCTTAGTCTCAATACCATGGAGTTCAACTAGACTTAAGTCAACTAATAACTACTACTTGTTATTAAAGGTATGCTTGAAGTGCATAAGGCTTAACCAATGCTCTAGTGTAGAATGGGTATTTAGGTCTCAAGGTCTACCACTTATCCAAGCAAAGATCCATTTAGATATGGAAACCCAATTTTTCTTAATATAATGATATAGAGTGGACAAGTGGTGAATCCTGAGACCAAACCACTCATGCTACTAGGGATAATGGGTTGGACAAGTGGTGGACCTTGAATGTAAACCCCACATGTACAAAGTATCATGGGTTTTGGGTATTTCAATGGACTCTAGCATCTTGGAGACATGGTGGAGCTTACTTCTCTCCATGTTTCAATCGAGTCTATCTTGGATAAATGGTGGAGCATCATTCTCTCCATGTTTCAATGGAGCCTAGCTTGGAAAAGTGGTGGACCTTGGAACAAAACCCCCATGTAAAACATATCATCGACGTTACAAGTGGTGAGAAAAAATACCATTCAATATATAACCTTATAGGTTGGACAAGTGGTGGACCATAACACCCAATTATTATTAATATCATGACATAGAGTGGACAAGTGGTGAATCTTGCGACCAAACCTACTAGGAAAAGTAGGTTGGACAAGTGGTGGACCTTAAATGCAAACCCCCCATGTACAAAATATCACTCATGCTACTAGGAATAATTTGGTATTAAGGTCCATGTTTCAATGGAGCGTAGCTTGGACAAGTGGTGGACCTTTGTTTCTCTCTATGTTTCAATAGAATTAGCTTGGACAAGTGGTGAACCTTGGAACAAAACCCCCATGTAAAGCATGTCATGGGCATTACAAGTGGTGAGAAAAAATACCATTCAAGGTATAACCTTATCGGCTGGACAAGTGGTGGACCTTAGCACCCAATTCCTCTTAATATAATGACATAGAGTGGAAAAGTGGTGAATCATGAGACCAAACCTACTAGGGTTAATAGGTTGGACAAGTGGTAGACCTTGAATGTAAATCCCCCATGTACAGAATATCATGGGTTTTGCATATTTCAATGGAGCCTAGCATCTTGGAGACATGGTGGAACTTACTTCTCTCCATGTTTTAATGGAGCCTATCTAGGAGAAATGGTGGAGGTTCCTTCTCTCCATGTTTCAATGGATCCTAGCTTGGACAAGTCGTGGACCTTTGTTTCTCTCTATGTTTGAATATGGTTAGCTTGGACAAGTGGTGGATCTTGGAATGAAACTCCCATGTAAAACTTATCATGGGCATTTCAAGTGGCGAGAAAGGATACCATTTAAGATATAACCTTATAGGTTGAACAAGTGGTGGACCTTAACACATTGTTCTTCTTAATATAATGACATAGAATGTACAAGTGGTGAATCTTGAAACCAAACCACTCATGCTACTAGGGATAATAGGTTAAACAAGTGGTGGGCCTTGAAATAAACCCCCCTAGAGTGTTTCAATGGAGCCTAGCTTGGAAACATGGTAAAGCTTGCTTCTCTCCATGTTTCAATGCAGCCTATCTTGGATAAATGGTGGAGCATCATTCTCTCCATGTTTCAATGGATCCTAGCTTGGACAAGTGCTGGACCTTTGTTTCTCTCTATGTTTGAATAGAGTTATCTTGGAAAAGTGGTGGACCTTGGAACAAAACCCCCATGTAAAACATATCATGGGCATTAAAAGTGGTGAGAAAAAATACCATTCAATATATAACCTTATAGGTTGGACAAGTGGTGGACCTGAACACCCAATAATTCTTAATATAATGACATAGAGTGGACAAGTGGTGAACTTGGGACCAAACCTACTAGGGAAAATACGTTGGACAAGTGGTGGACCTTGAATGTAAACCCCCCATGTACAAAATATCACTCATGCTATTAGAAATAATTTGGTATTAAGGTCCATCTTTCAATGAGCCTAGCTTGGACAAGTGGTGGACCTTTCTTTCTCTATATGTTTTAATAGAGTTAGCTTGGACAAGTGGTGGACCTTGGAATGAAACCCCCATGTAAAAAATATCATGGGCATTTCAAGTGGTGATAAAGGATACCATTTAAAATATAACCTTATAGGTTGGATAAGTGGTGGACCTTAACACCCAATTCCTCTTAATATAATGACATAGAGTGGACAAGTGGTGAATCATGAGACCAAACCTACTAGGGATAATAGGTTGGACAAGTGGTGGACCTTGAATGTAAATCCCCCATGTACAAAATATCATGGGTATTGGGTATTTCAATGGAGCCTAGCAACTCGGAGACATGCTGGAGCTTACTTCTCTCCATGTTTCAATGGAACATATCTAGGAGAAACAGTGGAGGTTCCTTCTCTCCATGTTTCAATGAGCCTAGCTTGGACAAGTGGTGGACCTTTCTTTCTCTATATGTTTTAATAGAGTTAGCTTGGACAAGTGGTGGACCTTGGAATGAAACCCCCATGTAAAAAATATCATGGGCATTTCAAGTGGTGATAAAGGATACCATTTAAAATATAACCTTATAGGTTGGATAAGTGGTGGACCTTAACATCCAATTCCTCTTAATATAATGACATAGAGTGGACAAGTGGTGAATCATAAGACCAAACCCACTAGGGATAATAGGTTGGACAAGTGGTGGACCTTGAATGTAAACCCCCCATGTACAAAATATCATGGGTATTGGGTACTTCAATGGAGCCTATCAACTCGGAGACATGCTGGAGCTTACTTCTCTCCATGTTTCAATGGAGCCTATCTAGGAGAAACAGTGGAGGTTCCTTCTCTCCATGTTTCAATGAGCCTAGCTTGGACAAGTGGTGGACCTTTCTTTCTCTATATGTTTTAATAGAGTTAGCTTGGACAAGTGGTGGACCTTGGAATGAAACCCCCATGTAAAACATATCATGGGCATTTCAAGTGGTGATAAAGGATACCATTTAAAATATAACCTTATAGGTTGGATAAGTGGTGGACCTTAACACCCAATTCCTCTTAATACAATGACATAGAGTGGACAAGTGGTGAATCATGAGACCAAACCTACTAGGGATAATAGGTTGGACAAGTGGTGGACCTTGAATGTAAACCCCCCATGTACAAAATATCATGGGTATTGGGTATTTCAATGGAGACTAGCAACTTGGAGACATGGTGGAGCTTACTTCTCTCCATGTTTCAATGGAGCCTATCTAGGAGAAACAGTGGAGGTTCCTTCTCTCCATGTTTCAATGAGCCTAGCTTGGACAAGTGGTGGACCTTTCATTCTCTATATGTTTTAATAGAGTTAGCTTGGACAAGTGGTGGACCTTGGAATGAAACCCCCATGTAAAACATATCATGGGCATTTCAAGTGGTGAGAAATGATACCATTTAAAATATAACCTTATAGGTTGGACAAGTGGTGAACCTTAACACATAGTTTTTATTAATATAATGACATAGAGTGTACAAGTGGTGAATCTTGAGACCAAACCACTCGTGCTACTAGGGATAATAGGTTGGACAAGTGGTGGACCTTGAATTTAAACCCCTCATGTACAAAATTATGGGTTTAGGGTATTTCAATGGAGCCTAGCTTGGAGACAGGGTGGAGATTTCTTCTCTCAATGTTTCAATGGAACCTATCTTGGAGAAATGGTGGAGCATCCTTCTCTCCATGTTTCAATGGAGCCTATCTTGGATAAGTGGTGGACCTTTGCTTCTCTCTATGTTTCAATAGAGTTAGCTTGGACAAGTGGTGGATCTTGGAACAAAACCCCTTTGTAAAACATAGCATGGGCATTACAAGTGATGATAAAAAATATTATTCAAGATATAACCTTATAGGTTGAAAAAGTGGTGATGGACCTTGACAAGTGGTGAAGGATACCATTTAAGATATACCCTTATAGGTTGGACAAGTGGTGGACCTTAACACCCAGTTCTTCTTAATATAATGACATAGAGTGGATAAGTGGTGAATCTTAAGACCAAACTACTCATGCTACTAGGTATAATACGTTAGATAAGTGGTAGACCTTGAATGTAAACACCCCATGTACAAAATATCATGGTTTCAATGGAGCCTAGCATCTTGGAGACATGGTAGATCTTGATTCTTTCCATGTTTGAATGGCACCTATCTTGGAAAAATGATGGAGGTTACTTCTCTCCATGTTTCAACGGAGCCTAGCTTTGACAAGTGGTGAACCTTTGCTTCTCTCTATGTTTGAATAGAGTTAGCTTGGACAACTGGTGGACCTTTGCTTCTCTCTATGTTTGAATAGAGTTAGCTTGGACAAGCGGTGGACCTTAATATGAAACCCCCATGTAAAACATATCATGGGCATTTCAAGTGGTGAGAAAGGATACCATTTAAGATATAACCTTATATGTTGGACAAGTGGTGGACCTTAATACATAGTTCTTCTTAATATAATGACATAAAGTGTACAAGTGGTGTATCTTGAGACCAAACCACTCGTGCTACTAGGGATAATAGGTTAGACAAGTGGTGGGCCTTGAAATAAAACCCCCCATGTACAAAATAAAATGGGTTTAGGGTATTTAAATGGATCCTAGCTTGGAGACATGGTGGAGCTTGCTTCTCTCCACGTTTCAATGAAGCCTATCTTGGACAAATGGTGGAGCATCCTTCTCTCCATGTTTCAATATAGCCTAGCTTGGACAAGTGGTGGACCTTTGGTTCTCTCTATGTTTCAATAGAGTTAGCTTGGACAAGTGGCAGACATTGAAACAAAACTCCCATGTAAAACATATCATGGGTAGTTCAAGTTGTGAGAAAAAAAACCATTTAAAATATAGCCTTATAGGTTGGACAAGTGGTGGACCTTAACACCCAATCCTTTTTAATACAATGACATAGAGTGGACAAGTGGTGAATCTTGAGACCAAACCTATCAAGCTACTAGGGATACTAGGTTGGACAAGTGGTGGACCTTGAATGTACATCCCCTATGTACAAAATATCATGGGTTTAGGGTGTTTCAATGGAGTCTAGCATATTGGAGACATGGTGGAGTTTGCTTCGCTCCATGTTTCAAGTGGTGGACCTTCAATTATTTTCCGATACCTAGTTTAGACAACCCATACACTTTGCAACTCTAAAGGTTGTACGATTGGTGGAGCTTTGTTTATTTCCATGTTTTAATGGATCCTAGCTTGGACAAGTGGTGGACCTTGGAAAAAAGTCCCCCTTGTACAACATAGCTGAGTTTTTTCATGTTTTAATGGAAGAGAGATTCGACAAATGGTGGAGCTTTTCTTTTCTACTCTTCATAATACAATGATGTATAGGTTGGTTACATGGTGAATCTTAAGGCCAAACCTTCCATCTTACTAGAGATGATAGGTTGGACAAGTGGTCAAGCTTCTATCATTTCTCCATACCTATAATTAGACAATTAGTAGAACTAGCATCTTTCTATGTTGTCTAGAGCTGTGTTTGGACAAGTAGTGGACCTTGCTACTCTCTTCCCTTGGTTTATTAGTTTGAAGACTCATTATATATACTTGCTTAGATCTATATAATTACTCATTAGTTAGGTTACAAGTAGGTACGTAATTTGTTACCCTCAAGGGACTTTGAATATTGAATAGTAAGAAAGTCAAGTGTTGGTTTGAACATCTTTTGCTTATCTAAACTAGACTCTAACTCAATAATAAGTTTCTTAAGTTCCACGAATTGTCCTATCTAGGCTCCAAAAGAGTCTTAATTGGTTTGTGCTAGATTCTAACTTCCTTGATGGGGTAGAATCCTAGAAAAATGAGGCACTATAAGTTTTACCTTAGCTCAAATGGATTTTCACTTAAACTAGACTGCAATTTGGCACTCTAGTATCTTTGTCTCGATGGAGTTTAACACTAGGTTGGTAATGGGACACTTTTATGTCCTGTTAAGTGACCATTTTCCTTGAATTATGTCAAGAGTTTCAAAATGGATTTTGAGATGCTATCTATCTAGAAAGTTGTCTCATGAGCTGAAAAAAACTTGACATTTTTTTTGGAATATCAATTCCATCTTTAACCTTGTCCTTGCACAACATTTCACAACCTAAACTGTGTGAAAAAACGGGTCCTGTTTTTGGCTTTTTTCAACTTTTTGCAACTATACCACTCTATAACCCATGTTTGTGAGGTCTATAATGCTAGAGAACTATCTTTAGTAGTCCTCAGCATGTCCTCATGCTTCTAGGGAGAAATAAATGTTAAAGTTGTAAGTTATGACCAAATTACAAAAATTGTCAAATCCTGTTTTTTAGCCAATTTTAGCTCTTCTATGATTTTTTTGGTGGCTTTCATGATATCCAAATGTAGTTTTGATTTTCTATGTCCCATATTGTAACATAAAGCTAATATTCCTTGAGTTTTGGGGCACCTAATACCCTATTTTGCATAGTACACAACGATGGTTGATTTTTTCTACTAAAGAAGAAAACGAAACATTCTAGTATATCAAGTATAGCTTTTTCAATATTGCTAGTTTCTTGTGACAACTATATGCATTTTGTAGGTAGTAACCATATCTAGTCATAAGGATCAAATTTGGCTAGATATTCAATAGTTTCTATGGGATTCTACAACTCATAATGTTGAACCCAGTTTTTTCATGTTTGCTGTATTTAGCACTTCATCTTTGTCCCCAAGATTCCCCTTGGTAAGAGATGTATTATTCTTTTTACATGCTCCATGGCTCCTTATCAACCTAAAGGACAATAGTGAACTAAAAAAACATGCATATATTATTTGTATTTAGCGTGGCTATAGAAACTTTGATGACATGTTTGCAGAATGGTAAAAATTCAACTTTTTTGTACCTATTTCTTTTGGCAAAACAAAAAATAGTGAGTGAGAAGCAATCATATGTTCTGATCACCAACCCATTGAAGTTAACTAGGGAATTTATCTCAAGTCCTACAAAAATCCCTAATCTTATTTTTATACAAAAAAACGAAAGAAATGATTGTTTTGATGAAAATGTACTAGTCCATCAACTTTGGAGGCTTGGTGTCACCAAAAGATGAGAAATTTTACAAGTCTCTTATTTTTTCCATGTGTAGTAGGCCTTGAACTATAACCTCATGAAAGGATTTTACAAAATGAGTGGATCTACTATGGTTTTGGAGGTTTTTTTCAAAACCCTGAAAGGACACTTTTATGTCATGTTAGGTTACCAACCTAGTGTTAACACTAGATCCGTAGTAGTGATATTTAAGCTTCATGTCTCTTCACTTGATCGAGATATGAGACCATACTTTCAAGGTCACCACTTGTCTTACCTAATGATCAATGTGAGAAATGGGAGCAAGAAAGCCATCCGATATTGTTTTAAGGACTATTACATAGACAATCAATAACTTTACATAGGCAATCAATAACTTAAGTAAAGCAAAAAGACTTGGATCTTTCACAATTAATAACTTAAGTAAAGCCAAAAAGACTTGGATCTTTGACAGTTTTTTTCAAACTAAAAAAGCACAATCTCATGCTAACAAAACTATAAATCACAATTGAAAGTTTTGAACAAGAAAAAGATCAGCAATCTTAATAAGAAGGATACTTTTGATTTCATTTGATGATTACAAATTAAAAGAAAGTCTCTCAAGAAATTGATAAACAAAAAATGTAGGTGACTACTTCATTATTTTGAGCAAAAATATCAAAATCTCTATTGATTGAGCTCCATCTAGTAGTATCCTTTGTAAGATCCTGCGGGAAGGAATAAAAAGAAAGATTTGTTAGATACCATGCACATGAGTGTTCAAGAATGTGTATCAAGAATATATGACATGTCACTAGTACCTTAGGGTTGGTTTCTATCCAGCCTTAGAAGATTGTTCTCAGCTTTCACCTTATTTATATAAGCCTTTGCTGTGGTTGCCTTCAAAACTCCTTTTGTGTTACAACCCAATTGCCTAGCTAAAGTGGTTAATTGTGATGCCTTCATGCTTTCAATGGGTGTACTCTCCTTTGCCAAGATCTCTTGTATTTGGGCTCTTCTCATTTCATTGCGGTGGCTTGTGTCACTTGCGTCTTCAATGATAGTTTCATCTTTGTCACCTTTTGCAGGTGGTATTCTTCTTGTAAAGAACACCTTAGCTGACCAAACATCATTTTTCTGCTTCCAATACTCCATGATTTGTTTGTATTCACTATCATTTGTCACTATAGGTTGTCCACAATGATTAGAAGCAATTAAATCACGCACATCCCTTCTCTCATCAAGCTGAATCAAGTATGGCAGTAGCTCCTCCAAGAGCATATTGTCAACCATCTTCTCAGCATCAAATTGTGGTGGAAAAATGCAATTGTTTATTGGTGAAATACATCTCTTGTAAGGAGAGTCATCAATAAGTACTGTTCTTTGTGGATCACATTCAAACCCCATGGCAATTTTGGCTAGAGGCTTGAACATTGCCTCAACGTTTGGATTGTCGGGTCTAAACAATTTTTGAGTTTGAGCGGTGTAGCAAACATCTTGCGACCAAATTGCAAAGGAAGGCAATGTATCCTCAGCTAAGTTGTTTAGTGCTGCAAGGATTTGATACACATTATTCCTAGTAGCTGTTGACCAAATTGCAACATTAAACCTCTGTAAAATAGTCTTCAAGAATTGGATGCAACCTGGCCTGAGTATACTATATCTTTTTGAATCCATTTGCACTGAGTTGTGGTGTGAGGATGGTTGAGGGGAACGTTTCAACAATAGACCATTTAAATCCAATATAATTGCAAGCATGGATTTCTCAACATCTACACTACATGACGTAGTAGCAATTGGCAATAGCTCGTGAGTGGACTTTTCAGTCTCTTTTGATGTATGTTGCATTTTTGAAGCATCGATTTCTTGGTTCTCATTATTGGAAGCTTGCTCAAGTTGCACAACACTAGACTCTAGTATAGAAATATCATCCATCTTGGACACTTCAGAAACCATAGAATCTATGGATTCTATAGTTGTTGACTGAACCATAGGAGCATTATCCATCCCATTTTGTGAATCTAAGAAAACACACACACAAATGGTATCTCAAAACCATTAGAATTTTATTCACCAAATTTATATGTAGAACTCCTAGTAAGAAATTTATTTAAGGTAAAGTCGTTGTTAGAATCCTTGCAACCATTTTTAGCATTCGTACACAAAACACCACTTGTCTATAATACAATCTACTAACTCACATTTTCCATCCTACACTTTATTAAAGATGAGTACTTTTAGTGAAAACTAAAAGCCACAACTTGTTGAGGAAACATGGATACAAGGTCCACCAAATGTCCAACTTAGACTACAAGCAAACAATTAGAGATTTGGCTTAGATTTGGATTCAAAGGCCACCACTTATTCAAGTAAGATAACTCCACTTGTTTAAGACAGTAATGTTTGAAGCACCACCACTTGTCCAACCTAGACATTGATTAAATTTTGGTAATATTTATCACAAATCTAGAGTAGAATCAAGATTCTATGGCCAAGGTAGTCAAATAAGTTACACAACACACAAAGCATAAGAGCACTCTAGATTCTCGTTGAGCATAAACTAAACAATAATCAAATGTTATATTCACTTGAGATTTCATCCATGGAAAATGAAAATGATGCATGTACTTGAGATTTCCATCCATGTACAATACTTTACAATGTCAAGTAAAGTTATAGTCAGCAAACAACTCTTCTCCTGCTTCAACTTGACAAATAGTCTCAATGCATACATGGCCATATTCTTCTGACTTGATGTGTGAAGAGGTGCATTTATGCCAAGGTGAAAAATTTGGATCAAATGTATAGCGTACGTTGGGACAGACATTTGTACTGTGAGAACTATTTATATAGCCCGACACGTTTCCTTCTTCTACACAACCAATAATGTATGATTGGTCTTCCTCTTCTTCTATGTTTGGATCCTCTAGAAGAGAATATTTATAAGATCTTGGAAATATTTTTCATATCTTTTTCCAGTCTTGAAATCTATACTTATGTCCTCCATAGTTTAGAATAGTCAAACCACTTTCCAGGGTAGTATGCACAAATAGCCCATAACCAGCTCCTTGAATACATGAAAGTCACACTTCAAAATCCACACTGTTAATATGGAAAATTACATCTTTGGGAATAGGAAAAGTTGGTGTCCCAAAAGGATCTTCATGCCAATCATAGTGTGAAATACATCTAGTTTTTATATCACTTAACTCCTTTGTGTCTGCAAAAAGAAGAAAATATTATGCATAAAATAATGACAAGATCAAAGAAAGATATCATTATTTTATAGTCCAATAGGTCCATTGTATGGAAGACTTAGAGTGCCTCTTACATGGTGCCTCCAAGGTTTCCAAAAAATAAAATCATTGAAAAAAAAAGGCCACTGTGTCTCCAATCTATTGCCCATTTGAAGCATAGACAGAACCAAGGTCCACCACTTGTCCAAGCTAGACATGGAGCATTGACACAAGATCCAACACTTATCCAAGAGCCCTATAGTATATGTGGTAACATGGGATACGTTGATGCAAAAAAAGTAGTCTAGCCTCCTCATCCATCTCTTTTTTCTTGTAGCCTAAAGGGATTAGTTTCAAGGTCTATCACTAGTCAAAAACTACACATAGAACATTGATACAAGGTTCCACCACGTGTGAAACCTATCATCTCTAGTAGCATGGATGGTTTGATATCAAGGTTCACCACGTGTCCTACCTATACTCTATTGTAGCATAGAGATTCTGGTTTGGTGGTACTACACTTGTCAAATCTTGGCTTGTTGTTGATATCTGGAGGTAATCAAGGGTCCTCCACTTGTCCAAGTTAGGCATATAAAACAATTGCAAGGTCCACCATGTGTACAATATATGATTGATTATAGCATGCATGGTCTTATTTCATGGGGGCAACCATCTTCTCTCCAACATGTGTCCAACCTCGGCTCCATTGAAGCATGGGGAGAAGCAAGGTCCACCACTTATCAAAGCTATTATTTTCTCCCAATACTTTCAAAACCCATAATACGTTGTACATGGGGGGGGGGGGGGGGGGGTTCTTGTTTCAAGGTCCACCACTTGGCTAAGATTGGATCCATTGAAACATAAAGAGAAGCAAGCTCTACCATTTTTCCAAGCTAGGTGCCATTGAAACATGAAAACCCCATAATATGTTGTATACGGGGGGTGTTTTTCAAGGTCTACCACTTGTCTAAGCTATGGTCCATTGGAGCATGGACATAAGCAAAGCTCCACCACTTTTCTAAGCTAGGATCCATTGAAACATGGAGAGAAGCAAGCTCCATTGTTTGTCTAAGCTAGGCTCCATTCGAACATGGAGAAAACAAGCTCCACCACTTGCCTATTATTGCATAGAGATTCTGGTTTGAAGGTCCACCACTTGTCCAACCTTGCCTTCATGTATAGACATAATCAAGAGTGCAATGCTTCTCTAAGCTAGGGACATAAAAGAGTTTCAAGGTCCACTACATATACGATCTATGATGGGTTGTAGCATGGGAGGTTTCATTTTAAGGTTGACCACTTCTCCAGCTCCGCTTGTCCAACCTCAGATCCATTGAAGCATGGAGAAGAAAGGTCTACCAACTCTCCAAAAGAGGCAAGAAAATCTCTATAAAACCCATGAATTGTTAATATATGCTATGCTGTGGAGTTTTGTTTGAAGGTCCACTCCTTATCCAAGCTACAATCCATTGAAGCATGGAAATAAGTAAGATATATCTCTAGTCCAAGATAGGATCCATTGAAACATAGAGAGAATCAAGGTCCACCACTTGTCCAAGCTATGCATGGGTAATTGATATAAGGACCACTACGTTTTCACCTATACTATGCTCTATCATGGATGGTTTCATATCCCACCAATTTTCCATTCTATTTAGTAGGTTGTATTATGGGGGTTTGGTTTCAAGGTACTTCACTTGTCTAAGGTGGGTTCCATTGAACCATGGAGAGAAACAATTTCTACCACTTGTCCAAAATATGCTCCTTTAAAACATAAAAGCAAGGTCCACCACTTGTCCAAGCTAATGTTTCTCTCCATTGAAGCATGGAGAGAAACAAGGTTTACCACCTGTCCAAAATATGCTCCATTGAAACATAAAAGCAAGGTCCACCACTTGTCCAAGCTAATATAACAAATGGGTGTTGGTTACAAGGTGTAACACACTTGTCTAAACTAATCTCCATGAAAGGCCAACCACATGTCCAAGCTATATGAGCTTGGTTTTAACGTCTACCACACCTCTTGAAATTAGGATCCATGTAAGGTCCACCTTTTGTCAAGCTATGCCTTTAGTGGGTACTAAAACTAAGTAAATTGCAGTACTTAAATACCTTTCCAAGCTCATTAAGATTTTGGTCTCTAAGGCCACCACCACATGTCTAATCTATGCTCTAATTGATTACTTATGCTAGTTCTCAAAGTCCAAACATAAGCTCCCTTCTAGCAAGGGTAGTTTAAATTTAGGCTCCAACACCTGTCTAAGCTAGGTTCAATTTATGAAGCATCACCATTTAACCATGCTAGGATCTAATGTATCATATCAAGAGGGTATTGATAAAAGGTCCAAAACTTATTGAGTTCAAGCTCTTAAGTAATTAAGTCTTTCTGAGTATTAAATGTTATAGTTTTAGTCTAAAGATCCACCATTCAAAAACTCAAGTAATTTACTATTTACATTCAAACCTTGAATGCTTGAGATAAAAAATACAAACTCAATCAATACTATATAAAGTAAAATCTAACATTAAGAGTATCAAATCAGTAACAAGAAACACTAACATGCACAAGAAACTAAAAACATACGTGTCTCCATTTTCAAAAAGTCCATTGACAAAGGATGTTGTTGTTCTTCTTCTTCTTCTCTTCGTGGAGAGCACTCCTCTGTAATAGGCACAGTGTCGTCTGATTGCGAAGTGGATTGTTGAAGTCCAACCCATTTTTTTATATCTTCATGAGACTTAACAAAGTCTAGCAGCATGGTCTCCACGTTTTTTGCCTCCTCCACACTATCAACTAAGCATATAACTTCTTTTTTCTGTTGTATTCCTTCTTGTGCAACCAAGGAGCCATCACCAAAAACATCAACAAGCTTGCGGTCTTCAAAACAATATGTACAAATGCAGTGCTTGACCAAAGCTCTTTTTTTGGCCTCCAAATATTGCAAATCTGACATATCGTTATCTGCTACTTGAAGAAGAGAACAATCAATTGGCATGGGATGTTCCTCTGATCTTCTTCTCAGGTCTTCAAATGCATTGCCTTGTCCCAAGAAGGCAATAACTGTTAGGAATTGAATTTCTCCTTTGCAAAGAAGTGATGGAAAGTGATGCAATGCACCACAACAATGGTAGCTCAGATTATCTCCCATGGCGTGAAAGGCACATTGCAATTTTGTGAAGTTAGTGAAATCCACAAATGCAAGAAATAAAAATCCAGAATCTGTTGACCCTCTAGCAATAGCCAAGATCCCATCCAAAGCATTGTTAAATGTCTCTTCACTCCACTTCAAATTGCCTCCAACGTTTGTTGTCATATCTAAAACACATAAGCCAATAGGCACTTTATTATTGAAGTGGCGCATCAAGTAGAGATTGCCTTCCATTTGTAGGCTCACCACATAGATTGACCATGGCAAATCTCTAGGCTCAATTTTCTCCTTTTGAAGGTGAATCATGTATTTTATTGCTCCATCTGGAAAAGCCATTTTCTTTGTTCCACGCGTCAAACTAGATCTGATCCATTCCTCGCATAGCATTAAAAGTGTTTTATAAACAACATGCTTGATGTTATACATTTTGACCACCTCCTCCCAGTCTTTACATGGTGAAGACTCATTCAAATTTTTGAAGCCTTCAAGAAGTGCATCTTGAATCAATTTGTCTTGCTTCAACTGCTTGATTCGATCATACATGTCAGTTGCATCACCATCCTTTGCACTCTTTGACAGTAAAATATTCTCATCTCTAATCTCTTCTTGAATAGTCTTTACCTCTGATTCCTCAAGGCCACAAAGGTATCTAAATACAGTTGTTGGGGGTTTCTTATTCTCATCTTCTAGCCTTTCAATGATTTCTATCCAGCAATCATAAATTAAATCAGAGTACGTGACCATGTGTGCCTGTTTAGCAATCCAACTTGCTGCTGCACTCATTCTTGCCAATCGAAGAAAAGCCTAAAAAGAAATAGAGAAATAATTAAACTATTGAGCAAGATTTGTTAATTAAACACTATCAAAAAGACAAAGAAAATAACTTACATCCCATCCAGAACGAGATGCATGTCCCTCTGCAATTCCTTGAGAAGGTCTGATTCTCCGATGGCTACAAACCTTATCATTGGATCTCCATGTCCTAATCGATATACCTCCTCAGGTCTTCTGTAATAGGCTGGTTCCTCTCCCAGTGGTGCTCCTAAGCCGTAATTTCTAACTCAAGTACAACAAATGCCACCAAAATGCTAACCCGATTATGCTAACCCGATTACAATGTAATGGGCCCTATTTATATGCCTTGGGTTTACCATGGTAATTATCGTAGTAATTACTGACTGATTTCCACTTGCTGCCTTTGGTGGTCGTCCTGAGAAAATCCATTGACTCCGTAAATGTCTCAATATTTGGCTGTAAGGTTGCTTGACATACAATGCCTGAGCCTCCTAATTTGCAATGGCAGATATAGCAGTTGCAACAAATGGAGGAGCATTCACAACAATGCGAGCCTTTCTAAATTTATACACGCTACTCAGTCTTTCAAATATCTCTTTGTTTTTTTGTTCATTGTGAAGCAAAACTTTTGCAGCATAGATTGAATGCTGTCCATCAAGAATCCAATAATGATAATCTTTAATTTTTTGCTCTTCTACCTCTTCTACTGCCAAAGGAGTCCCCTTCTTTGACTTTGCATTTCGAACAGGCATCAAATATGCACATGTTGCAGGCTTGGACGTACTCCGTGAAAATCCAAATAACACACTTTCAGCGTGTTTTTTATCCATAATACGTGCATTATAGTGATCAGGAGCAAGCCAACAATTTTGAATAGGGATATAAAATTCCCTATATTGGAAAGGAAAATATTTTATGTACTCATTCATTCCACCTGTATCTTTTTCTTGTCCTTTCATGGCCTCAACTTCTAAAACATCTAGATCCACAATTCTCATCTTTGACATTGAACCTTTTGTTGATGAGGATGCCAAAGATGCCTTGTCTACATCCAAAATGGAACTAGTTTGCTTAGCTGCTACTTTCTGCACTTTTGCTTGCTTCTTTGTGGATGGTGGTCGTGAAGCTTTCACCTTTTTTCGTTGTAGTGTGACAATGATGGAGCTTTGAAGTTGATCTGCTGTGATATTTGGATTTGATTCTGCAAACTTCCATCCTCGAGAAAACATTGTCTCTTCTTTGTTTCTAGACATGCGCTCCAATGCATGTGTTGACCGTCGGGTCAACGGCGCCAATGTTGGACGGAAGCGACTCACACACCCATGAAGTGCATGCAAACACTACCTAGATCAACATAATGTCAATCGAGGACACAGATGACACGATAGACACATGGAGGAAATCTCTTGAGCTTGTCAGGCTGAGATCATCTTACACATACAACACTCGGGAAGGCCAACTAAACCATAATCAAGAACCTCATTGCCCTCAACTACACCACCTAGCCACATACACACATACTAAAGGTAACTCACCTAATCATGCCAGATTCGTACGAAACTTAAGGAACACCATCCCCTCACTAGGATACACCTGTCCCTAAGCCTCTACACTCAAAACCCTCACTCTAAACCCATCTGCGGAAAACGCATAGGATGATAGAGCCGAATTTTGAAAGTGCATGAAATTGAAATTTATGAGTACCTATGTGTAGCTTATGTCGCCACGATTCTATAGACTACTAGCACACAGAAAATAGACATCGTTTGATACACTTACGACCACAAATAGCTCGTAGATGCATCGGCGTGTGCGCTTCGTCTCGCATGGAATGCTTGGCGTTGTTGCGTAGCTCTCCTCGAGCCTACAACAATGGTGCAGTCGGATCTCCAATGTGTTGAGAGAGCTGGGCGTAGCGAGAGGATGAAGCTCACGCTCACTCTCTCTCTCACACACACAGTAGATAGGAGCGCTAAGTTTTGATTATGATTAAAAGTCTTTCTTTACAAAATGACCTAGGTACCTTATATACTAAGGCTACCTTACGTTTAACCAAAAATGGGGTTGAAGGGTCAAATGGCTTTGTATTTACAATCTGGAAGTGCCATTGTACCCTTGCTTCTAAAACTAGAATAACTACTCATTACAAATGACGTTTATAGCCATAATCTGCAGCATTTCATAACTCGCAAAAGATAAGACTTTGGTATGAAACTTGAGTTATGTTGTGTTGTTGACCCGGTGGTCAACAATATGCTCCTGGAGATAGTTGAAATTCTCGATTCATTGGAACTAGAATGTCAATGCATTCCACCTCCGGATGGCTATCAACTATAGAGACAGATGCTTCCACAACTTGTCCAACATCTTCAAACAAGTTGTCATTCTCCTTTTTGGCAATAAATAGATGCACCTTATGAAATTGTGCACCCTCTATACCATGTATGTCCAAATACCATTTCCTAAGATCATTGCAAGTATAGTCAATTGAGACAGCAACCCTTGCAACCTGTTTTTTTGGAGCCATCTTTCCTGAAACAAAAAAAAAACCAAATGTTATTTTAACATATACTTTTTTGTAATGGATTAAGTTTGTGTGAATACAAGGTCCACCGCTTGTTCAAGCTAGATCTAAGCAAGTAAACATAGTGATCTTTTAAGCTAGTAAACTAAGGGAAGGGAGAAGTAAGGTCCACCACTTGTCCAAGCTCAGCTCTAGACAACATGGAGAGATTCGAGGTCTACTAATTGTCTAATATAGGCTAACTCTATTAAAACATAGAGAAAAGAAAACATCCACCACTTGTCTAATCTAGGGTCCATTGAAACATGGAGAGAAGGATGCTCCATCATTTGTCCAAAATAGGCTCCATTGAAACATGAAGAGAAGCAAGCGGCACCATGTCTCCGAGATGCTAGGCTCCATTGAAATACCTTAAACCCACGATATTTTGTATATGTGGGGTTTAAATTCAAGGTCCACCACTTGTCCAACCTATTATCCCTAGTAGCATGAGTGGTTTGGTCTCAAGATTCACCACTTTTCCACTCTATGTAGTATATTAAGAATATTTGGGTGTTAAGGTCCACCACTTGTCCAACCTATAAGGCTATATATTAAATGGTATTATTTACCACCACTTGGAATGCACATGATAGGTTTTACATAGGGTTCTGGTTCCAAGGTCCACCACTTGTCCAAGCTAACTCTATTGAAACATAGAGAGAAGCAAAGGTCCACCACTTGTCCAAGCTAGGCTCCATTGAAACATGGAGAGAAGGATGCTCCACCATTTGTCCACTTGACCAACCTATGATCGCTAGTAGCATGAGTGATTTGGTCTCAAGATTCACCACTTTTCCACTCTATGTCATTATATTAAGAAGGTTTGGGTGTTAAGGTCCACCACTTGTCCAACCTATAAGGCTATATCTTAAAGGGTATTCTTTCTCGCCACTTGGAATGACCATGATAGGTTTTACATGGGGGGTTTGGTTCCAAGGTCCACCATTTGTCCAAGCTAACTCTATTGAAACATAGAGAGAAGCAAAGGTCCACCACTTCTACAAGCTAAGGTCCATTGAAACATGGAGAGAAGGATGCTCCACCATTTATCCAAGATAGGCTCCATTGAGACATGAAGAGAAGCAAGATGCACCATTTCTCCAACATGCTAGGCTTCATTGAAATACTTTAAACCCACAATATTTTGTACATGGGGGGTTTACATTCAAGGTCCACCACCGGTCCAACCTATTATCGCTAGTAGCATGAGTGGTTTGGTCTCAAGGTTCACCACTTTTCCACTCTATGTCATTATATTAAGAAGATCTCAGTGTTAAGGTCCACCACTTGTCCAACCTTATAAGGCTATTCTTTCTCGCCACTTGGAGTGACCATGATAGGTTATACATGGGGGTTTGGTTCCAAGATCCACCACTTGTCCAAGCTAGCTCTATTGACACATAGCGAGAAGCAAAGGTCCACCACTTGTCCAAGCTAGGGTCCATTGAGACATGGAGAGAAGGATGCTCCATCATTTGTCCAAGATAGGCTCCATTCAAACATGAAGAGAAGCAAGCTGCACCATGTATCCAAGATGATAGGCTCCATTGAAATACCTTAAACCCACGATATTTCGTACATGGGGGGTTTACTTTCAAGGTCCACCACTTGTCCAGCCTATTATCCTTAGTAGCATGAGTGGTTTAGTCTCAAGATTCACCACTTTTCCACTCTATGTCATCATATTAAGAAGATCTCGGTTTTAACGTCGACCACTTGTCCAACCTATAAGGCTATATCTTAAAGAGTATTCTTTGTCGCCACTTGGAGTGACCATGATAGGTTTTACATGGGGGTTTGGTTCCAAGGTCCACCACTTGTCCAAGCTAACTCTATTGAAATATAGAGAGAAGCAAAGGTCCACCACTTGTCCAAGCTAGGGTCCATTGAAACATGGAGAGAAGAATGCTCCACCATTTGTCCAAGATAGGCTTCATTGAAACATGAAGAGAATGAAGCTGCACCATGTCTCCAAGATGCTAGGATCCATTGAAATACCTTAAACCCACGATATTTCGTACATGGGGGGTGTACATTCAAGGTCCACCACTTGTCCACCCTATTATCGCTAGTAGCATGAGTGGTTTGGTCTCAAGATTCACCACTTTTCCACTCTATGTCATTACGTTAAGAAGATCTCGTTGTTAAGGTCCACCACTTGTCTAACCTATAAGGCTATATCTTAAACGTTATTCTTTCTCACCACATGGAGTTACCATGATAGGTTTTACATGGGAGTTTGATTCCAAGGTCCACCACTTGTCCAAGCTAACTCTATTGAAACATAGAGAGAAGCAAAGGTCCACCACTTGTCGAAGCTGGGCTCCATTGAAACATGGAGAGCATGATGCTCCGCCATTTATCCAAGATAGGATCCATTGAAACGTGAAGAGAAGCGAGCTGGACCATGTCTCCAAGATGCTAGGCTCCATTGAAATACCTTAAACCCACGATATTTCGTACATGGCGGGTTTACATTCAAGGTCCACCACTTGTCCAACCTATTATCCTTTGTAGCATGAGTGGTTTGGTCTCAAGATTCACCACTTTTCCACTCTATGTCATTATATTAAGAAGATCTGGGTTTTAAGGTCGACCACTTGTCCAACCTATAAGGCTATATATTAAACGGTGTTCTTTCTCACCACTTGGAATGACCATGATATGTTTTACATGGGGGTTTGGTTCCAAGGTCCACCACTTGTCCAAGCTAACTCTATTGAAACATAGAGAGAAGCAAAGGTCCACCACTTGTCCAAGCTAGTCTCCATTGAAGCATGGAGAGAAGGATGATCCACCATTTGTCAAAGATAGGCTTCATTGAAACATGAAGAGAAGCAAGCTACACCATGTCTCCAAGATGATAGGATCCATTGAAATACCTTAAACCCACGATATTTTGTACATGTGGGGTTTAAATTCAAGATCAACCACTTGTCCAAGTTATTATCCCTAGTAGCATGAGTGGTTTGGTCTCAAGATTCACCACTTTTCCACTCTATGTCATGATATTAAGAAGATCTGGGTGTTAAGGTCCACCACTTGTCCAACCTATAAGGCTATATCTTAAAGGGTATTCTTTCTCGCAACCTGGAGTGGCCATGATAGGTTTTACATGGGGGTTTCGTTCCAAGGTCCACCACTTGTCCAAGCTAACTCTATTGAAACATAGAGAGAAGCAAAGGTCCACCACTTGTCCAAGCTAGGGTCCATTGAAACATGGAGAAAAGGATGCTCTACCATTTGTCGAAGATAGGCTCCATTGAAACATGAAGAGAACCAAGCTGCACCACGTCTCCAAGATGCTAGGCTCCATTGAAATACCTTAAACCCATGATATTTCGTACATGGGGGGTTTACATTCAAGGTCCATCACTTGTCCAACCTATTATCCTTAGTAGCATGAGTGGTTTGGTCTCAAGATTCACCACTTTTTCACTCTATGTCGTTATATTAAGAAGATCTAGGTTTTAAGGTCGACCACTTGTCCAACCTATAAGTCTAGATCTTAAAGGGTATTATTTCTCACCACTTGGAATGACCATGATATGTTTTACATGGGGAAGGTCCACTACTTGTCCAAGCTAACTCTATGGAAACATAGAGAGAACCAAATGTCCACCACTTGTCCAAGCTAGGCTCCATTGAGACATGGAGAGAAGGATGATCCCCCATTCGTCAAAGATAGGCTTCATTGAAACATGAAAAGAAGCAAGCTGCACCATGTCTCCAAGATGCTAGGATCCATTGCAATACCTTAAACCCACGATATATTTTACATCTGGCGTTTAAAGTCAAGGTCAACACACTTGCCCAAGCTATTATTCCTAGTAGCATGAGTGGTTTGGTCTCAAGATTCACCACTTTTCCACTATATGTGATTATATTAAGAAGATCTGGGTGTTAAGGTCGACCACTTGTCCAACCTAAATGGGTATTTCCTTAACGGTATACTTTCTCACCACTTGAAATGTCCATGATATGTTTTACATGGGGGTTTGGTTCCAAGGTCCACCACTTATCCAAGCTAACTCTATTCTTCTCATAGAGAGAAGCAAAGGTCCACCACTTGTCCAAGCTAGGCTCCATTGAAACATGGAGAGAAGGATGCTCCACCATTTGTCGAAGCTTACTCTATTGAAACATGGGGGGGTTTACATTCAAGGTCCACCACTTGTCCAACCTATTAACGCTAGTAGCATGAGTGGTTTGGTCTCAAGATTCACCACTTTTTCACTCTATGTCATTATATTAAGAATATCTGGGTGTTAAGGTCCACCACTTGTCCAACCGATAAGGCTATATCTTAAGGGTTATTCTTTCTCACCACTTGGAGTGACCATGATAGGTTTTACATGGGGGTTTGGTTCCAAGGTCCACCATTTGTCCAAGGTAACTCTATTGAAACGTAGAGAGAAGCAAAGGTCCACCACTTGTCCAAGCTACGGTCCATTGACACATGGAGAGAAGGATGCTCCACCATTTGTCCAAGATAGACTCCATTGAAACATGAAGAGAAGCAAGCTGCACCATGTCTCCAAGATGCTAGGCTCCATTGAAATACCTTAAACCCACATTATTTCGTACATGGGGAGTTTACATGCAAGGTCCACCACTTGTCCAACCTATTATCACTAGTAGCATGAGTGGTCTGCTCTCAAGATTCACCACTTTTCCACTCTATGTCATTATATTAAGAATATCTGGGTGTTAAGGTCCACCACTTGTCCAACCTATAAGACTATATCTTAAAGGTTATTCTTTCTGAACACTTGGAGTGACCATGATAGGTTTTACATGGGGGTTTGGTTCCAAGGTCCACCACTTGTCCAAGCTAACTCTATTGAAAGATAGAGAGAAGAAAAGGTCCACCACTTGTCCAAGCTAACTCTATTGAAAGATAGAGAGAAGAAAAGGTCCACCACTTGTCCAAGCTAGGCTCCATTGAAACATGTAGAGAAAGATGCTCCACCATTTGTCCAAGATAGGCTCCATTGAAACATGAAGAGAAGCAAGCTGCACCATGTCTCCAAGATGCTAGGCTCCATTGAAATACCTTAAACCCACGATATTTCTTACATGGGGGGTTTACATTGAAGGTCCACCACTTGTCCAACCTATTATCCTTAGTAGCATGAGTGGTTTGGTCTCAAGATTCACCACTTTTCCGCTCTATGTCATTATATTAAGAAGATATGGGTTTTAAGGTCAACCACTTGTCCAACCTATAAGGCTATATCTTAAAGCGTATTCTTTCTCAATAGTTGGAATGACCATGATATGTTTTACATGAGGGTTTGGTTCCAAGGTCCACCACTTGTCCAACCTAACTCTATGGAAACATAGAAAGAAGCAAAGGTCCACCACTTGTCCAAGATAGGATCAATTGAAACATGGAGAGAAGGATGATTCGCCATTTGTCGAAGATAGGCTTCATTGAAACATGAAGAGAAGCACGCTGCACCATGTCTCCAAGATTCTAGGATCCATTGAAATACCTTAAACCCACGATACTTTTTACATGTGGGGTTTATGTTCAAGGTCAACCACTTGTCCAAGCTATTATCCCTAGTAGCATGAGTGGTTTGGTCTCAAGATTCACCACTTTTCCACTCTATGTCATTGTATTAAGAAGATCAGGGTGTTAAGGTCGACCACTTGTCCAACCTATAAGGGTATATCTTAAAGGGTATTCTTTGTTGTCACGGCTAGGGACTTGCTACGCGCCGTGTGCGAGCCACAAAGGCTCCTAGCACACAGTCATACAACAGACAAGCTCACAAGGAAGAATGGTGTGTCACTCACCTTCTTGCGTAGTTGCGAATGAAGGATTCCTGCACCGCGAAGAAGAGGGAGACGCCGCTACGCCGCGCTCAACCGCCTCGCCGCCGTCGTGCCGCCGCAACGCTCGATCACACACACACTCACACACTCTCTCTCTCTCTCTCACACACGTACACACACACACACACACACACACACACACAAGGAGATGGTGAAGGAGAAGGTGGAGATGGAGCAAGAGCGGCTTCTATTGCACAATGAGAGAATGAGTAAAAATATGTGAGTGAAGTACCAATTTAAGCAGGGATTTCTCTTCCAGCTTAAAATTTTACATTGTGGCACTTTGATTTTTTGTTTGTTCATTTTCAGCATTTTAATTTTGTAACTTTGGGGGGTCATATAACATTGTTACCCTCCCCAGGTTCATCACATTAGTAAACTCCCTTTATAATACTTAAGCTAAAGGTCAATAGGGTTAAGCCCACTAGAAAGCCCTAGTACATTTCACACAATGCTGCCTAAATCGGATTAAGAACCTAAGTAACCATTGCTTATTAGGAAGGCATTCCCCATGGTATTAAGAGAAGATTTCTAATACCTAGCTTGGTCAAACTAGCTTAGTCGGACTGCTTGATTTTTAAACCTAGACAAGTGATTATGACAAAACATTACATTGAATTAAATGTTTGATACTAAGCAAATGCGTTGAATATTATGCTACCAATCACAATCAAAGCAGACAAACACGGATGCAAAAAGATAAGGGCAATGCTAATGGACATAAAACACCTGTTTGTGTTGATGGTAGCTCTTGATTTGAAGTGTGAACGAGAGAAAGGTTCCATGAAGGTCCAAATCCTATCAATAGCAACACGCTCCTGTACACACTCGGAAACAAAAGGAATACCTCCAGGAGGCACATTAGTGGGAAAAGGTACCAACACTTATTGAACACAACAAAAAACATAAGGAACCCTAACCTAATTATTTGCACTCCCCCTAAAGAGTCAAGGGAATAGGATATTATAGAGGTTTGGGGGAAACCCTAAGGCTAAACCCCTATCCTCGTCGTCGAGATAAACAAAGTCATCATCCATGAGACCATATGTGCCATCCGTGTAGTCATGTAAATTTTCTACTTTATCATAGGTGCCCATTTTTACTAAGAAGGTCACTAGACGCCTATAGTCATCTTGGTCAAAAGGGTAGGCTTGTGCAATGGGAGAAACGCTCTCTACTAAGTATGGATTAGACGTGGTCAAGAGACGTATCAGCCATTCTAACTCCTCAAAATTCCTCTCACATGCTAGCGTACCTATCAAATCCCATTCACATGCAAGCACTGGAAAGACCATGTGAAACATTTGTGAAAAGTAACGAGGGTACCTCTCACCCAAGGCAGGAGTGGATGACTCTAGCGTACTAGCCATATCTGTACACGCAAATAGATGATGGTTAGAGTGCAAATATTACAAGGGTCGTGTTCTTGTGCATAATTTGTTTTTATTATTTTGTGTTATGGCTCTTGCTCTTTTACTTTTTTATCTTGTTTTTGTGAGTATAAGGCTTTATATATACATTCCCTAAGATTGGAGATTGAGAGGTCAGGGAGGAAGGTTGAGAGGGAAGCAAGTGAATGACGGATGTCAGCAAACACTGCCCCCTTCCTTGGGTAGATCATACTTTTTGGAATGATGTCGTCACCTTTTGAAACCAATTGTTCCAAGTTGTTATGGGTAAAGGCTTTAACCAATAGTTTTCGATCACCCTATGTGTTTCATCTAGTTGCAAGGGTGGTAAGGTACTCTCCCATGATTTTATTTGCAACATTGTTGGAGGTGGTGAATCTACAACGGGAGGTGCAAACTCTTTCTTGCTTGTATGGATATGTACAATGGTAGGTGGAGGTTGTGTCGAAGCTTCTATTTCCGTATAGGAACTACGTGAAGAGCAAGAAGCTTCATTTGCTTTTCCTGTTCCTGAGCTAGGTGGAACAAATCGTTCTTTCTTTGGTACCCAAACTAGCTCTGGAGCAAGTGTGTCGCATTCCGTGATTTTTTCCTTTCCACGATTTTCAATTTGTTTTGGAGCCACAGGATTGGGTTTGCATGGGCCAGGTGACAGGTAAGAGTACAATTTACGTTTGAGCACCCAGATTTGATCATTTCCTTTATAGTATCCTTGGGCTTTTAATAGTCGTTTAGGAATCCAACGCCACGTTTTCTTACATTTCTTGGAGCGAGTGGGACGTTTCTTACGAGGCTTCCGTTTTTTAGCATCATCCATGGTTACTAAAGAAGCTTTAGGGACCCACTTGTATGCTTTCTTTGTTATATTAGGATGGTTCTTGTGTGTCTCAAGCTTTCTTTCAACTACATCAGTTGAAGATCTAGAGAGTTGGGCTATGGGGACGTATGGTTCAACCTCCTGGACATGCAATGTCTTGGGTTTTATTTCCTTAGGCAATATCTCAGGGACTATGGCTTGAGTGGTAGGGATAAGAGTTGGTTTTTGCGTTGTGACACCCCCAGTCCCCCAATCAATAGTGCATTTGGTGGCTATCATCCACGTGCGTCCTAGGTTTATATTACCCTCCATAGTTCCAGTAGGCATGACCAAAAAGTCTTGAGCTACAATTCCATTGTCAAAAGTGACAGAAGTGTGCCAGATTCCAAAAACCGTAGTTTTTTTCTTGTTGACACCCTTGACTTGGATAATACTCTTAGATAGAGGTGGCTTCCCTAACTGACACCACACCCCATAGAATAGCAGATTATATTTAGCACCCGTGTCCAATAAGGCGTTATATAGCACTTTTCGATAGGTACTATTTAACTCAATAGGGTATCGTAGAGGTGTGTCAGAGTCCAACCAATCCTCTTCAATTTCCACGTGGAATACATTTGTGACTCCAAGGTTAGCCTCTCGTTTTTGTCTTATACGTTGTTGTCGCTCCTTAGCCTCAGCTTGAGCTTGTATCTTCTTTAACTCGGTTTGTGCTTTGGCGGCCTTCTTTTGATGAATGGCCCGTAGTTCTTCTTGGCTTAAAGGATCATAATATCTTTTGAATTTACTCCCATTGAGGAATCCAATGGTTTCAACTCCATCAAGAGTTTCCACACGAAGGGTACCTTGTGGGGTAATTTCACATACTCTATATGGTCCTTTACCAGCATATTTCAACTTTTTCTTCTCTTTACGTACTCCATACATAAGGACTTTATCACCAACTTTGATGTCCTTGTCCTTCACATGGCGATCAAACCACTTCTTTCTCCTATCCTTTTCCACAAGAGAATTTTGCACAGCCAACTGTCTCTCTTCGTCTAGTTTTTCTAAGATATACAAACGCTCGGTTAAGGGGTTACCATTCCATCCTTCTTGCGAAGCTACCCTAAGACTAGGAATGACAAACTCCCAAGGCATAACCGCTTCTTGGCCGTATACCATTTTGAATGGCGTACAATTAATAGCCACTTTATAAGCAGTACGATAAGCCCATAGAGCAGATGTCAACTTCAAATCCCAATCAGTGCGATGAGCTTCTACCGTCTTGGTTAAAATAGAGATTAGAGTCTTGTTGGTGCTCTCGGCTTGTCCATTAGCTTGTGGGTAATAAGGTGTAGACTTATGGTGGGATATCATAAAGGTCGTGGTAAGCTCTCTTATTACCTCATTTATAAAATGGGTACCATTATCACTAACAATTTCAAAAGGGCAACCAAATCTTGTGATAATGTTCTCAAAAAGAAACTTAGCTGTTGTCCTCGCATCAGCTTTTTGTGAAGCCTTAGCTTCAGCCCACTTTGTTACATAGTCCGTAGCAACTAGAATATATCGAGATTGAGTGTTGCGAGCTGCGGGACTAATTGGACCTACAAAGTCTAAGCCCCATTTTTCAAATAGTTGGGTTACTTTAATAGGATGTAAGGGCATTCTGTCTTTGCGCTGTGTGGTCTTGTAACGTTGGCACTCATCACACCCTTTTGTAAAAAGTGATGCATCCTTAAATAAAGTTGGCCACCAATAGCCTGATTGCATCACTTTTCTAGCAGTCAGGTCTCCTGAAAAATGTCCTCCTGCTATGCCCATATGTACTTCTTGCAAGATATACAAATATTCATCCTCGCGGGCACAACGCCTAAGAATATCGTCCTTGCCTAGTCTATACAGAGTTCCGGCAATCAAACAATAGGGTTCACATTCTTTTAGTAGCCTTCGAGCGATATCCTTACGAAGTTCCTTGGGTGGAAAACCATTAACTAAAAAGTTAACAATGTTCTCACTCCATTCAGGCATAGTCTCAACTATGAATAGGGAAGTATCGGGTAATTCATCATCAACTCCTGTAGGGGCTTCACCATTGGGTATGCGAGACAAATGATCAGCCATGATGTGCCTTTTACCGGGTCTCACTACAATCGTGAAATCAAACTCTAGAAGAATTAACAACCATCGTGTGATTCTTCCTGTGGAGCATGGCTTGTTTACCAAATACAGCAACGCTTGATGATCCACATAAAATACAAACTTGTTTGCCAGAAGGTAGTAGCGAAATTTCTTTACTGCATAAACCATTGCTAAACCTTCTCGCTCTGTAGTGGTGTAGTTCCTTTCAGCATCGTTCAATTGACGGCTTGCAAAGCTAATGGGATAGTCCAATTTATGTTCTCCTGGTTGAGTGAGAACACACCCAATAGCAGAGTTTGATACATCAATATGCACATGGAAAATGACATGCGAGTTAGGTGTCCTTAAAATCGGAGCACTTGCTAGTGTTTTCTTCAATTTTTCATAGGCCTGGTCACACTCTTCAGTCCATTTAAATTCAATGAGAAGCTTGTACAAAGGACGTGCTATCTCAGCGAAAAATAAAATAAACCGTCGATAATAACCCACGTGTCCCATGAACCTTTGAACTCCCTTGTAATTGGTTGGTGGTGGTAACTCTAGAATCACTTTAATTTTGCTCTCATCGGTTGAGATACCATTCTTAGATAATATATGCCCTAAAATAACTCCATGCTTGACCCAAAATTGGCATTTGAACGGGTTCAATGAGATACGATATAACCTACACTTTTCAAACACCTTCCGCAAACATGATAGATGCTCTTTCCAAGAAGAGTAAACACAAAGGTCGTCTAAGAAAGCTTCACAAAACTCTCTCAAATATTCTTTAAAAGTAGTGTTTATTAATCGTTGGAATGTAGCAGGGGCATTTGTTAAGCCAAAAGCCATCACACGAAATGCAAACACGCCAAATTCTGTGATGAAGGCAGTTTTAGCTTGGTCCTCTAGCGCTATCGTGATTTGGTTGTAGCCTGAGTACCCATCTAGAAAGCTATAAGCTTCCTTGCCTGCAACTCTTTCGAGTACATGTTCGGAATATGGTAGGGGGTAATGGTCTCTTCTAGTAGCTGCATTAACTTTTTTGAGGTCCACGCACACCCTGAGTTTCCCATTCTTTTTTGGCACGATAACTATTGGAGACACCCATTCAGAGTGTTCAATAGGATATATGAACCCACATTTGATAAGATTTTCTAGTTCTTCTTGAATGATCTTTGCGTACTTAGGATTCATCGGGTAGGGTCTTTGTTGTACGGGCTTCGCAGTGCTAATCATAGGGATTGTATGTTGGACCACAGAAGGTGGAACACCTTTCATATCATGGTATGTCCAAGCGAATATGTCCTTGAATTCCTTGAGAAGCTCTTTGAGGACCGCCTCTTCAACTTCTGTGAGGTCTTGGGCAATAAAAACAGGTTTTGATTCTTCACCGGGGTCGGCTAATTCTATTTCTTTAACTATTACCGGACCATCATAGATTCCATTATTCCCATCGATAGGTATTCTTTGGGCTTTTGTGTACACAACCTTTGCTTCCCCTGTGGTGTAAGATTTTAAATGTTCTGGTGCAGGATGCAAGTCTGTGGATTCTGGTTGTGCTTTGGTCTGTGCTTCTATTTCTGCTTTCTTGTGTTGTCGAGCTAACTCTTGGTTTTGACGCCTCCTTGCAGTGCGGCTCAACTTTGGCTTGTCTATGATCTCTAATTGGGCTATGTCATGGGGTCGTGGTCTACACCACATAACATTTTGGAGATATTCACCCCAATCGTCTACCAATTTTCGATGAGCATCACATGCTCCTATATAACTGAGCCATTCTGCTGAGGATATCTTCTTTTTTATCCTAGCACGTACATTGGCTCGATATCGACGCCTCTTAAAGTTTTTCTTTTTCTTATTTGAGACCTGCTTTTCATTTGCATTTAGATCTGGCTCACTAAAGGAGTCCTCGTTGGTGTCCTCTTCACTCTCGGAGGAGCTATCATCGGTTGATGTGCTCGGTCCTTCCGAATGTTTTGACTCTGAACTTGCTCCACTCTCTAATTCATGAGATTCAGAATCCGTTTCACTATGGGAGTCCGTGTCTGAGTCGTGTTGGTCAAAGTCTTCTATTGAGCTATCGGTGTCACTGTCAGATTGGTCTACAATTGCCTTGCCCTTAGAAGATGCATGTATGGCACTTATCATGTTCAGAGGTGCAATTTGTGGTACCTCTTCCCCCTCTGGTGTGACCCAAGTGGTTCCTCTATTTCCCCAGGTATCTATGGTTGCAGCTAGGTGTACCCAGTCCACGTTGTCTGATTCCGTCATACCCGGTAACACATCCATGTAAGGAGAATCTTGGCCAATGTCTGTATCCTTCTTACAAGTGTAACAATATTGTAGTGGGGCCGAGTGAACTGTGGTGTCAAAGCGATGATCAATAATGGTTTTACTTCCTAAGGGGTGTACCTTACCAGTCACCAAATCCACTCTAAGGACAGAGTCTTGGAATTGCAAATAGACATGATTTTTAGACCAATCATGAACCATTTGTGCTTCCCTCATGAATGGTCGTCCTAAAATCATTTCATATGACATAAGGTGTTTAGAGAAATCCATTACAATGAACGTATGTCATACCTTGTGTCCTAGAACTTTAATCTTAAGATCCTTGAGCATCCCCATAGGTTTGGCTATGGTACCATTTGCCATCTTTACCACAATGTTAGTAACACTGAGGCGGGGTTTTCCCATGGATTCCCAACAATCTTTTGTAACGATGCTAACTCCCGCACCACCATCAAGAATTCCCTTTATAGTTAATCCCTTGGTAGTGATGGGTAGGGTCGCATTAGACTCGTCGCCTTCAAAATACCGCCCTAATTCGTTAATGGGTACCTCGATCACAGACTCGTGTCCATCTAAGTCAAGTGATTGCACATGATTTTCCTCATCAATCATAATCGAGTCAGGCCTATTTGTTTACACAAACTGCGGTAATCCCGTTTGTAGCTCTCCGTTAAGGAATGCTCAAAGTGCAAAGAATAACTCAGGATCTCCATACAGCTTTGCTATGATCGTGGTTCGGACCTCAGAAGACATGAAGTCCACTAGTTTGGCAACATTCATTGGCATTTTGCAGGGTGTAGGTCCTTGACTAGGAACTGGTGAGGATGGAATCTCATATTCCTCAATGGGATCAGGTATTCCTTCGTTAAACATCCTTTCCAACAAGAAAGGTGTATGCTCACTTTCTGATGTCCCGTCCTCACTCCCTTCTTGGATGATACTAGGTATGGCTAACGGTCTATGGTTCATGTGGGGTGGATGAACTTGCGTGGGAAACACTGTGTCATGAATTTTGACATGCATGGGTTCTGGTTCTGGTTCTAGTTTCCTTTGAGTCTCCTCCACTAAACCTCTTAGATGTTTCACCTGCTCAATCTCGTCTACTGGGTTTGGGTACGTCCCAATCTTCTTTTTACGATTCTTCCCTTTTTGCCCCTGCGGTTTATTTTGGGGGTCTTGGATTGAATTTGGAAACACTTGTGGTGTTTTCAGAGGCTCTTTATGGTTTTCTCTTATTCGGTTTTCATTTGGTTCCATGTTACGGTTTTCTTTGTCGGTCTTTCCCTTTGTGGTATTGGTTCTAGTCTCCATTGTCTCGATTCAATCTGAATCATCCTCGAGGTCATTCATATACACGGGGTCATCTCCTGTTCCTATGTTTGTTTTGGAACTTGGCTTTGAATTTCCCGTATTCTGCGACCTCTTCCTTCGTGTCTTCTTTTTCTTTGCTTGGATAACTGACGCGGTATCTCTCTCTTCGAGGATATGGCCTGGCCCTTGAAGCATGGACCATGTAATCGCATAAGTGGGTGCGACGGGTGGTATTGGCGATGTCACACTAGCAATTTTGACCAAGTTTAGGGGTGTGATTTAAGGCGCATTTGGGTTATAGGGGCATTGGGCAATCAAGTGATCTATGCCACAACGATTACATGTGAGTATTGGCATTGCAGACGTGCTCCCTTGATTCATTTGCATCTGTGTAGCATTCTTTTGCAGCCTAATAGGGCACTCCGCTGTCCGATGTGGTCCACCACACTCGTAGCATTGAAGAGGTGGCCTCCTAGCCTGGGTGTTGATATTTTGACCTCTGGATGTGAGAGCAGCAGCTTGATAAACCGGCTTGACTTGCCCCCAACAATCTTCCATGTAGTATATAGGGCACTCTTCCAATGTATCAAGTCCGTAGGCAATACTAGTGCCTATTTCCTCCTCACAGCCATCTGCATAAGCATTAGATGGCTCGCAACCCACTTGGTTCATAGGGGCGACTCTTGGATGCGAGGGCTGCGGTCCTAGCACAGGAGGTGGTAGCGGTGTAGCTTGTACAACATTTTGAGATCTAGGGACCATGTGTTGTGGTAGTTGCTCAACAGGTGGAGCAGGCATCAATACAGGAGCTCGAGGCGCATCCGTCCAGGCTACAGGTGGTCTATTTGCCATCATACATTTGATCATTAAACAATCCTTAGCTTGGTGACCATACCTACCACATGCGTTGCAAGTTCCATTAAATTTTACTCTAAACGTAGGGCACTCACTAGTGCTATGTGGACCTAAGCAAATGGAACACCATTGTTGCTCCCTTCTTGGATACATGTGACTATTTTGAGGGGGTCGATTATCCTTAAGAGACTCTTGGATTGCCTTGGTGAGGTCTGTCAAGAATTTCTCAAATACCTTTGGCTCATTGGCAATGGGCTTTGCAGTCATGGGTTCATACTCAATGGCTTGTGAGCTAGTGGATCTTGTGTCAGTAGACACCCTCATGCCTGCTATCATCAAGTTGTCCTCTAATTGGATTGCATTGGCAGTGACATCTTCTCAGGTTGTGATACCTCTAATCACTAGTCCATTATAGATTCCTTCATTTCTCAACCCTCCAATGAATCGATCAAGCAGTTGGTTATTGTTGAAGCGCTCATTTACAGGGCAGCGAGAGTTTAAGTGCTTTAGACGACTAATGAAGTCCCTTACTGACTCTCCTTCCTTACGTTCGGCCTTCTATAGCTGAGATGCTACACCCCAAAGCACACCTTCTCGTATGTACTCCTTTAGAAACAACCTTCAAAGGGTAGGGTAGATTGTTTTCTCGTCCACCCTTAGGGTTCTATACCAATCTCCAGCCTTCCCACTTAATGTCAAGCTTAAGGCATTGTACTTATGTAGCTCGTTGTGTTCCCCTAAGGAATCACATACTTGTTCAAACACTTCAATGTGTTTTCTAGCATCTTCGTCCCCATTGAATTTTTGCGTGAGTTTGGCAATTTGTACTGCCTTACTTCTAGGCTCTCTATCAGATGCATGACGCATATTTTCCGCGATAGATCGACCTATGGTTTGAGCAAACGCTGCCAAGTCACCTATGTGAGGAGGCAGGGCCGGTGGAGGTACTCTTGGAATCATATGTGGGAGAGGGACGGGTACCGGTCTTGGCATATGTGTGGATGATGCAGGATATGGAACATAACCGGGCATAGGTCCACTCGGATAAGGGCTAGGGAGCGGCACTCGAGGAGCATAAACAAGTGGTACAATTGGAGGTGTGGGGGCCATGTGTGCATAAGGGGCTAGAGGCACATACGGTCAAGGCCCCATATTAGGTACTACGACACTAGGTAGTGGCACTGCGCTCACCGTAGATGTCATCGGTACATTCTCTGTCAGGTCTATCCCTGGAGTGAGCACTGTGTTTTCCTTAATAGAGGGTTGAGCCAAGTTAGGGAAGCTAAAGTTGTCGCTCGGAGGCTCAGATTGCATAGAGACCCCAAGTGAAATGACGTAAGATGGGTCCATGGGACTCATTAGAGGAGTCTCCATTTGTGATAGAGTAAGCTGTTGAGCCTTGCGCGTATCCAAAAATCTCATGGGGCCAGTTGAGAGTATATTTACCCCTCGGTTTTGCCTTTCTGATTGAATAATTCCATGGATAACATTACAGATCATTTTCTGTTGATCTTCGATGCTCGTGGCACTAGAGGTGGATCGTACAATCTCTATCCATCCTACATGGTAGGCGTGGCCAGAGTGTAGATCCGTCAACACCTCAGTGTGGAGGTCGTATGTCCAATGATCATTAATGAACAATGCTTCTAGAGTCGACGTGTTAACGGTTTCTTGTGAGGTAGAAGCAATGTTGCTCCCTGTGGTTTTACTTGTCACCAACGGTACTCTAGAGGGAACTTCTGAAGGAGGCAGCTCAACAGGGACTTCTTGGTAAGAAGTTGGCAGGATATCCACATGGACACTCTTTGGGGGTGTGGGGTCCACGTGCGATGTGAAAAGAGAGTCCACTTCCCCACCCCCTTCGTGTGCTTCATTTGCATCAGGTTCCGAGCGAGTAGCTCTACCTAATGTTTCCATGAAACGGCTAAACATACTAGTACTAGGCTGTGGAGCTTCGGGAGGTGCATGGCCTTCTCTCTCAGTGTTTTGGGTAGGGTATGCTTCCATGATTTCTGAGTCGGAGGAGGAATCACTAGCGGCTATTTTAGGGTCTTGGGTGGTGCTACCTTGTGTCCCCGCTGAGGGTCTAGAGCCTATCGTGGATGGGTAATGGGTGTCCGTATGAACAAAGGCACCCTCAATATGCTCGTGTTCTAGCACCCGCCCAGAGCGTAAGTGCATGTGCTTTTGATACCCTAAGGTGTCAAAAAGCTGCTCTAGGAGGCCTTGTGACTAGTTTTTTGCGTGTTTTTTTGCTAGATTTTTTAGAGCGTGTCGTGGAATGGGCCGTGTGATAGCTCGAAATGAGCGTATCGCTAGGAGGGATGCGCTGTGCTTTACAGCCCACCGTTTGGTTCTATTTTGCTCCAGAAAAGCCCGAAACAGTCTTTTCCTAGCTAGGGAACTAAGCTCCAAATAGCAAGTCCTAGTGTGCAATGAAGGAGAGGAGAGTGTAGGACTTATCTCACATTCCTCACTCCCTCCTTGTGATTCTAGCCTATATATATAGAAGTGAGACTACCCTATATCATAAGACAGAGCCTGGGCCTGGGATTGGGATTGGGATTGGGTCAAATGATCCCGATCCCGATCCCGATCTCACTTTTATACAAACCAACCCGTCCGTTTTTATTTTTCGGATTTTTATTTTTTTTGGATATTATTTGGTGCGCGTTGACCTCACTTAACTATTTACTGTCTCACCTACCTACTAACCTGCTAATCAGTGGTTCACCTAATTACTAACCTACTTAATTAACTAACTGTGCGCCTAACTGTGCACAAACCAGAAAACACAGAAAATGAAGAAAATTGAAACTTGACAGAATTGTGCAGTGCAAACCAGAAAATGCAGAAAACGCAGAAACGCAAGAAATGCTAACTGTGTAAGCTGAAATCTGAGCTTAATAGAACTAGCAAAACAGAGCTTAACAGAACACAGAAAACTTGAATGCAGTCAACAACATTGTGTCTTTCTCTACTGTTTTTGCATAACAACAATAATCAAACTTAAGCCGCGCCTTTCCTACATAAACAATAGCTTCAATACAATTTACACGTCGCCATTGGAGCTTCACGCGCAGCAGCTCCCCGGTAGCGGCGCCAAAAATGTCACGGCTAGGGACTTGCTACGCGCCGTGTGCGAGCCACAAAGGCTCCTAGCACACAGTCATACAACAGACAAGCTCACAGAAAGAATGGTGTGTCACTCACCTTCCTGCGTAGTTGCGAATGAAGGATTCCCGCGCCGCGAAGAAGAGGGAGACGCCGCTATGCCGTGCTCAACCGCCTCGCCGCCGTCGTGCCGCCGCAACGCTCGATCACACACACACTCTCACTCTCTCTCTCTCTCTCTCTCTCTCTCTCTCTCTCTCTCTCTCTCTCTCTCTCTCTCTCTCTCACGTACACACACACACACACAAGGAGATGGTGAAGGAGAAGGTGGAGATGGAGCAAGAGCGGCTTCTATTGCACAATGAGAGAATGAGTAAAAATTAGGTTTAGTGGCTTTTATATGAGCTCACCCCATTCACACTTGGGCGCCCATACTTAGCCAACTAACTCCTTGAATATTCCAGTTAGAGTGTGCCTGTCATCGGCGATCACCCTTACCCTGTTCCTATTGGTCCGACAAGCCCGATACCTGACTCTAAACAATACAACGTTTATAGATCATAGGGTGTCCGTGTGCAGTAAGGGTTAACATTTGTCACCACTTGGAATGACCATGATATGTTTTACATGGGGGTTTGGTTCCAAGGTCCACCACTTATCAAAGCTAACTCTATTCTTCTCATAGAGAGAAGCAAAGGTCCACCACTTGTCCAAGCTAGGCTCTATTGAAACATGGAGAGAAGGATGCTCCACCATTTGTCGAAGCTAACTCTTTTAAAACATGGGGGGTTTACATTCAAGGTCCACCACTTGTTCAAGCTATTATCACTAGTAGCATGAGTGGTTTTGTCTCAAGATTCACCACTTTTTCACTCTATGTCATTATATTAAGAATATCTGGGTGTTAAGGTCCACCACTTGTCCAACCTATAAGGCTATATCTTAAAGGTTGTTATTTCTCACCACTTGGAGTGACCATGATAGGTTTTACATTGGGGTTTGGTTCCAAGGTCCACCACTTGTCCAAGCTAACTCTATTGAAACATAGAGAGAAGCAAAGGTCCACCACTTCTCCAAGCTAGGGTCCATTGAAACATGAAGAGAAGGATGCTCCACCATTTGTTCAAGATAGGCTCCATTGAAACATGAAGAGAAGCAAGCTGCACGATGTCTCCAAGATGCTAGGCTCCATCAAAATACCTTAAACCCACGATATTTTGTACATAGGGGGTTTACATTCAAGGTCCACCACTTGTCCAACCTATTATTGCTAGTAGCATGAGTGGTTTGCTCTCAAGATTCACCACTTTTCCACTCTATGTCATTATATTAAGAATATGTGGGTGTTAAGGTCCACCATTTAACCAACCTATAAGGCTACATCTTAAAGGTTATTCCTTCTTACCACTTGGAGTGACCATGATAGGTTTTACATGGGGGTTTGGTTCCAAGGTCTACCACTTGTCCAAGCTAACTCTATTGAAACATAGGGAGAAGCAAAGGTCCACCACTTGTCCAAGCTAGGCTCCATTGAAACATGGAGAGAAGGATGCTCCACCATTTGTCCAAGCCCGGTTTGATTGAAACATGAAGAGAAGCAAGCTGCACCATGTCTCCAAGCTGCTAGCCTCCATCGAAATACCTTAAACCCACGATATTTCGTAGATGAGGGGTTTACATTCAAGGTCCACCACTTGTCCAAGATATTATTGCTATTTGCATGAGTGGTTTGGTCTCAAGATTCATCACTTTCCCTCTCTATGTCATTATATTAAGAATATCTAAGGTCCACCACTTGTCCAACCTATAAGGCTACATCTTAAAGGTTAGTCCTTCTTACCACTTGGAGTGACCATGATAGGTTTTACATGGGGGTTTGGTTCCAAGGTCCACCACATGTCCAAGCTAACTCTATTCTTCTCATAGAGAGAAGCAAAGGTCCACCACTTGTCCAAGCTAGGGTACATTGAAACATGGAGAGAAGGATGCTCCACCATTTGTCGAAGCTAACTCTATTGAAACATGGGGGGTTTACGTTCAAGGTCCACCACTTGTCCAAGCTATTATCACTAGTAGCATAAGTGGTTTTGTCTCAAGATTCACCACTTTTTCACTCTATGTCATTATATTAAGAATATCTGGGTGTTAAGGTCCACTACTTGTCCAACCTATAAGGCTATATCTTAAAGGTTGTTATTTCTCACCACTTGGAGTGACCATGATAGGTTTTACATTGGGGTTTGGGTCCAAGGTCCACCACTTGTGCAAGTTAAATCTATTGAAACATAGAGATAAGCACAGGTCCACCACTTGTCCAAGCTAGGGTCCATTGAAACATGGAGAGAAGGATGCTCCACCATTTGTCCAAGATAGGCTCCATTGAAACATGAAGAGAAGCAAGCTGCACGATGTCTCCAAGATGCTAAGCTCCATCGAAATACCTTAAACCCACGATATTTTGTACATAGGTGGTTTACATTCAAGGTCCACCACTTGTCCAACCTATTATTGCTAGTAGCATGAGTGGTTTGCTCTCAAGATTCACCACTTTTCCACTCTATGTCATTATATTAAGAATATGTGGGTGTTAAGGTCCACCACTTGTCCAACCTATAAGGCTACATCTTAAAGGTTATTCCTTCTTACCACTTGGAGTGACCATGATAGGTTTTACATGGGGGTTTGGTTCCAAGGTCTACCACTTGTCCAAGCTAACTCTATTGAAACATAGAGAGAAGCAAAGGTACACCACTTGTCCAAGCTAGGCTCGATTGAAACATGGAGCGAAGGATGCTCCACCATTTGTCCAAGCCAGGTTTGATTGAAACATGAAGAGAAGCAAGCTGCACCATGTCTCCAAGATGCTAGGCTCCATCGAAATACCTTAAACCCACGATATTTCGTAGATGAGGGGTTTACATTCAAGGTCCACCACTTGTCCAAGCTATTATTGCTATTTTCATGAGTGGTTTGGTCTCAAGATTCACCACTTTTCCACTCTATGTCATTATATTAAGAATATCTAAGGTCCACCACTTGTCCAACCTATAAGGCTACATCTTAAAGGTTATTCCTTCTTACCACTTGGAGTGACCATGATAGGTTTTACATGGGGGTTTGGTTCCAAGGTCCACCAGTTGTCCAAGCTAACTCTATTGAAACATAGAGAGAAGCAAAGGTCCACCACTTGTCCAAGCTAGGGTTCATTGAAACATGGAGAGAAGGATGCTCCACCATTTGTCCAAGATAGGCTCCATTGAAACATGAAGAGAAGCAAGCTGCACCATGTCTCCAAGATGCTAGTCTCCATTCAAATACCTTAAACCCACGGTATTTCGTAGATGAGGGGTTTACTTTCAAGGTCCACCACTTGTCCAAGCTATTATCGCTAGTAGCATGAGTGGTTTGGTCTCAAGTTTCACCACTTTTCCACTCTATGTCATTATATTAAGAATATCTAGGTGTTAAGGTCCACCACTTGTCCAACCTATAAGGATATATCTTAAAGGTTATTCTTTCTCACCACTTGGAGTGACCATGATAGGTTTTACATGGGGGTTTGGTTCCAAGGTCCACCACTTTTCCAAGCTAACTCTATTGAAACATAGAGAGAAGCAAAGGTCCACCACTTGTCCAAGCTAGGGTTCATTGAAACATGGAGAGAAGGATGCTCCACCATTTGTCCAAGATAGGCTCCATTGAAACATGAAGAGAAGCAAGCTGCACCATGTCTCCAAGATGCTAGTCTCCATCCAAATACCTTAAACCCACGGTATTTCGTAGATGAGGGGTTTACTTTCAAGGTCCACCACTTGTCCAAGCTATTATCACTAGTAGCATGAGTGGTTTGGTCTCAAGATTCTCCACTTTTCCACTCTAGGTCGTTATATTAAGAAGGTTTGGGTGTTAACGTCCACCACTTGTCCAACCTATCAGGCTATATCTTAAATGATATTTTTTCTCACCACTTGGAATGTGCATGATATGTTTTACATGGGGTTTTGTTCCAAGGTCCACCACTTGTCCAAGCTAGATCGATTACATATATATTATACATACAATATTCAACTAGATTCCCTACCTATCATGTCCAGTAGCATGGATGCTCTGGCTTTGAGGTCCACCACTTGTCCAACCTATACTCTCTTATGTAAGGGAGATCTCGCTATAAATTCAAAACCTTCCCGCCTAAATTTAAAATTCAAAATCTTATCGCCTAAATTTAAAATATCCCTCCCAAATTTTAAATATCCCGCCTAAATTTTAAAATATCCCGCCCAAATTTTAAAATTTAAACTTTTTTATAAAATTTAAATTTTACCACTTAAAATATAAAATATTCCAGGCGAAATTGATTTTAAATTCAAGTTTACCACAAAAAGATATCATTAGCCCACCTAAATTCAAATATGCAAACCTCAAATCATTATATTGTACATAAATTCAAACAAATTCAAATTAACAAGCCTAAAATGATATTAGTTTGCATAGATATGAATTTATCACACCTAAATTATGTCACCATGTTAGAGAGAGTAGTTAGAGAATTTGAACAAGGTCCACCACTTGTCCAACCTAGATACCAAGAAGGATTGAGTGTACAAGGTATTGTTTGGAGGTCCGTATAGTCCACTGGTCTCAAGGTCCACCACTTGTGGTAAGGGTCACCAAAAAGTGTATATATTCATCCAAAGAAATACACGTATTTTTGGTCTACATGTCCTAGTTTCAACCATTTATGTCCATTAGATGTATCACTAAACAACACTACTTTTGTTGAGAAACAGAAGTTACAATCATATCTACAAATGGATTAGAGGAAAATCAGCTCAGCATACATCCAGAACTCGCTACAAGAATCGACTTTAACAGATCACACAAGTAAGTCTTCTATTCAAGTTTACTAGTATTACAATGTGTTAGTTATTTGTGATATTTATGTATGTATATATACTATGTGTGCATATCGTAATTAAGTGTAATTGTGTATCTGCATTATGTATGAGTATTACAATGAAATAACACAAATATACATACATACACATAGATAACACAGACGCACACATACATGAGCATGCATTTTCAAGAGAGAGATAGCAAGATACAGAGATAGATAGAGAGAGAGAGAGAGAAATACCTGTTTTCTAGAGAGAGGAGAGAGAGAAAGATAACAGATTTCATTGTGTTTATGTATGTGGAAGAGAGGAAGACGATTTATGGGAATATGTGCACGTATTTTCAAGAGAGAGACAACAAGATAACAGATTTCACTGTGTTTATGTATGTGGAAGAGAGGAAGACTATGTGTGGGAATATGTGCATGTATTTTCAAGAGAGAGACAACAAGATAACAGATTTCACTGTGGTTATGTATGTGGAAGAGAGGAAGACGATGTGTGGGAATATGTGTATGTGTGCGGGAATACTTTTAAACTATGTATCTCTGTCTTTTGACGAGAGAGTGTGTGTGCAAGAAACAGTTACAGAGAACCATCTCCTCTATATGGAGAAAGACAGAGAGTGAGAGAGAGAGAGAAATACCTATTTTTTCTCTATTCGTGAGGTGTGCAATGTCTCCTGAGAAGAAGCTATGCCCGATCCTGCCCTTCTGGAAAGCGTTGCGTACGATGCTATTTCTTTATCTTGTGCGCGAACTGTCAATCCTATGCGCTCCACCTGTGCGTTGTGTACGATGCTGGGTTTGCTCCTCTACGCGCGCGTATACTCCAACTATGTGCGATCCGTGTGCGCTTTCTGTGTGTTTGCTGCTCGCCTTCTTTCTCTGTGTGCGTTGCTCGTGCGCTCTCTCTGTGCTTAATCTTGATAGGGTTTATTAGAATGCCACGTATGCTACAAGTCCATGTTTTATCATAGGATTAAAAAAAACAAAAGCAGTATAAAACATTAACCAATTCACACGGCCAAAATTAAAGAAATCATGGTTGAAAATATGTAAAACATGCATAACTCTATATTAGGAATTCACTTTTTTTTAAAAAAATATATGGGCTGTCGCCCCTTGACCCGCTGCCCCGAACCCCGCCCGGAACAATATCCCAAAATCAGCCTCCCAAGCCCCGCCATTGAGAGCGCTACCCCTAAACCTCACGTGGAAGCGCTGCCTCGCCAGATGCACCCCATTGTGGGATTGCCCTAAGACCCCGCATCTAGAGTGCTAAATGGGAACATTCTTCATTAGTGAAATTTTGAACATAAATTATATTTAGCATATACTTAAATATAATACAAATATTAACATATTAACTATACTACTAATTTACTATAGCAGTTCTAGATTATGTCCCATACTATATTTAAGGTGCCAAAGGTTTGGCCTTATGGTCCTAGGTTTAGCCAAGTGGTCAACACATATAGGACCAAGTGCACACTGTGCCACAAAACTTGCCCACCACTTCACTTGCCAAAGTTTAGGCCACATGGTCAATCCTAAGTTTCCAATGTTCTTATTATGTCATAAGAGACAACACTTCTTTTTTGTCACCTTTTTCCTCGTGGAAAACCTAGGCTTGTTTTCACATACTCAGGCACTTCAAGCCATAATAAATTTTCATTACTCTTCGGCAACCCTTTTGTTCAAGAATTTGAAAAAACATTGTTTAAGGCCACCCTAAACCATTTTCATTTAGGGGTGTCTAAAACTAGCTTTTTGGCAATTCGAGAAGAAAATGGTCAAAGTTTTATACTTAGTTTTAACCACTTGACCAATTCAAATATTGGAAAGCAAGGTCTTGTAATACTTTCCTTTGGACATCACACATTAAAACTAGGTCCCTCACTTGTCCAAGCTATGCTCTAATACAATAAAGGGCTCTTGGTTTCAAGATACACCACTTTCCCAACCTTGATTCCATTAAAGAAGCTAGCTCTACTTAGACATTTAATAGCAAGGTCATGTAGCAGTTCACATTGAACATTTTCCATGACAGCTAGGTCCACCACTTATCTAAGCTATGCTCTAATAGAGTAAGGGGGTTTTGGTTTCAAGATCCACCACTTGTCCAAACTTGATTTGGGAAGCAAGGTCCTATAATAGTTTTCTTTGGACATTCACCATTACAACTAAGTCCACCACTTCTCCAAGCTATGTTCTAATACACTAAGGAGGTTTTGGTTTCAAGGAGAACCACTTGTACGACTTTGTTTTTGGAAGTAAGGTCTTTACATAGTTCACCTTGGACCTTGGACATTGGATACTACAACTAAGCCCACCACTTGTCCAAGCTATCCTCTATATATAGCCAAAGGGTTTGGGTTTCAAGATTCACCACTTTTCCAACCTTGCTTCCATTAAAGAAAGGAGGGGCATTATAACTACGTCCACCACTTTTCCAAGCTATGCTCTGATATAGAAAGGGGATTTTGGTTTCAATAATCCACCACGTGTTCAACCTTGCAAGACTCAAGGGATACTTGGACATTGGAAAGCATAGTCCTATAGTAGGTTATAGGTGGCAGTGGGTATTACAACTAAGTCCAACCTATGCTCTCATATAGCAAAGAGGCTTTGGTTTCAAGGCCCACCACTTGTCCAACCTTGCTTCCATTAAAGAAATGAGGGGCTACGTAAACATTGGCAAGCAAGGTAGCAAGGTCCTAAGGTATTTCACCTTGGATATTGGGCATTATAACTAGGTCCATCACTTGTCCAAGCTATGCTCTGATATAGAAGGGGGATTTTCGTTTCAAGGTCCACCACGTGTTCAACCTTGCGAGACTCAAGGGATACTTGGACATTGTAAAGCATAGTCCTATAGTAGTTGATAGGGTGGCAGTGGGTATTACAACTAGGTCCAACCTATGCTCTCATATAGCAAAGAGGCTTTGGTTTCAAGGCCCACCACTTGTCCAACCTTGCTTCCATTAAAGAAATGAGGGGCTACGTAAACATTGGCAAGCAAGGTAGCAAGGTCCTAAGGTATTTCACCTTGGATATTGGGAATTATAACTAGGTCCACCACTTGTCTAAGCTATGCTCTGATATAGAAAGGGGATTTTCGTTTCAAGGTCCACCACGTGTTCAACCTTGAAAGACTCAAGGGATACTTGGACATTGGAAAGCATAGTCCTATAGTAGTTGATAGGTGGCAGTGGGTATTACAACTAGGTCCAACCTATGCTCTAATATAGCAAAGAGGCTTTGGTTTCAAGGTCCACCACTTGTCCAATCTTGCTTCCATTAAAGAAATGAGGGGCTATGTAAACATTGGCAAGCAAGGTAGCAAGGTCCTAAGGTATTTCACCTTGGATATTGGGCATTATAACTAGGTCCACCACTTGTCCAAGCTATGCTCTGATATAGAAAGGGGATTTTTGTTTCAAGGTCCACCACGTGTTCAACCTTGAAAGACTCAAGGGATACTTGGACATTGGAAAGCATAGTCCTATAGTAGTTGATAGGTGGCAGTGGGTATTACAACTAGGTCCACCACTTGCCCAACCTTTTCTCTAATATAGCAAGGATGCTTTGGTTTCAAGATCCACCATAATTTCCAGCCTTGCTTCCATTAATATAGCAAGGAGGATTTGGTCTCAAGGTTCACCACTTGTCCAACCTATGCAAACGTTTTTCATGTTGTAGCATGATTTTTTGTTTGAAGATTATTTTTCTATAACTATGGATTTAACAATGTAATTTTTTTCACTTACAGGATGGACTTCGAATCTGGGGAGAAAGTACATATGATACTTGACAATGAAATTGTTGGTATTGGTTGTGTGTGTAGAACAGATCCAGATTCCACTTGTGGTGGTACAAAGATAGGGCAAGGAAATGTCTCCAGGAATGCTTGAAGGATGTGGTCCTACCTTTTCCTGCAATGGATACTTCATCTCTCCAAGGCTCATTATGGAGTGTTGTTCGATGGTCAAAGCTTCTTTTGCAATCTTTTGTATTAAATGGGAACTTAATTGATCCACAGGAAAGCTACAATGGTGATGAATAACATGATCATTCTGATCCTCTAGTTACAGATGCAATACCTATGACAAGCCCAGAATTTGAAGTAGTGATTCGAGAGTCTTGGAGAAATCAGAGTCCTTTAAAAGATGACACAATGATGCAAACCATGAATGAAGGGACCATCTTATATGTATTTCCACATGATTATGTCAACTTTCAGGAACTTGGTCATGATTGTGTGGATGTGGGTATTGAAAGAGAAAATGCAAGCATTGATGATGTGGTTGAAGTGGGTAGCATCACTTTGCTAAAGTGTCCCATCAAGCAGACAACAATGTTGATTGGGAGCCCATTACAACGCTTTGTTCCTGTTGATGGCATGCATGCTACATATGAGGATGTATCCAATGATGACAATGTTGGAAAAAAACTTGGTGGGAGTAATGTTGTCCAGTTGTCAAGGAAGAGACGATACACTTTCATGAACAGGACTCAAAAATCAAAAGCAGCACCAGCTTCCACTTTTTACCTTTCAAACAAATCAATTCAAAGGGTATCATGCATTGATTGTTGTGCACAAAAATGTTGCCAGTTTGCAAATCGTGATATGGTGACAAGGTTACGACAACAATTTTGGGGAGAGTCTCAAAAATCACGCACTAATTATGTTTATGATGTTCTTTCTATATGTTATCAGAAAGATGAGAAGTCACGATACCAATTCAGGCTAAATGGCTCTATTGTTTGTTGTAGAGTATGGTATGAGCTACATGGAATACCAAAGACATCATTTTATCGATACAAGGAGAACTTTGAAAATGGTGTGCACCAATATGTACATGGGAACACATGTACATTGAGAAGGGGACTTCAACATACTAGTTTAGCAAGAGCACTACTAAATGATTTTGTAGAAAACAACTCTGAGAAGATGCCACATAGAAGTAGAACACTACTAGATGGCTCAAGAGAGACTCAATTGGTGATTCCATCAACATACAAACAAGTGGATATTTTATGTGAAATCAACACGACACTTGACCAAATGGGCTATGAGAAGAAGCTATCCCAATCTTCTTTTGGTAGAATTTGGAACAAAGAGTACCCACATGTCACTTTAACAAAGACGAGTGAGTTCTCTAAGTGCAATATTTGTAGCTCAATCAAGGCAAGGTTAGAAGCTAAACCTTCTCTTGAAGAGAGAGCTCTTCTCTTGAGGGAGAGAGAAGTTCACATGGCACAAGAGTTTCAAAAGCCTATATTATGCATGGCGCACGTATTCAGAATCTCAACCACAAAAATATGTATGCATAATCCATGATAAGATGGATCAAAAGAAGACTGCCATTCCTAGATTACGCATTGTTCCTAAGGGTGTGGATTCAGGATATAATCTGCAGGTGGCATTGATTGGCATGATCACTCATGGACATGGAGAAGATCATTACGGACACTTTTTCTTGAATGGTTTGTGGCCAGCTGATCCAAATCTTACAATTGGCTCAATTGCTAATTGTTTACATAACCTAGAGAGGATAGATAAGCATCCTCTTGGTGATGTAGTAACAAATGGACTTCCAAGGAGCAATATTTCACTACTACATGCTTTGAACTCAAGGGATGCCTTGGACTACCATAACTTGAGTGATGGAAAAGAGCCCATTGTGTAGTCGTTAGAAATTGCAGAAGAGGAATTGGGGTCAACATTTCACAGGTTGCCAGAGAACTTGTTCCTACAATTGGATAATTGTGCAGAGGAAAACAAAAATCGATACTTATTTGCCTATTTGTCAATGCTTGTTGCAAGGGGTGTTTTCAAAACCATCCAGCTGGGATTTTTAATGGTTGGGCATACACATGAGGACATAGATTCCATGTTTAGTAGGTCTTCAGAGAAGTTGAGAGTTACACAAACCTATACTTTGCCACATTTGATGGATACATTACGAAACAGCTCATCTTCATCTCCAGCTCCATTTTTTTCTCACAAAGATCCCCGAATTCAAGCAATATTGTGATGGCTATCTTTGTGATGGACAAGACATACTTGTTGGACATTCCAAACCGCTTCAGTTCAGGTTCTTTATGGAAGATGAGACACCAATGATGCAATGTAAGGCACATGTAGGTGTATCAAGTTGGAGTGGAAGTATTCGCCTTTGGAAAATAGACACAGAAGGCAAGCCAATGTTACCACATGGAGATCCACCTCTAGTACCAATGGCGGAGTATGTCAAGGCCCACGAAGAAGTCATTTTGGGGCTAAATAACTATATTAAATTTTGGAAAAATTTAGGGAATGGTTCACGTATTCCGCGATATTATAGACCCGTGATAGATTATTGGAGTAAGGTAATTGAAGAGATTGGAAAAGCAATCATATCAGAGGGAGTCTTGTATGAAATGTTTTGGCCAGAAACTCAAGAATATTCTCACCTACAAAGCACTACAATGAATTTGCAACAAGGAGAAAAAAGATTCCTAGGCCTTGAAGAGTTGAACGATCATTTTTGTGGGCCTCAACGAGATAGGCCAAGGGAAGAGTTTGACCCTATGTCTGATGTGCACCAAGGTGACTTTCTTATGCTTGTTCCGAGTGACACAGAAATCTATCCAGTGTGGCTTGCAATGTCTTTATCTGACATTGATAATGAGCCTACATCACCAAACTAGAGAAAACTCTTGATTCAATATTGGGCACCTTGCGCGAGAAAAAGTGGGATGATAGATACTCAAGCTTACAGTAATTGTTGGAAGGGTTATTGGGCTGTCAACTATAAGGACCCACAAGTGTGGGAAACTGTAGATGCAATTGTTTGGTCCTGGAGACCCAACAAAGAAGGACCATTTTCTAGAATAAAGATTCCAGAAAGGCATGCTCTAAAAGCCAAAGAAGGCCTCACTCGTGCACATCAACCACACTTGGATCAAGGTTCAGATATGGTATCAAATGTGGAGTAGAATTATGTGGAGCTTCTATTGTGACTATACTAGTCAATTTGTAAACAAAATCTTTTTTGTATCTTCCTTTGTTTTATGTAATTCGTAGTTATTATTCAAATCCATGTGTTGTACATCCTCTTGACTTTTGGTGTTTATCAACACCACAATCCTATGAGATTTTCACTTTATTTACTAACCACACACCTCAATTTTTCCCACTTTAAGTGGAAAATTCCCAAATTACATGAATTTAGTCGATTTGGAGATTCCCATAATATGAGATTTTTACCAAAATAACTAATATGGTCTTATGGATCTATTATCTTGGTTGAGAAGGACTTAGCTCGAGGTACACCGTTGGGAACTATGGTCTTAATAATGGAGCCTCTCGAGGCTTGTTAACCATTATTGAGCCACGAGCAAGCTCAACAGGAACCATAATCAACCGAGCAATATTATACCCTCCTCCCTCTAGTCTTTGCAATCAAAAGTGTCTAAACCACGGGTGTGGCTGCTTGAGAACTGATTTTCAAAGGTAAAGAAGAGTAGAGACTAAGGTTTTTGAGGGTACCAAAGCACAAAGTAATCTATACATAAGTATAATAATCATGGCTAATGCGATGATGCCCCCATGTTTGTCAATTATCTTGTTACTAGGTTGCAGCAAGCTATGGGAAAGCGTGATTTGCAAGCCAAAGTTAGTCATCAACAACTTCTTGCTTATGGGATTTCCCTTCCTCTCCAAGAGGAGAGAGAGCTTAGGAGGCCTGTGTCTCCATGAACACGACGGTCTAGACGATCGCTAACTCCTCCCAAGAGGAAACACTCAACCCACAGTGCTTCTCCTTGTCACTCCGAAAGGGAAGAGAGGAAACAAAGGAAGCAAATGGTAAGAAAGAGGTCACCCTCTTATTCTTCTTCTTTACCTTCCTCCTCTTCCAACAAAGCTACAACTATTCTCCTAGAGAATACAAGAGGGGAGGACATCACAAATCTTACCCTGCATGGCAAAGGTCCCAAAAGCTCATTAAGTTCAAAAAGGGAGGAAAGAGCATCGCTTTTCTCACCTATGATTGCACCTTTGGTGCCACCAACAAAGTACTGGCCTTCATCCAACAATTTGATGCGGCCTTTGGAGACGAGGGCTTCACAAACTCCTCCAAGCTACACCATGTAGTTATGCACTTCCAAAAGTCTGCTCGCCAATGGTGGGCTAGCCTTCGTGGCAATGGCAAAGCCCCAAAGACATGGAAAACTCTATTAGTTCCCATCATGAAGAAATTCCTTGCAAGAAATGGGCAAATACTCTTTCATAGTTTAACTTTCATATTGCTCATGTAGCTGGTAAGCACAACCAAGTAGTCATTGCTCTTTTAGGAAGACCAAAGGTGAATGTTGTGTGAATAGTGGGCATTTAGAGGCTCCCTTACATCTATATAAGGAGGCCTTCTCATGAGTCTTTCGGTAGAATGGTGTGCACACTTGACGCACAGAACACATCCTTGTTGAAGGATTGTTAGTCCCTTCTATTCCTACTTGCTCTAGTTTTCTAAATCTCCATTGAAGCTCTACCTTGAGAGCGCATGGGTGCATGATGCCATCACTTTGTAACAACGTGCTAATCTAAAGTTTTTGATTTTCCACTAATCTAATTTTCATCGTGTCTCTCTCTACTCTCCTTGCTACTAGATCCTTATTGTATTCCGCATGTCTTACATTTTTTATAGTTGAGCTTTCATATTGCTCACATAGCTGGTAAGCACAACCAAGTGGTCAATGCTCTTTTAGGAAGACCAAAGGTGAATGTTGTGTCAATAGCTACTCACAATTATCTCTCTTTTATGATAGATGAGTATGCTATGAATTCATACTTCAAAGATGTAATGTTAGCTATTGCATTAAGGAAGGAACAGAAACCATACAATGTGTAAGATGGTTATCTTCTCTATGGAACTGTGTTATGCGTTGCACATAGTTACATGAAAAGGTTATATACAAATGTCATGTTCCGCCTTATGTGGGACAGAAAGGGATTCAAGAAACTCTCAAGGGAGTAAAGATGTACTTTATTTGGAAAAAAATGAAGACCTAAACTATGTTTCAAATGCATTGTATGTAAGAATACAATGCATTATACTTTTATTGACCAACAATCAAGATAAACATACTGGACTATGTTGCCAAATGCATTGTATGTCGAAAGACAAAGTATGATAAAGAGAAGAAACCTTTATTGCTTCAACCATTGCATATACCTGATTCACAATGGAAGAGTATATCCATGGCACTCATCATTGGATTGTCCAAAACAATTCATGGGAATATGGGAATATGGACAATGGTAGACCAGTCCAGCAAGCAAGTGTATTTTAACCAATCAAAAATACCATCAAAGCACACTATATGGAAACTCTCTTTATCTCAAAGGTCATGGCTTACCAACATCCATTGTATTTGCAAGAATGACTAGAAATTTTTAAAGGTCTCTTTGAGAATCTAGGTACTAATTTAAATTTCTCCTCATCCTATCACCCACAAACGAATGGCCAAAGTAAGATAGAAAATATTTAAACTATTATTGATCTACTCAAAGCCTATGTTATAGAGTTAGATCAAAGAGATTAATGGGAATAGTATTTAACCTTAAGAGAGTGCGTAAAATAATGTGGCCCATACTTCTACAAGAAAGGCACCCTTCGAAGTAATTAAAGGAAGACCCAAGCTCCCATTGATAGTCAAGCTCTTCTGCTAAGTCTTTTAATAATATTAAGAAAAATGTATCTGTTGGCGGATACGCCGCAACGGACGACAGCACAACGAGAACTCACCTAACAAGATTTGTCAGCTAAGGATGAAGCTCAACCCACACGCGCGTGGAAGCAAGCATAGAGTGTCAACATACACTCGACCAACTCTCGACTAATTCCTACAGAGGTCTCTACCCAATGTCTAAGCTACAGCATTCAGGAGTGCATAAGAGGAGATTTCTTACAATGCTTCCAAGAGCCGAATACCCATCAAACGATCTCCAAACGCCACAAAAGTTGAAGGAGACCCTACTAACACCAATAGGTCGCTCTCCCTAAGATCCATGAACCAAAATCCCAACCCTAAACACCTGGTGCAAAATCACGTAGGATGTCTGGCCAAAATTTACAGGTCGTCGTTTCCGAAAACGAAAGTGCCTAATGTGTAGCTCTTCTCAATGCGAACGCGTGGATATGCTGAAATGCGAAAACGGATAACGAATGCTCACCAAATCACCAGATGAATCTCGTAGGTCCAGCTCGCAAAACCAGACCATATACCCGCAATGTAGGTTTCGGCGCGTAGCTCTCATCGGGGGCAACACGTTGCACTTCTCCATACTCGATTCCGACCATCGGTGCACGCGTAGCGTCAAGATGAAACTCTCAATCTCTCTCGTACACAGTACGCTCACTCACAGAGAGAACTTTTAAAATGACAAAGGTTTTTTTCATTAAGGTCAAAAGTGGTATAAATACCTTACAATCTCAAACCCTAATGTTCCAATTTAACCACCTACTCAATCTAAATGTCAAAAATGGGATACAATTTGGAAACTTTTGTAAGCCCCAATATTTACAAAGGTGAAATGTCGGTTGTTCTCAGTAAATGAATAATTACAAAAAATAATATTCTGCCGAGCAGTCATTCTCCGTTGGGTGTGTCCAGCCGCTAACACTCCCCCCCTCCTTGTTCATGTTGTCCCCGACATGGCTGTTGAGCTGCTTCTTCAACGTAGGCTTTCTCTCATCTTGAGAAGTGACTCAGATCTCGCATGTTGAGCTAGTAGCGTCGGGCCGGTGCTGATTGTGAAGAAGCCGGTGTAGAAGGCTTTGTCAAAGGCCTGGAGGTGATAAGATGGCAAAAACATAATCCTTTGATAAAATGCATGTATCACCTCGTGAGATGCACATTTGTATCTATCTTGAAAGAAGAAGATACTGTCTATCGCCTGGCCTGGTTTGAATGTTTCAAAGACTGCTTATTCTCTCGCCTGCCTTCAAGCCTGGCAGCTTTGGGTAATTTAGCCAAGTAGGTTGGCTTCTCTGCAGCAGTAGCTCGTGGGCTTTCCATGTCCTCATCCTTGGTAGAGGGCAAAAACTAAGGTTATCTCTTATCACTTTAGGTGCCTCTACCAGATGGATTAGATATCGAGGATACTTTGTCAGCCATGCCTTTCTCCACCTGGGCTAAGAGTCTACTATCAGCTTGACCCATTCAGGTTTTGAGATGTCTGCTTTGTACATTGGCACTATTGGCTCCTCTCTGATCCGCTTGTTGATCGTGGCAGCTTCATATTTCAGCAGAGGATATGGGAGAGAGGGCTGTATCCATTCACGCCAAAGGTTACTCGAATCTATCTTCTGAATAGTCATTGATTTAAAGACCCTTTGCTCCCATTCCAAGGCTTATTTGGCTATGTCTCTGACTGCCACCTCTATGGCCTTTTGCAGCTTCTCTTCTTCTTCTTGTGTCAAATCTTCTAGCTCTTGTGAGGGTCCCACAAGGATTTCCTCGGTGGTGTCCATTGGATCTGCCACATTCTCTATGTCTATTCCCTCCATGGCTAGTAGCCTAGTGCTAAACTGCTGCTCTTCAATTTTTTGCTGGCCTCTCAGCTCTTCTATCTGCTTTTGAAATTTTTTCTTCTCCTCTTCCGCTTTCTCTCCCATGTTTACTAGGAGGTCATTTAGATCTGCATTTATTTTCTCCGCCTGCTCGAGCTTTCTCTTGATGGCTTCTAGCTAATTCTTCCTGGCCTGATTTTCTTCTTCTAGGAGGTTTTGCATTACCAATGACCCCTCGGCTAGCATCATTCTTTGCCGCTTCTCCAGGGTTAACTCCTTTTGGATCTCCTTCATTTGTTCTTCATATAAATCAGTCTCTGAAGTAGTGTGAGTCGAGCTAGTAGCTCTGACTCTGGTAGGAGATGCCCGCAGCCTTTGGATGGTTTGATCTTTGACTTTAATCTGATCTTTAAGCTCTATTACCTCATCCTAGCTCGCCTCATGCTCTATCTCTGCCTTTTCCTTGGCATGTTTGAGTGTTTCCACTTCTTTGGATTCTTCAGCAAGTTGCAGGGTTAGGTTGTCCCTTTCTCTCTCTGCATTTGTCAAGGACTTGCTGATTTTCTTGTATTCTTCTTCAGCTCTTTGAAGTCTTTGATCTGCTGCTTGATTTTCTCGTTCCATCTCCTGGAATCTTTGTAATGTTGTGGCCAGACTGGCTTGCAACTCTGTTTGTTTCTCTATTTGCTCTTGGCTTTGTTTTTGTAGTGTGTCGACTTCAGCCTTGATCTGAACTTCAGTGGTTTTGAGATTAGCAATCTCACTTTCTGTGGCCATTGGTTTTGCCCTGAGCCCGGTTAGCTTGTGCATCACCACATCCCAGTCATTGGTAGGTGGTTGTAGGTCCAATGTATCAGTGGCCATCTCTTTCAGTTCCACTAACCGCAGGCTCTGCATCGGTTCCTTGGGCCTTGTGCTTGCCAGCTCAAATGCCACAGTGGCTGCCTCTTCTCTTCAGTAACCCGCAGCTAGTAGATCAAGAAATGTGCTAAACTTTCTTTCCTCTGGCTCTGGCTACTCATCTTTGGGCTTAACTTCTTCTTTTTGCTCTTCCCCTTCGGTCTTCTCTTGCTTGGAGTCTTCTTGATCATCAGATGTGTCTAGCTCCTCCTTTTGTTGGGTTTGTGGAGGGCTAAGAGGAGGTGGTGATGGCGGTGGGATGGATTGCGGGCTTGACGGTGGAGTTGGTGGCTTTTTCTTGAAATCCCTGTCCGTCTTGGTTTTTCTCTCCCTTTCTTGGCCTTGCTGCTCTTCTAGCAGTTTTCGTCGTACTTCATCCCACTTCTTCTTCTGTGAAAGGGACATTAGGGATATTCTCTGTCGTAGCATCTAGGATCTCGAAGTTTTTGATGTAGTCTTCAAATCGATCTCGGTGCACCCTTGGTTGTCATGGATATAAGCAGCATAATTTATCACCTTTGGCTTGCTCTTCTGCATTGCCCAGGTAAAGGTGGTAGCAATGACTCCAGGCCTCATTTTGTACTTCTGTGGCCGCTTTGTACACATGTGGAAGTATTGGTTGTACAGCTGGCTCATGACAGCCACTTTAGGGTTTGCTATATCTTCAAAAGTGTAGTTGTTCTTCTTTTCTGAGTACACCTTGACTTCATCTCTTCTCTTGGTCACACTATTCCCTTTGTTGGAGATGTCTAGTGCGGCTACCACCACTCTCTCTGTGATGACAATCATGGTGTCTGGCTTCCCTTGCAGATCAATGACTCTGGCCACTCTATCTTCTTTGATAGTAGTTACAAACTCCCACACTCTTTTGATGTCGATCCCCGCTGGCAGAGCTTCAAAGTAGTTATGGAGATCTATCTTCTATAGGTAATCTCCCATCTTGCTTCTGACAAACTCATTGCGCTCCCGTGATCATGGGTAGCTCTACTGCATTTCCTTCAGGATCTTTGAACACGCCTTGGTAGATCTTCAAGTCATTGGATTCTAGAAAATCATCCTGAATCCATGTGCTGGTTGGCTTAAGGGTTCCTTCTGGGATGACAAATGGCTCAACTTCTTCCAAGTAATCTTTTATTGTCATCCTCTTCTTCTTTGCCTGTGATTTTGCGGCTGCCATGGATCCTGTTGCACTCAGTAGTCCGAAGTTAGCGTTTTTTCCATATTAGCTGAGAAACTGAGTTCTAACTATCCAAATGACTTGAAAATTGAAAATAAAACTTAAAAGGAACTAGGGAAACTGTGCATGTGCTCACAGTATCATTCTGACCAAAATTTATAATTTAGACATCCTACACGTAGGATGTCTATTTGATCAGTTTTTGGTGAAACTTGATAGGCTGGTGGCTCTTGGCCTGTGCAACATGGCTATGTGATTGGAATTTGGTTTGGGCTTCAATAGGTACATTTTTTGACAGATTCAGGCTTTAGGCTCACAAATTAGGTAGGATGTCCACAACAGGTGGCAAATGATATTCAAATGGGTTGAAATTTGATATATGAGCTTATTGCACCATGATAATGGCTCCCATGAGGTCATTTCTTGCACAGTAGGTTAAAATCATGCTGGAGACATCCTACACGTAGGATGTCTGTTTCATCAAAATGGCTTGAAATTGGATCTGTGGGTAGCCCTTAGCATGTGGAACATGGCCCTGCTCTTGGATTTTGATTTGGACAAGAATTGGTGTTGGTAAGAGCATGTGTAGTGTTTTTGGGCTCAAAAAGTGCATCTTGGAGGTGTTGGGGGCCAAATGTGATGGGAATGGCTTGAAACTATATATATGAGCTAATGAAAGTGTCATAAAGAGATCTGGAGTTGAAAAATAGCATCTGGGGGCCAAAAATGTCGTTTTATTTCATCATTTTTTACATGTGACCCCACAGATAGCTTGGCAATGTGCTCATGAATGTATTGTGCAAGTTTCATGTGATTTGGACAAGTTTTGGTAGGTCCATGGCCCATTATTGCCTCTATGCCTTGACTTTGCGTTTTTTGATGCACATGAGGTCAATTTTTGTCCAAATGTGATGGCACTTGGTGGCTAGCTTGTACAGGCTATTCAGAAGCTGTGTGTAATGAGAAATGTTAGGTTTGGTGCCCAGATTTTTCCTTGAGACATCCTACGCGTAGGATATCTCCTGATGAAATTTTTATTGGAGGTGCTACTGGTGCATGTCCTGAGCCCACCTAAGTCCCTTTTAAGCATTATTTCAACCAAAAAGTCAAATTGATAGAAAGAAACTCCTTGTGTAGATTTCAGAGCCTCCGAGCCATTTTCTGACTCTTGGAGTGCTTTTCGGCGATGAAATTTCTTGATGTTGGTCTACATAGCTTCCCGATCCCATGGGGATCCTTGCCATATGGTTTTTGTCGACTTTGGCTTCACCGGAGCTCCGTTTGGCAATTTGTCGCTCTGGAAGTACCCGTGGTTGCGTTTTCATGTCTTCGATGACTTGTGGTGGTCTACCACCATAGGACTTGGTTGTTGATGGTCTAGGAAAGCCGCTCGTGAAGTTTGGTGGAAAACGGACATGCGGTTTGGCCGTGAGAGCTTTTTGATGCTTTGTGTGTTCTAATATCGTTTTTGAGGTTTAGTGCCGCTTTGGGTCACCTTTTGGCCATGTGGGCTACATAGACTTGTCGAGCATGTCGAGATGCTCCTACCCATGAGTTTTGGTAGCATTTGGGCGCCTTTCCGCCGATTTCCCATTTGGTGGCCTATTGCGGGGCTCTAGGAATTAGGGTTTTTCCCAATGGTTTTCTACTGCCTTTGGTCATCCAAAAGTGGTCTTCTATGCTAGGGTAAGCTCCCAATGAAGCCTCATTGCTTTTGGGTTAGCCGTTAGGAGGTCACTTCTACTTCTAGGTCTCTACCGCTCGCTTTCTGTGTGAACCCTACGCTAGTTTTCACAACAAAACAACAAACATGCGCGAAAAGCTCAAGGTGGTGAGCCTAACTCTCATGTCTGGAGCCTGTCGGGTGGTCGTGCGCGTCGTAGAAGCTGTTGGAAGTCCCGTTCGCTCTAGGTGGCAGGAGCTCTCTCTCAAAAGTCAATAGTAGAAATGAGCTTAAAATGAAGTGAAAATTTCTTATAATGGGGGTCCCCAAACCACTTTCCATGAAATTTGACATGTGCTCCCAACTTCTTACGAGAGCGGTTTAGACTCAAAAATTTCTTAATTTGGACTCCATTTGCCAAGTTTACGAGAAATTTGACGTTTCGGTCAAAATCTGGCCAAAGCACGTTTTTTGCTCCATTCACATAATTGCACCCCCATTGTACCATAGGTTGTCCTATAGTCACTGATCATCCCCATTTTTTTTTTGTCATTACGATAGTTTTTCACCTGCTTTTTGTATTTTTGAAGTTTTTCTATCCAAAATTAGTAAAATTAAAAGGAAAATAGCAAATTAAACCCAAAAAATCCCCCAAAATCATAATAAATCAAATTCATCACCGCAAAACACTATATACACTCACATGCAATTTCTATGGCCGGATTTCTTCGTTTTATCAATATTTTGCCCGAAAAATGGCTATTTTTACTTATATACACACACCTAGGGGCTTGATTTGGCGTTTGGCCCCATATACTTGTAGATTCATGCTGTATAAGGGCATATGTACTTGGGTTAGTCTAGAAAATTTCGCAATCAAACAACAACCCTTTAAAATAGTCAAAAAACATGCCCCTTTTTTTGTGCTCTTTCTGCCATTGGGTCCGCATTTGAGAATGCCTCCCCCCCTCCTAGTCGAAGTCCTCTCGGAGGACAAGGTATCTCCTCGGTGTATGTGTCGTGCATGGGTTAAAAATTATGCTAATGCTCCGCCGTGTAATGTGGCCCTATATGATGCATACTCGGTCAATGCATGGAAAAATTAATGTTGTGCAAGAGGAGGGTATAAGCAAGATGCTTATTAGCATTCGCCGACGAGGTTTTCTGTTTGTTGTTGATTTGGTCGGCAGATTTTCTTTGCAAGAAAAAGTTGTAACTCTATCGCTCGTTGTTTGATCGTCTTTCTTGCAAAAGTCGCTTGGTTTGCCGCTATTGTCGATATGGCCGTAGTCGTCTCCTTGGACAGAATTGTCGTGGTGGAATTGGCCGTAGTCGTTGTCTCTTTTGCTTTCCATTTGTAGCTTTGCTTGGGAGGTTTTTGTAGGTTTATTGCTACTTCTGCGGTTGTCATTGTTTTGCTGTTGATTGGCACCCACATAGATTGGTTTGCTAGTTTCATATGTAATGTGTGTCTCTATGCCGATTTTGCTTGTACTGAAGGGAGTTCCTGTTGTTTTGGTTTCGGGATCCAAATGCGAGTCGCACCTAAGTTGTTACTGAGAATTCTTTTGGGGATCCATATCTGTTTTATTCCCTTGGTTTTTGGTTGAACCGTCTGCTTCTGTTGACTTCTTCTATTGTATTGTGGTTTGTCTACCACATCATCTCTATCCTTCCTCACCCATACTTGTTTTTCTCGTGTTGCTAACCTTGATCTGTTCACTGCGGTCTATTTGGTTGGATGTTTGTATTGAACATGGTTGGCAGTTCCCTGTTTGTTCGCCCTGCGTATTGTGTGGTTCTTTAGTGGCACCCATCCTTTTGGCTCTTTCTCCCTTGATTGTGTTGCTGCCATCTAGTTCTTCTGGGGTTGCTGAGCAAAAGCTACCACCTATTGTTCTTGTGCATGCTGAATTTTTACTCCATCCGCATTCCAATCTATTTGCACATTGTACTTTTTTGCCCAAGGTTGTCCCAACAACATGGGGTGTTGTGTGCTTTCATCCTCAACCACATAAAACTTGTGTGGGTAAATATATTGATGTACTTGTACATGCAGTATAGTCCAGCCCAATGTTTTCAGCGAATGTGATGTACTACTTTCCAGCACTTGTGAAATAGGATGTAGTTGACCTTTGGTCTTGAGCTGTTTGTATAATCTGTAAGAGATTAGATTTGCTTGAGCTCCAAAATCAAGCAATGCCGTTGATTCAACTTGATTGCTACCGGCCACTTTGACTGCAATTATTGGCTCCATTGTGTCTTCATCAAAATTCGTTAGTCGAATAGCATGTATTCGCAACGGTGATCCACATTGTTGTTGTTGTCGTAGAAGCTGTCTTTTGGCAATGCAATCTTTTGCTTCTTCTTAGGCCTCTTCTCGTACTCTCTGTTCCTCCTTCATCCGTTGTTTTTCTTGATGGATTTGTTGAAGCATATCCTGTGTTAATGGTAAATGATATTTTTTTAATCGACACCCACTAATCCAATTTGGCATTTCTTCACCTGCTAATGTAGCAAGCTTGACAGCTCCACTTTGTGATAAGTCACTAATCACAAAGAGTCCCATTCCTCCCTTTTTAAGTTTCTTGGCATGTTGCTTCAAGGTATAAACAAGTACATAATCACATGTTTTGAACTCTTTCGTGCGCACATGCTTCTCAAAAAACTCTTTTTGTCTTCTCTTTTTAGCATAAATCGAAGCTATAGCTCTCAGGCGAAGTTCGTCTATATTTTCAAGATCATCTATTCTTGAAGAGAGCTCATGCCTTGTCCATTCTAAGCTTTTCGCTACTCGTAGAGTTGGAATTAAAAACTCTATGGGTAATATAGCATTTAGTCCAAACACCATGTTGTACGGTGTCGTTCCTATTGATGTTTTGTAAGCTACCCTATTTGCCCATAGTATTGAGTGTAGCTGTTGATCCCGATCTGTTCTTGACTTTGATACAATTTTAGTCAGAGCAGTGCACAGTGTTTTATTTGTGGCCTCAGCTTGTCCATTTGCCTGTGGATGATATGGAGAAGATTTTCTATGTAGGACCATGAATTCCTCTAGCAGATATTCAATGACTTCATTAATAAAATGTGTTCCTCAATCACTGACAATTTCTATTAATAATCCGTATCGTACAAAGACATTCTCATACAAAAATTGTGCAGTGGTTCTTGCGTCTTCTTTTTGTGTTGCCTTGGCTTCCGCCCAGTTTGTGAGATAGTCCGTAGCCACAATGATATATTGGGTATGGGTGCGATATGCAGGGGGTGAAATAGGCCCCACAAAATCAATGCCCCATTTTGCAAATTCCCTTGCTCCCATCATTGGCCGTAGTGGCAGCTCATCTCTCTTTATCGGCACCTTGGTGCGCTGACATGCGTCACAACTCTTTACAAACTCCTCAGCATCCATATGCAATGTAGGCCACCATATTCCTGCGGTTAAGACAATTTTTGTCATCTTATCGTCTGAAAAATTACCTCCACTTATGCCTCCATGTGCGTGTTCTAGAACCAGCAGGTATTCACTTTCACTTGCACAGATTCTAAGTTGATTATCCTTTCCTCGCTTATAGAGTTGGTTCCCAATTAAATTATAGTCGCGAGCCTCCAGCTCTATAGCCCTTTTTTGTGCTTTTGTTATGTTTTCAGGAAATGTCCTTGTTGTTAAGAAATCAATGATATATTGACTCCATGCAGGTGCAATGGTTACCTGAAACAATGTCGCGTGATCCACTGGTCGTTTGGCACTACATATAGTACAATTGTTAACATAAGCATGTATGTCAGCATACATAGTTGGCCAATAAACCCCTAATTGTTTCAGTCTCTGGTGAGTTTTCATTGTTGAACAATGAAATGCACAATCCTAAACGTGTGCTTCTTCAAGATAACACTCGAATTCCTCCGGATTTATACATAATCGTAGAATTTGGTATGAGCCTAGGTGATACAGTCGTCCTGCAATCAACTCGAAGTTTTTTGTTTGTCGAATTGTTTGTTGTTTGGATCTATCTTCCTTGCTATCAAATCTACCTCCAAAGGAAAGAATGCTAATAATTTCCTGAGACCATTTGGGTATCATTTCAATATTGAAAAGATATACATCAGGTATGTCATCATCTACTCCTTCAGGAGCTTCCCCGTTTTGCAACCTTGAAAGATGATCTGCTCGTAGATGAGTTTTACCCTTTTTGACCACCACTGTGAAATCAAACTCTAGCAATATAATAAACCAACGTACAATTCTCCCAGTGTTGCATGGTTTATTTACCAGATATAAAAGAGCTTGATGATCTGTGAAAAACACAAATTTGTTCACAAGAAAATAATGCCAAAAACAAATTACAACATAAATCATTCCTAACCCCTCTCTTTCGGTGGTTGTGTGTTAAAAGCTGGACACACCCCACTAAAACTGACTACTTGGAAGATTATCATTTTTGTAATTATTCATTTATTGAGGAAACCCGATTTTTCACCTTGTAAATATTGGAGCTTAATAGAAGTTTCCAGATTGTATCCCAGTTTTGGTAGTTAGATTGAGTAGTTGGTTAATTTGGAACTTTAGGGTTTGAGAATTGTAAGGTATATATACCACTTTTTGACCTTAATGAAAAAACCCTTTTGTCATTTTGAAAAATATACTGTCTGTGAGTGAGCGTACTGTGTACGAGAGAGAGTGATAGCTTCTTCTTGACGCTACGCGAGCATCGATGGTCGGAATCGAGTGCGGAGAAGTGCAACGTGTTGCTCCAGACGAGAGCTACGCACCAATACTTACATTGCACGCGTACAGTCTGGTTTTGCGAGCTCCTTCTACGAGCTTCATCTGGTGATTTGGTGAGCATACGTTGTCCGTTTCTGCATTTCAGCATATCCACGCGTTCGCATTGAGTAGAGCTACAAATTAGGCACTTTAGATTTCGGAAACGACGACCTGCAAATTTCAGCCAGACATCCTACGTGATTTTGCACCGGGTGTTTTGGGTTGGGGTTTTGGTTCATAGACCTTAGGGAGAGCGACCTATTGGTGGTAGTAGGGTCTCCTTCAAGTTCGGTGGTGTTTCGAAATTGTTTGATGGATGTTCGGCTCTTGTAAGCGTTGTAGGAAGTTTCCTCTTATGCACTCTTGAAGGCTGTGACTTAGACATTGGGTAGAGACCTCTGTAGGAATTAGTTAGGAGTCGGTCGAGTGTAGGTTGACACCTTATACTTGCTTACACGCGCTTGCGGGTCGAGCTTCGTCCTTAGCTGACAAATCTTGTTAGGTGAGTTCTCGTTGTGCTGACGTCCATCGCGGCGTATCCGTCCAACATTGGCGCCGTTGTCGGGGACAAAAACCTTAGGTAGGTGAGCGAGACTAGTCCTTGAGGATAGGGATTTTTGGCTTGCCAAGATTCTCGTTTTGCATTTAGGTAGGATCAGAGGATGGAGGACTCTCTAGGTCTTAGAGGGAGTCTAGGGAGCATGTGTCTGGCCTAGATCCTTTGACTTAGGTAGATTTAGGTAGACTAAGATAGTTTAAGGTATTAGTTGAGTTCTTTAGTAGGAGTTGGAGTGGTAGAAGCGGTGAGAGGAGAGCTTGAGAGTCCGGAGAGGCCAGAAAGCAACCAAAACACCATTATCACCATTCATATGATGAGTAGGAGTAGAGTAAGTAGGACATCATGATTCAGGATCTAGAGCACTTCATGCATGTATACTTGCTTGGTAAATTCATCACAAGGTTGTAAAAGACGCAAAAATACTGTTTGAAAGCTAAAGTGAAGTCCAAAAGTTACTGTGAGTGTTTCTGATAGAGCTGCAGAGCATCAGGAGCATTTCTGTCAGGAAAAAATTTAATTTCAAGCCAGGAGACATCCTACGCGTAGGATGTCTACAAGCTAATCTGGTGGGGATTTTGGGATTTTGAGTTGACCAGTGTGTTCAGAAGGTGGGGTTTACCCTATTTTCAAATGGAAAGTGAAAATTTGACCATATCTTGACACGATAAGGCCAGATAGACTGAAATTTCCATACATCCTACCCAAATTGTGTCAAACATTATTTTAAGACCAAAACCATATGATGGCTGCATGAGCATGACCTGCATGATACATTGAGTGAAAGAGAGGGGTGTCATCTCATTGGGGGGTTCAAAGCGGACTTTAGCACTTTTTACTGAAAAAGGCAAGACCAGCTAAAATTGGGGACTTTTGAAATCCAAACCAAAATCTAAGCATACCACTAGGTTGCTGACATCAAGGGGAAGTTGTGGGTCAAGGCTGGGGTCAAACAGGCCAAAAAGACATCCTACGCGTAGGATGTCTTCTCTGTGATTTTACACTCCAAATCCAGATTTGAGCATACCAAAGTGATCAGCAACTCAAGCGGAGCCTGGGTTTTGAATTTGAAGCCAATCTGATGAAGGAGACATCCTACGCATAGGATGTCTAAAGCAAGAAATTAAAGCCAGATACTGACAGTGGGCACAGCAAGGTGTTGTATAGCCTGAGGCAAGTCCCCTAGTCAATTTTGATCCAAATTGGAGTTGATTAGACTGATCAAGATCAGCAAAAAAGGGTGTCGGAACAGATTTCTGATCCATTGACTAGCTTATAGGTGTCCAAATCAAAAAGTAAAAATAGATGTGGACTCAGCACATCAAGGGGAATCCATAGTGTAAAAATCCAGGCAAAACAAAGCAAGAGACATCCTATGCATAGGATGTCTATTGGGGCCTACTGAAGAGAAAATTTGACTGGGCTTAGACAGAGAGATTCCATTTGGCTTCAGGGTTCCAGAACTTCTTTCAGAAGTGAATTTGGACCTTGTTTGTCCATTTGACGAAGCAAAGACTGAATTCAGACTTTTTCACGTAAATTGAGCAACATTCGAGGGAAGTACAGTTCCAGATTAGCATACCTAATCCAGAACATCAGCACTGTATAAAATACAGTAGTGGTTGAGATTAACTCTCTAGTTATACCAATCATTACTAAGATAACCTCTAGCAGATAAATGCTTTGATTCGATTGCCGAAATTAAACGCTTGTGTACAGGTATATTCAGTAGCAAAGCAAGAAGTTGTGCGGAGACTGATCCTTTGCCAGGTGAGTGGTTGGATTTGTGGTAAATTGCATTGATAAGTTTGATGAATTTAAGATCAGGAAGATGCATTTTTAGAGACCAGAAGGTGGCAGGTGACCAAGGTAGCTTAGTGTCCACCGAGGAGAGTGTAACTCAAGCAAGGCTAGATCTACTAGCACCGATTATTGAGGAAGGTAGTGATACTAATACTTCGTCAGACAAATCTTTCTTCATGATGGGTAGTCAACAACCAGGAGGTTTCACCTATGTGACGGACCAATGCCAGAAGGAAGCACCTCCCTAAATCCTTTGAATGATTCCAAGCTCATTGTGATCTTCTTAGAGGGAACAAACTTGAGGGGATCCCTAGTCTATTCTGACTATTGAGGATGCAAGTGCATTTGTATTGAAGAGAGGCCAGCACAGAGATTGGAGATAATTCGAGTCTATGATGATGGAGATAGATTCGAGTCTATGATGATGGAGATAGATTCCGAGACGAAAAGGGGAACCACTACCTGATAGTCAGTAACCCTGAAGATTACAACAGATATAGAGATAACGTGGCGAAAGGAAAAATGGTTTCAGAAGCTCAAGAACCTCCACCAAACCTTGATCGGCCTGGAGCTATTTTTATGTATGATAAGAAAACAACCAGGTTTCCAACTTATAATGAGAACGTGGGAATCTACAAGCATGAGAGTGAGGGTATAGTCGCTTACTTTTGCAGCAAAGAACCATACTTAAACGAATTAAGCAAAGACAAGGTTCTTTACTTATTCTCTTATGAAACTGCTATGGGGAAGGGTATAGTTTTTGTTGACAGGTACGAGCGAGAATACCAACGTATTCTACCAGAGGAGGTAGAAAAGGTGACGGGAGCAAAGCGAACCCCGAACCCCGACGGCCTCTAAAACACCGGGGACCAAATGGCGCGCCTCGAGCCTGTCATGGTAAAGAAAACAGGGGGCACCACCTAGCTTCAGTGGCTAGGACGCAAACAACACACCACCATAACAAAGTTTTCATCCAAGAGAGATGGATGCTTAGGAGTAATGATGAAGAGGAAAGGGAATGAGATCAAGTGTGTGTGTGTGTGAGAGAGAGAGAGAGAGAGAGAGAGTGAGGGAGGGGGTATAGCGGCTTAGTACTTAGGCACCACAAAAGGATGGCGAATCCGCACACCCTTTACACATACACAAGATCACTCTAAAACACAAGACTAGGTGGCGATTCCGCACACCTCACATGGGCAAAACATTGCAAGAAAACATACTCACAAAACCTCAAGCTTTATTTAGAGAATAAGGCGATGAAATGGGGAGCATAGGGTAGGGGAATGAGAAGGGAGAGAGTGGTAGAGCACATGGCGGATAGGTGGGAGTTGATGGCGAAGACTCGCACGAGGATTATGGCCATCATCCTTCATTTAGTTGCCCTTCATCTTCCATAGCCAAGGGTGTAGAGGTCATGCTCAAGACAAGCATGGTGATTGCGGTGATGGTGATGGTGTGTGTGTGTGCACTAGGCACACACAGTGCATAGTGTGTTCTTTGGTGATGTTGTGTGTCCTTAGTGTGATGGTGACCCCTCTTTATATAGGGGAGGAGGGGGGAGAAATTCTAGAATTTAGAAATGAAGAAATCATTATCTACATAGGCCATGTGACTGTGGACCCCACTTGTCTGGCTGTGTGTATATGTGCCAGAACAGCAGTCTCATGAGAGAGAGACTAAGAGAGAGAGATGGGTTGATGAAAAAAAGTGAGAGGTGACATGGAGAATAAAGTAATTACAAGAGGGGAGAGAGGGGAGTGTGTTCAGAGGTGAATCTGTGTGCAGATGTGTGTGAACACAAGAAAAATCAGGTAACCACCGGGTGGGGATGGGTCTGTGGGCACCTTTTTCAGTGAAATTGAGTGTGTGTGAGTGTGGGGGAGGTTATTTAGCTACAAGACAAGAGACATGGCACCCTTTAGAGAGAGAGGGGGGTATTTGGGTCATGGGATATGATAGGAGAGAGAAAGAGGGGGTGGGGTATACTATTTTGGAAGATAGGATAAGTTGCATGTGAGTTAGGGTGCATTTTTGGTGAGTTACAATGCATTATTGGTGAGAGGTGGGGTAGCTTGAGGGGAGAGAGAAAGGAGAAAGGACAAGGGGAAGAGAGAGGGGGTTGACCTTTTGAGTGGAGGAGAGGAAAAGGGACACACGACGGGGCAACAGTGAAGAAAAAGGAGGCAAGGTGGGGATGGGCTACCCCGCAGGCATGAGGTGGCCTATTTTACCTTTCTTATATATTTACATAATCATACTTTATTTTTTTCTTACTTTTTCCAATGCCTTTTATGACTCCCTCCCTAAGAGGGGGTTTTCATGGGGTGGGGACGAGAGAAGAGGGGTATGGGACTTGGCTTGTGAAAAGCCCCCATCAAAGGAAACAGGTCCAGGAGCATCAATATATGCCCCTAAGGAAGTGCCAAGAGCCACCTACACCCCTAGTAAGTCGACGAATCCCTTTTCAGAATATTATGACGCCACCTCACATTCTACCCGACCGCAGACGTTCAACAGTCAAACCAACCAGCAACTCAGCCATCATTGCAGGCATGGCTTCGATAGAGTGCAACATTGGAACAAGACCAAAATCGAGATGGTTATCAAGCCGCGCAAGGGCTAAGGGATTTGCAAGAACCACCACTCTATTCAAGGTATCAAGGAGAGAGTAAGGCAAAGACTCAAGGGTCAATAGAGCCTGGAAGACCACCCATGGAACGAGTTCGAAGAGATGAACCATCTCTGGCGAGAACTGTTAGAAATTATGGATTAGGAGCACCACTGGGAGAGGAACCAGCCCACTACAGAAGACCTGAGGAGGTATATCGATTAGGACGTGGAGATCCAATGATGAGGTTTGTAGACCATCATAGAATTAGACCTTCTCAAGTGCAAAAATGGGTAAACAAAAAATACACAAGAAACAGAGACCCAAGAGATCATGTAGCAGCCTTTGTGCATGTAATTAGAGCTGAAGAGGTGTTAGACTTCCCTACCCAATTTGAAGGGTTTGGACTAACCCTAGAGGATGACGTTGCTACTTGGTTTGACTCTGTAGAGCGTAGAGACTTTGAGTCTATGGAGGAAGTGTTTGACGAGTTTATTGAGGAATTCTCACAAAGGGGGATAGCTCATAATACCGTCTCACAAATCCATAAATTCAAACAGAAAGATGGGGAATTTGTACGAAAGGCAGCCCTAAGACTAAAAAGATATGTTAATGTTTGTCCTATGGAAGAACTGCCAACTTAGTCCAGACTTATGCTTATATTCATCCAAGGACTAAGGAATGCAGATCTCCAGAAAGACTTACATATGAAGAGGAGCACGACGTTGAATGAGTTGACCAAGGAGGCTCTTTACCTTGTGGACAATTGTGTGGTCTACAAAGAGGGGGAGTTCAAGGACCTTGACGACGATTCATCTTCACAACAAAGTGGAAGCAAGTCTTCTAAGTCAGCACCAAAAGGAGAGTTAGTTGTAAACCAAGAGCTGCTTGTAGATGAAGTGCTAAAAAATATTAACTTCTACGCCAAACCCCAGGCTAAACAGCCCAAGTGGTGTGCTATTGAACAAAAATGGACAAACCATGGGACAGAGGAATGTTATTATAACAAAGAATATGTGAGAGAGAGACCCTACGCTCCCCAAGCTCAGGTAGCATCTCCTCAAGTTCCACCCATGCCTAGGTATCAAGCAGGTAATCTACCAGGACCTATAGGTGTGGAAAGACCACAACCGGTGTTGGGGCAACAACCACCCCTACCAGGATTACAACCAGTTGGTATAAGATACACACCAACCGTAACCGAATCAGAGGAAAAGGCTTTGGTACCTATGCATGCATATTATGAAGATCCCAACGGATATGTGGCAAACTCTGCCTATTATCCACCGGAAGAACCCTCGACACCAGAACCATGGAGCATGATAGGAAGTATAGGACCACCAACAGCTGTACAGGCAGCAAGAGAAGGAAGATATAGCTTAGATGAACGAACATTGTTGTTCATAGCCAATGGAGGCATGGGCGGACAGAGACATGCATACCAACAAAGGGGAGCTCAAGGAACACCTCAACAACCCAAGGGACCTTGCTACAAGTGTGGTGGAGACCATTGGCTAAGAGACTGTCCTCATGATGAAATCATTAGAGTCAACGCATATTGCACCGAGTGTGGAGTTACTCATTTGATTCCTGATTGCCCTAAAAACTCGAGCAAAGGAGCAAAAACCACCTTAAACATGCTTGAAACAGTACCTTCCAGTGGAGGGTCATAAAATTAAACAATCATACCTATTCAGGTGGTGACACGAGCCCAAGCTCAAAGAATGACGAACGAAGCCATAATGGAAGAGCCAAAATCTGATGCCCAAAGTTCAGAAACGAAAAATCAGAGAAGTACTTGGAAAGCTAGAAAGGCGCGTATGAAAGCCAAGAAAGAACGAGAGCAAACAGCTCTATCCGAGGAGTTAAAACATACAAAGGAGAGATTAGAGCGGTTAGAGGATCTAGCTAGCTTAAGTTCACACACCACGGCAACCATAGCACCCAAGGAAATAGCAGAGCCCAAAAGTGCAGGATCAGTAGGATATGTACTGGCAGACAAGGTAAATGAGCAATTGGATGCGCTTCTAAAAGCTTATGAAGCCAGACTCAAAAAGAACCAAACCCAGGAGCAAATGCGGATGACTTATCCATATGTTGAAATAGAAAAACAAAGGTTGGAAATGTGTAAAAAGATGATTGAAACAACTCAATCATTGATGGAAGACCCACTGGGTAAACCTGCAAATTGGCATGAAGTACCAGCACCAACCCCTGTCAAACCAACTTTGGAGGAACAAGTAGGAACGAAGGAAAGAATCGCGAATGCTTACGAGTCCAGGGGAGAGCCTATCGATCATAGTGCCAAATACAACAGATGAGGCAAGTGACGGGTTCCAGCCTAAAACATTGACAGAAATGGGTAAGGACTGTAACGGTGTAGACGATCTGTGGAAGCAAATCCGTGAGGCCAACGAGGCTAACAGGATGAGTAACCACATGAATAGCACGAGAAAAGAGAAGAATGTGATCTTACCACCTATTGAATAATTTGAGGCAAGGTCACAAATGAACTTTGATATACATTCACAAGGGGGAGACCAGGGATCAATTAGTTCGGGGCACAGCCAACCAGACTCGCTGAAAACTTTACCCTCTTACCTAGGAGAGTATGAAGCCAAGTCTCAAGTGAGAGCAATCCCATCTCAAAGACTTTCTTCTAACAAAGTGATGGATTCACAAGGATTGATTGAGTTATTGTCCACCCCGGTGGCATGCACAATCACATTAGCCAAACTCCTAAGGTTAGGACCAAACATACCACAATAGGTAAATGCCTAGAAAAATTTGGAGTGAAAGACCCCACCTTGAGACTACAGGAAGGGATCAGAGAGTTGGACAGGCCTCAACTAAACACTAGGCCAGTACCATTAAACAAGATTGGAGAATATTGCGAGGGAGAAGATGGAAACACCACACTACCAGTAGAATTCCAAGGAGTAGTTTCCAAAGCTATTCTTGACAGTGGAGCGGGAGTTGCTATCGCCACCAAGGAAATCTGGAAAAAATGGGGAAAACCAGTTGTAAGAGCTACTAGAATGAAATTGCAATTGGCAGATGGATTCATGGAGAAGCCTCTAGGACTCTTAGAAAAAGTGATTGTCACTTCGTGCGGGATCGAGTACGAGCATACATTTGCAATAGTCGATTTCGACAAAAAGAACAATTATGAGATCATCTTGGAAAGACCTTTCATGCGACAATTGAAGATGGTCCAAGATTGGGGTTACAACCACATATACCTCAAACATGGTGAGACAACAACTAAAATACACCTGAAAGACCATAGTTACAAAGATGTGAACCAAACACCTCTGGAAGAGTTTGATTCAGGTACAGTAGCAGGATCGGAACTCCCAGCATGGTTAGGGCAACAAAAAGAGCTATGGATGTGCGGAGCTTCACATTGTGGATGCTTAAGAAGGGAGGAATGTGTTTTAGAAAGAGCAATTGAGGACAAGGAGTATATTCCGGAACCTTTCCCTGAAGATGCCTTGGAACCTCTAGAATGGGAACACATACTAGCAACATTGGATGTCTGTACCATTACAGATAGTCCAACAACAAAATTTTGCGATAAGGATGGCTATGATGTGCTACCCTACTACATGGTAAGCATTATACCTGGAGAAGATAAGACGATAGAACCACCAGAACAAGAAGAGTTTTATAACTCCTCTGAACATCTGGAAGTAAATGATGATGCAGATAATGAGTGTTCAGACAACTCAAGTGAGCATGGGGAGAAAATAGAGAACATCAAGTTTTATGATTTTGCTAATCAGCACCCTAGACGCCAGGAGCGCTATAGGAAGAAACGAGCAGGAAACAAAGCGAGAGAGAACCTGATGCCCAGGATAAAACTCGCTATTTGATGCTTGTAAAAGATCAAATATCAGGGAGATTCTCAAAAGTTCGAAGGAAAAGAACGCGAGAGGAAATAAAACAGGTACGAAAAGCTAAAACAGAAACAAAATCTCAAAAATCAAAAAAATCAAAAAAAGAAACAACAAAAGACCAAGAGTGGACCAAACTGGAGCGTAAATAGAAATACCAAGAACTAAAACGGTCTTTACGTGAGATATGGACTACTGAAGAAGATAGTGATGGTAAAAGCGAGTCAGAGAAAGGAAACATGAATGTACCATCACACTATCGGAAATTTACCATCCAGGACAAAAAAATCATCATGACACCACCAGTCAAGGAAAGAACCAACCAAGAATCTTACGATGGACCAGAAAATGAAAAAAGAATAGACCTCGCGGAACTAGGTGAAAAGCCTCAGCCGGTCTATATAGTAAACGATTTAGAGCCTGAAGAAGAAGAACCGCTAACACGACTTCTCAAGAAATATAAAGATGTGTTTGCATGGTCCTATAAAGACCTCAAAGGAGTTGATCCATCGATATGCCAACATACAATTTCTTTGAAATCGGATGCAAAACCTAGCAAACAACGTCCTTATACATATAATGACACATTTGCTAAACGAATCAAAGAGGAGATTGACAAGCTGATGGAAGCTGAATTCATCTATGAAATTGAACATACAGATTGGGTGTCACCCATTGTGGTAGTTCCCAAAAAGAACAGAAAACTACGAGTGTGTGTAAACCTCAAAAAGGTAAATGCAGCCACCATAAGGGATAATTATCCCTTACCAATCACAGAACATATACTTGAGCAGGTGGCCGGAATACGGGCTTATTCCTTTCTGGACGGGTTTTCAGGATACAACCAGCTAGCAATTGCAAGGGAGGATCAACACAAAACAGCGTTTTCCACAGAATGGGGAATTTATGCGTATCGAGTTATGCAACTTGGCTTAACTAATGCCCCAACTACCTTCCAAAGGTTAATGACACATGCGCTCAAAGAATACCTGAGAATATTCTTAGAAATATACATGGATGATCTTTGTGTACACTCTCTTCTACGAGAGGAACATATTGACCATTTGCAAAGGGTCTTTGAAAAATGCAGGACTTATCGAATCTTTCTTCAAGATACACTTTTGGAGCCCAAAAACACTACCCAGGGCCTAAACCACGTCAATTGTTGTCCAAGTCAAATTCTAAAGGCATGGCCATGTTCCACGAGCCAAGGGCTATACACAGAACAAATCCCAAGCCATTTTGATGAAATAGACATCCTACGCTTAGGATGTCTCCAGCATAATTTAGACCTTTTGTGCAAAGAGTGACATCATGGGAGCCAATACCATGGTGCAATGAGCCCATATATCAATTTTCAACCCATTTGGATATCACTTGCTACCTGTTGTGGACTTTCTACCCAATTTGTGACCTAAAGCCTGAATCAGCCCAAGAAATCCACTTTTTGATGCCCAAATCCAAATCCAAGCACATAGCCATGCTGTACAAGCCAAGGACTACCAGCATGTCAAGTATCACCCAATTCTGATGAAAAAGACATCCTACGCGTAGGATGTCTAAATGGAAATTTTTGGCCAGAATTACACTGTGAGAACATGCACAGTTTCAAGAGTTCCTTTTAAGCTTTATTTTCAATTTTCAAGTCATTTGGATAGTTAAAACTCAGTTTCTCAGCTAAGATGGAAAAAATGCTAACTTCGGACTATTGAGTGCAACAGGATCTATGGCAGCCGCGAAGTCACTGGCAAAGAGGAAAAGAATGACCATTAAGGATTACCTAGAAGAAGTGGAGCCCTTCATCATACCAGAACGAACACTAAAGCCCACCAGCACATGGATCCAAGAATATCTGCTAGAGTCCAACGACCTAAAGATCTACCAAGGAGTGTTCAAAGACACTGAAAGGAATGTGATCAAGCTACCAATGCTACCGCGGGAACTCAATGAGTTCGTAAGAAGAAATATGGCCGGGTACTTGGAGAAGATTGATCTCCACAACTATTTTGAAGCTGTACCTGCCGGAATTGACATAAAGAGAGTGTGGGAGTTTGTGACAACCATCAAAGAGAATGGCGTGGCCAAAGTTACAGATCTGCAAGGCAGGCCAGAGACATAAATAGTCATCACCGAGAAAGTTGTAGCAGATGCACTAGACCTCTCCAACAAGGGCGATAGTGTAACTAAAAGAAGAGATGATGTCAAGGTGTACACTGAGAAGAAAAGTAACTACACTTTTGAAGATATTGCCAACCCAAAAGTGGCAATCATGAGTCAGTTGTACAACCAATACTTTCACATGTGTACAAAGCGGACACAAAAGTACAAAATGCCGCCAGGAGCAATTGCCACGACATTCACTTGGGCAATGATGAAGAGCACTCCAAAGCTAATCAATTATGAAACATATATACATGACAACCTAGTGAAGATGGGTCAGGAGAACTAATCACTAAGGTGATTTATGGGACATTGCACGCAAAAGGAAGATGGCCTGACCCCCCATCATAGAACGACTGGCTGAGGCTCAAAGAAGACAAGGAGGAGGAACAGCCCAAAGCACCAAGGGTTGCCACAAGATTGAAAAGACGGCTAGAGCCTGTTCAAGAAGAGCAGCCAGAGCAAAAGAAGGGAAAGAAAGAGTTTGTCCAAATGCCGGAAAAAGAGACAAAGTCACAAAAAGCGGCAAGACTAGAGCGGCTGATGGAGAGCTTCAGAGCAGAAAGGGCCCTTAAAGGCGATTTGAGTGAACTCTGGAAGCCGTCTCTAGAAGCAATGTCGGGATCATCCCGAAGGGTGCAAAGGGACAGATTCAAATATTACATTAAAAATTTTGAGATTCTTGATGCCACATCAGAAAATATTCCACATGTACCTTTTACAGAAGAGGAAGTGGAGCAAGTATGACAGAAACTGCTAGACGAGCAGGAAAGCCAAGAGAGAGAAAGGAAGACAAAGGCAGACCGAGATTTAAAGAAAAAGCCTACATCTCTACCAGCCAGCCCTGAGTCCAACCCACCGCCCTCACCACCTCCTCGCAGCCCTCCACAAGAAGATAAAGAGAAGGAAGACAACCACAAAGGCCAGGAAGAGTCCAAGAAAGAACAAAGACAGGAGAGGGAAGAGGTTAAACCCAAGAGTGAGGAGCGAAAGCCACATGAAGCATACATCACATTTTTGGACCTGCTAGTTGCAGGATACACAAAAGAAGAGGCTGCCACAGTCACATTCGACTTGGCAAGCACAGGGCCTAAGGAGCAAATGCAAATCATCAGGTTAGTAGAACTAAAGAAGATGGCCACAGATACAGTGAACCTGCACCCGCCCTCCAATGATTGGGATGTGGTGATGACAAAGTTAACCGGGTTAAGAGCACAGTCCATGGCCTCATAAAGTGAGATGGCAACTCTCAAGGCCACTGAAGTGAAGATAAAGCTGGAAGTAGACTCTTTACAAAGACAAAGTCAAAGGCAGAAAGAGAGAGAAGAGGAGCTACAGGCCAGTCTAGCAAAGGCATTGCAAAGATGCCAGGAAATGGAAAAAGAAAATCAGGCAGCAGCCGAAAGAATGCAAGGAGTCGAAGAGGAGTGTAAGCAACTCAGTAAATCATTGATAGATGCAAAGAGGGAAAGGGATAACCTGACCCTACAGCTGGCCGAGGAGTCCAAAGAAGTTAAAGCAATGTGAAACACCAAAGAAAAGGTGGAGTTAGATCAAGAAACCATCCCGGATGAGGTCCTTGAGCTCAAGGACCAGCTTAAAGTGAAAGATCAAACCATCCAGAGGCTATGGGCATCTCCTACCAGAGTCAGAGCTACTAGCTCAACTCACATCACTACGGAAAGCCAAATTTATGAAGAACAGATGAAAGAACTTTAGAAAGAGCTGACTCTAGAGAAAAAGCAACGATTGATGATGGCAGAAGGGTCAATTGTCATGCAATCACGTATGGAAGAAGAACAAAAAGCAATGCATAAGGAACTAGAAAGTATCGACAGAAAGCTCGAGGAGGTGGAGAAGATAAACGCTGAGTTGAACGACCTCCTCGTGAACATGGGAGAAGAAGCTAACACAAAAAAACAGAAACTTCTAAAGCAGATTGAAGAGCTGAGAGGACAGCAAGCCGGAGAGCAAGAAGGCGCAGGGCCAGCAACAGCTACTGAGGACATAGATCTAGAAAATGTGCCAGATCCTGTGGACACACCTATGCAAGAGGAAATCCTATTAGGATCCTCTCAAGAGCCACAAGATTTGACATAGGAAGAGGAAGAAAAGCTGCGTAAAGCAATAGAGGTGGAGATCAGAGAGACGACTAAGGAAGCCTTGGAATGGGAGCAGAGGGTTTTCAAATCCATGACCATCAAGAAGATTGACGCCAGCAACCTCAGGCGCGCCCTCTCTCCCATATTTTTTGCTAAAGTATGAAGCCGCCACCATCAATAAGAGGATTAGAGAAGAGCCGGCAGTGCCGCTCTACAACGAGGATATCTCCCAGCCAGAAGGGGCCAGGTTAATAGTTGACTCTCAGCCAAAATGGAGGAAGGCGTGGCTGATGAAGTACCCACAGTATCTAATCCATTTGGTAGAGGCACCCAAAAACATAAGAGACAACCTAAGCTTTTGTCCTCTACCAAGGATCAGGATGTGGAAGGCCCAGGAGATATTACAAAGGAGCCAACCCACTTGGCTGAATTATCCTAAGCTGCCGAGCTTGAAGGCAGGTGAGAGAATAAGTGTCCAATACATGGTGAAAATCCTAACGGGCGTCATCAAATTGTTCACTGGACCTTACGTGCATCATGATGAGGAAAATCTGCAAAACTCTTTTAGCAGTATTTGAGACATTCAAGAAAGGCCAGGTGACAGACAATATCTTCTTCTTCCAAGATACTTACAGATGTGCCTATGATCTGTCTGGTCAGCCTTCCAAGGAGGTGATACATGCAGTGTATCAAAGGATAATGTTTCTGCCATCCTATCACCTCTAGGCCTTTGAAGAAGCATTCTACACCGGCTTCTTCACCATAAACACTGATATTTTCGACCCAACAATGATGAATCTACATGCAAGATATGAATCGCTGCTCAAGATGCACGAAACCATAAGATGAAAAAGCAGCTCAACGGCCATGTCGGGGACGACATGAGCAAGGAGGGGGGGAGTGTTAAAAGCTGGACACACCCCATGAGAACTGACTACTCGGAAGATTATCATTTTTGTAATTATTCATTTATTGAGGAAACCCGATTTTTCACCTTGTAAATATTGGAGCTTAATAGAAGTTTCCAGATTGTATCCCAGTTTTGGTAGTTAGATTGAGTAGTTGGTTAATTTGGAACTTTAGGGTTTGAGAATTGTAAGGTATATATACCACTTTTTGACCTTAATGAAAAAACCCTTTTGTCATTTTTAAAAATATACTGTCTGTGAGTGAGCGTACTATGTACGAGAGAGAGTGAGAGCTTCTTCTTGACGCTACGCAAGCATCGATGGTCGGAATCAAGTGCGGAGAAGTGCAACGTGTTGCTCCCAACGAGAGCTACCCACCAATACTTACATTGCGCGCGTACAGTCTGGTTTTGCGAGCTCCTTCTACGAGCTTCATCTGGTGATTTGGTGAGCATACGTTGTCCGTTTCTGCATTTCAGCATATCCACGCGTTCGCATTGAGTAGAGCTACACATTAGGCACTTTAAATTTTGGAAACGAAGACCTGCAAATTTCGGTCAGACATCCTACGTGATTTTACACCGGGTGTTTTGGGTTGGGGTTTTGGTTCATAGACCTTAGGGAGAGCGACCTATTGGTGGTAGTAGGGTCTCCTTCAAGTTTTGTGGTGTTTTGAGATTGTTTGATGGATGTTCGGCTCGTGTAAGCGTTGTAGGAAGTTTCCACTTATGCACTCTTGAAGGCTGTGACTTAGATATTGGGTAGAGACCTCTGTAGGAATTAGTTAGGAGTCGGTTGAGTGTAGGTTGACACCTTATACTTGCTTCCACGTGCCTGTGTGTCGAGCTTCGTCCTTAGCTGACAAATCTTGTTAGGTGAGTTCTCGTTGTGCTGAAGTCTGTCGCAGCGTATCCGTCCAACATTGTGTAGTGCTTTTCTGCACTATTTAGCTGTCGGCTTGCATAACAAACTGGAAAATCCATTGTTCCATCTCCAGGTTGAGCCAGAATACTCCCGATTGCATATGCATATGCATCAATGTGAACATGGAATATCTTTTTCCAATTTGGTGCTTTAAGTACAGTTGTTGATACAAGTTTTTTCTTCAAATTTTGGAATGAAGTTTCACACTCCTCAGTCCAGTCAAAACTAACTAACAACTAACGATACAGAGGTTGTGCGATGACTGCATACATATATATGAATCTTCGATAATATCCGCAGCGTCCCTGAAGGATTGCACTTGTTTCGCGTTAGTGGGCCTGCGCAGGTCTACTATGACTTTGATTTTGTCTAGGTCAGTGGTTATGCCATTTCTTGGTCCTAAGATGCGGCCTTGCCTAACCATAAAACTGCACTTTTTTGGGTTAAGACAGATTCAATATGTTCTGCATTTCTCAAATACCTTTTGTAAATGGTCTATATGTTCTTCTCGTAGAAGAGAGTGTACACAAAGATCATCCATATATATGTCTAAGAATATTATCAGGTATTCTTTGAACGCATGCGTCATTAACCTCTGAAAGGTGGCTGGTGCATTGGTTAAGCCAAAAGGCATAACTCGATACGCATATATTCCCCATTCTGTGGCAAACGCTGTTTTGTGTTGATCCTCTACTGCAATTGCCAGTTGGTTATACCCTAAAAACCCATCTAGAAAGGAATAAGCCCGTTTCCCAGGCACCCTCTCAAGTACATGTTCTGTGATCGGCAAGGGATAATTATCCCTTATGGTGGCTGCATTTACCTTTTTGAGGTTCACACACACTCACAGCTTTCCGTTCTTTTTGGGGACAACCACAATGGGTGACACCCAATCTGTATGTTCGATTTCATAGATGAATTCAGTATCCATCAGCTTGTCAATCTCCTCTTTGATTCGTTTAGCAAATGTGTCATTATATGTATAAGGATGATGTTTGTTAGGTTTGGCATCTGATTTCAAAGCAATTGTATGTTGGCATATCGATGGATCAACTCCTTTGAGGTCTTTATAGGACCATGCAAACACATCTTTATACTTCTTGAGAAGTTGTGTTAGTCATTCTTCTTCTTCAGGCTCTACATCAGTTGCTATATAAACTGGCTGAGGCTTTTCACCTTGTTCATCGAGGTCTATCCGTTTTGCATTTTCCAGCCCATCGTAAGATTCCTGGTTTATTCTTTCCCTGACTGGTGGTGTCATTATGATTTTTCTGTCCTGGATGGTGAATTTCTGATAGTGTGATGGGTACATTCATGTTTCCTTTTTTTGACTCCTCCTTACCATCACTTTCTCCCTCAGTAGTCCATACCTCTTGTAAAGACCGTTTTAGTTCTTGGTATTTCTTTTTACGCTCCAATTTGGTCCACTCTGTGTCTTTTGTTTTTTCTTGTTTTGATTTTTGAGATTTCTGTGATTTTGTTTCTGTTTTAGTCTTCCGTACTTGTTTTATTTCCTCTTGTGTTCCTTTCCTTCGCACTTTTGAGAATCTGCCTGAAATTTGGTCTTTTACACAATCTTCTGCTTTGACAAGCATTAGATAGTGAGTTTTATCTTTTATCCTGTGCATCACGTTCTCTCTCATTTTGTTTTCTGCTCATTTTCTCCTATAGAGTTCCTAGCGTCTAGGGTGCTGATTGGCAAAATCATAAAACTTGGTATTCTCTGTTTTCTCCGCAGGCTCGCTTGAGCTGTCCGAACACTCGTTATCTGCATCGTTATTCACCTCCATATGCTCAGAGGAGTTATAAAACTCTTCTTGTTCTGGTGGTTCCACAATCTCATCTCCTCCTCGTATAAGGCTTACCATGTAATAGGGTAGCACATCATAGCCATCCTTATCGTAAAATTTTATCGTTGGGCTATCTGTAATGGTACAGACATCCAATGTTGCTAGTATGTGTTCCCATTCCAGAGGTTCCAAGGCATCTTCAGAAAAAGGTTCCGAAATATAATCCTTGTCCTCAATAGATCTTTCTAAGATGCATTACTATCTTTTTAAGCTCCCACAATGTGAAGCTCCGCACATCCATAGCTCTTTTTGTTGCCCTAACCATGCTGGGAGTTCGGACCCTGCCAATGTAGCTGAATCAAACTCTTCCACTGGTGTCTGGTTCACATATTTGTAACTATGGTCTTTTAAGTGTATTTTGGTTGTAGTCTCGCCATGTCTGAGGTAGATGTGGTTGTAACCCCAATCCTGGACCATCTTTAATTGTCTCATGAATGGTCTTCCCAAAATGATCTCGTAATTGTTCTTTTTGTCGAAATCGACTATTGCAAACGTATGCTCATACTCGATTCTGCAAGAGGTGACAATTACTTTTTCTAAGGGTCCTAGAGGCTTTTCCATGAACCCATCTGCAAGTTGCAATTTCATTCTGGTAGCTCTCAGAGCCGGTTTTCCCCATTTTTTCCAGATTTCCTTAGTGGCGATAGTGACTCCTGCTCCACTGTCAAGAATAGCTTTGGAAACTACTCCTTGGAATTCTACTGGTAGCGTGGTGTTTCCATCTTCTCCCGCGCAATACTCTCCAACCTTGTTTAAAGGTACAGGTCTAATGTTTAGTTGAGGCTTGTCCAATTATCTGATCCCTTCTTGAAGCTTCAAGGTGGGGTCTTTTACTCCAAATTCTTCTAATCATTTGCCTACGGTGGTCCACATGTTTGGCCTTAGTCTTAGGAGTTCAGCTAATGTGATTGTGCATGCCACAGGGGTGGACAATAACTCAATCAACCGTTGTGAATCCATCACTCTCTTAGAAGAAAGTCTTTGAGATGGGATTGCTCTCACCTCAGACTTGGCTTCATACTCTCCTAGGTAAGAGGGTAGAGTTTTTAGCAAGTCTGGTTGGCTGTGCTCCGAACTGATTGATCCCTGGTCTGCATATCAAAGTTCGTTTGTGATCTTGCCTCAAATTCTTCAATAGGAGGTAAGATCTCATTTTTATCTTTTCTCGTGCTATTCATGTGGTAACTCACCCTGTTATCTTCGTTGGCATCACGGATTTGCTTCCACAAATCATCTAGACCGTTGCAATCCTTACCCATTTCTACCAATGTTTTAGGTTGGAAACCATCAATTATCTCATCTGTTATATTTGGCACTATGATAGGCTCTCCCATAGACTCAGAGGCAGTCGTGAGTTTCTCCTTCGTGTCTACTTGTTTCTCTAAAGTTGGTTTGATAGGGGTTGGAGCTGGTACTTCATGCCAACTTGCAGGTTTACCAAGCAGGTTTTCTATCAAAGATTGAATTGTTTCAATCATCTTTCTACACATTTCCCACCTCTGTTTTTCTATTTTGGCATATGGATAAGTCATCCATCTTTGCTCTTGGGTTTGGCTGTTTTTGAGTCTGGCTTCGTAGGCTTTTAAAATTACGTCTAACTGCTCATTTACCTTTTCTGCCAATATTGATCCTCCTGATCCTGCACTTTTGGGTTATGCTATTTCCTTGGGTGCTATGGTTGCCGCAGTGTGTGATCTTAGACTAGCTAGATCCTCTAACCGCTCTAATCTATCCTTCGTGTGGTTCAACTCCTCGGATAGAGCCGTTTGATCTCGTTCTGTCCTGGCTTTCATACGCGCCTTTCTAGCTTTCCAAGTGCTTCTCTGATTTTTCCTTTCTGAACTTGGGGCATCGGTTTTTGGCTCTTCAATTATGGGTTCGCTCGTCATTCTTTGAGCTTGGGCTCGTATCACTGCCTAAATAGGTATTACTGTCTCCTTTTCTGACCCTCCACTGGAAGGCACTGCTTCCAGCATGTTCAAGGTAGTTTTTTCTCCTTTGCTCGGGTTCTTAGGGAAATCAGGAATCAAATGAGTAACTCCACACTCGGTGCAATATGCGTTGACTCTAATGATTTCATCATGAGGACAGTCTCTTAGCCAATGGTCTCCACCACACTTGTAGTGGGGTCCCTTAGGCTGTTGAGGTGCTCCTTGAGCTCCTCTTTGTTGGTATGCATGTCTCTGCCCACCCATGCCTCCGTTGGCTATGAACAACAATGTTCGTTCATCCAAGCTATATCTTCCTTCTCCTGCTGCCTGTGCAGCTGTTGGTGGTCCTGCACTTCCTATCATGCTCCATGGTTCTGGTGTTGAGTGTTCTTTCGGTGAATAATAGACAGGATTTGCAGCATATCCATTGGGATCTTCGTAATATGCATGCATAGGTACCAAAGTCTTCTCTTCTGGTTCGGTTACTGTTGGTGTGTATCTTATGCCAAAACTGGTCGTAATCCTAGTAGGGGTGGTTGCTGCCCCAACAATGGTTGTGGTCTTTCTACACCTACAGGTCCTGGTAGGTTGCCTGCTTGATACCTAGGTGTTGGTGGAAGTTGATGAGATGCTACCTGAGCCTGGGGAGCATAAGGTCTCTCTCTCACATATCCCTTGTTATAATAACATTCCTCCGTCACATGGTTTGTCCATTTTTGTTCAATAGGACACCACTTGGGCTGTTTAGCTTGAAGTTTGGCATACAGGTTAATCTTTTTTAGCACTTCCTCTACAAGCTTCTCCTGGCTTATAGCTACTTCTCCTTTCGGTGTTGTCTTAGCGGACTTGCTTCCACTTTGTTATGAGGATGAATCATCATCAAGATCCTTGAATTCACCTTCTTTGTAGACCGCACAATTGTCTACAAGGTAAAGAGCCTCCTTAGTTAACTCATTTAACATCGTGCTCCTCTTCATATGTAAGTCCTTCTGGAGATCTGCATTCCTCAGTCCTTGGATAAATATAAGCATAAGTCTGGACTGAGTTGGCAGTTCTTCCACTGGGCAGAACTTAACATATCTTTTTAGTCGTAGGGATGCCTTTTCCACAGATTCCCCGTCTTTCTGTTTGAATTTATGGATTTGTGAGATTGTATTATGAGCTATCCCCCTTTGTGAGAATTCTTTGATAAACTCGTCAAACACCTCCTCCATAGACTCAAAGTCTCTACGCTCTAGAGAGTCAAACCAAGTAGCAGCATCCTCCTCTAGGGTTAGTCCAAGCCCTGCAAATTGGGTAGGGAAGTCTAACACCTCTTCAGCTCTAATTACGCGCACAAAGGCTGCTACATGATCTCTAGGATCTCTGTTTCCCGTGTATTTCTTGTTTACCCATTTTTGCACCTGAGAAGGTCTAATTCTACGATGGTCTACAAATATCATCATTGGATCTCCTCGTCCTAATCGATATACCTCCTCTAGCCTTCGGTAGTGGGCGGGTTCCTCTCCCAGTGGTGCTCCCAAGCCATAATTTCTAACGGTTTTTGCAAGAGATGTTTCATCTCTTTGAATTCGTTCAATGGGTGGTCTTCCAGGCTCTATCGACCCTTGAGTTTTTGGCTTACTCTCGCCTTGATACCATGAATAGAGTGGTGGTTCTTGTAAATCCCTTAGCCCTTGTGCGGCTTGATAACCATCTCGATTTCGGTCTTTTTCTAATGTTGCACTCTGTCGAAGCCATGCCTGCAATGATGGTTGAGTTGCTAGTTGGTTTTGGTAGTTGAACATCTTTTGTCAGGTAGAATGTGAGGTCGCGTCGTACTCTTCTGAAAATGGATTTGTCGACTTGCTAGGGGTGTAGGTGGCTCTTAGAATTTCTTCGGGGGCATATGTTGATGTCTCTGGAACTGTTTCCTTTTCTACCTCCTTTGGGAGAATACGTTTGTATTCTCACCCGTACCTATCAACAAAAACAATATCCTTCCCCATAGCAATTTCATAAGAGAATAAGTAGAGAACCTTGTCTTTGCTTAATTTATTTGGGTAGGGTTCTTTGCAACGGAAGTAAGAGACTACTCCCTTGCTCTCATGCTTGTAAATTCCCACATTCTCATTATAGGTTGAGACCCTAGTTGTTTTCTTATCGTACATAAAAAGAGCTCCAGGTCGATCAATGTTTGGAGGCGGTTCTTGAGTTTCTGAAAAAATCTTCCCTTTTGCCACGTTATCTCCATATCTGTTGTAATCCTCAGGGTTACTAACTATCAAATAGTGGTTCCCCTTTTTGTCTCAGAATCTATCTCCATCATCATAAATTCGAATTATCTCCAGTCTCTGAGCCGGTCTTTCTTCAATACAAATACACTTGCGTCCTCAATAATCAGAATAAACTGGAGATCCCCTCGAGTTTGTTCCTTCTAAGAAGATCATAGTGAACTTGGAATCGTTCAAAGAATTTAGGGAGGTGCTTCCCCTTGGCATTGGTCCTTCATAGGTGAAACCTCCTAGCTGTTGACTACCCATCATGAAGAACGACTTGTCGGATGAAGTGTCAGTATCACTACCCTCCTCAATGATCGGTGCTAGTGGATCTAGCCTTGCCTGAGTTACACTCTCCTCGGTGGACACTACGCTACCCTGATCACCTGCCACCTTTTGGTCTCTAAAAATATGTCTTCCTGATCTTAAATTCATCAAACTTAGCAATGCAACTTAACACAAATCCAACCACTAACCTGGAAAAGGATCAGTTTTCGCACAACTTCTTGCTTTGCCGCTGAATATACATGTACACAAGCCTTTAATTTTGGCAATCAAATCAAAGCATTTAACCGCTAGAGGTGGTTTTAGTAATGATTGGTATAACTGGAGGGTTAACCTCAACCACTATTGTATTTTATACACTTCTGATTTTCTGGATTAGGACTGCTAATCTGGAACTATACTTCCCTCGGATGTTGGTCAATTTACCTGAAAAGTCTTAATTCCGTCTTTGCTCCGTCAAAAGTTCAAACAAGGTCCAAATTCACTTCTGAAAGAAGTTCTGGAACCCTCAAGTCAATTGGAACATCATTGTATGTCCTCAATCAAATTTTCTCTTCACTAAGCCCCTGTAGACATCCTACGCGTAGGATGTCTCCTGCTCTATTTTGCTTGGTTTTTTCACTATAGATTCCCCTTGATGTGCTGAGTCCCCAACTGTTTTTACTTTTTGATTTGGACACCTAGAAGTTGGTGAATTGGTCAGAAATCTGTTCCAGCAGCCTGATGTTGGTCTGACTAGTCAAATCAATTCCAATTTGGCCCAAAATTGACTAGGAGGCTTACCTCAAGCTATACAACACCCTGCTATGCCCACAGTCATCATTTTGTGGCTCCAATTTCATGCATTAGAGATTCTACGCGTAGCATGTCTAACTGATCAAAATGGCATCAAATGCAAAGAATAGACTCCCCTTACGGTGCTGATCACTTTGGTATGCTCAAATAAGGGTTTGGACTGCTGATTCACACAAAACACATCCTACGCGTAGGATGTCTTTTTGGCCTGTTTGACCCCAGACTTGAGCCACAACTTCCCCTTAATGTCAGCAACCCAGTGCTATGCTTAGATTTTGGTTTGGATTTCAAAAGACCCCAAGTTTAGCTGTTCTAGCCCTTTTCAATAAAAAATGCTAAAGTCTACTTAGAACCCAATTTTCTCACCCAATGGAGATGAAACCTTTCTCAAGCACTCAATAAATCATGCAGATTATGCTCATGCAGCCATCCTATGGTTTTGGTCTTAAAATAATACCTTGGCACAATTTGGGTAGGATGTCTGGCAATTTCTGTCTATCTTGCCTTATACTGTCAGATATGGTCAAATTTCCACTTTCCAGGTGAAAATAGGGTAAAACCTACCTTTTCAACACACTGGTCAACTCAAAATTTCAAAATTTCCCCCAGATCACCATGTATACATCCTACGCGTAGGATGTCTTCTGGCTTAAAATGTAATTTTTTCCTGACAGAAATGCTCTTGATGCTCTGTAGCTCTATCAAAAACACTCACAGCAACTTTTGCACTTCACTTCAGCTTTCAACCACTCTTTTGCGTCTTTCACAACCTTGTGATGAACCTAACAGCAAGTATAACATGCATGAAGTGCTCTAGATCATAAATCATGATGTCCTACTTACCCTACTCCTACTCATCATGTGAAATGGTGATAATGGTGTTTTGGTTGCTTCCTGGCCTCTCCGGACTCTCAAGATCTCCTTTCACCACTTCTACCACTCAAACTCCTACTCATCATGTGAAATGGTGATAATGGTGTTTTGGTTGCTTGCTGGCCTCTCCGGACTCTCAAGATCTACTTTCACCACTTCTACCACTCAAACTCCTACTCATCAACTCAACTAATACCTAAAAACTACCTTAGTCTACCTAAGTCGAAGGATCTAAGCCAGACACACGCTCCCTAGACTCCCTCTAAGACCTAGAGAGTCCTCCACCCTCTGATCCTATCTAAATTTAAAACGAGACTTTGGCAAGCTAGAGAATGCCTATCCTCAAGGACTAGTCTCAGTCACCTACCTAGGGTTTTCGTCCCCAACAGCGGCGCCAATGTTGGCGGATACGCCGCGACGGACGTCAGCACAGCGAGAACTCACCTAACAAGATTTGTCAGCTAAGGACAAAGCTCAACCCACAGGTGCATGGAAGCAAGCATAGGGTGTCAACCTACACTCGACCGACTCTCGACTAATTCCTACAGAGGTCTCTACCCAATGTCTAAGCTACAGCCTTCAGGACTGCATAAGAGGAGATTTCCTACAACGCTTCCAAGAGCCGAATACCCATCAAACGGTCTCGAAACGCCACAGAACTTGAAGGAGACCCTACTAACACCAATAGGTCGCTCTCCCTAAGGTCCATGATCCAAAATCCCAACCCTAAGCACCTGGTGCAAAATCATGTAGGATGTCTGGCTGAAATTTGCAGGTCGTTGTTTCCAAAAACTAAAGTGCCTAATGTGTAGCTCTTCTCAATGAGAACACATGGATATGTTGAAATGCGAAAATGGATAACGTATACTCACCAAATCACCAGATGGAGCTCATAGGTCAAGCTCGCAGAACCAGACCGTACACCCGTAATGTAGGTATCGGCGTGTAGCTCTCGTCGAGGTCACCACGCTGCAGTTCTCCGCACTCGATTCCGACCACCGGTGCGCGCGTAGCATCAAGATAAAACTCTCAATCTCTCTCGTACACCGTACGCTCACTCACAGATAGAACTTTTAAAATAACTGGTTTTTTTCATTAAGGTCAAAAGTGGTATAAATACCTTACAATCTCAAACACTAATGTTCCAATTTAACCATCTACTCAATCTAAATGTCAAAAATGGGATACAATCTGGAAACTTCTGTAACCCCCAATATTTACAAAGGTGAAATGTCGGTTTTTCTCAATAAATGAATAATTACAAAAAATAATATTCTGTCGAGCAGTCATTCTCGGTTGGGTGTGTCCAGCAGCACTAACAGTATCCATCATGCAATATAAGCAAACAACTATTATTGATAAGCATAGAAGGGCCTTGACCTTAGAATGATTGGGTATTGCTCAAGTTTCCCAAAGCATGCCTAAGTCATACTACAGGAAAAGGAACACAAAGACGCCTAATGGGTCACCAAAAATATTATTCTAGGCTAGCAAAAAGATATTATGGCCCATTTCAAATTCTTAAGCACATCAATGAATCAACTTACAAGTTAAGGTTACCTAGCATTGACTCATTCATAACACCTTGCATGTGAGCCTTTTGAAACTTTACAAGGGTGAGCCACCTAAAGAACCAATAATTAATGACTCGTCCAAGTTCGAACATCAAGAAGAAATCTTTCATCTAGAGATTATTTTATGACATGAAGACAAGTTTTTAAGAAGTGGTAAGACTATCCGATGATATCTTGTTAAATCAAAGAACTATCCTTTCAAAGATGTGAGGTGGATGCAAGACATCTAGCTAAAGGATGATGAAAACCTTGTAAATACTTACAATGGCTCAAGTCAAAGGTAAGAACTAGGTATAAACAAGTAGATTTGACTCTAGAAGATTTCTTTTAGATGTAGTCATAAGTTCTTAAGTATATGAATACCATAAGTCATGCTTGTGACGATAGCTTAGTCTCTCAAGCACCTAGTAGACCTTGCCAATATACTACAAAAGATGATAAGGGATAAATAAAGACATTCTTGTGATAGTTAATTTTTCCAAGCACCAAGGGGAATTAGTCCCCATAGCAGCGAAGGGTGAAAAAGGATCCTCTACCCACAGTAACAGAACAAGCTATGACCGTTTTATTTTCTCTACTCCATAGTCGAGGATGACTATGACTTCAAGGGAGTATTAATATCATAAATATTGATTTCTAACACTCTAAAAGCATTTTCCATCTTAATTTGGTCATTTATATTTGAGGAAAATATAAGAGAACGAGTGAAGTTGATTTACATTCTTATGGACCAAATCATTTGGACCAATTAAAGGAGAAAAGATCAAGGATAATTGTTGTTTAGTTATCTTAGTCATAGGTATAGGTCAAGGAAGGATGAATTTATCATGAGCAGCCTTGATCAAAGGTACATGACAAAGGAGATTCCCTAGAGCAATTATAGGAGTCTAAAAGTAGAAACTATGTGTGTTGATTTTAAATAATTAAAATTACTTATTAGACTCCAAGTATGAAATTTGGGAAGCCTTAAGGTAAATTTTTAACTTACCACTATAATATTTTTGGTTGCCAAGCCCTGCTATCTTATCGTTGAGATAATGAGAACCACATACATAAATGTCATATCATGGGACAGGGTCGACTTGGCTAGTGCATTGAGGCTACAAGAGGTTGTGAGGCTCTTGTAAAACACACTTGATCCCTGTCTACTTGAAGCTACACTCAACTACATTTGAAACGAGTATCAATCCCTAGACTCTAACATAGTCCAGTTTCCAGATGTTGGTTTTCATACTCTAGGTGAACCTAGAGGAAGTTTTGGACAATGCTACTAAGCACTGAGATTTTTCCTAGTTTAGGTCACCTCGTCCCCGGAAATAGTACCAAAATGTGAGCTCGTTTGTTGCCAAGCCTCGTTATTTTATCATAGAGAGACAGTGAGAACCACATACATAAATGTCATATTGTGGGACAAAGTCGACTCGAATAGTGCATGGAGGCCAAAAGAGGTGGTTAGGCTCTTGGAAAGCACACTCAATTTCTATCTACTCGAAGCTACACTCAACTGTATCTCAGACAGCAAGCACTAACTACAACACCTGCAAGAAAATCTCATCAATTCACTAAGCAAACAAAGTCCAATCGTGACCAAACATGTAGGAAGGCTAGGCAATGACTAAAGACATACACCTATGATCTCAAATCCACCTTTTCAACACTTGGCAAACTCTTGATTATTATCTATAGGGCATATTTGACCTAATTGTTTTTGGCCCCGAATGCATTCTAGATCTTAGCAATGATGCCCCAATATCCCTCGTATGCATAAAATTCTATTTTGTTATGTAAATCTTGAGTTATGAATAGATTTAGAAGAAGGCTAGCCTCAACAAAAACACAAATTTACCACGAGAACCTTACCATGTTGCGAAGATCTTTCACTTGTGAATGCAAGGAAGTAGATGGAACTTCAAACTGACACGTCATGAGAGAGTTATGAGTTTGATAAGGAAGAAGGAGGTACACAATGCTCTGCAGAAACATTATGTGCTTATTATCCAAAAAACTTTCCTTAGGTTTTATCATTGCTTTCACTTGTGAATGCAATGAAGCATATGGCACTTCAAACGGACAGTTCTCTACAAGGGATTTATGAGTTTGAGAAGTAAGAAGGAGAGTACACAATGCTCTGCAAAAACATTATACGCTTATTATCCAAAAAACAGTCCTTAGGTTTTACAAAAATTGGCTTTTATACCTTGTCCAAAGGTTTTTAGGTCAGATATGGGTAATCTCCTAACTCTTTTACAACACATAAACTTTTACATTTTTAGTGCAAGAATAAAAATTTACAAAGGCGTATCTCTATAGACATCAAGATTGCTCAAAAAAATGGGAATTTACAATCTAGGTTGTTACAAAGGCTCCTTTGTATCTAATTTTAGCAAGTTTTTGGATCATCTTTGTGGCACCTCCCAAGCATTGTGCTAAGGTTTTTCCTAGGAGGTGAAGCTCGAAAGCCTAAGGGTGGGTTTTACTTTTACCAAAGTCCATCCTAATTTAATAGGTCCTACATTAACAGGTAGGCTCTAGCCTAGGTCAGCTTCATAAAGCCTCCAAAGGATAATGCAAAGGTCTTGCACCCGAGATAGTTAAATCAAAGCGTAAGTTTATGGTTTTTAATAAGTGAAAGGAAAAATATAAAGTCTAAGGTTAGATCAACCTTCCTTATTTAGAAGCTTGGCTATGCCACATGTCCAAAGTAGATCATACTTGCTTTATGGGAGGTTAAATAAGTGAGTGAGTGAGCGTGTGTGTGTGTGTGTGTGTGTGTGTGTGTGTGTGTGTGTGTGTGTGTGTGTGTGTGTGTGTGTGTGTGTGTGTGTGTGTGTGTGTGTGTGTGTGTGTGTACTTGCCAAGAAAATTCAAGGGGAGCAAGTGTTCAAGTTTGGCAAGTGGGAACAAGTGTTTGAGGATGCATGAGTTGCATTTTTTAGTGATCGCTTCTCATTGGACCAAGTTGTAGGCATTCCATATGGGGAAAGATAGCAAGCTTTCATGAAACAAAAAGCAAGATCTACTGGGATTCTCTCTCTCTCTCTCTCTCTCTCTCTCTCTCTCTCTCTCTCTCTCTCTCTCTCTCTCTCTCTCTCTCTTTTAAGTGGCAAGAGTGGCCAAGCATGGGAGCTCTAGAGATGGTCTCTATGCCCAGGAGCTTGGCTATGGATGCAATTCCAAGAAAGTGAAAGAACTTCTTCTTTTTCTTCTTGTTCATCTTCTCCTACTCTATTGTGCTAAGAGCTTTTGCCTGAAAAATATTTCTTTCATCTCCTCGTCTACCTCTTACACTGCAATTCTTTCTCCCTACATGGGCCGTTTAGGGATTGGAAAGAAGGGTTACACCATGGAATCATAAAGTTCACCATCTTCTTGGTTCAAGAAAAGCTCCACAAGAGCACAAGTTGTGTTGTAATTAAAGCTCTCTTTGAGAGAGAATTAGTATACAAAGACTTTTTGGAGGAGGAATCGGCTCCAAGTAAATCTAATCCTCATTAGTGGTTTAATGTTCTAATGTGTAAATGTTCAATGAAATCAGCCCAACACAACATCTAGTCCTCTAAAGAATTACCTTAACAAAAAACTCTCTCCTTTCAGAACTTAATTTTTGTTGAATGTATAAATAAGTACTAGACTCTCTGACAACATGCATTGTGCATATGTGTACACTGGATAGTGGGATATCCAAAATGGGTCAAAAATTGGGGTTGCGAAGATGCATATCCAGTGCTCTTCCCTAGTATGGCTTGTCCAAGATGTGAACCCCTCCCATACAATACAAGCAAGAGCTTTTGCGTGTTGCTCCTTTGGACTATAGTACATGCATTTCTAGGTCTTTACATCTCCAACCATGTGCCACTTAACTGTCTAGGAGCCCATGCCCTCCACATCCAATTTATTTGTTTTCTTATTATTTTTGGGATTTTAATTTGATGAAAAACCCAATTCAATATATCAAAGTTCTTAGCCGGCATCTAAAATAGTAAACTTAAGTTGTTTGACATGCACATTCAAAAGCCTACAACTTCGGTTAAACATAACATCAGCTCACCAAAGGCTGATCTATAACATTTTAGGAAACCCCAAAATCTATAACATTTTAGGAAACCCCAAAGGCTATACATTTTCCTCAGTGGGACTTACATTCAAGTTTGCACCATTAAAAGAGGCAACAAAGTGTCATAAATGTCATGTGAGATTACATTATTATCTCTAGTACATGATAACAAACGTTGAATAGAAAGATCTTGTAAAACCAAGATACATATTGTTTGCGGATGGTATAACTTGTAATTTTTTCTTGACTATATCCAACAAAAATGCATTTGATAGCCTTATCATACATATTTTTGTGATGTGTTTGTGGCATTAAAGCATAAGCTAAACAACCAAAAATGCACATGTGATCAATAAATGTCTTCTTTTCATACATGCTTCATATGTAGTCATAGACTACAAGGCTTTGGTATGACACCTTTTGCCTTGTAGTCTATGACTACAAGGCTTTGGTAGGACACCTTTTGTCATTATAACTAATATCTAATTCTCCTAAATGATTTTCTCATGTTAAACTGACCATTTAATATGGGGAAGTACCAGGGGAGAAAAAGCTAGAATATTGGTTAAGCTAGCTGAACGGTCATAGTAGGGATCCAAAGGAGAGAAAATAGGGATCCAAAAGGGGGGCCATCTACAAAAGAGCAATGTGCAACAATGGGCTTCAAAGACCCTAAGGTTAAGTCCATTAAGACTTCCAAAATGCTAAGGTTCCAAAATTCAAAGGTTAGGTTCAATGGTCAAAACCTAGGGCATATTGGATGCTTGTGGGAAGACTCAAAAGTCTTCCCACATCCCTATCTTGGAGGGGGCGAGCCTTTCTTGTAGGGGATGAGAGAGAAACACACACACACACACTAGCAAGCTCCCTTTACACAAAGGGAATAAGGGACACATGTCAGGTCCCTAGGCCAATTGCCCCCAAGGTGCATTCAAATCCTATTGGATGTCCATAGAGGTGGACCAATGAGAATTACGCTAGAGAACATTTAGTTTAATTCATTTAAAAACACTTGATAAAGGACCCAATAGAAATTAATCTCTCTAGAAGACTATTGGATAGTCTCCCAAGGGGTCCAATGAGCATTCAGCAGCCCAATGGCTTGTCTCATTCCTATTGGCCAGAAGACTAAGGGGCCCAATGAGAGTTTAATTGCATATTTAATTACCTAAATCTCTTAGAAAAGGGGAAAGGGAGACACATGTCACAAGGCTATCACTTATGCTTCTCAATTATCATTGGCTAAGCTTTGCAGGGTCCAATGGGATGCCAGCATGAGTAAAATGCAAGAGGGGTCGACCAAGAGAGAGAAGGGGCTGATTTTGGCAAGGCATTATCACACACACACTCACACAATATCATGTGTGAAGCAAAGAAGACTCTCTCTCCTTCTCAAGCTTTAATGGAAAGCTCATCATCTACTCCAATCTTGTGAGAAGGGAGGCCTACACCAACAACTCTTGGCTTTGTGATGCAAATCCAAGCAAGAGCCAAGCTCCAATGCATGCTCATCTCCTCTACCATGCTAATTACTAAGCTTTTATAAGTGATTATGTGAGGATATATACTTCTTTCTTGTAAGAATACTCTTTCTTCCTCTCAATCTACTCTCATACCCCGCTAGCACTCACAATCTTCAAAGGTGTCTGAGGTCTTGGGTCAGAGACCGTGAGGGAACTGATGTTGTGTTTTATAAGTGTGAGCTAGGTGCTTGAAGCTTCCATCTTCATTGCACTAGAAAGTTATTGAAGGAGCACAAAGTATTGTATTGTAAAATGTCTCCCTTCATTAGGAAGAGGATTGGGTCTAGGAGGGCCTCTTTATTTGCCATGAGATTATGGAGGTGATTAACATTTGGAGGAATAGTTACATGACATGTGTGCAAGAATGGTGGGTGTATAAGAGAGGTGTAACAGTGGTCAAAGGATGCACTTTTCCCTCCAAAAAGGGAGAGGAAAAATTTATGATTTCGGCCTTCCATAACTCCTACATATGATCTTCGATTTGAGCGGTGATTATATATCTAGAATCTACATGCCAAGCTCTTTTCATAGATATGTTACATGATATACTTTTGCCCGCTAGATTTTAAATTTCATTTTGGGGGAAAAAGTCGTTTTACTCGTTTGAATTCAAAAGTTTTCCTTTGATTGATTTCTTAATACTAGAGGTTTGAGTTCCTTAAACTTCCAAATAAAGAGGCCCTCCTAGACTCCATTCTCTTCCTAATGGATGGGGGAAACCTATAATACAAAGCCTTTTGGAGCGGGGACCGTGGAGCGGGGACCGGCTCCATGTAAATTCGGTCCTCAAATGTTGTCAATAGCTTAATTTCTCTCTCTTTTGAAGTATTCCTCATGCCTATTTAACTAGGGGTTATGCTTTTTGTTGCTCTCTCCATCCAAGAACTCTTTCTATGCTCATTAGGAATCTAGTTTAATGAAATTCTCACTATGTTTATGCTATTTTCCGCTACACACAAGTTACTAGTCCATTAAATTCTACATTGGTATTAGAGCACAAGGTTTCTCTTTTCTTGCTCAAGAAGGGAGGTCCTCAAGCTAACTTTAAATGTTTGGTATTATTAATTGCAATTGAGTAAGTACCAATAGGGATTTTCAGCCTTGCAGTGCGCCTGCTTCGTGCAGATAACGGGGCATCACCGTCGAGAGCTATGGTCTTAATAGTAAATTCCTACGGAGATTGCCTATGGCTTTGCCTATGGCTTAACCACTATTGAGCTATTAGAAGCTTGATAGGAGCCGGTACTATTTTGGTGTTGAAAGACCCTCTCTTCTATTCCTTGCAATTAATGATATGTGAGCCACGGGTACAAGAGCTTGAGTGCTTTTTCTAAAGGGGTTAAGAGGAGTAGCAACTAGGGATTGAAGTGCCAAAGTACACCTAAAAATATTACATCTTAAAGTTTCTAGAATGGCTGACAATAGTAAAGAGAGTGAAATTAATGTTGATATCTTTGATTTTGCTAACGAATAGGCTACTAAGGATGCCTCTAAGCTTGTTAACTACCTTGTTTCTAGTCTTCAAGAAGCCATGGGCAATCCATCCCTCCAAAGTGAAGTGCAATGGCAGCTACGTGCTCAAACTCCCCACCAAGAAGAGAGAGTACCGAGGAAGCCTCCTTGCTCCCTCCTTGTGAGACTTCCAAAAGAGGCCTCTCTCCAATACGAGAAGAAGAAGAGGATCTGTACGAGGGGCTCAAAAATCTACTACTTGACGACGCATCTCCTTCCCAAAGGAGAGCTCAAGAGCCCCCACCAAAAGAACGAGAAAGAAGTGAGTCTCCTGCCACCTCGTTGGAGATGGCTCCATGAAGACGGTGGGAAAAATTCTCTATAACACCCCCTAAACGGAGAAGACCATTGCACACTTCTCCAATTCAAAGAGGGAAGAGAGAAAATAAGAGAAGAAAAAGGTGAGAAAGAGGTCACCCTCTTCTCCATCTTCTTCATCAGGCTCTTCCTCTTATGAAGAAAGTGATGGTGCAGACAAGGAGGAACAAGGGAGGAAAAAGGCGAGAAAAAAGTCACCCTCTTCTCCATGCTTCTCAAATTCTTCCTCCTCTGAAGAAAGTGACAGTGCAACTTTCGAACCACCAAAAAGAAGAGGCCATAGGAAATCCTATGCCACGTGGAAGAGGTCCTCCAAGCTCAAGAAGTTCAAAGAGGGAGGAAAGAACATGTCTTTCCTTACCTACGATGGCACCTTTGGTGCTATGGACAAAGTATTGGCCTTTATCCAACAATTCGATGTGGCGTTTGGAGATGAGGGCTTCACGGAGTCCTCTAAGCTATGCCATGTAGCTATGCATTTTCAAAAGTCCGTCAGACAATGGTGGTCTAGTCTACGGGCAATGGTGAAGCTCCACGAACATGGAAAGCTTTAAGAGCTTCCATCATGAAGCAGTTTTTGGCTACTAATGCCAAAGACAAAGTACTCACCGAATGGAAAATCTTGAAGCTCTCTCCCTATGAATCTATTCACAAATATGTAGACAAGTTTTGGGACTTACATCTCAAAGCCACTATCTTTAAAAAGATGGATTTTAGAGAGCAAAAACAACAATTTTGTGCGGGTCTAACTAAAGATATGGCGGAGTATGTCAACTCCCAAAGGCCACACACCATATCTGCGGTCATACACCATATCATGGTGGCTTCACAAATCAATTTCTAAGAAGGGGCTAAGAGAAATCTTAAGCCCACGGAGAACAAGGACAGTAACAATGAGCCTAAGGCAAAGGACAATGTCCAAAAGTCTCCTAAAGGCAATGCCAACAACAACAAAGCTAAGGAGAAGGGAGTTTATAAAGGCAAAAATAAACTCTCTCCTGAAGAGCTTGAGCGTTATCGTAAATATAACCCCGATGTTTCTAGTGCCGGGAGCAAGGGCATGCTTATCGTGGTTGTCCCCACAAGAATACACAAAACAAGCCTCCTAGAGCCTCAGGGGGTGCACTATGTAATCATGTTATGTATAACGTGAGTTCGAAAGGAGGGGTTTTAAAATGCAAAAGATTAGGCAATTTAACAGAGATACATTAAAATAAGGGGTTTTTATATTCAATTTTGGAAAAATTTCCTAAAATAAGGGGTCATTTTATTCATTTAGACATGTTAAAAGAGGGATTTTTTTAATACCTCGCGAACGCACGTTATATAGGGGGGTACTATATGGTGAACCCCTTGAGCCTTGAGCTACCTTGGTTGAGATCCAAGAAGAGGAAGCTCACCACAAAGGATCTTCTCTACGCGATGCTTGGGGAAAGGTAAGAGAACATGATTGTTTTATTCACTTTGACCCTGATTCTACTCACAATTTCATATCCACAAAGTTGGCCACCAAGCTAGGCATCCAAGCCTATGAGATGGGAGATATCCTACCCGCCGATGGTGCTTTCAAGGATCAAGAAGCTTCAATCACTCCCTTAATTGGGAAATTGAGGCTCCAAGTCCAAAGCTATGTGGAAAAAGAGAACTTCTTTATCTCTCCTCTCAAGCATGAAGATGTAATCCTAGGGGCACCACGGTTTGATCGCATGGCTACCAATGTTAAATTCCCTAAAAGAAAAATCTACTTTAGGTTCAGGGAAAAATAGATGCTAAGGAGTTGGGTAATACCATACCCATTGTACATACGCAAGCTTTCAATAAGTCAATAAAGAGCTCTATTTCCGTGTACATAATTTTTGTTAAAGATTCTCAAAATGAACCTAATGCTTAGCAAAAGAAAATATAAACAATCACAAGGAATTAGAGTTATCCAACTTTCTCAAGGGATTTCAAGCTGTTTTTATTGATGACATCCCTTGTGAACTACCTCCTAAACGAGGCAATGATGACCATGCAATTGAACTTCTTCCAGGAAGTTCACCACCTAATAAACCTCCTTATAGAGTTTCTCAAGCTCAACAAGAGGAGATTATGCGGCAAGTGCATGAGTTAGTTGAGAAGAGCATGGTTAGGCCTAGCTCATCTCCATTTTGTTCACCCGTGTTATTAGTGCAAAAGAAAGATGGCACATATAGTATGTGTGTCGACTATAGATCACTAAATAGGATCACCATCAAGAATAGGTTTCCCGTTCCATGGGTGGAAGAGCTATTTGATAAGCTACAAGGGTCGACCCACTTCAGTAGGATTGACCTAAAAAGTGGCTACCATCAAATAAGGATAGTTGATCAAGACATTGTAAAGACCGCATTTTGCACTATATTTGGTCTTTACAAATACATTGTCATGCCGTTTAGCTTGATTAATGCACCAGCCACATTAGACCGCTTGATGGAGAAGCTATTCAGGCCTCACCAAACCTTTACTGGAGTGTTCTTTGATGATATAATCATCCACTCTAATTCACTAGACGAACACAAGCAACACCTCCAGGTAATATTTCAAGTTTTACGAGAGAAAAAACTTTATATTAATCTAAAAAAGTGAGTTTTTCTTACAAGAGATTCGGTATTTAGGTGACATTATCTTTCAAGATGGCATCCAAATGGATTCATCAAAACTAGAGGTAATAAAAAGATGGCCTAATCCAAGTATTCTTCATCAACTAAGAAGCTTTATAGGTATGTGTGCATACTATAGATGCTTCATAGAAAACTTCTCAAAAATTGTGGGACCATTACATAACCTAACAAAGAAAAACGTTAGGTATACATGGTCTACCAAGGAGAACAATGCTTTCAAAAAGCTTATCTCTCAACCTGTGCTTACAGTGTCGGATCTCTCAAAGCCATTTGAGGTCCAAAGTGACGCTTGTGGTGATTGCCTTGGAGTTGTTTTTCTCCAAGAAGGGCACACCATAGCCTATGAAAGTTTAAGGTTCGACCCTATTGAGCAATCTATAGGCATATATGAAAAGGAACTCCTCGCAGTTCTACATGCCTTAGACTCGTGGAAGCACTATTGGGGACTCCTTTCATTCTGCGGACGGATCACCAAAGCCTTAACTACTTCATGAGCATACCAAGCTCTCCAACAAACAAATGAGGTGGGCAAATTTCCTTTTGCAATTTCATTTTCATATTGCTCACATTGTTGGCAAGCATAATCAAGTAGCCAATGCACTCTCAAGACGCCCGAGAGTGAATGCGGTTTCCATAGCAACTCACAATAATCTATCTTCTATGATAGATGAGTACGCTATTGATTTCGGATTTAGAGATGTGATTTCAGCCCTTACACTAGGGAAGAAAGAAGAACCATTTACCTTACAAGATGGTTATCTTCTCTATGGTAATAGACTATGCGTTACTAACTCACTACGTGAGAAAGTAACATATGAATCTCATGCTCCTCCTTATGCAGGGCATAGAGGGATTCAGTCTACCCTAAAAGGGATAAAAACATATTTCGATTGGTCTTCCATGAAAGCAAACATATAAGAGTATGTTTCTAAATGTGTGGTATGCCAAAAGACGAAGTTTGATAGAGGGAAGAAACCTGGATTGCTTCAACCTTTGCCAATCCCTAATTCACCATGGAAGAGCATATCCATAGATTTTATATTTGTATTGCCTAAGTCTATCCATGGAAATACGAGAATATGGACGATAGTAGATGGGTTCAACAAACAAGCTCATTTTATACCTATCAAAAAGACTATCAAAGCCCATCAAATGGCAACCCTCTTCATATCACAAATCTTCAAGTACCATGGCTTGCCTACGTCCATAGTGTCGGATAGAGATCCTAGAATGACCAGTAATTTCTGAAAGGGTCTCTTTGAGAACTTTTAAAGACAAGGTTAAACTTCTCTTTGGCCTATCACCCGCAAACGGATGGATAAAGTGAAATAGATAACCTAACAATTCTTGATCTACTAAAAGTCTACGTAATGGAAGTAGATCAAAGGTCCCAATGGGAGAAGTACTTACCCTTGGTGAAGTATGCCTACAATAATATTGTACATACCTCCACAAGAGAAGCAGATTTTCAGGTAATTGAGGGAAGATAAAAAATTCCCCTGCTACTTAAGGTACACATGAAGATCTTTGTTGCAGATGAGTATAGCCGAGACCTACAAGAATCTTTCCAAAAGATTAAGGATGCTATCTTTATCTCACAACAAAGGCAAAAGGTTGATGCTGATAAGCATAGAAAATCCCAAGCCTTTAAAGAAAATGATTGGGTCTTGCTTAAATTTCCCAAGGCTCGATTAAGGCACACGACGGGCAAGAATCCTACGGGACACCAAAAGTACTATGCTAAGTTAGTAAAAAGATACTATGGTCCCTTCCAGATTCTTAGACCAATCAATGAAATGGCCTATCAACTCAAGTTTCCTAGTCATTGGCTCATACACAATGCTTTTCATGTGAGCCTACTAAAGCCTTGCAAAGGAGAGCCACCTCAAGAACCAGCTATTGAAGACCCACGGAGATCGAGGACCAAGAAGAGGCGTTGTAGCCCAAGTCCATTCTTCGACATGAAGTCAAGGTATTGAGAGGCAATAAGATTATCCGACGATATCTTATTAAGTTTAAGAACTATCCTTTTGAAGATGCTAGATGAATGCAACGCATACAATTTAAGGATAACCTAAACCTGGTCCATGCTTACAATGCTTCCCTAGAGTAAGCTAATGTACAAATGTTTAAAATGAACAAAGCTTTTTTCTTATAAGACTCTCTTTTTCTTTATTGTGCACAAATGTTAAGAAGTTTGCATGCTAAGAATCAAGTTTGCGGAGACGACGTCTTCCAAACACCAAGTACAGCTTGTCACTCTACTATGGAAGATTGATAGGACTAATTTGTAGACATGCTTGCGGCAACTTAGGCTCTCAAGCGCCAAATGGACTAGTCATCCATTTTGGAACGATGTCATAGGGTAAGATAGGGATCCTCTACCCGCTAGAAAAAGGACTAATGAATAGGCTTTATCTTCTCTACCCCATAGTCGAGGACGACTATAATTTCAAGAGAGAGGTAATGTCATAATAACTAATATCTAATTCTCCTAAATGATTTTCTCATGTTAAACTAATCATTTAATATGGGGAAGTACCAAGGGAGCTAGAATATTGGTTAAGCTCGCAGACCGGTCAACAGTAGGGATTCAAAGGAGGGAAAATAGGGATCCAAAAGGGGGGTCATCTGCAAAAGAGCAATGTGCAACAATGGGCTTCAAAAACCCTAAGTTTCAGCCCATTAAGACTTCCAAAATGCTAAGGTTTCATAATTGAAAGGTATGAAAGGTTAGGTCCAATGGTCAAAACGTAGGGCATATTGAATGCTTGTGGGAAGACTCAAAAGTCTTCCCACATCCCTATCTTGAAGGGGCCAACCCTTTCTTGTAGGGGATGAGAGAGAAACACACACACACACTCTAGCAAGCTCCCTTTACACAAAGGGAATAAGGGACACATGTCAGCTCCATAGGCTAGTTGCCCCCAAGGTGCATTCAAATCCTATTGGATGGCCATAGAGGTGGAACAATGCGAATTAGGCTAGAGTACATTTAGTTTAATTCATTTAAAAACACTTGATAAAAGAACCAATATAAATTAAGCTCTCTAGGTTAGGTCCAATGGTCAAAATGTAGGGCATATTGAATGCTTATGGGAAGACTCAAAAGTCTTCCCACATCCCTATCTTGAAGGGGCCAACCCTTTCTTGTAGGGGATGACAGAGAAACACACACACACTCTAGCAAGCTCCCTTTACACAAAGGGAATAAGGGACACATGTCAGCTCCCTAGGCTAGTTGCCCCCAAGGTGCATTCAAATCCTATTGGATGGCCATAGAGGTGGAACAATGCGAATTAGGCTAGAGTACATTTAGTTTAATTCATTTAAAAACACTTGATAAAAGAACCAATATAAATTAAGATCTCTAGAAGACTATTGGAAAGTCTCCCAAGGGGTCCAATGAGCATTCATCAGCCCAATGGCTTGCTTGATTCCTATTGGCCAAAAGACTAAGGGGTCCAATGAGAGTTTAGTTGAATTATTTAATTACCTAAAGCTTTCACAAAAAGGGGAAAGGGGGACACATGTCACAAGGCTATCACTTATGCTTCTCAACTATCATTGGCTAAGCTTGGCAGGGTCCAATGGGATGCGAGCATGAGTAAGAGGGGTCGACCAACAGAGAGAGGAGGCTGATTTTGGCAAGGCATTATCACACACACACTCACATAATCTCATGTGTGAAGCAAAGAAGAATCTCTCTCCTTCTCAAGATTTAATGGAAAGATCATCATCTACTCCAAGCTTGTGAGAAGGGAGGCCTACACCAACAACTCTTGGCTTTGTGATGCAAATCCAACCAAGAGCCAAGCTCCAATGCATGCTCATCTCATCTACTATAATGGAATTGGCCTATTTAATTTGAGAGTAGCGGAAATTAATGAGAGTACTTTTGAGAAATGACTTTGTGAGCATAGCGGGTGAACATAATTGAAGATAGCAACATAATCATAGCAATTAGTTAACTTGGCATGAACAATACTTTTGCAAGAGAGAGAATTTAGAGAACATGACAACAGTTGAGGACCGGATTTATGTGGAGCCGGTCCCCCCTCCAATAGGCATTTGTATTATAATTTCTCCCATTAAGAGAGACTTGTTACAATACAATCTTTGTGTTCCTTGTGACCAAGGTGATGCAATGAAGATGGAAAGCTTCATGCATCACAAACATAACATAAACTTGAAGAAAGCTTTAACTATCACAAGCCTCAGTCCCAAGACCTCAAACACCTTCGAAGATGGAGAGAGCTAGCAGGGAATGAGGGTAGGGAAGAGGAAGACGAAACATTTCGTAGGAGAAAGAATTAGTTCCTCACTTATCATAACTCTTGTTGCTAGCATACATAATAGCATAGTAATGAAGAAGAAGAATATGGCAAGCTTAAGCATTGAAGCATGGCTCTTGGTTGGATTTGCACTCCATATCCAAGAGTGTTGGTGTAGGCCCTCAACCTCTACTTGCTTGGAGAAGGAGAGGGAGCTCTTGCACTTTGCATAGCACACAATGAGAGTTTTTGTGAGCGTGTGTGGGTGAGTATACCCCCTAAGCAACCCCCTAGCTTGCTTGGGTCGACCCCCCCATGTAGCTCATGCTTGAAGCTCATTAGACCCCTCCAAGCCTAGCCAATCACAAGCAGGAGGCATTACAAGCAGCAAGGGTAGCCTTGAGACAAGTGTCCCCCTTTCCCCTTTGAGAGAGAGGGCTAGATAAATGCTAAATCATTTAATTAAATCTCCTAAATTATTATTGGACCCCTTGGGTGGCCAACCAATAGGCTTTAGGCACACCATGAGGGCAACATGAGGAGGAACTTGACAAGTGTCCCTTTTTCTTTATTTGTACCATGCATGCCTTGTGTGAGTGTGTGGGTTTTCTCTCTCATCCCCCCTCATGTAGGGCTAGCCCCCCTCCTTGTAGGGATTGAATCTTTGACTTTTTGACACCTCATGCATAGGCCCAGTTCCCACCACAAGCTTGGCTCATAAGCACTTTAAGCTTGGGTTGGGTTCTCACCTCAAGTGCAACCTTAGCATCTCAAGAATGTCAAGCACCTCAAGCATCTCAATAATTAAGCATCTCAAGCACCTTATTCATCAAGCAGGACAAGCACCTCGAGCTGGGTCGGTTTCCCGCGCCTCAAGCTCAGCCCTAGCTTACCTAAGGTCAAAGGCCTTTTACACACATTATTGGAGGTCTTCAATGAAGCTAACCCTAAGGTCTTATGCTCCATTTGTTATCCTTGATCTTTGACAGACCATCTCTCATTTGGGCCCCTTTACCATTGGCCCCGTGTTGAGATAGATCTATAAGCACATGTCTATATCTTAACACTTGTTCCCGTTTATTCTCCCACATTAAGTGATCAATTTAATATGAGAAAATCATTTGGGTTGGTTAGATATTAGATATTAGATTTTATGACATCTACCATGCTAATTACTAAGCTATGCTAAGATTTTATGAGTGATTATGTGAGGAGATATACTTCTTTCTTGTAAGAATACTCCTTCTTCCTCTCGATCTACTCTCATACCCCGCTAGCTCTCACTATCTTCGAAGGTGTGTGAGGTCTTGGGTTTGAGACCATGAGGGAATTGATGTTGTGTTTTATAAGTGTGAGCTAGGTGCTTGAAGCTTCCATCTTCATTGCACTAGCAAGTTATTGAAGAAACACAAAGTATTGTATTGTAAATGTCTCCGTTGATGGGGGAAACCTATAATACAAAGCCTTTTGGAGGGGGAGCCAGCTCCATGTAAATCAGGTCCTCAACTATTGTCAATAGCTTAATTTCTCTCTCTTTTGAAGTATTGTTCATGCCTATCTAACTAGGTGTTATGCTTTTTGTTGATCTCTCCATCCAAGCAATCTTGATATGCTCATTAGGAAGCTATTCTAATGAAATGCTCACTATGTTTATACTATTTTCCGCTACATACAAGTTACTAGGCCATTAAATGTTACACCTTTTAAGTACATAAGTAGCACACAAGACAGCCTGAAACCAAAACAAATGTGGTAAAGCTTGACTATTGACAATCCATCATGCCATCTCTATAAGCGACCTATTTTTTCTTTTAGCAATACCATTTTTTTGAGGTGTATATGGCACTAATAATTGTTGTTTTATCTCCCTACTTACTAGAAATGCATTAAATCCATGAGAGATATACTCGCCTCCCGGATCTGAATGGAGGATATCCATTGTACATTTAGAGAAATTTTCAATCATAACTAGAAATTTCTTGAAACACATGAACACTTTGGACTTAGTCTAAGAGGATACACTCGTTCATGCCTAGAGTAATCATCAATGAAAGTTACAAAGTATAGGTAACTACCCAAGGACGGAGTTTGTATAGGCCCACAAACATCATTGCACAAGTTATTACCTGCATATAGCCCTTAATGAACCATCCTGTAGAAGCTTTGAACACTGCATTTTACCCAAAATAGAGCCTTCACAAACATGTTTTAAATTTTTTGGAGAAGAGGGAGAGACCGGTGGCTTAAATTATTAAACACATCCTCACAAACATCACCATCAACCTGTCCACCTCTTTTCCCAATTTCCAAGCACACACACACACACACACACACACAGAACATAGAATTAACATAGACAAGATTGTAAGAGTGTGTAAGAGAATTGTAAGGGATAGAGACTTGATCAGAGAGTACACAACAAATAGAACATAGAATAAAAGAGTAGAGAAGAGGATTTGTAAGAGAAAAGCCTAAATCTAGCCCCAAACTCCACGGCACCTCTCTAGTGGAGTTGGTATTTAATATATTATTTGTGAGTTTAAGGTGCCAAAAATTGAGGGCCCTCTTTTACAACCACTTCACTTTTGTAAATGATTGAAGCTCATTAGTTCTTGCATGACCCATAAGGGGAGTTCCCACTACAATTATTTACAAAGCCATAGTGGCTTATTGGAATGTAAATGTAAAATATTGTGCGAGTATAAAATGGCCAAGAATAATTGCCCGCACCTCTTCATCAACTCCCCACATTCCACTCTACAAAATCATCATCATCAACTCAATTAGAAAAATAAATAGACAACACATAATTAACCATTATGCTAGCTATCCCAATTGCAGCTAACCACTACAACAGGAGGGTGCCCAGTCTCGTAACATATAGACAACACATAATTAACCATTATGCCAGCTATCCCAATTACAACTAGCCACTACAATAGGAGGGTACCCAGTCTCGTAACATCCCTCCCACCAGGGTTAGCAATTGTCCTCAGTTTCTCAATAGAGAAATCAACTGGACCATGAGTGATGGAAACTCTAGAGAATGTCGAGGAAGCTGCAAAAAAACTTTTCAGGCATCCATTTGGCATCCTTTCTAGGGTGGCCCTTGAAAGTCAAAAGGTAACGGTTATAAACCATGCTAGTGTAGTGGTGGTCTCATGATCAACTATTGTGTCAGGGATGAGTTGTTCTTCTTGGTCTACAAGTGAAGGTGGGTCTTCATATAGGTAGGGGTCCTCTGAATGGTCGTAAAAGACTAATGTGAAATGCATTGTGAATGTGCCAATGTGTAGGTAGGTCTAAACGAAAAGAGACATCATTAATGACAGCTGAAATTTTAAAAGGTCTATAAAAACAAGGGGCAAGCTTAACAAAGACATTGGTATCAACACTTTTGATCCTTCGTTTTTCAATGCGAAGTAAAACATAATCACCTTCTTTGAATTAGTATGCCTTGCGATGCTTGTTAGCATGCTTAGTGTAAAGTTCTTGTGAGTGCTTAATGGCAGAATGCACACTTGCATAAATATCATGAAAGTCAATAGTAAAATCATCAGCGGCGGCAGGCACAACATTAGAAAGAGGTGAGGTAGGAGTAGGAAGAGAGTGACCATATACAACTTCAAATGGAGATTTACCCCTGGCAAGGTGAGTGGTGTTGTTATATGAAAATTGTAGAATATGCACGTAATCATCCCATTTCTTAGGTTGAGAAGAAACATAAGCCTTTAACAAATCAATAATAGTGCGGTTGGTGACTTCGGTTTGACCATTAGATTTAGGATGAAATGCAGAAGTGAAGTCAAGTGTAGTGCCAAGATTTTCAAACACAATAGTCCAAACAGCACTACATAATTTTATATCTCGATCGAAAATAATGACTTTAGGCAAACCATGATGTGGGAAAACAGTCTTAAGAAACAAAAGTGCAGCCTGATGTGTTGTGAGTGTTTTCTTACAAAGAAATGAAATATGCTTGTTTAGAAAAACGGTCAATAATAGTCCAAATCATGTCATGCTTGTGCACTATGAGTGGGAAATCAGTAACAAAATCCATTGAAATGTGTTTCCAAGGTCTTTCAAGAATGGGGAGAGGCCCGGTATAAAAGCCCCAATTTTTTACCTGTTTGTTGCTTTGATCTTTTGACAAATCAAACAAGTGGAAACATATTGTTTAACATCAATTTTCATAGTAGGCCAATAGAAATCACGACGTAAATTTTGAAAAGTTGCAGCAAATCCTCTATGTCCAACATAGGGTAGTTTGTGCAATTCTTCAATAATCAATGTACGGAAAGGTTTAGTCACACATAATTTTTTTTTGAAATAAAGGAAGTTTTATAGTGTGGTGTATTCAAGAAATGTGTGCACAGAATTGTCAAGCATGTGCATAAGTGTCAAGCATAGTGTCAAATGAAGTTCCCATGATGGTTGATAGATGATAAAGTGAGGGTCTTCTACTCAAAGCATCAGCTACTACAACGTTTTCTTTACCAGGTTGGTATTGAATGTTGGGCTAAAAACTTTGAATAAAAGCAGCCCACTTAATATGTCTATCATCTATTAAGGGCTGAGAAAGTAAATATTTGATACTTTGTTGATCAATTTTAATGATCAAGTCAGTACCCATTACATAATGTTTCCAGATTTTTAATGCATCTACCACTGCAGACAATTCTTTATCATGAGTACTGAACTTTGTTTTAGAAGGTTTGAACTTACGACTTTCAAAAGCAAGTGGATGGTTATCTTGCATAAGGACTGCACTGATACCTTCTCCACTAGCATCAATGACTACCACAAAGAATGGTGTTTCAAAATCTGGCAATTGCAATATAGGTGCATTAGTAAAAGCATGTTTAAGTGCATTAAATGAGCTTTCTTGTAAATCAACCCATTTGTAAGGTGTGTTTTTCTTCAATAGGAGAGTCAAATAATGTGATTTGTAAGCAAAATTTTGAACAAATTTCCTGTAATAGCTACAAAGACCGATGAAAGAACGTAGCTCATGCAAGTTTTTGGGTCTAGGCCATGACTGAATGGCTTCAATTTTCTTGGGGTCTACATGTATTCCCTTACCCGATACAATGTGTCCCAAATATTCAGTTTTAGATTGGAAAAATGAACTCTTTTCAGGATTCAAATACAAGTGATTTTGTGCAAGCAGATCAAATACACGTGTTAAGTGCTCTTTATGCTCTTCTTCAAATTTTATGAATAACAGAATGTCATCAAAAAATACAATCACAAAATCTTGATAGTCAATGAAAATTCTATTCGTTATGCGTGTGAATGTGGTGCATTTGTCAAACCAAATGGCATGACAAGGAATTCATAGTGTGTTCTGAAAGCAGTTTTGTAGACATCATGTTCAAACATTTTGACTTGGTGATACCGTGATTTAAGGTCAATTTTGCTAAAGATGTTTGCCCCTTTCAGCTTGCCCAACAGATCATCCACTCTAGGAATAGGAAACCTATTCTTAATGATGATGTTGTTTAAAGCCCTGTAGAGTCGATACACATACAGAAGGTTCCATTTTTCTTCTTGACAAGAATATTGGAGCTCCGTATCATGAACTACTAGGTCGAATTACGCCTCGGTCAAGTAAACCAATGATTTGAGTTTGTATCTCCCTGTGTGCGGTCAGATTTACACGATAAGGTGCTCTACAAGGAGGTTCACTATCTGGTATAATGTCTATTTTTTTATCTTCTGGGCATGATGATGGAATTCCAGGTGGCAGCTCATCCATGAAACAATCTTTAAATTGTGAAAGAAATTCATCGTGAAGTTTCAGTTTTAGCGAAATTTGGTTTATCAACACCAGATATGTTTTCCCCTGTTTCCGAATTGCTCTTTTGGCTTGAGTGTGAGAGAGGAGTGGAAATTGTTGATGTGCTAGTGCTGCTTGGATGGAAAAAATTTTATTATTATGCATGAGAGACATTGTACGTGTTTTATAATTAATCAACGGGTCAAATTCATGATGAAATGGCATTCCCAAATCATATCAAGACCATGCAATTGTGCTATAAAAAATGTACGTGTATGTGTAAATTCACCAATGCAAACTTCAAGAGTGACTTGGGTTTTACAATTAAAATGTTGATTATTAAAAACAATTTTAACCTTGTGAGGTGATGAGATTTCAGAGAGAGAAAGTTGTTGTGCCAAGCGTGTAGAAATGAAATCATGACTACTACCATCATCTAACAGAATGGTGACACTTTCACCCTTAACAGTGCCTTGCACTTTTAACAAAGTGTGAGGAGATATAAGTGTACCTGAGGATGGATTGTCATCGTTATCATAATCAGGATCATATCTCTCACCATAATTAGCTTCCACTTCATTGTTGTCGAGAGTAGCATCTTCGATGAGGTTAAGAGTAGCATCGTTGGGGCGGTTGTTGTTGAAGGGTTTTTTACTTGAATTTCTGTTGACTCCATTAGAGTGACCATTGGATTGAGCATTGCCCTTAGCAGGACCATTTGGGCACTTATCTGGATATAGCGACTATACTAAAAACATTTAAAACACTTCACCTTTTTGTTACCATTAGAATTTGGAGTTGGGCATTGGTTGAAAGAATTTTGGTTGCCTCGTTGGCTGCATGTTATTGTTGTTGCTTGTATGAGGTTGAGCAATTGTGGGAGAATTGTCAAATCTGCGTCTCTTGAAAAAGGTACGGCTTTGATGTTTGTTTTTGTCAAAGTTAGTAGAGAAAGGAGGTCTCTTGTTACGATTAGTGTTAGCAGTTTTTGTGAGAGGATTGTCCACCTTTCTTCTTTTCTGCATTGAGAGCCAAATTAATAGCCTTTGACAAAGAATCTGGTTTGAACATATCTACCTCAGCACTAATTTGTAGTGCCAAGCCTAATATGTACTTACGCTTCAATTTCCTGCGACTAACATGTTGAATAGCTTGCAATTGAATTAAACAATTCCAAAAACGATCAGTGTAACCCTGTACATCTTCATTTTGACCCTCTCGAATTAAATCCCATTGACTTCGTGCTTTAGCTTTGTATTGTGTGGGAAAAAATTGAGGTAAAAACACTTTTTAAATGCATGCCAGGTACGTGGTCTTTTCCTGTGTTGTTTGGTGACGTTCCACCACAATGCAGCACTGCTAGTGAGATGATTTGATGCACATTTTACCATTTCACGCTCGGGGAAGTCTTCATCATGAAAATAGTCATCTAGCTGACTAACCCATGCTAGAACCGTGCTAGCATCTTTAGTGCCATCAAAATCCTTGAAAGTGGAGGCTTTTCTGCTAATTTTGTTTTGCTTGGGTGCCGGTGCAGATTCAGTGCGTGCAGAATGCAATAATTTATCTTCAAGTTCTTGCCTTTGCATGCTTTCATATGTGACGGATTGTTGCAGATTTAGAAGTTGTTCAGCAATTGTGGGTGCCTGAGGAAGGTGTGCCATGATTGCGTGCTTTTTTTATTTAAAAAAAATATTTTTCTTTTTTTTGTGTGTTTTAAAATAATAATGCTTAAAAGGGGTATTTGGTGGTATTTACAGATGCAATATGTGAAACTAAAGAGTAAAATAAATGACAAAAAAGTAATGTACTTAGTTGAGAAATTGCGGTGGCGTCCAGTCTGGACTGGCGATGCGCTAGGAAATTGCCAGAAAAGTGAGCAGTCCGACGGTGCGTCTGCAAGTCAATCGAATTTCGTGGTGCCCGATCTCTTGTATCCCAAAAATGATGGTAATATAATCGGCACTATAAGTTACTTACTATTAATTGTATAGTTGCATTGACAGAATCGTCAGTAATTGCAGATGGTATAGCTAGAGCAGTGTTTGAATTTTTAACCATGGCCGAAAAATTTAATTTATGAATATACCGCTAAAGTTATCCTCTAGCGGCTACAGTTGGTAAACGGCCAGGCTCCTGCTCGAATTCAACAAATGAAATATTTTAATGCTGAGCGTCCGATCTAGTCGATAATTTTACGCCATTTAGGTGGTCAAGCTGGAAACACGTCGAGGAGGAAAGGGTGAATGTGGCTTAAGAAGGATTTTAATTTATTTTTATTCACCTGGCAATGGTCGGCCGGCCAATATATTTTACCAAGTAACCAAGGCCACACCTTTTTACAAAAGGTGTGTAATGTCTTGCATGGCGTGCAGAAGAGCTGCCGACAGCATGCAAACAGGAGGGATGGAGACTGGGACCGTGCAGGAGCCTTTTGAGGCTGCAAGGAAGGTGGGAAAAATCACCAGCAGACCAGGGCTCTCCGAGAAAGGTTAGATTAGCCGGAAGAGGGTTGAATAATGGAGCTCAACCACTTGATGACCACGTTTCTTTTGCCTTTTCCCTCGAAAACTTTCAACAGTCGCCTCCTTGCCGATTCTCTTTCCCAAATTCAACTTCTCTTCCAAAGTGGTAATTAGCTTCCCGACTTCTTTCAATTCCATTCTTGATCATCCTGAAGCCGAAATTGAGATTCAATTGTCGATTAGTTGTTGATTAGGCACTAAATAATGACCAAACAAAATTTGTTTTGCAAATTCGACCGATTAAGCTTTGAATTCTCCACCAATTCCTTGAATCTTTGTATTGCAATTCCGGGGTGGTCGGGTCGAGAAATTCCTTTCTTGAAATTGAAATCTAATGCCGATTAAATCGAACCTTTTTTCTCTGATACCACTGTTGGGAGAAGACGGGGAGACCGGTTTCTTAAATTATTCAACACATGCTCACAAACACCACCATCAACCTATCCACCTCTTTTCCCAATTTCCAAGCACACACATACACACACACAGAACATACATTGACATAGACAAGATTGTAAGAGTGTGTAAGAGAATTGTAAGGGATAGAGACTTGATTAGAGAGTACATAGCAAATAGAACCTAGCATAAGAGGGTAGAGAAGAGAATCTGCAAGAGAAAGACCTAAATCTAAACCCAAACTTCACGGCACCTCTCTTGTGAAGTTGGTATTTAATATATTATTTGTGAGTTTAAGGTGCCAAAAACCGAGGCCCCTCTTTTACAACCACTTCACTTTTTTAAATGAGTGAAGCTCATTAGTTCTTGCATGACCCATAAGGGGAGTTCCCACTACAATTATTTACAAAGCCATAGTGGCTTATTGGAATGTAAATCTAAAATACAATGCAAGTATAAAATGGCCAAGAGTAATTGCCAACGCCTCTTCGTCAACTCCCCGCATTCCACTCTACAAAATCATCATCATCAACTCAATTAGAAAAATAAATAGACATCACATAATTAACCATTACGCCAGCTATCCCAATTGCAGCTAACCACTACAATAGGAGGGTGCCCAGTCTTGTAACAAAAATGTGCTTCAAGAGGTAGAAAACAAGTAACCATATTATATTTTTGCAAATGCAGTAACTGGAAAAATTCAGATGTCCTAAACATGCATGCCAAAGTTTGGCCTCTAAAACAACCTTTGAATCCACAGCTACATTTATAAAATTTGCCCACACTTGTCATACAAAATGAGCTTACACATCCACCGACACAAAATACTAGATGTAATAATTTCGTCACACCAAAACTAAGATCATGAATTGTACATCTGTCATCAACAAATTTGACATCAAGACCAAGTCTTTGTAGTGTAGATACAAACAAAAGCTCTTTTTTATTTCAAGTACATAAAGTGCATCAACAAGTGTGAAAGTACTGTCATTCATAGTAGTCAGCACAATATTTCCAACTCCCTTGACCAAATAAGAGGCATTGTTGCCACAAGTGATTGTATTCTTGTGCAGGATAGCCTCAAGAGAGGAAAGAAAATCATGATGTGAAGTAATGTGATTTGTAGCACCACTGTCAAATTACCAAACATGTTACTCTGCAGCAACTAACGTACATGCATCATGGAAAAAAGGGTCATAAGTACATTGCACTAAATTCCCACTCTACGTTGACATCAATGTCACAATCTCCATTTACAAAATATTCTACAATAGCTACACTTGTAGTAGATCCAACCTCTTTCTTCTTGGCTTCTTTTGCCTTTGACTTAGTACATTACTTTATCAAGTGATCATTAGCCTTGCAATAATGGCAACGCATTCTCTTCTTTCCTTTTTCGCTAGAATTCCCATACGGTTTGCTACTAGCAGAAGCACCAGACACACGTGATACTCTTAGAAGAACCATGAGAAGTGGTTGTATTTCTATTATCACCTCCTCTTTGAGTGGCAACAAAAGCCTATTCAATTGCACGGTGTTTAGCCCTTTTCTTTCTTGAAAGTGACTCTTGTAATAGCAATGTGCGTATTGCATCAAACTTGAGAGCTTGAGGGTTTTCTTGGGTCATAAGTCTCCAAGTACTATCAAAAGTTTGGTAAGATTTTGGCAATGCATTGTGAACAGTCTGCACAAGTGATCTCTTAGAAATAACTTCACTTGCAAAAATGAGTTTCTCATTGATATCCTTGATACCAACAAGAAAAGATTCCATGTCATCTTTCTCATGCATAATCTTTGACTCCAGCTCTTTACACAAAAATTTCATTTTAGCAGACCAACTAGAGTATCCCAAGCCTATTTTGTTGATTTTGTTGATCCAATGTGAGAAGTAAGATTCCTCTTCATAGCCAATGCAATCAATGCACAAACCTACACATCTCTTACATCTCGACGAGATTTCTCAGCCCTAGGCAAAACAACTCTAGTAGCAATAGATCTATTAGAACCTTCAACATCCTCAAGAAAGCCCATATCCACAAAAGGCGAACGTACATCAATTTCCTACACAACAGACACCCTTTGACACAAGAATATGTGTCCACATGTAAGCCCACATTGGGTAGTTAACGTCTTGAAAATATATGCGTTATTGTATGCCATCGCAAGTGGCTGCACTTGATGGGAAAACTATTTTGTAAGAGTAAAAACAAAGTAGGAATAACACGTATTATGTAGCACGACCCAAAGAGGACTGTAAGGGACATGTTCTACAAAAAAATTGCATTGACAAAAAATCTACACAAAGGATAAAATTACATGCACAATACTACCTTTGGTGAAAAGGGAGGCTGAAATAAGCTCAAATCAAAATTATAAGCAAACTAAGCTCTATGAGTCCTCCCAAAGTATGTGTTCACACACACCACGTACATATATGGTAGAGAATCTCTCTCTCTCTCTCTCTCTCTCTCTCTCTCTCTCTATATATATATATATATATATATATATATATATATATATATATATATATATATATATATATATATATATATATATATATATATATATATATATATATATATATATATCTAAATGTTGTTTCTACCTTTGTAGGCCATCATGAACCCTCACCTTGATCTTGACTTTTATAGCTGAAAGAAGCCTTAGAGGAGAAAAGATTTAGGCACACATTTGAAATTTTATTATTTCCACTACCGATTTGACATGTGTTTTCATGTGAATAGTTGAATTATTTTTTTATGTAGTTTATCAATGGATGGGTTTTTCATTTCATAGCCTTAGATGACTTAACTTTTTCTTTCATTTTATTCTTTTAGAATGCCTACATGATGTTTGTGAATTAAAATAAAGAGGTTGCAAACATACGTAGTCTGTGATACCCTCAGTTGGGGTGGCGAGCTTCCATTGGTTCAAAAAAAGATGCTCAATTTTTGGACCCACCAAAAGGACGGGTGGCCTTCCCTCTGCAAAAGAGGCGAGAATGGGTACTTTTTTGCACAAAATTCAGACAAGGTTTTAATCTCTCACTGTAAGATCTATGGTAGATCCACAAATGTGGCATTCATCATTGTGTAAGCACCTTAGTAATAGAGAATAAATAAATTAGATAGAGTGTACTCTATATAATGGAAACTTGTTTGATTTATTAGAGAATTATAAGAGAGAGAGAGAGAGACAGAGAGAGAGATACAAGCTTTTCATAGTCAACTTTATATACTCAAGATGGAAGTTGAAATTAAAGGTCAAAGGTATATACACCACAAATAGTAGAGGGCAAGTAGCATGTGGATTACAAGGTGTAGCATGTGCCAAGGGGTCCTATGCAGAAGGGTATATCCATACACACAAGGGTGCATTCTTTTATGCTTTGTTTTAGGTATTGGTCACATTAGAGTGTAAGCTAAAACGCTTACCCAACAACCACCCCAAAAATTTGAACCTTACACGAGAAGCATGGGGTCTAATATGGGCTACATTGGGTAACTACATATGACTCATAAAGATGAATCTAATACAAAAGGGTAGGCCTTACCATTAAACTTTGGGTTTGAGATAGTATTTAAACCCATTTCAAATCATTCTCATAGTAGATGGTATTGGTATCCTCTTCTTCTTCTTCTATATGTACTTTGACTTTGGAATCTCTAAGATTATATTGATTCTTAGCATTATCTCCTCATAGTAGATGGTATTGGTATCCCCTTCTTCTTCTTCTTCTTCTTCTATATGTATTTTTCCTTTGGAATCTCTAAGATTCTATTCATTCTTAGTATTATTTATGAAGAAACTTGGAGTAGGTTTATTTTCCTTCTTGTTGCAATGAAGCCACACCTTAATGCGGAAGAAATCTTGTGATTTATGGTTGCTTTTGCCACAGTGTGGGAAACCCTTACATTTGATGACCATTGCGCTATTTTGAAACATGTGGTAGGTGCATTTTCCTTCTTGTTGCAACGAGGGCACACCTTAATGCAAAAGATTTATGATTGATTTTGCCACAATGTGAGCAACCCTTAACTTCGATGACCATTGTGCTATTTTGAAACCTTGTGTAAGTGCCAAGTCTTTTCTCTTTCTTTAGAAGTGAATTGATTACATCTTCAAGTATAGGGATGGGATCATTCTTCTTTACCATAGTTACAATATTATCAAAGCTACTTTGGTAGGGCTTTAAGGAGCATGGCTATTTTATCCTTGTTTGAAACTTATATCTCTGCATAAATGGGCTGGATAGTGATACTCTTAAGTTTTGACAAATCAAGAAACATCATCTTGATCTTGCATGCTAAGACAATAAAGTTGGATTTTGAGGCTCATTTTGGAGTGCTTTCCTCAAGCACCGAATAGATGCTCTGGATGTAGCATCATCAATGCGGTGGATGAAGTCATCTTTTAGAGCCGTGATAATGATTTTGAGTGCTTTCTCATCTTTGGATTGTTGTGAACACTTAATGTTCATATTGATAAAAGGATTAAGGGGGATTAGCGAGCACATCATTCATATTATCATACTTGATTATCACACTAATTACTAAATGCTAGAGTGAGAGATTGTGTAGAGTCAAAGATAACTTGATTAATAATGAACTAAAAACAACTCTAGAAGTGTATAAGAAGTAGCTACTTATATAGTATCCACCTATGACTAGGTCCACCTCTCAAAGGTCACATAACCATATTTCCTAAGGGTCACGGGAAAACTTCCAAATGGCAAGGTTGACTCCATAGAATGGGGAGAGCTAGGGTGACTGGGAATAGCTTTTGGACTCTTGTGAAAATCACCATACAATGTGTGCTAGGCCATGTGCTATCAAATTCTCATATGATGACTGGGTTGTTCACTATGAAAGAGACTATTCACACACCAACTGTTGGTATAGACCTGCCATGCCAAGGGTAGGATCGGGTAGGGCCAAGGGCCAGGACAGACATGCAGTCAAGGGCGTCCCTATTTTTAGAGGGCCAAGGACCTATATAGGGCATGGTTGGGTGGTGATGAGCATGCTCCAGTCCCCTCTATCTTACATTGGTATCAGAGCTCGAGGAGGAGAGCTATGGAGGAAGGGAGAAGCTAGGCCTTGCATGGCTGGTTGCATCTCTCTCTTAGCTGGTCTAGATCTCTCTCCCTCTCCATGAATCTTGGTGGTTCCTCTCGAGATTTTTCTCCTTCCCATGATTCACTGAGAAACCTTGTGCGAGAACAACCCTTGCATGCAAGGCAAGGCTGACACGGGGCCGTGGGAGGGACCTCTTGCATGCAAGGAGAAGGTCTATTGGACTTCACCAAATTAGATGAATATGGATCCGAAGGGAAGCACCTTGCTGAGGTGATCAAATTTCGCTTCTTCGACAAACCCATCAGAACACAGCATAAGGCGGGATGAGTGCATCTTCATGGCGAAGCAGGGCCGCCACCATCACTGTGCACAGGAACCGATATTTTCACATTAGTGGCTTTAGTGGATGCCGTAAGGAGTCCCTAAGGCCACCCTAGGGACTAATCCCACATTGATCAAGTCCAAGCATGGCTAATAGCAAGGACCATGAGAGGTATCTAAAGCCATGAATTACATGAAAAGCACAGCATCACTACAACAACGTCGTACAAAAATCGGCGTAGGTACCGACGAGACAAAGCTTCTTTTAAAAGTAAAATGCATTGAAATAACCATCTGAATACACGCAGGTATTGTGTCATTGGTATATGGACCGGTACAAAAATCGTCGGAATGCATGTTGCTACATGCACCGGAACACACACAATTACATGCACCGGTATTTCTTTTAATATACCAACGATTGTTTCGAGGCCCATACCGGTGCGTGTACCAAATTTTGTAACCGACGACCAAACCTGCAAAACAATTTTTGGGCAGAGAGGGCTGGGAACTGATGTTGCATGTATTGCAACAACAAAAAACAGCCATCTCTTCCCAAAGAAAGAGTGCACAAGCAACCGCACTCCACCTACAAGTTGACACTAAAGAGCGAGTGTATACAGATTAGCAAAACTAAAAAACCACAAAATCAAAAGCTTAATCATGACAAGTTTTCAAAAGCATAACCATAACGTCGACTCCCAAACCATAGGCACAACGGCATAAAGATTTTATAGCCATAATTAAAACATGATTGGAAAACTGCAAAACCATAAACATGACCAACTTTCCATACCATAACTTATTTGTCATACCATAACCATAAAAACCATAGCATCATTGCAAAACCATAACCATAACCATAATCTGATTGTCAAACCATAACCATCACATGAATTCCATACCATCATTGCAAAACCATAACCGTAACTTGATTGCCAAACCCTAACCATACCATGATTGCCATACCATCATTGCAAAACCATAACCATAACTTGATTGCCAAACCATGAACAAAACCTTTGTGCCATACCATAACCATAACCTCTGTGCCATACCATAATTGCGAAACCATAACCATAACCTAATTGTCATACCACAATCATAATCACAAACGGAATGCAAAACCATAAACATAAGCACTACAAAACTGTAAATGCAAACAATCACTGAGTAAGACTAATCAAGAAGACCACAGCTACAAAAAAGATTGTACCAAGAAGACTGTATCAAGATGACTGATTAAGACTGTATCAAGAAGACCCTCATGGTAATGCCTCCCAGTCGACGTCCTCTCCCTCCCTACAGTTGGGTCAAAAGGGCCACAAGTCCATGCTTGTACCCATACTTCTCCTCTTGGCGTGTCGAAAGGCGCTTCACGACAACTTCCTGCAAAATTATGGTTTAATCATGAGATAAATCTTTAAATAACATATTTATTTTCAACAATAAAAAGCGTATGTATAATACTTACAAACTAATATCGAAGTGTGTCGTAGCCTCCACTCCCAAGATGTGACGCTCCAGTAGACTCCAAACGTGCTTTGGTTGCATCTCTCTGCTGGTGAAATCTGTCAGGATTGTCTTGTTTCTCTCGTGCAATCCCCGCCCACTCCTCTGCATCCAACCATGTCGGCTTTGGACTGTCGGCATTGTACTTGTCTCTCGCCTCTGACTAACGGTGTGACATTGTGGCCTTTGCCACGCCCAAAATCCAGCCGTTTGAGACTGCATCGTACCCCTCTGCCGGCCTGTACTCTCTGTGAATGGCCTCGACGATGTAACTCTTTCTTTCATCGTCGAGATTATCCCAAATCTACATCACAGAGTGACCAAAATGAACTATATAGAGTCGTTGAATCCTCTGTCGCATGGCCTTTTCGACCCTATCCACCACAATAGCCCCATCCTGCTCTTGTACACATTGCTAGGATCATGCTCGTGTGATCCCCAAGGTGTATGTGGTGTGCCAATCGGTGAACTATCTACTAAAGAGAGTGGTGGATGCTCTCTCAATGATGTGGATCCATCGGTAGAACCGCTACCACAGCAACCACCACCTCCAGAACGACGCCTACCTCATATCGAGGATGAACCACCTGTCGGTGTAGGGGTCACACTAGTCCTAGGCGTAGGGGGCACACTCGACTGAGGTGTGGGGCCGGTCGATGTAGGGGCCACAGTAGTCCTAGGCGTAGGGTTGTAGCCAAAGTAGGTCTAGAGGAACTTGTTGCCCAAAGGTTCTAAGCCATCACAATCTACTCTGGTGTGAACTGTGGCAAAAAGGAGCTCATCTGCTCGGGTGACATGCTGTTCGGAGTGACAGGAAAACTAAAACTAGGAGAGTATCTATCATTGTCATCGGCTATGGCTACAGATATATAAATAACACCCACAAAATACGTTAGTTTACAGAAGAAATGCTTAATCAATACAAATAACAAATAAACAAAGTTGCAACACAAATGAATGAATCTAAAGTGTATTCTAGAGTAATAAAAAGACTTTTACAAAAGAGTTCCTAGCAAAATTAATTAGTTAATCTCTCATCTTCTATGAGATCTGATGCACCAAAGATATCTATCTCAATCTGTACTTCTGCATCTTCATCATCAAACTCTACTTCTTCATCACACTCTACATCAGCTTCAATATTTGACACCTCATCTCTAGGTTCAGGCATATGCTCACCATTGACTTCCAAACCTAACCTAACATATAACCTATACCCTAACCTAATCTATAACCTACACCTAAACCTAACCGAAACCTATAACCTAAACCTCATCAATTGCATGATGATGATGAGATGGTATCCTGATTTCAAAACAAAATTTCCCCTTAGCATAATTTTGAAACAAAATTTCTGCAAAGCATAATTTCAAACAAAAAATTTTCAAAGCATAATTTCAAAAAAAATTGCATAAAATTTAAAGCATTGAAAGCTTAATGAATGCAATTTTATTTTATCAATATACAATATAATTTTATATTGAATAAAAATGCATAAAATTTTTGAGCACTCACATGCGGCCTATTTGAGCAAGAAAGGGTTTTAAAAACGTCTTTAAACCTGCAAAAATGCGCACGCGCACACACTATGTCACACACATACACACAAACCTACAAGCAAACTTGAAAAGAATCTCACCTTGATGCTGGGGAGTAGTCCACAAGCAGGAATCTCACCTCCGGTAACTCGTTGGGCGACAGATCTACAGCAGGTGAGGAGGAGGAGGGCAAGAGAAGAGGCGGAGAATGAGGGAAATGCACAGAGAAAGACCCGCATGTTCATTTTTTTGCAGGGTCTACCGATACAGTGCCGATAAAGACGTCGAAAGAAACTTCGATACAGGCGTCGGAAAGTACCTCAATACAGGCACCGGAATAGCTGTCGGTACAGGCGTCGAAATTCAAAAATTAAATTCTTTTTAAAGTTGATCTCCGTGCAGATTTACCTACACATATATCGACACCCGCCATTGACGCCAGTAATTTGACGTCAAAATTCAAGGGGGCTCTTGTAGTGCATGCAAGGCATGTGAGGCTGCAAACAAGCTCAAGGAGATTTCGACAACCTGCTGATGCTAAAGCCATATCTTTTGGCATGGATCACTTTTGATATGAAGGTATTGGCAAGGCAATGATAAGATCTTCAGTATTCAAGAAGGCTTTGACTCAACATCGATAGGGGTGTCAAGGTTTGAAGGATGGCCGCATGTCTTGGCCATACACGGTTTGCAAGAAACACTATGTCGCAGTTCAAGTGCAACACACTTTTTGAAGCTTATGGAAAGAGACAGATGTACATTTGGAACGTTGTCCGACTATAAGCAAGGAAATGAATGACAACAAAACCAAGGGAAACCCAAAAATAGACTCAAGGAAGCAAGGCTTCTGGTTATTCACCATCGCCAAAATTGAAAGCCATGACCTTCAAGACAATTGCTTCATATATGACAATGTTTTCAATGGTCGGTCAGTACAATCAACTTAAAATTAATGTCTTTCATTCATTTCAATTTTGAAAAAGTTTTTGCATGAGTGAAACCAAGCTGCAAGGCCATTGCTTATGGCGGAGGGGGAGTTTGTTCCAAGGGATGTTTGTCAAGGACAAATGTCAAGGTGTAAGTATGGCCGACAACAAGTGCAGACAAGGTTGTTTAGCATTACATGTAATTACAGGCAAGTCTTGTGGCTTGAATGGTAATACTGTGACTTATATGGTCAAAGTAATCGGCAAGGGTGACCATTAACTACACTCCCACGAAGCTGTCAAGCAAGTTTGCTAGCGCATGGCTCCTAGGCAAGTTGTTTGCAAGTGATGCACTCAGACAAGGATATGATCCACCTATTTGTGGCAAGCGTCATTCGATGAGTTTTTACAAGAGCAAGGCTCGGTATACTGAAACTCAAGCAATTGAGTTGTGTATTACTTCAGCTCTTATCTTTTTAATATCTCTTCCTTGTGCTACCTAGAGGAGGGGGAAAGCAAGGCTTTTAGGAGCACGGCTCCCTACCTATATTTATGCATTGGGAACATGGTTCCTCTAAAGAAATTACAACTTACCAGAGTATAGGCAACATACATACATGAAGCACCTAGGACACACATGGACATTCACAAGTATGAGTCAACTCCAATGTCAACCATCATACTACAGGATGCTATGACTTTTGATGCCATGGACAGTCGCAGGTACAAGATACATACTTTGCAACTATTTTTATGCTTTGCAATACGTGGTACACTTCAACAATGTTGATTATCTATGAATTCTCGATAAGGTTGACTTACTTTTGCTAAGACATTGTAAATTGGCAAGAGTATCTATTAGCTATGAGCTCTAGGACTCCATGAGTGCTTATGTGAAGCAAGGCTTCCCTTTCGGCATTTGTCATAACTGTTTCCAAAGTTTGGAATCTGCTATTAGCATACGAACTTGGGGGAAACTTGCCAAGATGTCTGCAAGTTTTACATCATAAGCGGGTGTATATGATACGGTAACTCACTCGAGCACTGCATATTTCTATGAGCCAAATTCGAGCAAATTACCCAAAACCTGGCCACAAGTGGGCGACAAGGTTAGTATAACTCAAGGTATGCTTGGGTTTTTTGCAATTTAACCTTCTATTTCAAAAAGATATTTTTGTTGTGCACCACAAAGTACTTTGTAAGACTTCATGCAAAGCAAGGCTTCTCTTACATGCCAAGGTATTATCGATTGACTTCAGATGAATGATAATGGCACACATATTTGGCACTACGTGGATATAAGCTCACAAGTTTATGCAACGATGCACTATGATGTATCCATGCTAGTGTAATTGTGCAAGGCACTTATACCAGGGGCTCACATGATTGAGACTATCATTAAAGCCAATGGCTTATTATTCTATTTTTTTATATGTATGCACGGCGTACTAGTATGATGATGTACGACACCCCATCAATGCATACGCTTCCACTATAGCACTAGCTACTTTGTCAAGGATGAGCTCAATTATTAATGTTTTAAAACATTTTTGTGTTTATGTTCATCCACAAGCAAAGTGCCACAACTATGCACCCTGATACAGTCACAATCACATACAAGGTGTGGGTCAAGATGTGACTTGTGGTACCTCTCTCTACGGGAGTGTGGTACAAGTATACTATTATACGCTTATTAGATAAGCTACCGCACAACCATTGTTTGAGCATAGGCATACATAGGGGACATTCAATACAATAGAATAAGGGGTTTTCCTCAACCAAGCATTCTCTCTCTCTCTCTCCTTCCTAATTCTTTGCGGGAAATGTGAAATTACGCATGATTTTACTAAAATATTTCTATGTTGATATGGTAATATGAAGGGCTAAGAGCCATCCATTTTTGAAGGGCTAAGAGTCCCCTATTTTTGAATGGCTGAGAGCCATCTGTTTGTAATCCATCAGTGATTGCTTTCAAGATCGAACAATTCTATCTAGTTAAGTACCCATCAATTTTAATGGACAAGCAAGAGTCTTGCCATTACTAATTTTTTGGTTGTTATTCTAGCACTACACACTTTGAGTGTGAAGATCAAGGTGAACTTTTTGAACTTCTTAAACTCGTAAGGACTTATCTCTACCAAGATGTATAGATGAAGCCAAAATTTTTTACAGCACGGCTACTCACAAAAACACAAGATTATTAATTTTTGGGTTTGGAAAAGATACAACTATGGATCTCCTATTTTATTTATAGCACTAAGAGTATCTATATGAGTACAATTTTAGGGTAAGACCCAGCTCGTGATTACTAGATCACTTATTCAGTGTTGATGGTCAATTCTTGAAACTTTCACACTTGCAATTTCAAGGAAAGAAATCTTATACGAACTGCCAAGGGGTAGTGGACAATTTCAACCTTCCGAAATAACAAGGGCAAACACAAGGGGGGTCACGGGTACAAGCCAAGGGCCGGCTGCTAGTTGAGTAGTTTCCCTACAAAAGTCTAACCAAGGGGTTTGAAAATGTTGATTTTAAGATGACAAGGTCATGTAAGAGCCAAGAAATTTGGGTTGTAGTGTCCAAAAATAAATTTCTGCATTATGCAATTATGGACCCACTTGTAGGGTTTGATTTGACACACGTTGTCACATGGGATACAACATGGTCTAGGAACTCAAGGAGTTCGGTTTAGCCACTGTGGAGCATGGATAATGAGGGTCCCTCTCACGCACGTCGCATGCGTGTTTACAGTTACTTCCACACCCAAGTATATCTCGTACTTGAAGGATGTTCTTTTTTTAGACATCCTTACCTGAGACATATTCCACATGTGGAGAATATGAGTCTCTAGGACTGACATTGGTGCCATTACTTCAATTATGTGCCGCGACGATGTCCTAGGTGCTGGTCGAGGTCATTTTCTAAACCATTTTCAACACGACGTATCAAGAACAATTTCAGTGTGGCCAAAAATTGAGGTAGTCCATAGGGCTACATCCTTTATAGGGTTGAGTTTTGGGAAGAAAAAGAACTCATGGGATTGCACCCCTTATGGGGTTGGAGGCAAGGGAGGTAGGAACAAGGGGCACAGGATGGGTGTGGGACCGGCTACTTATGGAGCCAAAATTGGTCTTCAAATGTGGTTTAGTAGTTTGGCGTTCGGACCAAAGGCAAGAAAAAGAGAGTAGGCATGGGAGAGGCCTCTTGCAAACCCACCAGGCCACTAAATTGGATTGGAATCCGCAAGGTAGAGTCCGCCCATTCTCCTCACTTAAAAAAGTGAGTGGAGTTTGAATCCACGACTTGCCCACTTTAAGAATAGGAGTCAGCCCCATATACTACCAAGACCCACATGATTTGCTTCTCTTAGGCTCCCAAAAAGGAGATAAAAGACCGGCTTTGTCAGTGCTGCACACACATATACACCTATTAATAGCAAACTAATTGGATACGCATATGGTGTCTGATCGAGGATCTTAGGGGCTCACAGAGATCTTGGAGAATACCTCCTCGACACGTAATCAATGCAACTATTTGGGGTTAAAGTAGAGAGTAATTAACTAATTATCAATGTAATGATTTGAGGATTAAGTAGAGAGTAGTTAAGGGAGCAAAAACAAGTAAAATCAACAGTCATGTACATGCAATCTAAATGTAATGTAATAAATTATACACATACTAATTGCTACTAATTGAGTTATCCCCTCATAGATGAGGGTAGTGGCTTGCAATGAATGTGCCCAAACTCTATGAGAATCACAACATGATTGTGTAGCTTATTGCTACTAACACTTGATAGGGAGAGAGTGATCAATTCATTAATTAAGAGTATCAAAAGAATGATTAGGAGATGCTAATCACACAACACGACATTGATAACAATTGAAATGATTAGGGAGATTAGCAAGCATAGCATATTCCATAATAGCATAATTGATTATCAATTTAATTTCTCAATGCAAAAGAAAGAGATTGTGTAGACTAAAAGATTACTCAATTGATAATGAACTAACAACAACTCTAGAAGTGTACAAGAAGTAGCTACTTATATATAAGCTGCATATGGCTAGGTGCATCTCTCAAAGGTCACATAAGCATCTTCCCAAGGGTCAATGGGGCAACTCGCAAAGGGCAAGGTTGATTCCATAGAATGGGGAACGATAGAGTGACTAACACTAGCTATTGGACTCTTGTGAAACTCAGCATGCCATGTGGGCTAGACCATGCTCTCACATGCTCTTATGATGATTGGAGTGCTGGCTATAAAGAGATGATTCCCCGTACACGCGCACGCGCACACACAATCAAGAGAATAATTATGGGCTAATCTTCTTTGATTTTAGAGTTTGAGGACTCAAATTGAAGCCAAGATTAGAGAGCTTCATGCACAATTTTCAATAAAAATCAGAGAGGCTTTTGATTATGTGAAAAAATGAAGCAAAGAAACACTCAAATTTGGTGAAAAATGACATGATTAGTGAGCAAAAATGCCCAAATTAAGCATACTTGACCAAAAATTGGAGACAATCGAGGGTCAATTTGAACAATTGAGAACACACAAAAGCAAAATTGGAATAAAATTCATACTTCAAATGTAATCAAGAAATCCAAAGACGAAGAAAAAGCACACGACTTAATACTCAATCTAATTATCGCTAATCATTAACAAGGTAGTGGTCGTATATAGATATGCCCAAAGACCAATGCTAGAGATAAATAGAATTGAGTAACAATTGGCTTACACTCTAAAGAGTTATGAATCAACTTAGTGCTTAGGAAAAAAGAACACTAAGTCTAGCATAGGGATCTAACCAATGTAATTGGAAATACTAAGTAAGGTGAAAGAGACTTTGCTAGAGCTCTTGATGGTCGATAAAACCCACATGCATTATAGCATAGTCGAACATGATCAAGTACCTACGGTTTATCTACTTAGCCACCTAAGGTTTCTCTATTTGGCCACCTTGTTGAAGCCCGTGGATCTTCTTATAGTACTCGTTTGATCAAAAGAAAAAGACAAAAGAAGAAATAGCTCTCTATTGATTTATTTATTTTTTCAAACTCACAATATGTGAGTGGAATATATTAAAAACCAAAAAAGAATTACAATCCCATCCATGCTCAGACCGAGCCATGGCTTCCACCATCACCACACAAGATCAAGCTATGATGTCGGCATGGTGGCATCTTGAGACAGCCTCTGTTGATGGGGACCTTGGGTCCCGCCCTTTCGGCATCTTCATTGATATTTAAAGTGGATCTTCTAATAGTATCGGTTTGAACAAAAAAAAAAAGAAATAGCTCTCTATTGATATCTTAAGTCTATGTTTGTATGGGTTGTTGACTCCTTGAAAAGCCAATTAATTCAGTCAAGTAGTCTTCAAGTTCCCATAAAAAGATCTCCTTGCATAGGTTGCGTTGTACCTTTCTTGTTTTTGTTAATACAAATATCCCACATAAGCAAAACAATAAAGAATAGCTAAATTAAATAGAGTATACTCTCAATAGAATGGAAAGTTGCCTCGTTGATTAGAAGTCTCTCTCACACACACACACACACACATACATATATATATATGTGTGTGTGTAGAGAGAGAGAGAGAGAGAGAGAGAGAGAGACGAGCGTTGCATATAGTGGCTTTACAAGTTCAAGATAGAAGGTGGAAATAAAGATGAGAGAGGTATGCTCCACATATAGTAGAGGGCAAGTAGCATGTGGATTACGATGTGTACCATGTGTGCATAATATACATAGCATGTGGACTCTATGTAAAAAGGTGTATCTATACACATAGGGGTGCATGCTTGTATGCTTGGATTAGAGTGTAAGCTAAAAGCTTACCCCAACAATCACCCTCACCTACAACGGTCAATCACATAACCACGACTCATATTTAGTTTGTTGCTTCAATCGCTCAAGTTTTCTTTTGTATTTGTTACAATGGTAGTCTAAACGCGAGACCATAAAAAAAAAGCATGTCAAATGTTGGGGTGTTGTGCAATTTGAATATGTCCTAAGAGAACTGTTGGCATGATTCTTTTCTCAAAGAAAACAAGTTCCTTTTCTTGACCTTACTCTATCATTGGAGACTCGATGTGAAAGGGACTTAACTTTTAAGGCTCGCTATCTATGCCTAAATGCACATGTGCATATTGATGGTTACAAAATCTGTGGGAAAATAGGGCCACTTTGCAAAACGTTGCTTTTCTTGACTTATATCATATTGCAAGGGTTGTTATCTATGCATAATAAGCCACAAGCATGTGCATAAGGATGATTTGGACATATTAAGAAAGGGCGTCGTACTACTTTGGAAAGACTACTTTTTCTTCCTTGTAGTTCTTTCTACAAGGTCTAAAACAATAGAGATAGCAAAGCAATGTGACATGTAAGGTTGTGAAATGAAGGTTCACATGAAGATGTACGCCCAATCAAGGTAGAAAATATTGCCTAACTGAGAACTCTCTTCCCTTTGAAGGTTGTTTGAGATAGTCAATAACAAGGTGTGAGACTCGGTGCTCGAAAAAAAAAACTTTTCTCCAAAAACTTGGCAAACCTACATATGTGAAACAACATAGGTAAATTGATAAAATTTGAAGGTTTTTACACCAGATTACATTAATTTTTTCAAAATTTTGTAGGTTTTCTCACCTTCAAAAATAAAATGTAGAGGTAAATTTCAAAATTTGTAGGTGGGATTACACTAAACCTAGGTTTTTTTCGAGCATTGTGAGTTCACTATGGCCTGCATAAGGGTATTGAGAGGGATTTAATAATTATAAGAGAGTTCTTTTCTAGAGAGAAAACGAGAAGGCGACACCAGCATTTCAAAACATTTTTTGTCACAATAAAATATTAGATTGTTGAAAAAAAATGTAACAATGAACTATTTACATTACAATATAATCCAAAGATTAAAAAATGATGAATCGAAAAACACTCGGAAGCATTGTAAGAAATTGAGAAGAAAACAATGGGAAAGATTGTGTGTGATCAATACCCAATGCCTCTTGTTAGAAAGGGAGGTAAACAAATGTTAACACCCTCTAAGTTTTGTGACTATATGACAACCCCCTTGTCAGGTTGGATCAATGGTCCACGATCTTTCAACAATGTGGATTGTTCGTTTATTCTCAAGAATAAAAAAAATTCGATTGGTTGAGTCTTCGTGACTCGAACCCTGCTCCATCGGAGGCCATGACTTTCTTACTAAGCTATCGCATGCCACTTGAAATGGAGGTGTGAATATAGAATCATATAGCAAAAATGACGGGGTGGGCATCACATGGTGTTCACTTGGAGATCACTTTGGGATGGTCGGAGTCACACTATGATCACTTTGTAATGGGTGGGTTCACAAAGTGATCATATGTTGATTGGGATTCACATGGGGATCACCTGGCGGTCACTTGATGTTCACATCAAATTTACTTGGGGTTCACTTTAATTGTAATCACTTGGTGATCACTTGGGGATTAATCCGTCGTCGCACAGTGCAAAACCAGTCTCGCTGCCCCCAATTGATAGGGACCATTGATCCCCACCTGATAGAGGGGGTGTCAAATAATCACGAGGCCCTCTGAGGAGGACCTTCAAAAAATAGTAAAAAAAGAAAGCTTCTCATCATTAGCTTGCCATGTGGCACTAATCGCAAGCTTTATACCAATGGTCCATAGCAGTGTTAGGACTTGAAGGGCAACCTATTCTTTCAAAAGATGGGTTGTAGAAAAATGCACCCTACCCTATAGAAGGGTCTATTTTCAGTTTGCCCTTCCAATGAGAAAATTTCGCATAATTTACAAGGCAAGATACTATATTTTGTCAATAAGTATAACCAATATACATATAGATATTGTAAATGAGCATTAATATATATAAATGTTTTTTAATTAGCCCTTCCATTGGCATGTATTCTATTTTTTCACCCTTCTCTATAGAAGGATAATTTTTGAACAAGCCCTTCGAATGACAGACTCAAAAAAACTTTGGCCTTCATACGACCGGCAAAATGCCTTAAGAAGGACAGATGAGCGTCAAATCCTATCACTGGTCCATAGATGCACCCAAAATCCAATCCTTTACTAAGGACTTCTTATGTAGTACAAGAAAATGTCATATGTATTCTTCACTCTCTTTTTATGTGAGGCTTGTTTTAGGCTAATTACACAGGGACTGCTTTTACTGCTAGATGGCTCCTGATCTATGTGCTAGACAAACAATTGGACAGGCAAGCTCCCTAGCCGCTAAAAACAAAGGGCATGACCAGTCGGGTAAGCCGCTTTTGGTAGTGATAATCAGAGAAGATTTTAATACGTTAAATTGTCTTAGACGGAGCTGTGTGTAATGCCCTCCGCCCATTCCAAGACGGGATGGGCAGGGGCTTCGAGAGTGTGTACTCCGCCTTAGAAAGCCAAAAAAAAAAAAAAAAGGCTTTTCCTTGATAGAATAAGCATGGTTTTTAAGCTCATGGGCAGTATTGCAATTGGAGTTGTGAGATTGTCTCTCATTATTTAGTCTTTGGCAGCAGATAAGATATTGGGCATCAAAGCTAATGGCAAGGAAGCAGTATAATCCTCCACTCCATGTACTCATCAGAGTAGAGAATGACCCCCCACTCTACTACATCAATGCTCATGCCCCATCCCCTCCCACCCCTTACTATCCAGCTATCTTCCTAACCCCCTCCAGCTACCCAGCCCCTTCCCCAGCTCCTCTGCCCGCCGCAACAAGTCACAGCCACTTGCCAAAGGCAGCCATTATCGGCGGCAGCGTTGCCGGCGCTGTCGTTTCCCTTGCCGTCACCGCCACCGTCATTTCTGCTGTAGCTGGCAAAGCCGGGCTCAGCTGCATCCTCGCACCTCTTCTCAAGATCTTGTCATCGCCCTTCAGCGCTGCCTTCTGTAGTGGCCCTTGTGCAAAGCTTGATACCCTTTTTTGTAATCGCCTGTGTCGTAATCGCAAAGAAAATGGCTCTGATAAGAGTACGTCAGGAGGCCCGTGCGCAAAGCTCATCTCCCTGTGCGGTAATCTCCAGTGGCGGAATCGTAAGAAGGATGGATCTCATGATAAGCCCAGCAATGATCCGACAGAAGGCGATTCAGACACGAAGCTCTACATCGACGTCCTGGGTGGGCAGTACAGCCCGGAGGCCATTGCCGATCAGCGGGCAAAAACCACAGCTCAAATATATAGTGACGACGAGAGGATGTCTGTGCAATCTTTTCTCTCTACTCAAGTAAGCGAATTCACCGAGCGGCTTGAGAAGCAGAAGGCAATGATTATGCAGACTCTTGAGAATTCATCTCAATATGGTGACCAACTGGCGATGTCTGCACAATCGTTTCTCACTACGCAAGCGAGTGACTTTGCTGAGGCGGAGCTTAAGATTAAGCACAAGGCATTGATTATGCAGCCACTTCATGAGAATGTAATGAAGGCACAAGAGTATTTTGAGTCTCTCCATTCAGCTACCAGCAATGCAAGTGATGAGCTCAAAGCCTTAAAGAGCTCAGCTTCTGCATATCTGGATGAGGTATCCAAGCTCACTGCTAGTGCAGAGCATATGGGGAAAGCAATTGCAATCGACGTAGGCACAGAACAGATCCATACGAGTAGTATATTAGCTACTGAATATGCAGCTGAGATGAAGAGGCTACAAAAGCTTACAAATGAGCCTTTCATTCTTAGTGAAGAGGTATTACTAAACAGAGTGCAAGCCAAAATTAGTCCTTTGGGTGATGGGGGGGTTTATCATCATGAAGACGTTTCAGACCAGCATATGCATACAAATTATACCAATGTCCCTACAAGCGCGCCTATCGTCGAAACTCTCTCGGATGCGAACAAGGTTCGAGAAGAGATGGGTGCCATGGCGCTTGATCATAGCGGCACAGACCAGCAGTACCTGAGTAGTGTGGCTTTGGTCCCTACTACGTCAATTGCAGGTAATATAGAGGTAGCAATATCATTTTTTCTGTAGAAAGCATAAACAGATAAGAGGAAAATAACCAAAACGTACTCAATTTTGTGTGCATGTGTCCGAATGCCGCTTGAACCGCTACAATTTAGTGATGCACATGGTATGAAAGTTCAAAGGAGAGTCTATGTCTTAAGTTTTTAGTGTTAGAAAAGCTTCCTTTTGTACTCTGCAATTGAAAAACAATGTAATGCTTGTAAAAAGCAGATGGTCAGAATACCTTACAACCAGAAGCAGGGCCCATTGTACCAGTATCCACAAAGGCAATCACTCCAGTTCCAATGACAACAATGGCGGCAGCCACAGTGAAGTCGAAGCCGAGATGGCAGGGCACGAAGGCCAAACGACCAGCCAACTTGGGCCATGTGTCATGCTCATGTGAGCTCAGTACTCTCAAACTGCATTTCTTCACCTCATGCAGATCTGGAGGCAACTATGGATCCCCACCACCACTGCCCTCACATGCAGGAGATGATTTCAGATACTATCAAAACCATAACTTTACAGAAATGCATGAATTGGATGCTGAAAGAGATAACAACAAGGTGGGGGAGGTCTCTAGCTATTATACATGCCACCCTTCAATTAACCATGGTGGCAACAAGCATGTGGGATTATTAACAAGTAGTAGTGCTCCCATCACACACCATTACATTGCCAATGCCCAATATCATCAACCCACTACAAATAGGAGCCCTCCACAACAAATGGCTTCACCCAATACTTCAACCAATGCGCCCAATTCACATCAAATGGCTCCACCAAATACTTCGACTGTCGGGTCCAATTCACATGCCCCATCGGATTATGGTAACCCATTTGATGCTGTACTATAGGTATAGTTTGCCAAATGGCTCCTGCACTAATGGGTCCTATTTACATGCCTTATTACATTTATGGTCACACGGAACTCAAAATGGGAACGAAGAATGCGGAATTGGAACAGGCAAGAACTGCAATTCCCTGTGATGGCATACTCACAAGCTTCACATGGATCGAAACGCGGGCCAGAAAACGGCCACATTGTGACTATGACTTGATGGTGTACTATAGGTGTAATATGTCATTAGTAGTAATTAACCTCTTTCCTAAGATAATTCTTTAGAGCTCCTGTAATAGGTTATTCTTTGTTCCTTCTCAAGGGCTTCCACATTCGTTTTAGTTCCAAAACACTTTATTTTTTGTAAGCATCAAGCACGAGGAACGTAGTAGGGAGAAACATTATACATATCCATGTATTTACAACTGCACATTGTTGTACATGTAGCAAAACACATTCTTTGATATTTATCCTTTTTTATTCAATTACTGCAAGGGGCTCGTTCATTTTACTTCAAAAAGGTTTCCTTGAGTGAGTTGCATGAATGAATAACAAGATGAGAGCTCTATAGCAAGGCATTTTCTCAGTTTTGACTTTTTATAACTTCAATTAAAAGCAATCAAGGTAAAGCACACACCTTAGTCATCAAGCACCTCAAGCTTAGGTAGGTTCCCACCTCAAGCTTAGCCCTAGCTTGCCTAAGGTCAAAGGACTTTTAACACTAACCTTTGGAGGTCTTTAATGAAACTAACCCCAAGGTCTTTTAAGCTCCATTAGATGCACGTTGCTCTTTGATAGACCACCTTCTTTTGAACCCCTATTGAAATATAACTATCTCTCCTCTTGGTCTCCTGTTGAGATAAGTATAGAAGCACTTATTGCACATTGCTCTTTGATAAGGTAGAAAGCCGACATAAACTTACCTTTGACCTTAGGCAAGCTAAAACTGAGCTTGAAGTGGAAACCCGACCTAAACTTGTCTTTGACCTTAGACAAGCTAGGGTTGAGCTTGAGGTTGAAACTCCACCTAAGGTGCTTGTTATGCTTGATGACTAAGGTACTTGAGATACTTGTCGTACTTAATGAGAAGGTTCTTGAGAAGCTTCCTATGCATGGGGGGTAAGGTGCTTGAGTAAAAAAGAGACGTACCCTACAAACTTAATAGGGTGCAAACTTAATGAGGAAGTTGCTTGAGAAGCTTCCTATACATGGGAGGTAAGGTGTTTTGAGTCAAAAAGAGACCTTACAAACTTAATGAAGAAGTTGTTTGAGAAGCTTCCTATGCATGAAAGTCCCAAAGTTAAAGGTATCTTTGACCTAACCTTCCACTCACCCAAAGTGTACCTTTTTCTACAAGGACACATGGGACACATGTCAGACTCTCACTAAGCTTAACCACATGGTGTGCTTGAATGCTATTGGTTGGGCTAAAGAGGGGTCCAATGAGCTTCTAGTTTCATCCAACAAATATCTAGATATTTTCAAGCTCTCTCTCTCTCTCTCTCTCTCTCTCTCTCTCTCTCTCTCGGGGGTAAGGAGGACACTTGTCAAAAAACTACCCGTGTACTTGACTGCATGCTGCATGTGATTGCCTAGGGGGAGAAGGGTCCAATGAGCTTGCAGCATGTGGAAAAGTTGCAACTCGCCCCAAGCAAGCAAGGGGGGTGGGCTAGCCTTCGTGGCAACAGCGAAGCCCCAAAGACATGGAAAACTCTACGAGTTTCCATGTCTTTGGGGCTTCGCTGATGGAAACTCTACGAGTTTCCATCATGAAGAAATTTCTTGCAAGTGATGCAAAGGACAAAGTGCTCATCGAATGGCAGAGTTTGAGGCTTCTCTCTCATGAATCTATCCATAAATATGTGGACAAGTTTTGGGATTTATATCTCAAGGCTATTGTCTTTCAAAAGATAGACTTTGCCAAGCAAAAGTAAAAATTCTATGCGGCATTACCCAAAGAGATGGCCGAGTAAGTCAACTCTCAACGGCCTAGTTCTATCACCGAAGTAATCCACCACACCATGGTTGCTTCGCGCATCAATTTCCAACAAGGGGCTAGACGGAATGTCAAGCTCATGGAAAATAAATACAAAAGTAATGCCAAGAGGAAAACCAATGCCCAAAATTATTACCAAGGCCATTCTAACAACAATCGGTCCAAGGAGAAAAGAGTTAACAAAGGTAAAGATGAAGCCTTTTGTGAGATTACTTTGTGAGCATAGCGGGTAAACTTAATTGATGGTAACAACATAAACATGGTACTTAGTGAACTTGGCATGAACAATACTTTTGTAAGAGAGAGTTTAGAGAACATGACAACAGTTGAGGACCCGATTCATACAGAGCCGGTCCCCTCTCCAATAGGTATTTGTATTATAGTTTCTCCCATCAAGAGAGACTTGGTACAATACAATCTTTGCGTTCCTTATGACCTAGGTGATGCAATGAAGATGGAAAGCTTCATGCATCACAAGCATAACATAAACTTTGTAGAAAGCATTAACTATCCCAAGCCTCAATTCCAAGGCCTCAAACACCTTCGAAGGTAAAGAGAGCTAGCGGAGAATGAGGATAGGGAAAAGGAAGAAGAAACATTCCATAGGAGTAAGAAATAATTACTCACTTATCATCACTCTTCTTGCTAGTATACATTATAGCATAGTAATGAAGATCAAGAAGATGGCAAGCTTAAGCATTGAAGCATGGCTGTTGGTTGGATTTGCATTCCATAGCCAAGAGTGTTGGTGTAGGCTCTCACTTCTCACAAGCTTGGAGAAGGAGGTGGAGTTCCTCAACTTTCACCAAGTGAGAATTATCCCCCAAAATGAGTGTGTGTGTGGTGTATATCCCCCTAGCATCCCCCTTGCTTGCTTGGGACGAGTTGTAGCTTTTACACATGTTTCAAGCTCATTGGACCCCTCGCCTATCACATGCAGCATGCATTCAAGTACATGGGTAGTCTTTTGTCATAAAAATTAATATCTATCCAACCCAAATTATTTTCTCATATTAAATTGATCACTTAATGTGGGAGAATACATGGGAACAAGGGTTAAGATATAGACATGTGCTTATAGATCTATCTCAATACGGGGCCAATGGTTAAGGGGCCTAAATGATAGATGGTCTATCAAAGAGCAAGGCTAACCAATGGAGCATAAGACCTTAGGGTTAGCTTCATTGAAGGTCTCCAATAATGTGTGTAAAAGTCCTTTGACCTTAGGCAAGCTAGGGCTGAGCTTGAGGTGGGAACCCGGCCTAAGCTCGAGGTGCTTGTCCTGCTTAAGGTGCTTGTCGTGCTTGAGGTGCTTGACATGCTTGAGGTGCTTGATTAAGATTCTTGAGGTGCTTGACTGGCTCCATGCTTGAGGTGCTTGACTTGCTACATGATTAAGGTGCTTGAGGTGCCTTGAGATGCTTGCCTGACATGCTTGTGGGAACACCCCCTAGTTCAAGTGCTTTGTCATGCTTGATGACTAAGGGGCTTGCTCATCCAAAGTCAAAAAGATCCCTACAAGGAGGGGGGCGAGCCTACAAGGGGGGGGATGAGAGAGAACACACACACACACACACACAAACACACACACACACACACACAAGGGAAGCCCCAGCTTGAAGAGGCAGCAAGGACACTTGTCAAGTTCCTCCCCATGTTGCCCTCATGGTGTGCCTGAAGCCTATTGGTTGGCCACCCAAGGGGTCCAATGATAATTTAGGATATTTAATTAATTGATTTTTCATTTATCAAGTCCTCTCTCTCAAAGGGGAAAGGGGGACACTTGTCCCAAGGCTACCCATGTTGCTTGTAATGGCTCCTGCTTGTGATTGGCTAGGCCTAAAGGGGTCCAATGAGCTTCAAGCATGAGCTACAAGGGAGGGTCGACCCAAGCAAGCTAGGGGGGTGCTTAGGGGGTATACTCACCCACACACACTCACAAACACTCTCAGGGTGTGCTATGCAAAGTGCAAGAGCTCCATCTCCTTCTCCAAGCTCCTTGAGAAGTTGAGAGCCTACATCAACTCTCTTGGCTATGGAATGCAAATCCAACCAAGAGCTATGCTTCAATGCTTAAGCTTGCCATCTCCTCCTTCTTCATTACTGCTATTATATATGCTAGCAACAAGAGTATGATAAGGGAGGAACTACTTCTTTCTCCTATGAAATGTTTCTTCTTCCTCTTCCCTACCCTCATTCCCTGCTAGCTCTCTCCACCTTCGAAGGTGTTTGAGGTCTTGGGATAGTTAATGCTTTCTACAAGTGCATGTTATGCTTATTGCAAGAAGGCTAATGGTTTATTGCAAGTAGATTAATTACTTAATGCAAGTAGATTAATTGTATTGCAAGGTAGATTAATTATTGCTTTAAGCACAAGTTGATGCATAAAAAGTATACATATTCATGCACTCAAATGATTTAGGGAACACAAAGATTAATGATGTTCACAAGTTCTTGATTGTTTCCAAGCTAAGATTGATTGTTGAAATTATGCAAAAGCTTGGTGTGTGAACCTTCCATCTTCATATTTCCAAGGAGGTCTCAAGGAACACAAAGATTGTATTGTACCAAGTCTCTCTTAATGAGAGAATATATAATACAAATGCCTTTTGGAGGGGGGACCGGCTCCACATAAATCCGGTCCTCAATTGTTGTCATATTCTCTACACTCTCTCTCTCTTGTAAAAGTATTGTTCATGCCTAGTTAATTAAGTGTTATGATAGAGTTGCTACTACCAATTAAGTTCACCCTCTATGCTCTCAAAATTGCTCACTCTAATTCTCTTAATTCCTCTATTCTCTAAGTTCATAGGCCATTCCCATTACATTGGTATCAGAGCATTTGGTTTCTCTTTTCTTGCTTAAGAAGAGGGGTCCTTAAGTAGCCTATAAATGGTTGATGTTGTTAATTATAATAGGGTAAGTGGAATTGGGATCTAATATCGGTTTTGTTAAGCCCACTATGTGGGGGATGGTGAACACCTCGGGAGCTTTGGATTTAATAATGGAGTCTTTTTAGACTTGCCTACGGCTTTATCATTATTGAGCCATAAGAAGTCCGAAAGGAGCTAGCCCTTGGCAACTCTGCTATGTTAGACCTACTCCTCTACTCTCTATAATTAACCACTTTGAGTCGTGGGTGTAGATACTTAAGAGCCAATTTTCAAAGGCTAAGAGGAGTGGCAACTAAGGTTTTGTATTGCCAAAGCATACACTAAGTATAAACATAAATTTTGTTAACATGGCTGACAATAATCAAGAGAGTAGAATGAACATTCATAGCTTTGATTTTGCACATGAAAGTGCTAATGATGATGCTCCCATGCTTATCAAATGTCTTGTTTCTAAGCTGCAACAAGCTATGGCAAACCCATTCCTACAAGGTGAAGTTTTCCAACAACTTCATAGTTATGGGATTCTCCAAACTCCCCCAAAAGAGAGAGCACCTGAGAAGTCTCTTCATGAGATTTCCAAGAGAGGGCTCTCTACGGTGAGAGAAGAGGAGAACCCATACGAAGCGCTTAAATGTTTACTAGCTGGCTTACCTCCATCCAAGAAGAAAGACAAAGTCTCTACTTTAGAGCCTTCACCAAGAGGAGGAGAAGGAAGTGAGTCTTCCAATACTTCCAAAGATATGGCTCCAAGAAGACGGCAGCCTCAACGATCTTCAACTTCCCCCAAGGGGTAAAAATCACTGCAAAGTCCTCCTCCTCGTTATCACAAAAGGGAAGAGAGGTACCAAATAAAGGAAAAGGAGAGAAAGAGGTCACCCTCTTCTCCATCTTCATCAACTTCCTCATATTCCAATGAAGGTAGCAGCTCTTCTCTCAAAGAGCCCCAGAGGAAAGGCCATCGCAAGTTCTATCCGGTATGGAGAAGGTCCAAGAAGCTAAATAAGTTCAAAGAGGGAGGGAAGAACACCACTTTCCTTGCCTATACTGGCACCTTTGGTGCTATGGACAAGGTCTTGGCCTTCATCCAACAACTTGATGCGGCCTTTGGTGATGAGGGCTTCACAGAGTCCTCTAAACTGCGTCAAGTATCTATGCATTACCAAAGTTCCGCTCGACAATGGTGGGATAGCCTACAAGCCCAAAGAAAAGCTCCAAAGACATGGAAGGCTTTAAGAGCCTCCATCATAAAACAGTTTCTGGCAAGCAACGCTCAAGAAAATGTCCTCACAGAATGGCAAAACTTGAAACTCTCTCCCTAAGAGTCTATCCAAAAGTACGTAGATAAGTTTTGGGATTTATTTCTCAAAGCCACTATCTACAAAAAGATAGACTTTGGGGAGCAAGAGCAACAATTATGTGCGGGTATTTCTAAAGAGAAGGCCGAGTATATTAACTCACAAAGGCAGAATACCATATCGGCGGTCATACACCATACTATGGTCGCCTCTCAAATCGATTCCCAACAAGGGGATAATGGAAACTCTAAATCCATGGACGTGAAGGATCAAAATGAGCCTAGAGGGAGGAATGATGCTCAAACTTCCTCCAAAGGCAACTCTAGCAACACCGATAACAAAGCTAAGGAGAAAGGAGTCTATAAAGGTAAGAATAAACTCTCTGCAATAGAGCTAGAGTGTTATCGTAAGGATAACAAATGCTACAAGTGTGGACAACAAGGGCATGTCTATCGTGCTTGTCCCCAAAGAAATGCACGCAACAAGCCACCTTGAGTTTCTATGTTGGAAACTCCAAAAGAGGATGCTTATAGAAAAAGGCTTTTGTTTTTCCTATGCTAGGAGATATGTACATACATGTTTATGAGTCGGGTAGTATCCTATTCCTTGTAAATATGCATGCTTTCACAAGTTAATGAAAATTTATATTTTCATATACATGATTTCTGTTAGAAAGTCTGTAAATGAATTTAATGTTTCAACCAATAACAATATTATTAAATTAAAAAAAAAACGGGAATCAAGAGGAGTTAGAATTGTCTAAATTCCTAAATGGATTCCAAAATGTTTTTATTGATGATATTCCCGTGAGCTATCTCCACAATGAGGGGACAATGGCCATACAATGGAGCTTTTACCATGAAGCTCACTGCCTAATAAGCCTCCTTATTGAGCTTTACAAGATCCACAAGAGGAGTTCAAAAAGGCAATAACATGGACTGGTAAGTTTCGAAAGAGATTCAATAATTAGGTCACATTATCTCTAAAGGTGGTATTTCTATGGATCCACAAAAAGTAGAGGTAATAAAAGATGGCCTAATCCAAGGAATCTACATGAGTTGCAAAGCTCTAAGGGTATGAGTGCATACTAGAGATTCTTCATAAGAAAAATCCATGCTTATAGCAGGTCCAATACATGACTTAACAAAAAAGAACGTTAAGTATACATGGACCGCAAAGAGAGAAAAATATTTCTAAAAAGTTTAAAGAGAAACTTATTTCTCAACTTATGGGATCTCTCAAAGCTATTTGAGGTCCAATGTAATGCCTGGATGATTGCCTTTGAGCAAAAACTTGCTTCAAGAAGGGAATACCATAGCATACGAGATTCAAAGACTCAACTCCAATGAGCGAATGTTGGTCATATACAAAAGGACCTATGAGCTGTTTTAAATGCTCTAGACACATGGAAGTACTTCTTGCGGACTCCATTCATGATGCAAACCAAGCTCTCGGACAATCAAATGAGGTAGGAAAATTTCTTTTTGCAATTTAAATTCTACTTTGCTCACATTGCTGGCAAGCACAATCATGTAGCCGATGCACTTTCCCAATGTCCAAGGGTAGATAGGATATCAATAGCAACTTACAATGAGCTATGTTTTATGATAGTTAAATATGCTTCTAACCCAGGCTTTAGGGATATGATAATAGCCTTACAAATGGAAGAAAAAGAACCACTCACGTAAAAAGATGGTTATCTTCCATACCTCAATAGGCTATATCTTCCTTACTTCCCATGCTCCTTCCATATGCGGGGCAAAGAGAAATTCGAATTTACTCTGCTAGGAGTACAAGCATACTTGTATTGGCTTACCAAGAAACAATAACATACAAGAGAATGTTTCAAAATGTATGGTATACCAAAAGATGAAGTATGAAAAAAAGGACCATGGCTTGCCAACATCCAATTGTGTCGAATAGAAATCCTACTATGACCACTAATTTTAGTCTCTATCAGAATTAGAGTAATCCTCTTATGTCGGCCTACTATTCCAACGGATGGCCAAAAGCAAAGTTACAAAACTAATGATCCTTGATCTACTAAAAGCCTGTGATTCAAAGTAGATCAATACTCAAAATGAGAGAAGTACTTATCTTAACAACAGTATGTCTCTAATAACGTGAACATACTTCTAAGGAGAAACTACCTTTCGAGGCTAAAGACGGAAGATCCAAAAGTCCCTTGTAGCTTAAGATACCTGGGAAGATCTTCATTGCAAAGGAGTATAGCCGAGATCAAAACAAATCTTTTTACAAGATTAAACAGGCTATATCCATTTATTAGCTAGGCAAAAGAGCCTCCTGCCGTTACGCACAAAAGAGCCTTATCCTTTTTTTTTTTTTTTAAAGTTGGGTCTTACTAAACTTTCCCAAGGCTCATCTAAGGCAAATTACACACAAATGAAGACCCGCCACAGATCGAGGATGAAGCAAAGGAGCTCCAACCCAAGTTCATTCTTCAACAAGAAGATAAGGTATTAAGAAATGGTAAGATTATCCTTTCAAAGATGCTAAATGCATGCAAAGAACATGGCTTAAGGATAATATGAACCTTGTTAATGATTCTTACAATGACACAAAAGAGTAAGAAAATGTAAAAGAAATGCATTTTAAATGATCAATGTTTTTGTCTTATAGGACTCTCTTTTTATGTTTTGTGCACAAATTTTAAAGCATGCATACTTAGGATCATGTTTGTGGTGACTACGTCTCCCAAACACCAAGTAGACCTTGTCACTCTACTTTGGAAGTATGATATGGACTAAAAAGAGCAGACATGCTTGCGGCAGACAATGTCTCTCAAGAACCAAGTGGATTAGTCATCCACTCTGGAATGATGTCGTAGGGTAAAAATGGATCCTCTACCCGCTAAGACCAATGGACTAATGGGTGAAACTTTACCATCTCTACCTCATAGTCGAGGACAACTATGATTTCAAGAGAGAGGTAATGTCATAAAAATTAATATCTATCCAACCCAAATGATTTTATCATATTAAACTGATCACTTAATGTGGGAGAATACGCGGGAACAAGGGTTAAGATATAGACATGTGCTTATAGATCTATCTCAACACGGGGCCAATGGTTAAGGGGCCCAAATGAGAGATGGTCTATCAAAGAGCAAGGCTAACCAATGGAGCATAAGACCTTAGGGTTAGCTTCATTGAAGACCTCCAATAATGTGTGTAAAAGTCCTTTGACCTTAGGCAAGCTAGGGTTGAGCTTGAGGTGGGAACCCGGCCTAAGCTCGAGGTGCTTGTCCTGCTTAAGGTGCTTGTTGTGCTTGAGGTGCTTGACATGCTTGAGGTGCTTGATTAAGATGCTTGAGGTGCTTGACTGGATCCATGCTTGAGGTGCTTGACTTGATACATGATTAAGGTGCTTGAGGTGCCTTGAGATGCTTGCCTGAGATGCTTGTGGGAACACCCCCTAGTTCAAGTGCTTTGTCATGCTTGATGACTAAGGGGCTTGCTCATCCAAAGTCAAAAAGATCCCTACAAGGAGGGGGGAGAGCCTACAAGGGGGGGGATGAGAGAGAACACACACACACACACACACACACACAAGGGAAGCCCTAGCTTGAAGAGGCAGCAAGGACACTTGTCAAGTTCCTCCCCATGTTGCCCTCATGGTGTGCCTAAAGCCTATTGGTTGGCCACCCAAGGGGTCCAATGATAATTTAGGATATTTAATTAATTGATTTTGCATTTATCAAGTCCTCTCTCTCAAAAGGGAAAGGGGGACACTTGTCCCAAGGCTACCCATGTTGCTTGTAATGGCTCCTGCTTGTGATTGGCTAGGCCTAAAGGGGTCCAATGAGCTTCAAGCATGAGCTACAAGGGAGGGTCGACCCAAGCAAGCTAGGGGGGTGCTTAGGGGGTATACTCACACACACACACTCACAAACACTCTCAGGGTGTGCTATGCAAAGTGCAAGAGCTCCATCTCCTTCTCCAAGCTCCTTGAGAAGTTGAGAGCCTACATCAACTCTCTTGGCTATGGAATGCAAATCCAACCAAGAGCTATGCTTCAATGCTTAAGCTTGCCATCTCCTCCTTCTTCATTACTATGCTATTATGTATGCTAGCAACAAGAGTATGATAAGGGAGGAACTACTTCTTTCTCCTATGAAATGTTTCTTCTTCCTCTTCCCTACCCTCATTCCCTGCTAGCTCTCTCCACCTTCGAAGGTGTTTGAGGTCTTGGGATAGTTAATGCTTTCTACAAGTGCATGTTATGCTTATTGCAAGAAGGCTAATGGTTTATTGCAAGTAGATTAATTACTTAATGCAAGTAGATTAATTGTATTGCAAGGTAGATTAATTATTGCTTTAAGCACAAGTTGATGCATAAAAAGTATACATATTCATGCACTCAAATGATTTAGGGAACACAAAGATTAATGATGTTCACAAGTTCTTGATTGTTTCCAAGCTAAGATTGATTGTTGAAATTATGCAAAAGCTTGGTGTGTGAACCTTCCATCTTCATATTTCCAAGGAGGTCTCAAGGAACACAAAGATTGTATTGTACCAAGTCTCTCTTAATGAGAGAATATATAATACAAATGCCTTTTGGAGGGGGGACCGGCTCCACATAAATCCGGTCCTCAATTGTTGTCATATTCTCTACACTCTCTCTCTCTTGTAAAAGTATTGTTCATGCCTAGTTAATTAAGTGTTATGATAGAGTTGCTACTACCAATTAAGTTCACCCTCTATGCTCTCAAAATTGCTCACTCTAATTCTCTTAATTCCGCTATTCTCTAAGTTCATAGGCCATTCCCATTACATCTTTGGACAAGTGTCCTCCTTACCCCTTAGAGAGAGAGAGAGAGCTTAAAAATATCTAGATATTTGTTGGGTGAAACTAGAACATCATTGGCCAAACGACCAACCAACTTGGGCCATGTGTCGTGCCCATGTGAGCTCAGTGCTCTCAAACTACATGTCTTCACCTCATGCAGATGAGGAGGCAAATATGGATCCCCACCACCACTACCCTCACATGCAAGAGATGATTCAGATACTATCAAAACCATAACTTTACAGAAATGCATGAATTGGATGCTGAAAAAGATAACAACAAGGTGGGGGAGGTCTTAGCCATTATACATGCCACCCTTCAATTAACCATGGTGGCAACAATCATGTGGGATTATTAACAAGTAGTAGTGCTCCCATCACACATGACTACAATATTTCCAATGCCCAATATCATCAACCCACTACAAATAGGAGCCCTCCACAACAAATGGCTTCACCCAATACTTCAACCAATGTGCCCAATTCACATCAAATGGCTCCACCAAATACTTCGACTGTCGGGTCCAATTCACATGGCCCATCGGATTATGGTAACCCATTTGATGTTGTACTATAGGTATAGTTTGCCAAATGTCTCCTGCACTAATGGGTCCTATTTACATTCCTTATTACATTTATGGTCACATGGAACTCAAAATGGGAATGAGGAATGCGGAATTGGAACACGCAAAAACTGCAATTCCCTGTGATGGCATACTTACAAGCTTCACATAATGGATCGAAACGTCGGTCAGAAAACGGCCACATTGTGACTATGACTTGATGGTGTACTATAGGTGTAGTATGTCATTAGTAGTAATTAACCTCTTTCCTTCTCAAGGGCTTCCACATTCCTTTTAGTTCCAAAACACTTTTTTTTGTAAGCATCAAGCATGAGGAAGGTAGTAAGGAGAAACATTATACATATCCATGTATTTACAACTGCACATTGTTGTACATGTACCGAAGCACATTCTTTGATATTTACCCTTTTTTATTCAATTACTACAAGGGGCTCGTTCTTTTGGTGCTCATGTTCTCTAAAATGATCAAGGCAAGTAGTAGGCCCAACCAATTTTTGGATTCGTTAGTTTTGATAGGAATCTACAAAGATTCCCTTTTCAGTTTGAAGGAAAAGTTAAGTGCGGTGACGGAGCAAGATGAGGAGAGAAAAGGAAAATTTGACATTTTTTATGGACAGTTGTAAAGGTGAGAGGAGAGAGGGGGAGAGAGATTTTCTTCGCCTGCATTGTCTCGCTACATGAGAGGCAGCGGAGCTGGCTTCGAGCACAATAAAAAGGGAAGATGGTGCATGGAGGAGGGAGAGGGAGGGAGACATGCCAGCGTCTCAAGGATCGAGGATGGAGAGAGAGATTTTCTTTCTCTGATTCGATACTATGTGCATTGGAAGGACTATTGAGCAATGCATCACTGTGTGATATGCTGCTTTTGCAAAATGCAAGATGAGCAGAGTTTGAGAGAGAGAGAGAGAGGGCCAGTGCGTGACATCCTACAGCAGACACTGCAGCAATGGCACCCTCTTCCGAGCTCGAAGGAGTCCTATTGGTCACGGACCCTCTGCTCGACATCTCTGCGATGGTAGATGAGACGTTTTTGGACAAATATGGCGTGAACCTAAATAATGCTATCCTAGGTGAAGAAAAGCATTTGCCAATTTACAAGGATCTATAGGTTACATTGGCTGCATTGGCAACGACAAGTTTGGGCCCGAGATGTATAAAAGCTCAACAACTTCTGGCATTAATGTTGTAACATTTAATGGCCTAAAAACTTGTGTGTAGTAGAAATTAGCATGAACATAGTGGGCATTTCATTAGAATAGATTCCTAATGAGAATTACAAGAGTGCTTGGGTGGAGAGAGCAACAAAAAGCATAACACCTAGTTAGATAGCATCAACAATACTTTCAAAAGAGAGAGAAATTAAGCTATTGAAAACAATTGAGGACCGGATTTGCATGCAGCCGGTCCCCCCTCCAAAAGGCTTTGTATTATGGTTTCTCCCATCAAGAGAGACATTGTACAATACAATTCTTTGTGTTCCTTCAAGACTAGCTAGTGCAATGAAGATGAAAGCTTCATGCACTAAGCAAACACTTAACAAACACAACATCAATTATCCCCGGTCTCTGACCCAAGACCTCACACACCTTCGAAGATGGTGAGAGTAGATTGAGAGGAAGAAGGAGTATCTTACGAGAAAGATGTACATATCCTCACATAATCACTCATATTAGCATAGCTTAGCTTAGCTTGGTAGAGGAGATGAGCATGCATTGAAGCTTGGCTCTTGGTTGGATTTGCATCCACATGCCAAGAGTATGTCGATGTAGGCTTCTATCTCACAAGCTTGGAGTAGGTGATGAGCTCTCCATTAAAGCTTGGGAAGAGATAGTCTTCTTTCCTTCACACATAGACTGTGTGTGAGTGTGTGTGTGATAATGCCTTCCAAAAATCAGCCCCCTCTCTCTCTTGGGCGATCCCTCTTGCTAATTGCTCTTGCGATCCTCCCATTGGACCTCCCCAGGGCTAGCCTATCACAATTAAGCAGCATAAGTGATAGCCTTCTGACATGTGTCCCCCTTTCCCCGTTTGTGAGAGCTTTAGGTGATTTAATAATTATACTAAACTCTCATATATTGGACCCCTTTGCCTCCTGGCCAATAGGAATCAGGCAAGCCATTGGGCTGCTGAATGCTCATTGGACCCCTTGGGAAACTGTCCAATAGTCGTCTAGAGGCCTTAATTCTCATTGATTCTTTCATTAAGTGTTTTTAAATTAATTAAACTAGATTTACTCTAGCCTAATTCTCATTGGTCCACCTCCAAGGCCATCCAATAGGAATTGGGTACACCTTGTGGGCATCTGGGCTAGGGAGCTGACATGTGTCCCTTATTCCCTTTGAGTAAAGGGAGCTTGTGTGTGTGTGTGTGTGGCTTTCTCTCTCATCCCCTACATGCTAGGCTTGCCCCCGCCTATGTAGGGATGTACAAAGACTTTTTTGGTCACACACAAAGCGTCCAATTCCCTTAAGGTTGACCTTTGGACACAACCTTTGAATTTTGGAACCTTAGCATTTTGGAAGTCTTAATGGGCTGAACCTTAGGGTCTTTTTAGCCCATTGTTGCACATGGCTCTTTTGCAGATGGCCCCCCCTTTGGATCCCTATTTTCCCTCCTTTGGATCCCTAATGTGGCCGGTCTGCTAGCTTAACCAATATTCTAGCTTTTTCTCCCCTGGCACTTCCCCACATTAAATGATCAGTTTAATATGAGAAAATCATTTAGGAGAATTAGATATTGATTATTATGACAAATGTGCAATACTATGAGCAGGATTCTGCACCTGCTAGAACATGTGTTGTTCTCGTCCATGGTGGAGGAAGGTCGCTTGTGGATAATCTCTCAGAAGCCGGTTTGTTCTTAACGGTTTTTCCAGAATCAACAATGCTCGTAACTCGTCGTGCTCTTGAAAAAGGGAAAGTGTTTTGCATGAGTTTATGCGCTCCGCCTGTTTTTGAAATTTTCAAGGATCCACAGTTGCAGACTCTAGCTTATGTGGACTATGTTTTTGAAAATGAGACCGAAGCCAAGATTTTTGTCAAGGTGTGAGCGAACCAGTGCTACCAGAGGTCGAGGGACGAAGATGGATGCGAGAAGGCGTGGAGACATAGGAATGTGTACATCCAAGCAACTGGCGGCATGGACGCTACGTGAGAACAAGGGACAAAGGGACTTTTGCTTTTGGATTGTTAAGAGATATGGAATCTTACAGCTTAATTAATTAATAGATTCAAGAATAGACCCACTAGGCAATAACAAATAGTGAAGGTTGAAGGGTGTAGAATGGAAGAATTGGATTGCGTTGGAGACATTGGAATGCTTACATGTTAAAGCCAATTAAGAGCATCCACAAAATGTATGACGGTGTATGCAATGGTCGGCAACCATTCATTGGGCGCATTTCTGACACCCCGTTTTTTGTAAATTTGTACATACGGACATGATGCCCGATGCCAAAAGGGTGTGTGGGCTTTCTTTTTATGGAATTTTTAGCTTGCTTTAGCAAGTACATGTACATGCACTGCAAGTTGCTAGTCTAGAGCTATCGGGCTGTTGTAAGTGCCTGTGAGTGAGTTTTTTGAAGGGAGACTTGTATATAACTTAAACTCATGTACAAGCTTGAAAAAGTTCATCCAAACTCCAGAATTTTGTAGGTTTGAGCTCGTTGTGCCTCCTTCATGGTTTCTGTTGCAGTTTTTGCCCCCACTTTGCCTACTCTAAGTGTAGTCGTGTCGGGACAGCTCCTTGTTCGCATCAATTTTGCATGTAGCGGCGTGTAGATTCAAATTTGGTCATCTTCAGCTTTTTTTCCAATAATTTTTCAAGATTTCTCTCAAGCTTTAAAGTGCCCTAATTGGAATTGTGCTCTTCAGGTTACGACTAGTTCTCTGCAGGGTTATGGCTATGGCAGCCTAGTGGCAAATTGTGCACAGGCAGATTGGGAGGGCATGTATGTATCAATTGTGGAATTGATGTTGAAGTTGTGGGTTTGTGATGTTAAATGGTGAAAGGGGAGGCACTTGTATTCATATGCATTGATCGGCGTGTGTTGTAAATCCATGCTTTGGCAGGGTTTTGCTCCTATGCGACAGAGTCTCTTGGGTGGGCGACAGCCAGTAAATTCTAAAGGGGGCTACTCTTGTTGGATTTGTGGTGTTTCAAAGGGATTTTCCAAAGCTTTTGGTGTTGTTGTAGTGTTCTTTCAACACTCTTGGGTCACATCGCTATAGAGGTTGTTGGAGCCCCATTTGTCCAACTATTGTAATGAGCCCATCTTGTAAAGCATATCAAATTCCCATTTTATGTCAAATACGTCTTATCATTTTGATCCATTCGTCTGGGTTATGTAAAGATTAATCAGTTAGTCAGGACTCAGATTTGTTTCCACTTTGTAATAATGAGTAAGAGAACCCCATGTACATTTTTGAGCTAAGGTGACTAAAGTATAAAAGTCACCTTAGAACCATTTTTAAGAAGAAATTATTTTTGAACATTAATCCTGTGTCATACGAGTCTGAGAGAGAGAGAGTGTGTGTGTCTTATCCTCTTCCCTACGTGCTTCTCCCTCACCGGATTCACGACGTGACTACACCATCGCGATAGTCTCTCCGAGAGCTACGCGCCCACGCCACGCATTCACATTTTTGAGCTGTTCGCGATCGATCCTTCCTCGAGCTTGTTTTGCTTGTAAGTAGAAGAAACAGTCTCTGTTTTCAACAATCAAGTGCTTTATGGAATGAGAAAGAGATTAGCTACACATAGATACTCATAAACTTAAGTTTCGCCCACTTTTGGATTATGACCTGTTAGTCTATCGCGACTGTATTCGAGATAACTAGGGTTCAAATCTGGTGAGATTAGACTTATAGGTAAGTACATCCTAGTGAGAGGATGGTGCCTAGTAAGTTTGATGCGATTCCGAGTTCATTGGAAGTGTAAACGGTGTTGTGAGCGTTTAGGGATAGAGTGGGTTGCATTCTACCAGGGTTAGTGATTGATGCATCATAAAAGTGCGTATGTGTAGATTGGTCTCAGCCTGACAAGCTAACGAGATTGCCTACGTGCACCTACGGGTTAGTCGTGTCATCGGATGATAAGTATGTTGTCTGTGTCGTGCTTGTGAGCATAAAACCGAACAAAGGATACCCGACAAGATAAAAAACGTTAAATCCTTGCCGGATGTAGAGGATGCAAGAGACGTGCCTAATAACACTGATGAATCACTGAAATATTTTCCACCATATACCCCTATTGTGGAAGAAAATTGGCCTGAAGAACTATGGGAAACGGTGCGAAAAGCTCAAGAAAAATATGAGACAAAAACAGTTGAGTCGGCGCCTTTCTCGGAGTTGAACTTGAATAAGCCTCCATGGGATTTAGACATTAACTCATTTCAAGGGGATAATGGTTCAGTTGCATCCGAGGATAGCAAACCAGCATCACTTAGAACTTTGCCATCATATATGGGGGACTATGAGGCAAGGTCAGAAATTTGAAGAGTACCTTCTCAAAGAATAGGCGGGTCAAATCAATTGGACACTAAAATCCTGACAGACTTGTTGACCACTCCGGTCAAGTGTACAATCACATTGGCAGAATTGTTAAAAATTAGGCCAAGCATGTGGACGGAAGTGGGAAAATGTCTTGAAAATTTTGGTATAAGGGCGCCTCTTAAGTTCTTCGAAACCGAGCTCAATGACAAATAACCAAAGAAAGTTAACACTAGACCAGTGCCACTCAACAAGGTAGGAGAGTATTGTGAGGGTGAAGACGGCAACACAACCCTACCAGTTGAATATAACTGCATAGAGACTAAGGCAATACTTGATAGTGGAGCTGGCATTGCCATTACGACCAAAATGCTATGGGAAAAATGGAGAAAACCAGCAATACGAACAACTAGAATGAAATTGCAAGTGGCGGATGGGCACATAGAAAGCCCTTTAGGATTGCTTGAGGCAATTGTGGTATCTTCCTGGGGCATAGAGTACGAACTTACCTTTGCCATAGTAGATTTTGGCAAGAAGAACAACTATGAAATTATCCTTGGTAGGCCGTTCATGAGGCAACTCAAAATGGTGCAGGACTGGGGGTATGATTATTTGTATCTAAGACATGCTAAAACTACTACATGAGTAAACATGAAAAATCATAGCTACCATGATGTCATGAGAACCCCTGTGGAAGAATTTGACTCAGCCACCATTAGTGGATCAGAAGTCCCAGCGTGGCGTTGTAAGAAAAAGAAGATATGGATGTGCGGGGCATCTCAATGTAGTGAATTTGACCACAATGAAAAGACACTAGAGAGAGTCTTGGAAGACGATGCATATATACGAGAACCTTTTCCTGAAGAGAAGCTCAAACCTCTAGAATGGTCTCAAATTTTGGCTACATTGGATGTATGCGTCAATGAAGTCACTCCCACCAAATTTTGTGATGAGAATGGCTACGATATCATACCATACTACATGTTGAGCAAAATTGTGGAGGAGGACGAGAACGATGGAGATACTGAGAATATGAGGATCAATAAAACAGAAACGAAACTTGAGATTAAGATAGTGGGCTATGTGGACATCCCCACTAAAGAAATCAAGCACGGGGAAGAAGAATTTTATGATTCTTTTTATCAAAGTGAAAACAAGGATAATGCGGATGACGAGAAGTCGGAAAATACGAAGGAAGACGACAGTCAAGATCAAGACAATGACGTCTTCTAAAACTTCCCAAACCAAAGTGACAGACGCCAAAAAGGATACAAGAGTAAACGACACCATAGCAGTCTACCAACCAGGCTGAGACCCATGCCGGAGTTTAGGGGTAAGACACATTTCCTTATGAACATTCATGTTGTTGATTGTGCTAAGGATAAAGTGTTAGAAATATTTCTTAAGGTTGTTGAAGGCTCAGGATTTAAGTCCAGACTGTTGAAACCTAAGAAAACCAGCAAAGCAAAAAAAAGAGTCGCAACAGAAAAATTGAATGTCCTTGGTAGTCCAATTATGACGAAAATTGAACGAAAAACAAGATACAATGAGTTGAAACAAAAAATTAAAAATGTATGGACAACTGAAATGGAAAGTAGCGATGGAACGAACGCTAGTGATGGGAGTAAAAAGATAGATGTACCTCCTCACTATTGTAAGTACACCATTCAGGAAAGAAGATTGGTGGTTCAGCAACCAATGAGGGAGCCTAAATCAAACGAGTCCTACGATGGACCAGAGAACGCCAAGAAAATAGACTTAGCAGAGCCAGGAGAAAGTCCTCGACCTGCTTACATTGCCACAGATCTAAGTCGGGAAGAAGAGGACTTACTGATCAAAACACTTAATGAGTTTCGAGATGTATTTGCATGGTCGTACAAAGATTTGAAGGGGGTGGATCCTAACATTTGTGAACATTCAATCCCTCTGAAGTCTGATGCCAAGCCAAGCAAACAACGTCCATACACGTATAATGAGACATTGATCTTCTAGTTTGACCCCCAATTGGTTATAACCAGAGAATCCATCCATAAAGCTATAGGCTTGCTTGCCTGCTACTCGTTCCAAGACGTGTTCAGTGATAGGAAGAGGGTATTTGTCCCTTATTGTTGCTGCATTTACCTTCTTGAGATTCATACACACTCGTAATTTCCCGTTTTTCTTGGGTACCACCACTATCGGTGACACCCAGTCCGTGTGCTCTATCTCATAAATAAATTCAGCCTCCATAAGTTTGTCTATCTCTTCTTTTATCCTTTTACAGCGTTTGCAACAGAATGGGGCATATATGCATTTAGGGTAATGCCATTTGGCTTGACCAATGCTCCAGCCACATTTCAAAGATTAATGACACACGCTTTTAAAGAATACTTGCGAATATTCTTGGATATTTACATGGATGACTTGTGTGTCTATTCTCTATTGATAAAAGACCATATAGATCATCTTAGAAAGGTATTCAAAAAATGCAGAACGAATAGGATTTGCTTCAACCCTAAAAAATGTGTATTCATGGTACGACAAGGTAAAATCTTAGGCTACATAGTGTCGGCTAATGGAATTATCACTGTTGAAGACAAGGTAAAGGTGATCATAGAATTGCCAAGACCAAATAGTGTACGAGAGGTACAATCATTTATAGGACATTGTGGATACTACTGAAGTTTTATCTACATGTACGTTGTAATAGCAAAACCCTTGTATAGTCTAATCACGCTCTTCATTCGGACGAATGAATGTGAGGAGTCGTTCCAGAAACTAAAAGATGCACTGGTATCTGCACCAATTCTAAAAGCACCAGATTGGTCAAAGATCTTCCATGTACATGTAGATGCTTCGGCATTTGCAATAGGCTGTATATTAGCACAACCAGGGGAGGGTAATACGGATTTTCCAATCAGTTATGCTAGTAGACAACTCAACAGTGCAGAAAAGAATTATACTACCACTGAAAGAGAAGGATTGGGTATGATATATGCGGTAAAGAAATTTCGGTATTACTTGCTCGCGAACAAATTCACATTCTTTGTGGATCATCAAGCACTCTTGTACTTAGTAAACAAACCTTGTAACACGGGACGAATTGTAAGATGGTTCATAGTGTTGCTGGAGTTTGATTTTACGGTAGTATTTAAGAAAGGGAAAACTCATCAAAGAGCAGACCACCTTTCTCTATTACTACATGGCGAAAAAGCTATTGGGGTAGATGATGATCTCCTAGACACATACCTGTTTAATATAGAGATGGTACGGAAATGGACAGAGCAAATTATTCTGTTGCTGACATATGGAATGAATCTTGACGACAAAAACACGGTGGAAGACGTTAGACAAGCATGAAATTACACAATGCTTGCGGGAAGATTATACCATCATGGAAGCGATGGGATTCTAAGGTTGTGTATAGGACCAGAGGAGTACGAAGCGTATCTAGAGGAGGCTCATACACAAACAGGGGGCTTCCATAGAGGAAATCAAATGATGTATGAACAATTAAGAAGACTTGGAGTGTATTGGCCAGCAATGGCAGGCGATGTAGCTAATTACATCAAGAAATGCGACTTTTGCACATCCAATACTACTGTGGATTATGCCACATTATACCAAGTGACAGTAGCACCTGCAAAGAGTCATGCTATTGTGGAATATTTGACTAATAAGGAGCTGTCAGGCGACTGGTCAAAAGCTAGACAAAAGGCTTTACAAATCGAAGCGAATAGGTATACCCTCATTAGTGACCAATTGTATAAAAGAGGAACTGATGACCAACTAAGGTTAGTTCCACATGAAAATGACTACTTTCCATTACTGGAACAAGCTCATGCAGGCATAGCAGGAGGTCATTTTTCAGCAGAGAGAACCGTGAAAATCATTATGGTTGCAGGTATATGGTGGCCGACCATGATTCAAGATGCAGCAGAATTCGTGAAAAGGTGTGATGAATGGCAACGCACTAAGGTACCAGTTAAAAGAGACGAAATGCCTTTAAGACCAATGATGAGTGCTCGAACATTCGCTAAACGGGGATTGGACTTTGTTGGTCCTATCACTCCACCAGCGTATCGTTCACAAGCACAATATATCATAGTAGCCACGGATTACATGAACAAATGGGTGGAAGCAAAAGCCACAACGAAAGTAGACGCTAGAACCACGACACAATTCTTATATGAATATGTGTTTACACGTTATGGCCTTCCAATCGAGCTGGTGAGTGATAGAGGGGCACACTTTGTAAATGAAGTTATCCAACATCTCTTAAATGAGTTTATGGTAATTCATCTCAAATCTGCACCCTATCATCCACAAGCCAATGGCCAAGCGGAAGCGACCAACAAAATATTGTGCACAGTTCTTACGAAACTGGTTAGTGAAACAAGAACAGATTGGGATTAGATGCTCTATTCGGCATTGTGGGCTTATCGAGTTGCATATAAAACAACACTCAATGCTACACCATTTAATATGGTATATGGGTTAAATGCAATATTTCCTATTGACTTTTTGATCCCCACACTAAGGGTAGCCAAAAAATTGGACTGGACGGGGCATGAACTTTCAGAACGGTTAGAGGACCTTGAAAAATTAGATGAGTTACGACTCAATGCTGTAGCAGCCATATATGCAAAAAAAAGACAACAGAAAGAGTTTTTTGACAAACATGTCAAGAACAAGGACTTTAAAACGGGCAACTATGTCTTAGTATACACCCTTAAACAGCATGCCAAAAACCTAAAGAAAAGGGGAATGGGGCCTTATTTGATCCAAGAAATATCATCCAGCGAAGCAGTAAAACTGTGGACACTAGATGGAAAAGAAATGCCGAACTGGATTAGTGGGTGTCGTTTAAAAAAAATATCATCTACCTTTAACACCGGAAATGTTGTTTCAATTGGATTATGGAAAAGCCTATAGACAGGAACAGCAAAGAATCCAGGACCAGGCTCAACAAGAAGCCAAGGAACAGATTGCTAAACGAAAGTAGTTTCTAACGACAATAAACATGGTCACCCCAATGATGACTGACGAATATCCTCTTTCGACATCCCAAACAATCGAAGCGGATATACAAAGCGAAGAATTAGAAAAGACCATGACAGACTTTAGGGCTCAGGATGATAGCATCATTGACGACTTGGAAGATACGTGGTGTAGTCCTTACATAAAAGCTTATGCACGCACAAAACAAGTTGAAATCTATACATTGCTTGACACTCGATCAAAAATGAGCGTCATCAGCTTTGAGCTCTTTCAGAAACTTGGACCAATGAGGATGATCCCAAAGACACACCAGTTGAAAGTAGCATTGGGTGATGAGGTGACCACGTTGGGGTCTATTATAATACCAATCACAGTAAAGGCACACCAGTACACTACAAAAGTCCATGTACTGCCACCAAGTAGATCAGCAACGCTGTGTATTTTAGCAGTGTCATGGATGAAAGCTAACAGGGTATTCATTGATTTGGATACTAATGAAGCACTGTTCCGAAATGAAAACTTTTCAGAACCCTTCTTAAAATATAACCAATACATGTCAAGGAGGAAACAGGAGTCAATACAACCGCAAGGATATGCCCAACAACAAACAGAGTTTACAAGTCCAGCAACGTCTTATCAAAAATCAACATCCATGCAGGGAACTAGGCAAGTTTGTGTACGGCGTACAGATCTGGCCGAGGCACAATTACATCAAAAGAGGAAATACAAAGTTTGGATAAGGTAGGACAGCCTAATTCCGATCAAAAAGGGGGCAGAAGAACAGACAAAACACCAAAAGCCAGCAAAACTTCAAAGAACCAAAGTCAATAGGTCGATTACGCAACGGACTATATTGGTATGGCGGCCAAAATTACCAATTCAAAACGGGCCAACAACACAAGAAGGGATGCCAAAGATGACCATCGAGCAGTTATCTACAACTGTCAATGTCAAGCCACATCATTCAACCAGCATGAGGAAACAAATAGAATCAACAACAAAAACTACAAGGATCTATAAGACCCAAGTCATCAAAGGATAGAGAAAGAATGTTCCACCAGAAAATGCAACAAAATATACGACCATATCGACTTCAAAGGATCCACATACGCCAATTCAAAACCAGTGGAAAACAATCAAACAAAGAGCGGCAGATTTACAACTACTCCTTGCAAAGAAAATCTGCCAGCCAACTCAAGCTACCATAGGAAACCTCAACGACAAATGCCAATAAGTGAATCGCTTATACCTTCCTCTTACACCGCATAAATTCTTTCTACATGCATTGACTGCACATGCATATAGGGCTATATTACAAGGCCTGCATTAGCACGAGTTCCCACCCATGCACAGCACATACCCTTGACGATACCTTGTCGTCCGGGAGGACTCCAACTAGGAGGGGGGGAGGCATTCCAAATGCGGACTCATGTCATATATTAGAGGGCAATGTTTGTGAGCAATTTTTCAACCATTTTTGCGTTTTATTGTGTGATTTTGGGAAAAAGAATATGCCCTCGTAATTAATCAGAATTGGGGACCAAATCATCATACATGAGCCCCTAGGGACGTGTATAGACTATATAGAGAGTCAAATCTGGCCAAAAAATGTCTAAAAACAGCAAAAAATAGGCCAAGGTTGACGATTATGAGTGAGAATGTACATAGACGAGAGAAAAGTGAGCTACAAAGTGTTTTGCTTTTCATTTGTATTTTTATAGGTTAGAATTGCTATTTTCGGGTTATTTTGGGATTTATTTGCTTTATTTTAGCCATTTTCTAGCAAAAATTATAGAAAAAAATCCGTAATCCAGATGGAAACACGAAAGAAGAGACGCCTGATTGGAGCAAGGTATAGAAGACACAGAAAAAATAGGGACTGCAAAGGTGACAGGGCAAAATGACCACCGTCATGAAGGGACCTCCAACAGGAGAAATCTACAAAAATGGTAGAACTAGAGCAACCGAGGTCCAAATCAGGAAATTTGCGAGCCTAAACCGCATCTCGCAAAAAAATTTGGCCATAGGTAAAAGATGGGAAAATTTTGTGTCGGAGTCTTGATTACATATAGAGAAGCTAGGCTAGAAATCTCTCATTTGAGTCATTTTTCATTGTGAGAGAGAGAGAGCTCCCTACAGCAGTTGAGACTTCCAGAAGCTCATCCATCGCGCACGGTCACCAGATCGAAATCAGACATGAGAGGTACGCTCGTCAACACTAACTCTAAGTGTTGTTTACTTCAGTTAGTCGCAAAACCTCGCCGGCATCACAATCACAACCTGTGCACACATACGATAGACCGGTTGTTAGGGAGACCTAGAGGCCACCAAATGGAACCAAAATTGAAAGGCACAATGCCTATAGCTTAGCGATCAAGCCTATGACCTCGGAAAGCGCGAAGGAAGCCGCTCAGAAAACCCTAATTTCACAGGACCTGCAAAAGTGCAACTGAACCAAGGTGATCAGAAATGAGCCAAAACTCATAGATAGCAAGTCAATAACCTCGACAAACCGATTGAAGGTTAGACCATGAAAAAGTTCGTCAAAACGGAGCCTAAAGTCCCTATCTGACGAAACTGAACAAAGCGTCACGATACTCTAACGGGCCGACTAAGTGACAAAATGACACCAAATTTAACAAGGTACATCCAAAAGAGGTCAACTACGAGATGGAATGTGTCCACTCAGGAAAAAAGCTCTTCCAAATGCCAGCAACGAGCCAGAAAGATGTCCAAATGGTCGTTTTTGGTGTTGTAAACACCAAAACAACAACTGACTGCTTGGATGGAAGGTCAAAAGGAAATAAAAGACAGCCAGAGTCATACAATGACCAAAAGGAACGGCGACCATCACCTAAGTGGTCTACTTCGACTCTAGGACCAGCTAAGTGTGCAAACAGGGAGTACACTCTTCTAAATTGATTAAAACTTGATGTGTGTGTCTAGGAGAGCCTATTAACACAACTGTGGTCAACTAACATTAAAAAAAAAAAAGGTAAAAATGACTAAGTGCTAGTCTATCGCGATAGACTTGAATTTACAATTAGACAAGTAAAATTTAGATTTTGGCTTCATGAGGGGTGCTAACAAGGAATATTTACCACCATTATCAAATCAAAGTGCAAGAGGGATCTCTTTTGGCCAAATAACCTAGTCTATCGCGATAGACTTGCTACACCAATAATTGGGGGAAAGACTTTTCAAAATTTGAACAAGATAGACTTGGGGAAGCACATGAAGGCAGTACACCAAATTTGGTGACAGGATGGACTCATATGGCAAGCCGAGAAAGACATGACGACAACTCAGAGTCAGAACAGGACATCTCGAGGGCAGACAGTTAAAATTCACATGTGAGAGGTCAAGAAACCTTACATCAACTTGGAGAAGGCAGACAGATGATCACAGAGCCAAAAAATGACAAATTGACACTAATTACTAGTCTATCGCGATAGACTAAGCAGAGGGATACCAGGCCATCTAACCAAAAATTTGAATTAACAGCTGGATTTAGCATGATGCAAGAAGACTACCCACTAAGTTTGAGCCCAATACAACACAAAATGAAGGAGATAGACCAACATCTCCTTGGAAGGAATCTAGAACAATGGGAGTTGATCCAAAAGGGGGTCACTTGACATTCATTTGAGGTGAAAATGGGATCAGATCATGTGCAAGGTATGAGAAACCAATTGGTGGAGGCACAATTGCAAAATAGGACCCCTGTCAAAAAATGGCTAGTCTATCGCGATAGATTGAGCAAAAGCTGCAAATGAACTGATTTTTATTTGGGATCATAGAGTGACCTTACATGCCCTGTGAACATACACCACACAAAATTTCAGAGCATTTGGACTTGTTTTCCTTCACCAACAACATTAATTTGAATCCGTCAGAGTCGCACAAGGGAAGAGCTTGTCTATCTGCTAACATTTTACCTTAACTCATCTTGGAACTAAGAAGGCTCATCGAGATGCACGATTAAGTGGTAATCAATTTAGAAGGGAAGTACTATGTTTGTACATTAACTGTTAATTGTGAATACAGGATCCATGGATGCTTCTCCGGGGAAAAGAAAAGGCAAGAACCTAGCAACGGAAGGTGCAATACCATATGCACTTCTACCCAATTCACTAAAGCCAGCGGCCACCTGGATACCTGCAGATGTGCAACAGGCAGCAGCCTTTCATATCTATCAAGGTTCATATGTGGATGACAAAAGAAACTTAGTGGATACAGTGATGATCCCCAAGGAGGCTGAAAATTACTTGAAAAGATCATCACAAAGGTCATGGCTCAAAAAAGTTGGCTTGTGGAACTTTGTATCACTACCACCAGTAGGGATAGATTTCAAGAGGGTACAACACCTGATTGAGACTATCGAAGAAGATGGAACTTGCAGAGTGGCAGGCATGGATAATGAAGTGATGGAGATCCAAATCACCAAAGAAATCATCAAGAAGGCATTGAAATTGTCTGATCAAGGAGCCAACATGAGAGAAAGAAGGAAAAACCTCACAGTCTACTTGTAAAAGTCCAAACTACCTTCTTTCGAACTCATAGCAAACCCGAAAGTAAGAGAATTGACACAGATCTACAGTCAGTGTTTGTTGAGCTACAGCAAAAGACCGCCAAGATACACTACACCACACGGGAGCATCTCAACCACACTGACATGGGCTATGGGAATGACCCATGAGTTCTATATAGATCACGCATCATATCTGTTTGAAGAAGTGACAAAGCTAAGGCAGGACAAGCCAAATTACATTGAAGAAGGATAATTCCTCACCAGAATCATATACCAAGCCATAGGCGCGGCAGATCAGCTGCCACCTGCTCCCCATCAAAACGAGTGGCTGGTGTTAAGAGAAAATATCGAAGACAGATCACAAAGGAAAGTACCGGCCTCTATTAACACCATTGAAGGACGCAGGCTGGAAAGAGTAACAAGAAGTACACAAGAAAAGATGGAAGAAGAAAGAAGAACTGAAGAGGAAGATGTCCGACTAAAGAAGCGGAAAGCGGAAATGGAAAACAACACCAGGTTGCAGAAGATAGCAAAAATGGAAAGGATGCTAGAAGGATTTTCTCTAGAGAGATCTCTATGAGGCGATGTAGGCACCACTTGGAAACCTTCTAGTAGCACTTACACACTGAGAACGAAGAATAAAAGCAACCCAGCTTTTGAGTTGGACTGGTTCGAGAGGTACATCCAAGAAAGAAATGCTAGGGACGAACCAGAGTTGCTACTTGAAGAGGAGGATCTCCAAACTTTGAGAGATCACTTGAGGCCAACTTCACGAGATCAGGAAACACCACCACCATCTCCAAGGCCAGAGACAAGTGAGAGGCAATCTACCCCACCTGCTGACTCTCCTTCGCATTCGGAAAGCTCACACCGTGATGAGAGAGTTCATACACCACCGAGTGAAGAAGAAGAAGAAGAAAGAACAGATGGTCACCCAAACACTGGAACCATATCACAAATTGATAAAGGCAAGCAAAAGGAGGTGGATCAGACAAAAGATAAAGCTTCCTCCTTTCAAGAAATTGAGCTGGAAGCTACTATAGATGAAGATTTGCAGTCAATGGAGACAATACTAAATCGAACAAGACTGCACATGAGTCAATGGCTAGCTGATCAGGTCAGGTCCAACAAAACGAAGTTAGAAAAAACCCATCAAGAAGTTATGAGACTGCAGGAGCAAAGAGATGACACTCTAAAATTGATCAGCATCAGAGATGCTGAGATCTTGGCGCTCAAAAGCACGGTAAATCTCCTCAAAGACAATTTACAGGAGTTTGAAGATTTCAATGCCATTTGTGAAGATACGATCAATGTATTCCTTGAAGATGTCAGTGACAGAGATGAACACATCCATAAGTTGGAAAAAGAAAAGCAAGATGCGCTAGAGATTGTCAAAAGTTTGCAAGTCGTCATCCATGACTTACAAATTGAAGTCAAAGATTTGAGGGCAGTAATAGATATACAAGCAAGGGAAATCGAGCGATCTAAGAAACAAAAAATGTCGCTACCAACAACACCGGTAGTCCACCCACAAGAAGAAGTGGCTGCACTGAAGAGGGAGCTGGAATTGGAAAGAAAGCAGCACTGAATGATAGCCGAAAGTGCGCTTAGAGCAGAGGATCAACTACAAAGGCAAATTTCAGACTTACAAAGTGAACAGCAACAAGGACCAGCTCCTGACATTGAAATGGAAAGCATTGTTTCCAAATCACTCAGGGAAGAAAATGACAACTTGCAAATCAGGTTAAAACAATTAGAGGAGTCTACAGCTCAAAAAGAGATGGAATTTCAAGCTCTTCAAATCAATAGTAGAACAATGGCTGCGCTAATCGCAACTCTTCAAACTGCAAGGCAACACCAAGGCCAGGTACGAGTGCACCTGGAGCAAGCAGCCACAGATTTGGTTGGACTCGCCGAAGTATATGGGGGTCAAGATAACTACGAGGAAGAATCAGATGATCAGGAGGCCCCAGATACACAGACTGATCAAACTGGCTCCAAAGACCAAGAAATAGACGAAGATTCAGTCACGAGATTGGAAGAGCAGAGGCTGGCCAAGCAAATGGAAAAACAATCAGAGATGATATGGTACAAGGCAATGCAACTAGAAAAGGAGATGCTACAAGGGCTCTCCAGATCAGGCAAAACAGCAGCAGAGCTACGGGAGGAATGGAATGCCCCTATGTTACCCTATGCTTTGCTGAAATACGAAACTCTAACACATCAACGGTAGCTCGCAAAAGAAGAACAAGTGCTAGTGTTTGAAGGCGAATTACAGGATCGGGAACAGCAAAACAGAATAGTAGACAGTCAGCCAAAGTGGAGGCTTCAATGGCTCTTGGATCATCCTAATAACCTGATCCATTTAGTCAATGCACCGCCTGAGCTGAGGAATGACAGAACTTTTTTCCCAACTCCCGGAACATACACCTACAGCCAACATAAAGCACTACAAAGCAGAAATCCGACATGGCTAAATTATCCAGTATTGCTAGGGCTTGCAGAGGGAGAGAGAATATCCGGTTCTTACATGGTAAAAACCCTTCAGGGCGCCATTGCAGAATTTAGAGGCTCTCCCGACCTATCCTGCAAGATGCTATGTAAAATAGCTCGAACCTTTTTGGCGTGTCTCACAGTCTTCTCAGAAAGCTGGACTTCAGAGTATATGAATACCGAAAGAAGCATCTCAGAGCTGTCATACGATCTAAGTGGGCCACCTACAGAGCCAGTATTGTATACCTATTTCAGACGGCTAATGTTTCTGCCAAACTACCATCTCCAAACCTTCGAAGAAGCATTTTATACAGGCTTCTTCATGTACAAGTCCGAAATTTTTGGCCCATTAATGGCAAGCGAGTCTATGCGATATGATGCGTTTCTACATCAAATCAACAAAGAAGGACGACAACGACACTGAAGACAAAGACGATCATGTCGTGGTAGACATGAATTAGGAAGGGGGGAGTATTGGAGCCCCATTTGTCCAACTGTTGTAATGAGCCCATCTTGTAAAGCATATCAAATTCCCATTTTATGTCAAAGATGTCTTATCATTTTAATTCATTCGTCTGGGTTATGTAAAGATTAATCAGTTAGTCAGGACTCAGATTTGTTCCCACTTTGTAATAATGAGTAAGAGAACCCCATGTACATTTTTGAGCTAAGGTGACTAAAGTATAAAAGTCACCTTAGAACCATTTTTAAGAAGACATTATTTCTGAACATTAATCCTGTGTTGTACGAGTCTGAGAGAGAGAGAGAGAGTGTGTCTTATCCTCTTCCCTACGCGCTTCTTCCTCACCGGATTCACGACGTAACTACACCATCGCGGTAGTCTCTCCGAGAGCTACGCGCCCACGCCACGCATTCACATTTTTGAGTTGTTCGCGATCGATCCTTCCTCGAGCTTGTTTTGCTTGTAAGTAGCACAAACAGTGTCTGTTTTCAACAATCAAGTGCTTTATGGAATGAGAAAGAGATTAGCTACACATAGATACTCATAAACTTAAGTTTCGCCCACTTTTGGATTATGACCTGTTAGTCTATCGCGACTGTATTCGAGATAACTAGGGTTCAAATTTGGTGAGATTAGACTTATAGGTAAGTATATCCTAGTGAGAGGATGGTGCCTAGTAAGTTTGATGCGATTCCAAGTTCATTGGAAGTGTAAACGGTGTTGTGAGCGTTTAGGGATAGAGTGCATTGCCTTCTACCAGGGTTAGTGATTGATGTATCATAAAAGTGCGTATGTGTAGATTGGTCTCATCTTGACAAGCTAACGAGATTGCCTACGTGCACCTACGAGTTAGTCGTGTCATCGGATGATAAGTATGTTGTCTGTGTCGTGCTTGTGAGCATGAACAGGGGAGTAGTTTTGCCCTAAAACAGAGGTGTTCCGGTTTTCTTGTTTCCCAACAGTGTTTTGGTGCCCCCACAGAGGATCTTCTTCAAGTGACCTTCAATTGACAGCTTTGATGGCTATGATGACAGAGTTTCCAAGGTTCTATGTCCATGTTGGTGAGGATGCTGGTGCATTCTTCGATGGCTATGATGACAGAGTTTCCAAGGTTCTATGGCCATGTTGGTGAGGATGCTGGTGCATTCTTTGAAAATATGGAGTTTGCGTGTTTGATTGCCTATAAGGAAGATCCGATGCTTATGTTGAAGATTTTGTTTTTTTGCTTGAAAGAGGATGCAAGGATATGGTATGATGAGTATGAGTTTTGGTTGAAATCATCTCAACCTCCACAGTTGATGACTTATGATGCATTAAAGAAGGCGTTTCTTGAGAAGTTCAAGAAGGTAGAGGACCCAACGGATGTATGGCACTCCATTGAATAACTTGTGCAATGTGATGGTCAAAGTGTAGATGCCTTTGTCAAGGAGTTCAATACTTTGTGGAGAAGATGGTGTGTTTCTTTGGGAAGTGATCCTCCTTTTATGCTTAAAAAGTGTTTGTTTATGCAAAGTTTGAAAGCTGATTTGAAGTTAAAAGTTGAGCTTGAAAGGGCATTTACATTTGATGATGCAGTAAAGGTTGCAAAGCATAAGGAATGGAAGCTAGAGAGAGTGAGGCAGCTTGGATTGCAAGAAGATGTGAAGCCAAATGTATCTTATGTTCTAGACATAAATATGGGCCATGTATGCAATGAATACTTCCATGTTTCTCATTCTCTTGAGCATGTGAAAGAAGAATTTCATATGCATAATGAGATCAAGAAGAATGCTCAATGTATGCCATCTTTGTTGTTTAAGCGCTTTGATGTCAACCTTCCTGTCAAAAGATGATGATGCTAGTAAGATGGATGTAGGCAAGAAGGCTACCATGGTCATTAATGAGTCTCAAATGCAAGGAAATGAGAACTTTGAATATCCAAGTCACATGGCTGGTGCTTGTAATGTATTTTCTAATGAAGAGGAGTATGTTTGTGATACAAATGTAACTCTTGGGAGTTCTCTTTGTGTAGATGAAGTAGTCAAAGATCACATGATGGAGGTCAAGGAAGTTAGCAATGGGAAAGATGGAGATGTGTATGAAGAGGGTTATCAAGCATATGATAGGGTTGAATGTATGCAAAAGGGTGATGAAGCAACTAAGTATACTACTTGTTTTGTTGATGAGGACCCTATCAATGAGAAGCTTCATGGCGTGCATGATGGTGTGGGTGATCTTGCCTTAATTGATGAAGAGAATATTGAGGTTCTAGGAGATATGGAAAATGATGGAGATTCTCTTGTTATGCCTCATGTGAATATGGTTGATGCTACCTTGTTTGATCCTCTTGTTAAGGAGCCTAAGGTATATATGGAAGATGGCTTACCTATCAAGCATGATATGGTTGAATTGGATAGAGGCTTAATGAAGAGTGGGGAGAATGAAATGGATATGCATGAGGATATAAAAATGGCTGAGGTATAAGTTGAAGACTTTTTAGATGAGATGTTAAAGGATTCCTTGCATGCTATAGTAATGAAAGGGTGTCTCTATGTGGTATCTATTGAGAGTACTTTATGCTTAACGCGGATTTGGATTCTACATATGGTTTATGATTTGATATTGGGAGTGAGAGAATTGATATGGCTGGTGTTTCTTCATGAATTTTGTGCTTATGTTGTATGGCCTTTTGATCCAGGTGGACGACGTGTTTATGCTACTGCTAAGCATGAATGCTCTGGCAGACTCGGGGGTTGGCAAACTATGTTGGGCACATTTCTGCCACCCCTTTTTTTGTAAATTTGTACGTATGGACATGACGCCCGATGTCAAAAGGGTGTGTGGGCTTTCCTTTTGTGGGTTTTTTAGCTTGCTTTAGCAAGTGCATGTGGCAAACTATGTTGGACGCATTTCTGACACCCCGTATTTTGTAAATTTGTATATACGGACATGACGCCTCGTGTGAAAAGGGTGTGCAAGATTTCTTTTTGTGGGTTTTTTAGCTTGCTTTAGCAAGTACATGTACATGCACTGCAAGTCGCTAGTCTAGTGACAGCTGTTGGCTGCTGTAAGTGCCCTTGAGTGAGTTTTTTTAAGGGAAACTTGTATATAACTTAAACTCATGTACAAGCTTGAAAAAGTTCAGCCAAACTCCATAATTTTTCATGTTTGAGCTCGTTGTGCCTCCTTGATGGTTTTTGTTGCAGTTTTTGCCCCCACCTTGCCTACTCTACGTGTAGTCGTGTCGGGACAGCTCTCTGTTCGCATCAATTTTGCATGTAGCGGCATGTAGATTCAAATTTGGTGATCTTCAGATTTCTCGCCATTCATTTTTCAAGATTTCTCTCAAGCTTTAAAGTGCCCCAATTGGAGTTGTGCTCTTCAGGTTACGACTAGTTCTCTGCAGGGTTATGGCTATGGCAGCCTAGTGGCAAATTGTGTACAGGCAGATTGGGAGGGCATGTATGTATGAATTGTAGAATTGATGTTGAAGTTGTGGGTTTGTGATGTTCAATGGTGAAAGGGGAGGCCCTTTTCTTCATATGCATTGATCGGCGTGTGTTGTAAATCCATGCTTTGGTAGGGTTTTGCTCCTATGTGACATAGTCTCTTGGGTGGGCAAGGCCAGTAAATTCCCAAGGGGACTACTCTTGTTGGATTTGTGGTGTTTCAAAGGGGTTTTCCAAATCTTTTGGTGTTGTTGTAGTGTTTTTTCAACGCTCTTGGGTGACATCGCTATAGAGGTGTTCCGGTTTGCTTGTTTCCCAACACTATTAATCATGGGCGACCAGCGAAGGCCGGGAGCCCTGATCACTGAATATGGGAATGGTCAATAGGCGACCAGTCCTGGCCGTCAATGGTCGAGGGGAGGGGGCCAACGAGTTGAACAGGTCAACGCAGATTCCACCAGTTGACCTTGTCAGGATTCTCGTTAATTATGGGCGTCTGACGAAGGCCGAGAGCCTTGATTACGGGAATGATTAGTAGGCGACCATTCCCGTCAGTCAATGGTCGAGGCCGGAGGGGGCCAACGAGCTGAGCAGGTCAATGCAGATTCCACTAGTTGACCTTGTCAGGATTCCACACATTTGGAAATTTTGTGAGCTCAGCTGGACAATCATGATTGGCTTGTAGAGTCTATCATTCCATGAGTTGAGATCGCATGCATTTGACAGCTGGAGTGATTATTCTAGGAAAGAATTGATAGCAAATGGACAAAACAGATTCTGTGTTGGGCGACTCTCCACACTAAACCCCACGGGGTATTAATGAGGGCAAAGCGGTGGGATCAACGATTGTTGATCCTCTGCGGGAATCTCGAGACGTAGGGACGCTCAAAAAAAATGGGGTGCCAATTTCGCGCCCCCCAATCTTGAACCCACGACCTCCCCGTTGCGAAGCTAATGCTCTAACCACTTCACATGCGCATAGTGTGAAACCCATGGTGAAAAAAAGCTTGATAAGTAAACTTGGACGTGTTCCCCCTATCCGAGTTTACAAAATCCATCCTAGTTTATTTTTTCTGAAATCAGACAAGCCTGCGTGTTTCGTGCTTCCCGCCTCAAGTTTAGCGCCGTGGATCTCATGGTTCAGGCTTCATTGAAGACCCCATGCCTTTTAGTATTGAGAGCTCCCGACCCTCGACCTTGATGGTTGACCACTTGTTCATATAAAGAAAAAATGTTATATTATCCTGTTATGATTGAAATGTTGTGAGTCCAAGGGAAGGCAAACAAAAAGTGGATGTTCAGTCCGCCCACACTGACCGAAAGTCTAAGGCAGCTTCTAAGGTGGCAAGTGTGACATATGTAAATGTAAAATGAGTGCAACCAAAGGACATATCTAATTCAAAAATTTATTACCTCTTAAATCTTACCCATTTATTTTTATGGGAATCTATGGAGATGCCCTCAAGGCAAAGAGAGACACACCGTGTGTGAGGGCAACAGAGAGCGTGTGTGGCCCATGTGTCCATGTTTTGCTTACGATCAACACACAGGGCGACAGTATCTGCGTTTTTTTGCCGAGCAAGGGAGGCAGGACGACCTGCTTTAGACTAAGGCAGAAAAGGGTGTGTTGTACGTTTTGCAAGGGAGGCAAGACGACCTTCACAGTAGGGTAGAGGAGGGTGTTGTGTGCGCTCTTTGCCGAGCAACGTGGGCGAGAACGTTGCATGGCGAAAGAGGGGGGTGGTCGTAGGTGGTGGCAAAGAGAGAGAGAGAGAGAGAGAGAGAGAGAGAGAGAGAGAGAGAGGGGGGGGGGGGGGGGGGGGGGGGGGGGGGGGGGATGATGGCGACACATTAACATAACATCAATAGCATAACATATGCCTTCTAAGACCAGAGGGGATTGGACTATGGCACTCTCCACCCAAGCTCGTTGTATAGAGACTCATAGCTTGCTAAAATATAGCACCCCTTCATCGCATGTCCGTCCTAGCCATTGGCCTACCCGGTCTTACCCTATGCATGACATTACACCCCTCCTTGGAGAATCGTTTTCATCCCTGAAAACAAAAGTGGTGATACACTACTAGCACGATTTGGCACTAGGAACGCTTTTTGTGTCGCAAAAGGGATAAAAACAGTGTCACTACCAGTATCGCTATAGAACCGTAGCATAAGTGACGTCAATAGCAACATCAAAACATCGTATAAGCGTCAAAAAAGGGCGTCGCATAACCCTTTCTTATGCGACGTAAATAATAACCATTTTTTACATCGTTTAAGCGACGTACTATAAAATATGTCGCTAAAGTAAAGTTATTCTATTTTTTTCAGCACATATTTGTCGGGCTCCCAAGAAACGACCATATATGTGCTTACTTATAACCAAGGCTCTCTCTCTCTGTCTCTCTCTCTCTCTCTCTCTCACACACACACACACACATAAGGTTCTCGTCGGATAGATATTTAAGGTCTCTTGGGATAGTTTCCTACGATGTTAAAATCATATTCTTCTTCTTATTCCTTCCTCTCTCTCTCTCTCTCTCTCTCTCTCTCTCTCTCTCTCTCTCTCTCTCTCTCTCTCTCTCTCTCTCGCACACACACACACACACACACACACACACACAACAACAAGATTTGAAGCGAAAAGTAAACACTTTAGAGCGTTGTACATACACTACAACAAAAAGACAACCGGTAAATTTATGCAAACACAAAATCAAAAGTATGAATAATCACGGTATGGTCTTTTCTCCCTTGATTTTATGCATTACACAAAAACGATTAAAATAAACTGAAAATGAATAAAAAAGCTTGACTCGATTTTGAATCATCACAGTATGGTCTTTTCTTCCTTGATACTATGCGACTACACAAAAACGATTGAAAAAACTAAAAATGAATGAAAAAACATGACAGTATAGACAGAAATAATCGAAACAAATTGCATGTTAATGAAAAATTTTAACAATACTATACTACAAGTAGACTAGAACTATCTGAAGCAAACTGAATATATAGATCATCAATGTACGTATATATACAATGTCAACACCCAAACATGATTATCTATCTAAATGCCGCTACGGCTATGTATTAGTGTCGGACTCGTCCAAATGATCCTTCTGTCCCCCAGCATGTGAAGTTTGTTCCCTATGCAGCTCGTGCCCGGTCCTCGTCTATCCTCCTACTCTCCTCCTCCTCTCTCGCAACAAGCTCTACATCTCTCTCGTCGTGAGCCTCCTGCATTCATAAAAGTTAAATTAAATCGGTTAACAAATAAAAATTAATTTAAAAATAATTTAAATTCAAACGGATAACTCAAAGTTACAAATGTTACTCACAAAAAAATGTGATGATGGAAGGCTATGTTGCAAGGCTTTGTATCCATGGTATGTCACCATCTCAATTTCTGCTGGAGTACTCGGAGGTCGATCGTAATCTTTAGTCTGTACAAAACAGATCCAAAGTTTTGGGTTGTTCTTGTTCACATTATTCTAAAAACTACTTACAAAAGTGGTTATGAAACCATTCTTGTCCATGCGACCCAAGTGGGACGTGTGGTCGCTCACCACTCTAGCCTGAGTTGCCTCCTACATTGCATTCGTTGAAAATACAATGATATTAAAGTTACATTAAAAAGGTGAATACATAAGTAATTTAAATAAAAATTCAAATTGTAAATTGACATACTTCCACTACAAGAGGTTATGTGCACTTGTGATGGCTGTAGCGACGAAAATACAATGGGTTTTTTTACCCCCCGGCGTCGTAAACGCATCGCTAAAGGCGTCGCAACGAGAACATCGTTATATGTGTCTCTATATAGTGAGGCTTATGGCGATACATACAGTATACAACTTAGCGACGATCATAGCGACGCTGCAAAGCCTTAAATAGATATGCCTATAGCGACACCCGAGAGTAAAAATTTTTGGGTGGCAGGGCATTCATCCATCAACCATATTGACCATTGTTTCCAGAATAAAGATGCAAAAATGACAAAAGTATTTCGATGAAAGTGAAGTGACAAAATTATACACATCATAGACAAAATCACTTGATTGTTAAGCTTTGACCAAAATGTAATAGTTATAACACAATTATCATTATTGAGAAAATACGTCGTTGACCAATGGTTACAAAAATGACGTTCACACGTCATCTAAGTTATACATGCTATGACAAAAAAAAATTAGTGCTATCTGGCTACGGCTAGATTGACGTTGTCTAATTTAATTAGACGTCTCATTGCGTCCAAGCAGCGTATCAGTCGGATTTTGCGAAAAAAAACAACAAGACATTTTGTAAGTGTAAACATATAATTACAAAACAATCTATTTTTTAGCTTATCATTAAAATACACAAAATGTAAGAGAGTAAAGTTAAATATTAACCATGCCAGAGCGAGAACTGAGAATGTCCATAAGGGTATTTAAGCCCTTTCTGTCCACATACTTGTGCTCGTACGGTGTGGGTCACGTCCTGTCATCGACCACTGTTCAAAACATACAAAGAATAAATTATGTTAGAATTTAAAAGTACAATTATCCATAACTACCAAACCTAAAGGGCAATGGAAAAACACTTACAAAGTCAGCCACAAATGATGCCCACCCGCCGCTCCCCAAGTGGTGCAAGCTCCTTGCCTCTACTCACGCTTTGGCTACCTCCTTTTGTGCTTCCACTTGTCAGGATTCTCGCGTGTTGCTCCCCTTGCATTATTCCAATCTTCTTTGGCTAACCAATCTGGCATGTTCCACCCATGCTTTAGTGCTTTTTGCACTTTACAATGCTTGTGCTTGTAGTATTCGCGCAACTGCACCTTCATTTGGTCTTTATTGAAGCGCTCATCCCAATTTGATACAGGAAACTCGTCATATAGCATGCTGATGACTCTGTCTTTTAATTCATTTGGCACTTCATTCCAGGTGTTTAGTATGTAGTGTCAAAACACCTGAGAGCAAAGACCGCGCATGCGCAAGATCACCTTTTTGCCATCGTCATCCAAGATGATGTTGCCGCTGACGATCAAGTACGGCAAGCCCTCTCGCCTGTGACACATGAACCTGGGTGTCTTGACAGGGGTCTTGAGTGGCGTCTCAATGAGGGTACGGACGACAGGTGTCTCCACTGGAGTGTGGGTCTTGAAGCAAGGAGTGTCGACTGGGGTGACTCCCAGAGGAGTAGCGAGTGGTGTGTAACTAGGAACAGCTGATAGTCGCACAAAACCTGGAGTAGAGGGCGATACCGTGGTTGGTGTGGGGGCGGGCAAAGAAGTGAAAGGTAAGGAATCTCGTCGACTATGAGATGGTGTCGAAGCATCAGCGATAGCATCTCCACAACAACCGTCGTCACCACCACTAGAGCGTCGGTGCCTAGAAGAGTGTGTAGATCGTCTAGTCGATACCAAACTCTCGAAGTGCGTTGATTGCTCCGAAGCAGAGGGAGACGTTGAAGGAGTGGAACGATGCGATGATGCTCCAGAGCGATGATGCTCCTCGTACCACCTCCTCTGCTTGAGGTCCAAGGAAGAAAGAAGCAGTTCATCATCCATACTTGCATTAAATACACGAACATTAAATCTTAATGATGAATGGATAAGAAAATGTGAACAACTTATAATTTGATTAATCACAATTTAAATTTCACAAGTATAGAATATAGACAAGAATGGAAAAACATCTATGTGAATACAATATATATTATAAACAGAAGAAAAATTGCTCAGATACAATGTTTATGGCTCTAAAAAGTCTCTCTCTCATCCTTGCATAACTCAGCATAACTCCCTATGTCTATATAGAGCTCTTCATTTAGGCAGATGTCCTTTGTTTCATTTTGTAGGTCCTCTGCATGCATCCCGTAGAGAGTAGCACCGCCAGGCTTGTTTGGCACCACCTCAGCGGCTTCCCAATCAGCAATCTCTCCGATCTTCTTCATTAATGCCACTGTGATTGGCACATTGTAGCCCTCATACGTCCATGCACTACGAGGGGCTACCCCTATGACATACCACCAGTTTGGTGCAGACTTTGTATGAAATACCACCTACAAGATCCACATAACTTATATGATTGCTTCCAAACGACCAGTCCTCTAAAGTTGGATGTTAAATATTTACAGCCTTACTTGTTTACAATGCTCGGGTAGTATGACGGTGTCTCAAAGGTCAGTCCATTTTTTGGTTGTATCCACCTTAAGGAAACATGACTCTCCTCTGTGCACAGTAGCGTTCCTACCCTCCATGTTTATCTTGAACCATTGCACATCGAACAAATCCACAAAAAATCCTCTATAAGTGATCCTCAAAATCTCTTGTAGCGTGTCGAAGTAAGTGAGTTCCACCACCACAGGATCTGCATCAGAGGACAGTTGTAGACTAGATTGTTCGAATTTTGCCATGATTCACAATCTTGAGTAAAACGCTTTTTGTCGATCCGTTCCATCCTAAAATATCAACCTTTACACCATGCTGCCGTGTATGACTTATACTACAACCAACAAAGATTATGAGTGACTATCCAAACATCTAGAAAGCCATGAGTCGTACATTGCAAACTTACCTTGGCCGTGCAACCCCAAGAGTACTCCCACTCCTCCTCAGTCACTTGTTTTCCACACAGTTGTGCGCTTTTCAATTGGTTGTGCAGCCATCTTAAGTTCATGAATGTTGGTAGGCTCTCAAGACCCATTGGATAATACATCAGTGGTCGTCTTCCCCGTCTCCACTCAATTCGTGCCCATTGTCGCTCGTGCTTTGCATCCTCGTATTGTGAAATCCACTTTTGTATCACTGGATTGTGAAGCATGCAAAATTGATTCATCTTAGCCTCTAGATCTTCCGTCATTTTTTTTCAACACCGAGATTGCACATGACAATCCCACATATGTGCTCATCATCTATGGTTCGCCATAGCGTGTCTCGGGTACAATCAAATCCCTCTAGCCACTCTTTAATGTAAACCAGGGACTCTGATACTATCCAACCTTCTGCCATGCTACCCTCCAGATGTGCCTTCTAACGCACATATTCCTTGAGCGTTTTCATGAAACGTTCTAAAAAGAAAATCCACCTAGAATGCATTGTGCCTGCTATTTTCACCTCATCAACTATGTGAACAAGAAGATGCATTTGAATCGTTAGCATGGTAGTAGGAAAGTGTTTCTCAAACATGCATACAACCTTCGTAGCATTTAGCTTGGCAGATGGTATGGAACCTGCATGGATCTCCTTTTGGGAGATCCATTGCACCAACTTCGCAAGTTTGTAGACTGTGGTCCGGACGTCAGGAGACAAACAACCCTCAATGGCCACCGATAAAATAAACTGCAAAACACATCTAGCAATGGTATTAAAGTACATACACGGATATGCTACACAATTTCCACTATAATACTCCACTTCAAACATACCTGACACATTTTATGCCAATCGTATGACTTCAAACCAGTAAGCTTCCCTTCTTTAGTGAAACATGTTCAGAGTGAGTGCATTACGCTAGTGGACATCCGCACGGATCGAATGATCTCTTTTCTTTGCGTTCTTGGCCTCCTGTCAAAATCCATGGTGCTTTAGGTAGTTTTATCGATCCATCAAGTGATGTCTACGGCCAGTACTGCTCCATACGATCCACATTTCTAAGGTCCATTCTTGCCTCCACAGTATCTTCCTTGCCGATGAGATGGTCCTACAACAGATTACCCACATTCTTGAATATGTGCATTGGATTAAGCAAGTGATTGATCATGAGTTTGGGCCAATATGATAACTGGTACCATAGAGAGAGTCTCTTCATCCCTGGGGACAAACCGTCATCACACATCCCCTTTTGCTCTAATCATGCTCGAGCAAACATCCTCGGTGGCTCTCTTCCCAAAAAACCTTTGCGTAACTCGTGATTCTCTGGCAGATGCACTTGATGACTTTTGTAGATTTTCTTCTTCAGTGAGGGCGCGACGTGCATTAAGTTTACGTCCACATGTGACACACGCTCTGTATCTGCTTGTTTGAAGCCCTGCATGTATACACATGACAATAGATAAGCTTGATAAAAACAAAGGTTTATAGTGTTTGAGTTTGACTATAACTCACTTGAGAATTTTGTTAGTCCAGGATAGTCATGCATGGTCCACATTAGAAGGAGTATGATCAAAGCATCGTATCGACATGTGTGTCGGCTCATATCCACCACTTGTATCCCAATCCACAATTATTGTAGCTCTTCCAATAGTGAACGAAGATACACATCCATATTCTTCACTTTATACCGTTCCGGCACAATCAAGATTAGAAACAGGAACCCCTTCTTGGTAGTCAACCACGGAGAAATGTTGTAGTTGACGATGACAACTGGCCATACACTGTAAGATGTTGACCTCTGACCAAATGGATTTACACAATCTATAGCCAGGCCGAGACTCAAATTTCTAGCTTCTCTGGCAAAATCTAGCCATGTGTCGTCTATATGCTTCTAGGTCCCGCAATCTCTGCAGGAATCCACAGAACACTATCCAAAGATCTATTCTCCTCGTGCCATGATGCTAGGGCGGCCATGGACTTACATTCGAAAAGTTGGTTGATGCGAGGCAACAAAGGAAAGTGTCACAAAATCTTCTATAGAATTTTTTGTAAGTGGAGATCTACTCGATATCTCTTGGAATCACATTTTCGAACACTTCTCCATGTCTATGTGTTCCCCTCTGAAAAGAATGCAGTCGTTAGGACAAGCATGAATAGACTTGTATTCCATCCGCAAGTTTTTCAAAATCTTTCTTGCTTCCTCTCTTAAATCTGGCATCACATTATCAGCTTACAACATGTGCTCTTTGAGCAATCTACACAGCGAAAAAATATGGTACACTTGTGTAAGTAATCTATCGGATCATTATATATTTAGAGTTTTTTATTGAAGTAAACACATTGTGATAGATCACCTAAAAAGTGTTGTGACGCTAGTGTCACTCCATCCAAACTTAGCTTGCATGTTGAGAAGAACCAGGAGCGCCTTCAAATTTAGACACACGTGCATTCTTAGATAAGACTTTCTGAGTCCATGATCGTCTCTATCATTTCATCGATCTTGGTCTCAAACATAGCCTTGTTGGGAATGTGGTATGTATGATCACCCTCTGAGCTGTAAGAGGCGACATCTTGTGGACTCACGTATGCTGCTTGACCAAAGCACCTACGAACATGTCTATTGGGTTTCAAGATTGCTGCATGTTGACCAGCGTGCGTCACAGTCTGACGAGTTGTAATTGGCAACAACTCCATCTATAATGGATGGGTCAAACTCACTAAATTTTTTAATGTGCTGCAAAGAAACGCATCTTGTCCGTCGCACAGCATGTTTGCATTGATTACAAGGACATAAGATCTTGTTGAGAGATAGGCGTGTCGGTTGGACGGCCCCACATCGTCGTCACTATTCATAATGAATGTAAAAACCTTATAATCTGAACATAAATTTAATCTTCTATTGGGATCCTCTGTCTCTTATCTCTCTCTCTCTCTCTCTCTCTCTCTCTCTCTCTCTCTCTCTCTCTCTCTCTCTCTCTCTCTCTCTCTCTCAATCAAGAAACTATAGATCACACTATAAACTACCTCAAATTCTCTAGCCATGTTCGATCCCCACACACCTCAATCTAGAGGTTCACGGAGATCAGAACCACCGGGTTATAATCTCGTCTTTATTGGTCATGCCTATATTTATGGGTACAAGAAATCTACACCCGCATCTACATGACAATGCATGTAGTGGACAAAACCCCTTTGCCTCTTCTTTAGTTGTAGCAATTAACAGCAACTTAACATCTCCATTATGAGTATCAAGTCGTTGAAAGCTTTCCAACTTAATGCCGCATCCGGGGAGAGGAAGAGAGGGATTACTGAACCTAACTCTAAATTTAAACTGCAATCTTGAAGCTAAACTTTAATATAAAAACTAAATCCAAAATCTATTCTTAAATCTGACATAATCTCTCTCTCTCTCTCTCTCTCTCTCTCTCTCTCTCTCTCTCTCTCTCTCTCTCTCCCTCTCTCCCTCTCTCCCCCGACATGCACGCATATACACAAAACAAAAATGTAAATTTTTCCAATGAAAATTGCTCTTGCTACTCGTCCGCTTCAACTACTCTAATTTCTACTCAGCATTGTGAGTGCTCCCTGCCTGCCTCTCTCTCTCTCTCTCTCTCTCTCTCTCTCTCTCTCTCTCACACACACACACACACACACACACACACACACACACACAAGCCAACTTGATATGTTGTGAAAGTCCTGAGTTATCTGCTTTCCTCTTCCATCATTCAAGCTCAACAGAAGAAGAACGCTTTCAGCCAGCTAGTGTTGTTGCCTACCCTTTGAACATTCCAAAGCTAACTATCTTCGAATATGTTTTAGCTCTACAAAAAAGAGAGAGATGATTGGGCCTCTGCTTTAGCTCTAAACCTTAAATCTTGAGTTAAATCCTAAACCTAACCACAAAGCCCTTATATTAAATCTAGACCTAAACTCTAATTTAAATATAAAAACTAAATCTTAAAACTATATTGACTCTCTCTCTATCTCTCTTTATCTATATATGTCATAGTAGGTGTATTTACAAAGACATCCATTGATGATGCTCGTCCCCGATCGATGCACTATTTTCTTGGACAATGCAGACAATATATTAGATCCATAAGGAGTTTATAGGATTGGTCTCATAAACCATTTTAATATTTTTGAAGACTTTTAATATAACATTTCTTTTGATATTCTCTCTCTCTCTCTCTCTCTCTCTCTCTCTCTCTCTCTCTCTCTCTCTCTCTCTCTCTCATACAATGTGTGTGTGTTTGGGAGAGAGAGAAAGAGGGGAAGGGAACATGAGAGGGAAGGAGCATACCTGGATCTCCTTCCTCTCCTCGTGTGTGTGTGTGTGTGTGTGTGTGTGTGTGTGTGTGTGTGTGTGTGTGTGTGGAGAGAGAGAGAGAGAGAGAGAGAGAGAGAGCGGCACAGGTATACCTATTTCGCTAGAGTGTCGAAAGTCAAATCTAAGATCTCAATTTTTTTTGGCGCTCTCGGATTAATTTTTTTACCCGGTCAACGTCGCTATGCAACAAATAAAATAGCGACCCTCATAGCGATACCGTGGATTTTCACATTTGGGAGTCGCACTGCTAGTGTTGCTAATATGAAGGACCTCTTGTAGTGTTTTTGTCACGAGAATGCTACCCGCAATCGTATCTCCTGTCAAAAGTGGGTCCATGACTCCTCATGGAATCCCGGACGTCTCTTATTTTTAAGGACCATAGCATACTGTATGTTTGTATTTACAACAAGAGAAAACAATGTACGTTTTTATGTAAAAATGTATGTATGTATGTACGTACACACACACACATATATATGTACGTACACACACACGTATATGTATGTATGTAAGTATATATGTATGTCTATGCATGTATGTATCTATGTACATACATACATACATACACACACACTAGTACTTTAGTCAAATCAAACTTAATTATTCTTTTTAATACAGATTCAAATTCCTCTCGTACTCCATCGCCTCCATATTATAGTCATGGAAACCATTCTCATACGATGGGACATGAAGAGCCTTTAAAGAAAGCACCTTCGGTATATTACGAAGAAGATCGGATTCTATGTTGGTGCGATAGATGTCGAGCCTTACATCAAGGGCCACGATGTCAATGTCGTTCAATGAGGTGAATTAGGGTGTTTATGCTCATGCACCAATGCTCGCACACCGAGATCAATCTATGGTTAGTATTCTTTCTTTTAAGTTATATTTATTTAAATTCTTATAGTTAATTGTGTCAATAATAAATAATATTTCACATGTAGGGACATGCATCTATAGTTGATGATGAGGATACCATCTATGATCAAGCTACTCGTCATTCTCACACACGACATGATCATGCAATCCAATAATTGCAATGGACGTCTTACGACAACCTTTGCCTCTCGGCCTTGAAAGCAGGACTCATGGAGATTATGCATTTCCCAATTGTTTAGTGTCTTTAATACAAATTGTATAATCGGAGACACTATGGGGGGTGGCATGGAAGATCTCTTCCTAGAGATAGAGAGGTTTTTAGTTTTTGGGATGCCCGTTACATGATAGCTCCTTCTAGCCTTCTGAATGGAGGACATGGCCTATTCATTGCACAAAATCTACAAATCCCACCACATTCCAAGGTGACCCTTATGTGATTTTGTGGACCCATATATGGATGGGGCCCTTGACATCAGTTGTGGCACTACACCCATAGCATGACCACTTATGGTTTTTGTTTTGATGTAGCATCCCTTTTTGATAGAGACATTACCCATGTAGAAAGTCAAAAGACTTTATGTAGATGGCAGACCATATACACATGGAAACATAGACAGCTTAATAGTGGTTGGGGAAGGAATGCACGAGCCAATTGCACATTTGTGGAATGCAAAAATGGACATAAACCAAAATACATGAGTAGAGATGTTCCAAGCTACATTCTTGTAAATACCATCAGATCATTACGTGTGTTGGTGATGAACTATTAGTGAATTATGAATTTTGTAGGCCAGAAAGGGCACCTCCACATCGAGATTGATGATGTAAAAGTATATACAAAATTTATGCGTCTATATTTGATACTAGTTGGTTTTTTTGCTTAATCAATTTGTTTCCTTCATAAATGTTAAGTATGTTTACCAAATATGAAGTTTGATTTTTGTATATAGAATGCTTATAATTATGTCTATGTGATAGATTTTAGAGGATGATGTTGAAAATGATGTGCGTCTACCTTCTCATGGCATTTCACGTATGTCAATTGAGTGTATGAAAGTCCAGAGATTAAAGAAACTATATGGTTCGCATTTTGACAAAGGGATGATGTTTTCGATGGCGATGATGGCATGGATGATGGCACTTCTCAAATCCTCTTGTCATCGATGGCTTCTTCTTCAGAAAGGGATGAATATTTCATCCACAAGTTTGATGGTAGCAACCTCACCATGTGGAAAGAGCACATGAAGAATGTTTTGACTAAAAAAGATCTATCAGAACTGTTGAAAGAGCGTGTAGAGGGTGATGCCTATACGTAGGCTCAGCGGGAGCTTTTGGATGTGAAAACCATGGCTACAATACCTCTACATCTAGCCAAGTCAGTGTTCTTCACTATCATAGGGAAGACAATAGCCAAGGCTCCATGGGATAACTGATGTTCAGCATGGGAGACAAAAAGTGCATCCAACAAAGTTTTTTCTCATGAAAAAGCTTTTGAAGCTCAACATGAAAGAAGGTAGCACAATTTTTGGACACTTAAATGAGTTCCAACTCCTTGTTTAGTCAATTGACATCTCAGGGCTTTAGTGAGTTTGACAACGAACTCAAGTCTATTTTCCTGTTATGCTCTCTACCCAGTTCATGGGACATACGTTGCACATCCATTAGCAATTCATCTCCAAGTGGCAAGTTAGTGTTCAATGATGTCACAAGTTCCTTGCTCACTGAGGAGATTAGACGTCAATCTCTTGATGCGAGTGGGCATGGTGATGCGTATGTGGCAAGTGGCAATCGTGACAAGCAAAAGCAGTGTGGTTGTAGTCAGTGTCATGCAGTGTGATAAGGGCAAAGAGAAAGTGCACTCTGACAAACCCAAAAGCAGCGTGAAAATTAAAGAGATTAATCTAGTTGAGTATCCACCCATTGGGATAGTTTCTGACGTGCCAAATGATGTGTTGATTTTCACATTGGATTTGAGTCCTTATGCATTGTTAGCTCTTAACGAGCGTTGTGCGCAAAATTGGATTGTGTACTCAAGTGCTAGCTTTCACGTAACTCCTCACAAGGAGTGGTTTTCTACATACACTGCCACACATGGCATGGTGAAGCTAGGCAATTCTTATGAGCTTGATATATGCGGTGTGAACAACATCAAGTTTTCTACGTGTAATGGCAGTGACTTTATGTTGCACAACGTCAGACATGTACCCAAATTGACAAAGATTTTGATGTCTGTTGGATAGATGGATGATTTGGGTTACACTACCATATTTTCTCATCGTTCTTGGATTATCAAGAAGGGTAATTTGGTCATGCTTAAAGGCCAGAGGTCTAGCTCATTGTACTCAGTTTATGTCTCTTCTATGAAAGAGACTTCTATATGTGTAGTCAAACTGCCATCTACAGAGTTGTGGCATAGCCGGCTAGGTTATATGATGCAGAAGGGAATTAAAGTCTTGTAGCATTTCTGACTATATCCATGTGTTAGATTACTCTAACTTCTCTTTATGTGAGCATTACATCTGTGGCAAACAGATTAGGTTGACATCAGCGCCTTTGGACAAGGAGTTAGGGAGTCCTCTAGATCTCATTTAGAGTGACTTGTGTGGACCTATGCGAGTCAAGTCTCTAGGGGGAACATTATACTTCCTGACATTCATAGATGACTCTACTAGAAAGGTGTGAGTTTATCTCTTGAAGCAAAAGAGCAACATCTTTAGAGTTTTTCAGAAGTTCTTAGCACTGGTAGAGAATCCATAGGGTAGAAAGCTTAAAGCTTTGTGCAGTGACAATGGAAGCGAGTACATCTCCTCTGAGTTCAAGGACTTTTGCAGTAAACGCAGCATTAGAATACAGCTTACCATTCCTTACACACTCGCCCAAAATGGGGTGTCTAAGAGAATGAATAGAAACAGTCAAAAACGTGTCACTTCTATGTTGTCTATGGCCAACTTACCTCAAGAATTTTGGGGAGAACCTATTATGGCAACTGATTACTTGATCAATGGATCACCTAGTACACCACTAAAGTACAATATTCCGTAGGAGATGTGGATGGGCAAAGATCCCAATTATGACAAGTTACGTGTATTTGGGTGTGAGGCATTCTCACATGTGCCAAAAGAGCTTACACAAAAGCTAGACCCCAAATCCCGCAAATGCATCTTCATTGGATATGGTGTGGATGGAGAGATGGGATATCGTCTCTCGCACCCGAAATCTACGAAGGTTATATGCATCTCACATGTGATATTCAATGCGTCTAAGATGCATAGAAATCCAAGGAAATACATTCAGTATTGCACAGTACGGTTTAAGGATGTTTCCTCAACGTCAGTTACACAGGATGTTGGACATGCTAGTGATGCACCTTCCACTAGTACACACACACACACACACATTTTTCTCCAGAGAGAGCAGAATCTAGCAGTTAGGAACTTTGGATATCTACTCGTGCATCTGGTGCACGTGAGGGTTTTGAGCCAAGATTGGACTACTTGCTAGTCACTAAGTGCAGTGAACCCACGTGCTACAAAGAGTCCATTCAAATAGATGATAGCGTGAAGTGGGAAGAGGCTATGTAATGTGTCCCTTTAAAAATTGAGAGAAAGAAAGCATTTCCTTTCAAATGTTGTTTCCCAATAAAAGCAGCATGTATCCCTTTAAGAAAGAAAGAATTTCCTTTCAAATTCAAATGCTATTTCCCAATTTTGATTTGTTTTTTTTTCATGCTTAAAAAGACTTTAAATAACAAAGGATTAAAGAGTATTCATAGGAGTTTGATCCATAGGATAAGGGGCTAGTAATGGTGTGACTATGTGAGAAGAGACAGATGTAGACTAAATAATGAATTTAGAGAGCATCAATTCTTCTGCAAGCAAGTGGGTGTGGTGGGATCCTTACATGATTGCATTCCACTTTCTCATTGGCTAGCGCATGGGCTGGATCTCATGTGGCGCTCTTGTCCGTGTATCACCCTTATCAATCTTGTGTTGGAAGCCCTTTTTTAAACAAAGGGAAACTTGTTTCACTGCCACACTCATTGTCAGAGATGCAATAGATCCTCAATTTTTTGCTACAACTCAACCTTAACACCATCTATGTTCCGCACTAGAGAGAAGTCAAAACCCTGCAACAATAAAAAAACGTGTTGGCTTAAAGGTTCTTAAACTGGAGGGTTTTACCCTAGTTTTTTAGAACAAAGGATTGAAGAGTATTTATAAGAGTTTGATCCATAATGTGAAGTATTATTTTGATTATTTTTTTTAATACTTTCACTTGTAAAGAGTCCTTTTATTTAAAGACTCCACAAAGATTCATTTTATTCGATTATTAAATTAATTTATTATTCTCTAAGCTTATTAAATCTATCTTTTTTAATGAAAACGTTAATATATTCTTTTGTTTTAGTTTTTAGTGTGTGTTTTATTTTATTGCTTCTATTTTAATTTTTTTCATTTTATTTTGTTTTCAAGGAATAATGTGTAATTTGCATTTTTCACCTTAGTATTTAAGTGGAGCCTTTTCTAATATATAAATCATTCAAGATTATGGTGTGGTTCAATAGAGCCAATGAAAGACATTCAAAAAGGAATCGTTGTCCATTGCCACAAAAAGAAATTACACTTCTTTGGACCCACAAAAAATTAGCAACCCTTCCCTCCTCGGAAGAGCAATTCTACCATCCACTTTTTAGCACGAAATGTGGATCATTGTGATTGAATTGAATCCAACAGCTACATACTAAACAACACTACCACTACACTACAGCTCATTGGACGTCAAAATTGTACATAATAAATTTTATAGAACTAACTATGTCCCTTGTGAAAGAACAGACAAGTGGAAGAAAGAGTCCGATTTTTTCGTCGACTCTTGGGAATCTAACTTGTGTATGTATAATGTATGTATAATGAATAATACAATATATATTTTTATTTTCATTTTTTAAATTTATTTTGTTTTCAAATGATAATGTGCAATGTGCATCTTTCACCTTATTATTTGAGTGGAGCCTTTTTTAATATATAAACCATTTGTAATAATATATATTTAATGGATAATATAATTTTATTTTAAAACACAATATAGATTTCATGTGACTGTAGGCACTCATTTAAACTCACTTTCCAAAAAAATCTCATTCCCCCTTTAACTTAGCAAGCCTTCGTACCTCTTCCCCTTGTTATAAATGCATTGAAATATTATTTTGTTTTAATGTTTCAATGTATTTTTTATTTAGTTTTTTCATTCTATTTTGTTTTCAAATGATAATGTACAAGTGCACCTTTCACTTTATTATTTAAGTGAACCTTTTTTTAATATATAAACCATTCATAATGTATGTATAATGGATAATATAACGTATATTTTTATTTTCTTATTCTTTTTCATTTCATTTTGATAATGTGCAATGTGTATTTTTCACCTTATTATTTAAGAAAGAATTTTTTTAATATATAAATCGTTTATATTTATGTATGTGTAATGGATAATATAATTTTATATCAAAACACAACAAAAATTTCATATGATTGTAGACACTCATTTAAATATACTCTCTATAAATCTCATCCCAGCCTTAGCTAAGCAGGATTGCGTGTCACCTCACCTTGTTTACTTTTGCATAATGTGTTTTTGTTTTTCATTTCTTGGCATATTTAAATATACCTCAAAGAGCAACAATGAGGAAGATTTACAAATTTTTAGATCAAAATTGACATCTTTTTTTTTTTGCAAATCTCACAATATGTGAGAGAATATATTATAGAAAAGAAAAACTACATCTACACCATGCTCAATTCGAGCAATGGCCAAAAAAATACCGTTTCACTTCTTTTAACAAGTAGGCATAACCGACGACACAAACTGAAACCAAGTTCATGTTACCATATACATGTGGTAGTGATGTGAGTGAACACACTAGGACGGGGCTTTTTTCCCTCTTTAGGACGTTTTTCCCCCCAAGCATTGTATATACGCCCATCACTCTAGGGCTATCTATCTTTCCATTGCACACTAAGTAACACACTCTCTATTGTGTGCCTCAAGCTTCCTTCGTCTTCTCCAAGCTGTGTGTGTTTCTCTGCAACCCTAATTCCAACAATTGCTATCAGAGCAGGTTACGTCCTCCCGGGCTTAGTCGCTAGCTGCTCCAGCACACGCCTGCTCACTTTCTCCGATTACAATGAGGTTTGGCGAGCGTTCGCACGTCGATAAATTTTTTGGGAGAACTCAAATAGCTCAGTCTGCTCAGATTTTTGATTTAGGCTCATTTCGGCCTCCGTTTCCACTATAGACAGGCCTGTACATGCAATTTTTTCAATTTGTGCAGAATTTCTGTCAGTGTCGTTTTCTGCATAACAGGTGCCTTACAGTCTTCTACAGTTTGTGCTATATAGCACGTGTTGTTCCCGCTCCGTTTCTCCTATTTTTGGGTTGTTTTCACATCAGGTGCAGCATTTACCATGGCTGACAAACAACAACACAGATGTGTTCAAAATGTTTGCTACTGAGAATAGGTTGGATGGGGACAATTACCCTATGTAGGCTTATATGATGCAACATGTTCTTGTGTCAAAGGGTGTCTCGAATATTGTGCAGGGCATTGATGTACGTCCTGGTTCTGATGATGTAGGCGATGTTGAGGATGTTGCAGGTCTTGCTGCAAGGATTGTTGCTATTAGAGTTGTTTTGCCTACGGCAGAACAATCTCGTTGGGATGTAAAGGATGTGCAGGCTCATGCATTGATTGCATTATCTGTGAAGCACACCATTGTTCCTCACATCCGTTCATCAAAATCTGCAAAACAAGCTTGGGATATTTTGGCTGGTCTTTATGCAAGTCGCAATGAGGCTAAAATTGCTTTGCTGCGTAAAGAGTTGGAGTCGAAGATTATGCATGAGGAAGATGATATGGAAACTTTCTTTGCTAGTGTCAAGGATATCAATGAGCAACTTATTTCTACAGGTGAAGTCATTTCAGACAGTTCCCTTGTGCAGACTATTCTTGATGCCTTACCAGATTCTTACCAGACTTTTGCTAGTACTTGGAGACTTATGACCCAAGGAAATCCATAAGTTGTCAAGTTTGATGCATTATGCACATTGCTGTTGCAAGAATCACTTTTCAAAAAAAAACAGGACTAGACAGTGTGCAGTTGAATAGGCTTTTATTGCTTATCAAAGAAAGGGTGGTAACAGCAATGCATTTGAAATAGCCCTTGAATCGTGCAGCAATTCGTCTAGAAATTCTGGTGATAAGGGCAAAAAGAAGATGCGTTGTCATTATTGTAAAGCTAATGATCACTTGATCAAGCAGTTCCTAAGTTGAAGGCCAAAGAGGCTAAGAAGAAAGAGGGTGGTTCAACAGCAAATGCTGGTTCCACTACAAATGCATCCATTGTTGAGTCTTCTGTGAAAGGAGACTATGTTGCTGATGTTGATGCAGAATGGGATTTTACCACAGAGTGTACTTACAATCCTGATTTCCATGATGCATGCTTATCAGTTGCTGCAAATTCACATCTGTGGTATTTTGATAGTGGTGCTACAAAACACATTACCTCACATCGTGATTTGTTTACCTCTCTCGAGTTTGTCCCTCATGGGAATTCAGTCACTTGTGCCAACAATGCCTCTTATCCGGTTTAGGGAGTTGGAAAGATTGTGCTTACTGCTGCAAATGGCAGTTTCTTCACACTTGTTGATGCACTTTATGTATCTGGGATCAAGAAGAATCTGTTGTCTGTATCCGCACTTGCTAGACTTGGACTTGTAGTCAAATTTGTGGATGACAGATGTACAGTTCATGATCTCAGTTTTGGTGCTGAAATTGTTGCATCTGGTCTTTTATGCCATGGGTTGTATAAGCTCACTTTGTATGACAAGTGTGGACAAAATTTTGCAAATAATGTTGCAGATTCAAGGGCTATTTCATATGCAAAACCTTGGCATGCACGTTTTGATCATCTAAATTTTGCCAGTTTGCTGCGTTTGCTGAAATCTGATATGGTTGCTTCTTTGCCGCCTCTTGAAGCACCTATCAAACATGTTTGTGAAGGCTGTATTTTGGGTAAAATGCAGCGTTCTAAGTTTCCAAAGGATGGTTCAGTTAGGGCCACATACAGGTTGCAGCTTGTGCATAGTGATGTGTGTGTGTCCATGCAAACTCCATCCTTGGGCAATTACCTGTACTTCGTGACTTTCATTGATGATTACTCCAGGCATCCATGGGTATTTTTGCGTAAGGCGAAGTCCGAAGTTTTTATGTGCTTCAAACAATTTCTGGCTATGGCTGAAAATGTCTCGAAATGTACTATGGGCACCCTCCATTCCAATCGAGGGGGGGAATGAATTTAATGCATTTTTGTCTAGTCGTGGGATAAAACACCAATGTACAGTGCCTTATACACCTCAGAAAAATGGTGTTGCTGAGAGGAAAAACAAGTCACTTACGAAAATGACACGATGTATGTCAAAAGTCAAGCTTTGCCGCATCCTTTTTGGCTTTAGGCGATCATGTGTGCCACATATGTACTAAACAGGTTTCCTATGAAAGCTTTGCAATCTATTTCTCCATATGAAGCATGGCATGATAGAAAGCCTTCTATTGAGCACATGCGTGTTTTTGACTGTTTTGCATATTGTTTGGTGCCACAAACACAGCGCAGAAAATTGGATGATAAGGCTGTCAAATGTATTTTTGTTGGTTATAGTGTTGAAAGCAAAGGTTACAGGTTGTATCATCTGCAAACAAAACGTATTCTGGTTTCACAGAATGTAGTGTTTGTGGAAGATTCTTTTCAGCCCTTGCTGTCATGTACTAGAGACAGTGATGTAAGCTCACGGGACATTTATGACACTTTGTTGCCTCTTTTCTGTGGTGGAAATACGAATGTAAGTTCCAATGAGGCAAATGTACAGCCTATGGGGGTTTCTGAAAATGTTGCAAATCATCCTATTACTAATGCAGATGTACATGATGTACTTGACGAGGAAGGGCTGAAAATGAGCAGCATGCTAGAGGTATGCCAAAATGGCTGGTGCACACTTTGCGTAACAGTAAATTGGATGCACCTTTCTCTAGTCAGACTCGCTCAAGCTCTCGCCATGCATCTTATGCATCAGATTGTTATGCTTTGGCTGTGTCTAGCTTACATGATGTTGAGGAGCCTCTGTCTTTTGATGAAGCACAGAATTCAAAAAATTGGATGGTTGCCTTGCAATTAGAATATGATGCACTTATAGAAAATGACACATGGACTTCATGTGACTTGCCTCCTGGCAAAAAGGCCATTGGTACGTTTATAAGTTGAAACGCAAGCCGGATGGTGAGATCGATCGCCATAAGGCTCGACTTGTTGCAAAGGGTTATGCATAACAAAAGGCATAGATTATGAAGAGACTTTTGCTCCCACTTGTCATATGACTACGGTGCATTTTCTATGTGCATTGGCAGCTCATTTTGGTTGGGTGTACATCAATCAGACATTGTTATTGCTTTCTTGAATGGTGACATATTTGAGGAAGTTTATGTAACGCAGCCTCGCGGTTTTTTCATAAAAGGACAAGAGGACAAAGTGTGCAGATGTAAGAAGGCTTTGTATAGGTTGAAGCAATCTCCTCGTCCTTGGTATGAGAAAGCTGACACTCATTTGGTCAAACGAAGCTTTCGTAACAGTCCAACAGAAAGCACATTGTATGTAAAGCGTGAGGGTGATGTACTTCTCATTGTGGTTCTTTATGTTGATGATTTCCTGATCACTTGACCAAATGAGAGACATATTGTTGAATTTAAGGCTGATTTGAATGCTACTTTCAAGATGAAAGATGTGGGACTTTTGCATCATTACTTGGGTACAGTTTAAGCAGTGTGATGGTGGTATTGCCTTGTGTCAAAAAAGTTACATAAAGACATTGCTATGTAAGTTTGGACTTGAGGATTCCAAACCTATTGCCACTCCCATGGAAATGGGTTTGAAGTTGAGTCTACATGATTCTGGCAATCCTATTGATGTCACTCTTTATCAAACTATTGTTGGCTGCCTCATTTATGTATGTAACACGAGGCCGGATATTCAGTTTGCAGTCTCACAGGTCAGCAGATTTATGCATAGCCCAAGGTCTAAGCATTGGCACGCTATCAAGACGATTTTCCGCTACCTTAGTGGCACTTTACATCTTGTATTATTTTATCCCAAGGGGGGATCATTGCCGCCAGACTTACATGCTTTTTCGGACTCAGATTGGGCTGATTGTTTTGACACGCGAGTGTCCACAAGTGGCTTTTGTTTCATGCTTGGCAGTTGATGTATATCATGGTTGAGCAAGAAGCAACCTACTGTGGCCATTTCGAGTTGTGAGGCTGAGTACAGGACACTCTTCACAACTATGGTTGAGTTTGTATGGCTCAGACGCCTTATGGCTGATTTGGGTGTTGGATAGGACACTGCCAACACTATCTACATTGACAGTTAGAACACATTAGCAGTTGCGAGGAACCCAGTTTTTCATGCTCGCACAAAGCACATTGAGGTGCATTACCACTATGTCAAGGAGAGGCTCTCAGCAGGAGAGATCAGCTTGGCTTATGTGCCAACACAGAACAACCTTGCAGATCTTTTCACAAAGGCATTGTCTCGTGAGAAGCTTGAAGCTTTCCACAAAGCTTTGGGCTTACTCCCCTTTGTGGACTGATCATGTCCTCAGGGCATGGCACTTCCCTTTACTCATGTGCCAGCTCTCGTTCACCGCATCACTCCAGGGGGGATTTGTTACCATATACATATGGTAATGATGTGTGTGAACACACTAGGACCGCCGGGGCATTTTTTTCCTCTTTAGGAGGTTTTTTCCCCCGAGCATTGTATATACGCCCATCACTCTAGGGCTATCTATCTTTCCATTGCACACTAAGTAACACACTCTCTATTGTGTGCCTTGAGTTTCCTTCGTCTTCTCCAAGCTGTGTGCGTTTCGCTGCTGTTGGGGTATAAAGCCCAATGTGGTCGCCCAGGTAAGTGAGCGAGCCGCCAGGTATGTACACATATTCTTTTGTAAAAACCTAATAAGAACTCACTATGCTCTACACATTACAGTAGAGCGAGTTCATCATATCGTCGTGCTCTTCTTCTCGCACTCTCTCTCGCGTCGCACTTCCGCTCGTACTCCTTCAACTGGTATCAGAGCTCAAATCGAGGCTCGGGGCAGCACTGCAGGATGCTAGAGTCACCAACTCAGATTGGAGTGAAATTCGACAGGCACAGACACGGCCCCAAGTCTTGTGGGCAAGCCCGTAGGGTTTGGTGTGCTCAGAATTTCATTCTGAGGTCATCTCGGCCACCATTCGGCTTCGACAAAGGTCTGCGCAGGCCATTTTCGACTACGTGGTCTCGACGGGTGCAGATCCGACTCTGCAAATTGGGGGTTTTCGGCCTACGACTGCAGGTGCTGAGGATATCGACACTCCCAGAGTGTTGATTTGTGGCTATCTACACATCGAAGGACCGCGCACAGTTCTTGGAGGCGTGTCACATACGACACGGGCGCATCTACACACAGACTGTAGGCGACATCCACTAGTTCATCAGGTAGCTTGTGTTTGCTGCTTGATATTCCAGATTTCATCCTGACATTGCAGGTACTTCCACATGGGATGTATTCTCAGAGATGATGTATGTTTGTTGAGGGTTTGCTAGCTGTGAGTCACGCAGCAAACAACCGCCGCAACGGTTACAGCATATAGTGGGAAATTTGTGGATGTATGACTTTGTGGGAAGTCTATGTACTGTCAGATTTACTGCAACCTTTGTTGAGGGTCGAGTGAGGTTTTATTGAGCTGGGGGATTCTCGAATGTTGAGATCCTTTCGGTGATACAGGTCTTGGAGCGATCCCTCGAGCACCCTTAGATAGGCAGCTAGGATGTATTGACTGTGAGTTAGACAGTTGGGATTGCATCTTTGCTTTACTTCCGTTGAGGCATTGTCGCAGTCTATGCTTATAGGACAGTGAGAGACAGTACAGGTGCAGGACAGGTTTACCCGCAGCTTACAGTGTCAGAGAGACAATGTTTTTTGAGCTGTTTTTTGGTCTGTTTTTTAGTACACCAGAGCCATTTTACAAAGGAGACTCTGCCGAAATTTATGCAGAATCTGAAGCTTTCTTGGTTCATTTGATAGGTTGATATTGGCTCAGAGGTCAGTTTACAGGGGAATTTCTACCGAATTTTTCCTAGGAAAGTAAACCACTGTGAAGCGTAGCTATTGCTGGATCACAGGACACTACTCTTTACAATATCAAGAAGCTAGATGGAACCAATTTCCCATTGTGGAAGAAGCAGATTTGGCACGTGTTGGTACAAAAGAAGCAGATAAAACCTATAAAGCTCAAGGGGATAAAACCAGAAGATATGGACGAAGATAAATGGAGCGAAATGGATGAATTGGCACTTTCTACCATTATGCTGACTTTGGCAGAAAGCGTTTACTTCAATGTAGCAGACGAGATGTCAGCTTATCAAGCATGGTTAAAGCTGAGTGATCTTTATGAGAAGCAGAGTGCGGCTTCACAGGTATACTGGCTTAAGAAGCTTGTTGACTTGAAGATGAAAGAAGGGACACCTATGTCCAATCATCTGAATGAATTCATTACAATCTATAGTCAGTTGTCAGCTCAAGGTGTCAAGTTTGATGAACCTGTTAGAGCTATGTTCCTGTTGATCACATTGCCGAAAAGTTGGGACACTTTTCGCACAGCTTTGAGTAATTCTGCACCTCCAGATGGTTTGAACATAGCAGGTGTAGAAGGAAGTCTGCTTACTGAAGAAACCAATAGAAAGACAATGGAAAAAGGCAAAGGAACAGCCTTAGTTGTCAGGGAAAGGACCAAAGAAAAGTACAAAGGTGGAAAGAGGAATCAGTCTCGTAGCAAGTCCCGCAATGCTAAAGGCAAGAGTGACATAGAATGCTACCATTGTGGCGAGAAGGGTCACATGAAAAGAGACTGCAGAGAATGGAAAGCAAAAAAAGGCAAAGAGAAAGCTGAAGACCATGGTGAGAAGAACAAGTCCTCAGTGAAGATTCAAGAAATAAATTTGACAAACACTGTTGCAGAGGATGACAGTCTAGTGTCAGGAGACATCTACTTCTTGAAGAATACAATGGACTCAGCTCTTCTTACAGCATCTGATGGAAATGCACTGAGTGACTGGATTATAGACTCAGGGGCATCACTTCATGTGTCTCCAAACAAGGAGTGGTTGACCTCTTATGTGACCACTAAAGATCATGTTCGGCTAGGCAATGGGCAGACATGTGAGATCTTAGGTGTTGAAGATGTTCAATTGAAGTTTCAGAATGGCTCTTCTTTCACGCTGAAGAATGTGAGACATGTTCCCGCAATTACAAAGAGCTTGATCAGCACAGGTTTACTTGATGATGCTCGCTACGTCACCACTTTTGGACAGAACATGTGGAAGATATCCAAGGGTTCTATGACAGTAGCACATGGAGTAAAGTCTGGAGGACTTTACATGATTTATGTATCAAATGTCTCTAAAAATGTAATCAATGTAACCGAGCAGCCGAACGTTTCTTTGTGGCATAGCCGGTTAGGACATATGTCCAAGGAGGGAATGGAAATCTTGTCTCGTTCTGGTTATTTTCCTGGCTTTTCATTTAATGATTTTGAATTCTGTGAACATTGTCTGTATGGTAAGCAAACACAACAGCCACATAAGCATAGAAGCAGTAGAAGAGATACACACTTGGCACTTGTTCATAGTGATTTGTGTGGACCTATGCCTAACCTATCTCTAGGGGGAGCTTCTTACTTTATGACATTTATAGATGATTACTCGAGGAAATTATGGGTTTACTTTCTCAAGCACAAGGATGAAGCGTTTAGTGTTTTCAAAACGTTTGTGACACTTGTGGAGAATCAGAGTGGCAAGAAGCTTAAATGCTTACGCACTGACAATGGTGGAGAGTATGTTTCAAAGGCCTTTCAGGACTTTTGTGAGTCAAAAGGTATAAAACGTGAACTTACTGCTCCTTACAATCCTCCTCAAAATGGTGCAGCTGAGAGGATGAATAGGACCATACAAGAGAAGGTCAGAAGTATGTTGTCTAATGCACAGCTGCGAAATGGGTTTTGGGCTGAAGCTGTATCAACAGCTGTTCATCTTGTAAATAGATCTCCTAGCAAGGTTTTACAGAAGGATTCAGTGCCAGAGATGGTATGGTCAGGCAAAATGCCCTCATACAAGCATCTCAGAGTCTTTGGCTGTGAGGCATATACTCAGGTTCCAAAGGAATTTAGGAACAAACTTGAGCCAAAGAGTAGAAAGTGCATCTTTCTAGGCTATGGTAATTCTGGTGAGATGGGGTACAGACTTTGGGATCCCGAATCCAGAAAGGTTGTCCGCAGCAATGATGTTCACTTTAATGAATCCAAATATCATTCTAAACCAGAGAGGGTTGAGGAGATTAGAAGAGTTGTCTTCCAAGAAGATGGACCTGCACGTGCAAGACAAAATGTCAGGGTTCAAGAGGAGCAAGGACAGGATATATTGGAACCATAGGTTGTGGCTGAGCCTGAGCCACCTATTGTGCGTAGATCTGGACGTGTCACGCGACCTCTTGATAGGTTTGTTCCATCTATGAACTATGTCATGTTGACTGATTGCAATGAGCCTTCATGTTACAAGGAAGCAGTGCAAATGAAGGACTCCGAGAATTGGCAATTGGCCATGCAGTCAGAGATGACAGCTCTACATAAAAACAAGACATGGAAGCTAGTTAAATTACCACAAGGCAAAAAGGCTCTACCTTGTAAATGGGTTTACAGGTATAAGATCACCACTCATGATAGTCAGTCAAAGTACAAAGCAAGGCTTGTTGCTAAGGGCTTTAAGCAAGAACAAGGCATTGACTTTGATGAAGTCTTCTCTCCGGTGGTCAAGATGACTACATTGAGATGCTTTCTCGCATTGGTTGCCATATTAGATTTGGTGTTGCACCAAATGGATGTCAAGACAGCGTTCTTGCATGGTGATTTAGATGTGGAAATTTACATGCAGCAGCCAGAAGGGTTTGTTGAGAAAGGCAAGGAAGATTGGGTATGCCAGTTGTTAAAGAGTCTTTATGGCTTAAAACAATCACCGAGGGCATGGTACCATAAATTCCACAAGTTTATGCTTTCTCAAGGCTACAAACGTAGTGAGTTCGATCACTGTCTATATACAAAGAAGGCTAAGGATGGTAGTTGGCTGATCCTTATTTTGTATGTGGATGACATGTTGATTGCTGGCAAGCACTTGGAAGAAATTTCAGCTTTGAGGTCAAAGATGGCAAAATCGTTTGACATGGAAGACATGGGTGAGGCAAGTCATATCCTTGGTATGCGCATTGAGAGAGACAGATCAAAGAAGTTGATTTGGTTATCTCAAACAGAGTATATTGACAAGGTTTTGCAACGTTTCAATATGGAGAAGGGAAAGGCCCTGAGTGTTCCATTGCCACCATATGTGAAACTTAGCAAACAAGATTGTCCTGTGTCTGAGGAAGAATAGGCTGAAATGGATAAGATTCCATATGCGTCTGCAGTGGGTAGTTTGATGTATGCAATGATTGCTACTCGCCCAGACATTGCATTTGCAGTGGGAGTAGTAAGTCGATACATGTCAAACCCAGGCAAGAAACATTGGGAGGCAGTGAAAGGAATATTGAGATACCTGAAAGCTACAAAGAGTATGCGTATATGCTATGGGAGTCAGGAGCTAAGTGTAAAGGGTTTTACAGACTCAGATTATGCAGGTGACTTAGACAACCGAAGGTCTACGTCAGGGTATGTCTTTACATTGGCTGGTGGAGCAGTATCATGGCATTCTAGATTACAAGATTGTGTTACTCAGTCTACTACAGAGGCTGAATATGTTGCAGCATCAGAGGCATGCAAAAAATCAATTTGGCTTAATCGACTAGTGACAGATTTGGGAATCAAAGAAGAGATGCCCATGTTATATTGTGATAGTCAAAGTGCTATACAATTGGCTCGCAATCCAGTTTATCACTCAAAGACAAAGCATGTGGATGTGAAGTATCATTTCATCAGGGAAATGCTCGAGGATAAGCAACTTCAGCTTGTCAAAGTTCACACCACAGAAAATCCTATTGATCTACTTACAAAAGCACTTCCCTCTGAGAGCTTTCCGCATTTTCGCAAGCAGTTAGGTGTAGGGTAGTACATCACTTCTCTACATCTCTTGTATATTAGCTTCTCTCACTCTTAAAGTACCACATTGGACTTTAAGTGGGAGGTTGTTGGGGTATAAAGCCCAATGTGGTCGCCCAGGTAAGTGGGCGGGCCGTCAGGTATGTACACATATTCTTTTCTAAAAACCTAATAAAAACTCACTATGCTCTACACATTACAGTAGAGCGAGTTCACCATATCGTCGTGCTCTTCTTCTCGCACTCTCTCTCGCGTCGCACTTCCACTCGTACTCCTTCATCTGCAACCCTAATTCCAACAGTTCACTGCCTTTTACACGGAGTCATAACCGATACAGACACTAGACCATATTTCCGAAAGCTAAAAAGAAATCCATTCAAGACTAAAGTTTCCCAGGGGTGCCATCATGCAAAGTGGACTGCCACCCCAACCCTACATGCCTATCGAGCAATCAAAACAAACCTCCATGGGGACGAACCAGACCCACCGAGATCAGCAACCCCATAGCCACCATAACCCCAAATGGATAAAAACAGCACAAATGTGCCACCACAGCCAGAGCCAATGAACGCAATCCGAGCACACCCACCACTACTAAGGCAAAGTGCACCCCACAATCCAAACTTCCAAGCAAACTAGGGTGTCCGACAGCAACACCAAACCACAACTTCTAACGCAAACCGATTCTTACCAGACTGGACCAGAATCCCTTTGACAAGATAGAGCCAGCCATGCATGCTGTCCAGTAGGCCGCAACAGAAACGAGAAGGAATTCCGAAAGTGGAGGCCCCACTGCAAGTATCCCCCCTCACGGCGAGCACCATTCAACACTCCCAAGCTCCCCCCAACCGAGGAAGAGTCGACGTTCCCTGCACAGGGCAGGAGGCCCCCAAGGCGCTTTGCATGCAAACATTTAGGGTGTGGGCCGATGGCACAAGGGAAAAGAGGTTGCCCAAAAGGTGTCGGTTTTGTTGGTGGCGTCCGACTTGCAACGTCTTGGCAGCAGGAGTTTGAATCCTTGCCAAGGTGTGCTCCCCGTTTGCTCGAACTTCCTCAGGGTTAGTTTCGTTGGTGCTTGGCTCTCCATTAAAAGTCCGCTTGTGTTCATACGTGATGTCTTGGTAGATGCTCAACCACAAGAAGTTTTGGACAAATTCTCACAATAATTCCCACATTGTGACTTACCCAACATCATGAGCTTCTTTGAGGGAGGCACCGCATACGTAGCTAGGTACGATTGGGGGCAGGGGACCGCCGGCCCGGTGGGGGTACCTAGCTAGGTATGCGGTGCCTCTCAAGCAGAAGCTCATGATGTTATTCATTGTATGGAAAACACTGGAAAAGACTCCGTTTTCCTACATGAGAAAATTTCTAAATCTTCTTATGAACATTGGCTCTCTTATGGGGTTCATGCTTTGGTGATTGCTTGTGGGACATCTGCTCTTTTGCCTTCAAGGGCCAATGATGGGGACATCATGCCTTGCCCAATTTTCGGCTTGCTACCTGTTCTCTCACCTCTACGTCAATGCGAGGAGCTTCATGTGATAGGTGGGGTCTCTTCCATGGCAGCTGCTGAGGATGTTTTTGTCTATCTACGACCAATTTTACCGGGTGGCTCCCTTGTCAGCCAGGTAATTTGTGGTATGTGGATTATGGTGAGGTGGCACGCTTGTTAGCTTGAATTATCTTTTGAACCCTTCTAAAAAAAAATCCTCCTTCAGGGGTATAAGGAGTGTGCGTGATGTTTTTCTAATTAATTTCACCACTCAAATTTGTGAGCATGGCAAAAACAAAAGTTGATCATGGTAACATATAAAGCATACTATTATTCTTTATGGACCTTGTAAGAATGTTAAGACCCATGAAGTCTCACCGATAAAACTGGGACTGTGATTACAGCCATGGAGTGTGACAAGATTGGGACTACGATTATATCCATGGAGGACATCATCTTGCTGACAACAAAAAAAAGGAGGAAGAGAGCATTATGATCGCGTCTGAAGATATGACGGATAGCAAAACTATGACTGAGATTATAGCCATGGAGAGCATCCGCTCTCTGCCAATGGAAAAACACAAGGAAGAGATACAAGAGAAGCCAAATATGCTTGTCGAACCGTCAATATAAGCCTTCACGACCAATGAAGTCTCCCAGCCCAACATTGCTATTGGAGGCATTCAGGACCACAAGCTAGACCTCATTAGTCAACTTGTTAATCTCCCGCGATCTACAACCAATAGAGGTCTGATAAAAGAGAAGAAGAAGAAAAAGTAATATCTTGATGTTATAGTAAACCTCTGTTTGTATGGGTTGTTGGCTCCTTGTAAAAGCCAGGGCTTGATTACTCATTGGTTTTCTCTTCGACGTTATGTTCCCTTGCAGTGGCTTGACATTCAAGGGGGTCGTTGTGGCAGGGCTCTCTCCTTGGTGGCAACCCCAAGCCAGTCTTGGCTTTAAGATCTCCTTTGCTTTGAGTAGGCTCCCATAATAGTTGAATGTGCAATTTAAAGCTGACGCCCTTTATCGGTTGATGTATTTGGCTGTTTGGAACTTGATTGTTGGAAAATGCCATTGTTTACTAGGAGCATGGATTTTTGTGTTATTTTTTTGGTTTTTAATATATTTCTCCACTCACAAATATAAGTTTGGCAAAAAAGAAGACCTCAAGGCATTCACTTGTCATCTTTTTTCTTTTTTTTTTTCAAAACTCACAATGTTGAGTGAACTATATTAGCAAATTCAATAAATTACAAACTCTAATCATGCTCATGAAATGCCATGACGTCTCCTGACAACGACAAATACATCGACTGACAAGGGGTCTACCTCGACACTGAGAAGGGCTTCACAGAGAGTCTTAGCTGACCACACCTTGAGATGAACTCATTAACTAACCAGTCATTGCAGCACCAATTGTCCTATTCCATTCATCAGAGTTCATCAATTTCCCAATGGCGATGATCACTCCCCTAATAATCTTCGTGAATCTAGTTGTGTTTAGGATGTTCTCGAAGATTCGACAGTTTTTTGCCTTCCACACGTGTTTGAAGTAGCACTCATTAAAACCTACTTCCCATAACTCTTGTCCCCCTTAACTTTAGCAAGTCTTCTCACTAGGTTTTCTTTTCTTGGAGAGATACAACTTGAAGTTACAACACACGCACCCAACCCCCCTATGGTGGACGTTTGGCCAACCTTATCGAGCGGGATGACTCCTCCTCGCTATGTTTTTAATAGCATTTCCAAGCTTTAGAAGGGTCTCTTCAATTTCAGGAACTCGTGTCTTCTTTGTGGGCTTTATATTTTAGGCCCTTGTCACATTGGGGCACCCACCCCCTCTCTCTCTAAAGGTGGTCGGGCATGTTGTTGTCACACCAATAGAAGAAATAGAAGTTGGCTACGCTTTGCAGCAAATCGTAGGGCACAAGTGATGCAACCTCCACCTCTTGCATTAACTATCAGATTGCAGCTCTCATCGCTTGTCTTCGTGTGTGAACTTTTGCAAATTGCCACTGCATTGCGAAGAGGGTGCAACGGTCATCCCTCTAACAAAATTTGCAGGCCAACTTTCCCTTTTTCCTTCGCAAATGAGAGGCCGCTACCTCGGCATGGCCAACATTTGCCTGTTGCTTCAATGTGACACGGGCCTTAGTATGCCAGTTTAGTTTGTAAATGGGCCTTCACTGAAGAGCCATGTGAGATCCTTCCAATTTTCTATATGATAAAACTAGGTAAAAGTTCACATTGGCATTCTGAAACAATAACATGGAAAAAAAGTCAAAATAATGTAAAGCTATGACATAAAAAAGGACCTTTGACAGACCAAAAACAAAAAAAGACTACATCCTTTGCATGAGAAAATAAGTCCAAATTTCAATAGTATAGGAAATAATAAAATACCAAATGTAAACAGAACTCTCTTCCTTATTGCAAAAAGCCAAAAGACTTATATTAGTTTGTAAAAGGTCCTTTTGTTTAAAATGCAAAAGTGAGTCTTCACATTGTTCCGGCACATGATGTTGTTTAAAGGAATACAAAGCATGTTGGACGCGTGATGAGTTGTATTCATGAGCTTTAGCCACGTTCCACAATTGCTCCATGCTAAGAGTTGCGACCTATTGAGTGCATATAGGGGATAGAGACACCGTTTTCAATAACTTTTCATGGGAAGAGCTGATGGAACAATTGACTCCAATTGTTTTCTTGCTTTGGCTATTTACGACCCGCCATAGGCAGTTTACATGGCAATGCTCTGTAAAAAGCATATGGAAACAAAATTTTGCAGCACATTTTTTGAACCCCTCCAAGTATTGGGACCACTTCACAAGACCCCAAACCTGAGTGCTTGTAGGGGCTCAAGCCCCTCCATTCGTAGGGTGTGATGGGACTCTGAGATGCTTTGCTAAGGCCTTATGTATGCCAAACACAATGTCAAGGTTCTCTCACAACGGCCTACACACACAATAGACAATTCTTAGTTAACGCCTTTCCTTCAACATCAGGACTATCTATCGTTTGATGGTGACAAGTCTTTTTGAGGGTGCACAAGTCAGGCGTGAAAAGCGACAGGCGCTAGGGATGGGGTTGCCTATTGAATTTTTCCTACAAGAGATTCAATATTAGGTCACATTATCTACCAAGATGGTATATTTATGAATCCATCAAAGTTGGAGGTAATAAAAGCATGGCCTAATCCAAAGAATCTACATGAGCTAAGAAGTTTTATTGGTATGTGTGCATACTATAGACGCTTTATAGCAAAATTCTCTCAAATAGCAGGACCATTGCATGACTTAACAAGGAAGAACGTTAAGTACTCATGGACTGCTAAAGAACAAAATGCTTTTGACAAGCTCAAAGAGAAGCTTACCTCCCAACTAGTCCTTATGTTTCCGGATCTCTCAAAGCCATTTGAGGTCCAATGTGATGCTTGTGGTGATTGCCTTGGAGCAGTTTTGCTTCAAGAAGGGTATGCCATAGCATATGAGAGTCGAAGGCGCAATGTCGATGAACGGGTCTTGGGCATATACAAAAAAGAGTTTTTAGTTGTTCTACATGCCCTAGACACATGGAAGCACTATCTCTTCGGGGCTCCATTCATCCTACGAATGGATCACAAAGCCTCAAGTACTTCATGACAAAAACCAAGCTTTTCGACAAGCAAATGAGGTGGACAAATTTTCTTTCGCAATTTAAATTTCATATTGCTCACATTGCTGGCAAGCACAATCAAGTGGTCGATGCACTTTCACAACGGCCAAGGGTAAATGTGGTATCTATAGCAACTCACAATTATCTATCTTTTATGATAGATGAGTATGCTATTGACCAAGACTTTAAGTAGGTAATTACAGCCTTTACATTAGGGAAGAAAAAAAGAACCATTCACCTTGAAGGATGGTTATCTTCCAAACGGCAATACGCTATGTGTTACTCAAGTCATGTATGAATCCCATGCTTCCTCTTATATAGGGCAAAGAAGGATTCCATAATCTACTCTTCAAGGAGTAGAAATGTATTTCTATTGGTCTACCATGAAAAGCTAACATACAAGAGTATGTTTCAAAATGCATGGTGTACCAAAAATTGAAATTTGAACGAGGAAAGCAAATTGGATTGTTTCAGTCAACAGGCTTAGCAAGAAAACACACTCTATGCCTGTCAAAAAGACTATTAAGGAACATCAAACGGTAACCCTCTCTAGATCTCAAATTTTCAAGTATCATGGCTTGCCAACATCCATAGTGTTGGTTAAAGATCCTAGAATGACCAATAATTTCTAGAAGGGTCTCTTTGAAAATCTAGGAAGTAGATTAAGTTTCTCTTTTGGCCTATCATCCACAAACGGATGACCAAAGTGAAAGAACTAATCTAACGATTCTTGAATCTACTAAAAGCCTATGTCATGGAAGTAGATCAACGTTCTCAATAAGAAAAGTACCTACCTCTTATAGAGTATGCGTACAATGACATTGTACATACTTCTATGGGGAAAGCACCTTTCGAGGTTAAAGAGGGAAGATCCAAAAGTCCCCTACTACTTAAGGTATATGGGAAGATCTTTGTTGCTAATGAATATAGCCGAGACTTACAAGAATCTTTTCCAAAGAGTAAAAAGGGTTATATCCATTTTACAACAAAGGCAAAAAGGGTTGCTGCTAATAAGCACAAAAGAGCCTTAGCCTTTAAGAAAAATGATTGGGTCTTGCTAAAGTTTCTCAAGGCTCATCTAAGGCATACTACGAGTAAGATTTTTATGGGCCACCAAGAGTATTATGCTAAACTAGCAAAAAGATACTATGGTCCTTTTAAAATTCTTAAGCCAATCAATGAGATAGCTTATCAGTTAAAGTTGCCCCACCATTGGCTCATTCACAATGTTCACCATGTGAGCATACTCAAGCCTTATAAAGGAGAGCCACAAAAAGAACCAATAATGGAGGACCTGCTAGAGATTGAAGATCAACAAGAATTGTTGCAGCCCGAATCGATTCTTTGACACACGAAGACAAGGTACTAAGAAACGGTAAGATTATCTAATGATACCTTGTTAAGTTTAATAATTATCCTTTTAAAGATGCTAGATTGATAAGGAACCTAGCTTAAGGATAATATGAACCTTGTCAATGCTTACAATGCTAAAGTAGAGTAAGCAAATGAAAATGCATTTTAAATGAGCAACATTTTCGTCTTATAAGACTCATTCTCTTTCTTTTATTGTGCACAAAATTTAAGAAGTATGCATGCTTAGGATCATGTTCGTGGTGATGACGTCTCCCAAACACCAAGTAGAACTTGTCACTCTACTTTGGAAGTATGATATGGACTAAAGAGTAGACATGCTTACGACAGCTAAGTCTCCCGAGCACCAAATGGATTAGTCATCCATTCTGGAATGATGTCGTAGGGCAAAAAGAAACCCTCTACCCGCTAACAAACATGGACTAATGACTAGCCTTTATCATCTCTACCTCATAGTCGAGGACGACAAGCACACAACCAGACTATCCTAGTAAGCTCAAAGGGGGACAATGGTGTGTCACTCACCGCTCTATGCTTGCCATCCTGAAAAATCCCATGCCGCAAAGAAGAGGGAGCGGTCGTTGTTGTGCTCAACCGCCTCGCCATCGCCGATGCCACTGCAATGCTCTCTCTCTCTCTCTCTCTCTCTCTCTCTCTCTCTCTCTCTCTCTCTCTCTCTCTCTCTCTCTCTCTCTCTCTCGCGCGCATACATACACACACACACACACTCGTGAGCACACGATGGAGAAGAAGATAGAGGTAGAGCAAGAGCACTTGTTTAGCATGTACTTCCATAATGAGGAGTTTAGGTCAAAATGGACCTTTTATATGAATCTAACCCATTCACACATGGACGCCCACAGTGGCCGATCATAGCAAAAGTAATATAAAAATGAGATGAGTGGTGCATCTCTCATCAACGATCACCTATGCACCTATAAGACCGACAAGCCTCGTCCATGACTCACATAAAGTGATAAGGCATCCTTCAAAGGTGATAGGGTGTTAACATGCCCCCCTTCTTGATGTAGATTCCGTTCTCATAAGCTAGTGAGGGTGAAGCCCATTCGTCGAGGTGGAAGAGCATCTAAAATTGAATGTCTTTAGCTTTTTCAAACACTACAAAATCAACCAAAAATGGCGCAATAATTACACTCATAGAAAATATATAAATAAAAATCATATGCGGTGAATAGGCACACAGATTGATTGGTAACAAAATATTTAAACAATTTTTCAGCAGTAAATATTAAATTGTAATATAATCAAACGCATAAGCGCTTATAAAGGTCAAAAAATAAACAAGTCTAAGGTCACTAATTTAACGGTCGAGAGGAACTAGAGGTCAACTATTAATACCATGGCCAAGATTCTCAATTCTCTCTGGTCAATTAAGCTGTTTAATTGTGAGAGAAAAGTATTTCATGTCCGAGGGCTGACTAGAGGCTATACCTAGAAGACCTTCTAGTTAAGCTATGGTTAAAAAAATCCTATATGAAATCATCGTCTGAATTATTCCCTTTGTTTGACCCCCCAAAGTGTTTTCCACATTAATTCAATTTTTAATGTATGTGCTTATTTTGTATGTCTTGGGCTTTTTGCTGCTTAAGCAAAAGCGCTCACACTGAGAACCTCTAGGGCTCTAGTACCATAGGCAATACATGTGAGTGAAGTACCAAATCAAGCTGGGATTTCTCTTCGAGCTTAAAATTTTACATTTTTGAAACTTTTGTTTTTTTGTTTTTTTCTTTTTCACTGTATTTCAGTTTTGTAACTTTGGGGGGTCATATTGACATTGTTACCCTCCCCAAGATCATCACAATAGTAAACTCCCTTTATAATACTTAAGTTAAAGGTCAAGAGGGATTAAATCCACTAGAAAGCACTAGTACATTGCACACAATGCTTCATAATATCAGATTATTTAAGAACATAAAGTAACCATTCACAATTAGGAAGGCATTTTCTTGGGTGTTAAGAGAAGATCTCTAATGTCTATCTTGGTCAAACTAGCTTAATCACACTTCTTGATTCATAAACCTAAACAAGGGACTATGACATAAAATTATATTGAATGTAATGTTTAATACTAAGCAAATGTTTTGAATATTGTGCTACCAATCACATTTAAAGCAGACAAATATGGATGCTAAGAATGACAAGAGGCAATGATAATGGACAAGAAACACTACAAGAGGTTATGAGCACGTGTGACGGCTGTAGTGATGAAAATACAGTGGTTTTTTAACCCCCTAATGTCGCTAAAAGTGTCGCAATAAAAACGTCTCTATTAGCGTCCTATATGCGTCTCTAAATAGCGACGCTTATAGCGATGCATACAGTTCTTAATTTAGCGACGTTGCATAACCTTATATAAAGACGTCTATAGCAACGTCCGAGAATAAAAGAAATTGGGTGGCAGGACAATGAATACCCTATCACCCATCAACCATATTGAACACTGTTTCCAGGATAAAGATGCAAAACTGACAAAAGTATTTCGACCAAAGGAGAATTGACGAAAGTAATACAATGACAAAATTATACACATCATAGGCAAAATCACTTGATTGTAAAGCTTTGACCAAAATGTAATAGGTTACAACACAATTGTCATTATTGAGAAAATACATTGTTGACCAATAGTTACAAAAACGACGTACACACGTCATCTCATTATACATGCTATGACAAAAAAAAACTAGTGCTATCTGGCTACGGCTAGATTGACGTCATCTAATCAGAAGTCTCATCACGTCCGAGCGGCGTATCTGTTGGATTCTGTAGAAAAAAAAATTGTAAGTATAAATATATAATTACAAAACAATCTATTTTTTCATTAAAATACAACAAATATAAGAGAGTAAAGTGAAATACTAACCATGTCGGAGCGAGAACTGAGAATGTCCATAAGGGCGTTTAAGCCCTTTCTGCTTGCATACTCGCGCTCGTATGGTGTGGGTCACGTCCTGTCATCGACCACTATTCAAAACATAGAAAGAGTACGATATGTTAAAATTTAAAAGTACAATTATCCATAACTACCAAACCTAAAGGGCAATGCAAAAACACTTACAAAATCACCCTCAAATGATGCCCACCCGCCGCTCCCCAAGGGGTGCGAGCTCCCTGCCTCTACTCGCGCTTTGACTCCCTCCTTTTGTTGCTTCCACTTGTTAAGATTCTTGCACGCTGCTCACTTTGGATTCATCCAATCTTCTTTGGCCAGCCAAAATGACCTGTTCCACCCATGCTTTATTGCTTTTTACACTCTCTATGTCTATATAGAGCTCTTCGTTTAGGCCAATATAGTAACTCGTACCATAGAGAGAGTCTCTTCATCCCTGGAGGCAAACCATCATCACACATCTCCTTTTGCTCTTGAAGATGCGCTTGATGACCTTCGTAGATTTTCTTCTCAGTGAAGGCGCCTGACGTACATTAAGTCTATGTCCCCATGTGACACATTCTCTGTATCCGCTTGTTTGAAGCCCTGCATGTATACACATGACAATAGATAAGCTTGAGAAAAACCAAGGTTTATAGTGTTTGAGTTTGAGTATATATCACCTGAGCATTCTGTTAGTCCGGGATAGTCATGCATGGTCCACATTAGAATGCCTCTGATCAAAGCATTGTGTCAACCTGTGTGTCGGCTCATTTCCACCACTCTATGCTAATCCACAATTGTTGTAGCTCTTTCAATAGTGGACAAAGATACACATCCATATTCTTCACTTTATACCGCCCCGACACAATCAAGCTTAGAAACAGGTGCCCCTTCTTTGTAGTCAACCACGGGAAAATGTTGTAGTTGACGATGACAATTGGACATACACTGTAAGATATTGACCTGTGACCAAATGGATTTACACCATCCATAGCCAGGCCAAGGCGCAAATATCGAGCTTCCCTGGCAAAATCCGCCCATGTGTTGTCTATATGCTTCCAAGCCATGCAATCTGCAAGAATCCGCACCACACCATCCACAGATCTATTATCCTTATGCTATGATCCTAGGACGGCCATGGACTGTCATTCGAAGAAATGTTTGATGCGAGGCAGCAAAGGAAAGTGTCGCAAAACCTTCTGCAGAATTTTTTGAATGTAGAGATCTACTCGATATCTCTTGGAATCATGTTGTACAGAATTCTCCATGCCTATGTATTCCCCTCTAAAAAGAATGCAGTCATTAGGACAAGCGTGAATGGAATTGTAATCCATCCCCAAGTTTTGCAAGATCTTTTTTGCTTCCTCTCTGGAATCTGGCATCACATTATCAGCTGACAGCATGTGCTCTTTGAGCAATGTACATGGCAAAAAAAATGTGGTACACTTGTGCAAGTAATCTATCATATCATTATACATTTAGAGTTTTTTACTGAAGTAAACACATTGAAATAGATCACATGAAAAGTGATGTGACACTAGTGTCACTCCATCCAAACTTTGCCTGCATGTTGAGAAGAACTAGGAGCGCCTTCAATTTAGACATACGTGCTTCACCATACAATGGTGTATCGGCTTCACCTTTCATGTCATCATAGATAAGCCTTTTTGAATCTATGATCATCTCAATCATTTCATCAATCTTGGGCTCAAACATAGCCTCATTGGAAATGTGATCTACATGATCACCTTCCAAGTTGTCAGAGGCTACATATTGTGACCTCACGTATGCTGCTTGACAGAAGGGCCTGCGAACACGTCTATTGGGTTACAAGATCGTTGTATGTTGGCCAATGTCAGAGTTCGACGAGTTGCAATTCGCAACAACTCGATATATAAATTATGGATCAAACTTGCCAAATTTGCGAATGTGCTGCAAAGAAACGCGTCTTGTCCGTCGCATAGCATGTTTGCATTGATTACAAGGACATTTGTTGAGAGAGATAGGCGTTTTGATTGGACGGCCCCACATCGTCGTCACTACTCATAATGAATGTAAAAACCTTATAATATGAACATAGATTTTATCTTCTATTGGCATCCTCCATCTCTTATCTCTCTCTCTCTCTTAATCTCCCTCACAGTCAAGAAACCATAGATCACACTGTAAACTACCTCAAATTCTCTAGCCATGTCCGATCCCGGCACACCTTGGTCTAGAGGTGCACGGAGATCAAAACCACCGGGTTATATTCTTGTCTTTATTGGTCAATGTCTATATTTGTGGATATGAGAAATCTACACACCCACGTCTACATAACAATGCATGTAGTGGACAAAACCACTTTGCCTCTTGTTCAGTTGTAGCAATTCACAGCAGCTTAATATCTCTTCACAATAGCTCCTTATTCGAGGGATTACTATGCACATTACATGTCTGCCTCCATTATGAGTATCATGCCGTTGAAAGCTTTCCAACTTAATGTCGCATATGTGGAGAGGAAGAGAGGGATCACCATAAACGTAACTCTAAATTTAAATCGTAATCTTGAAGGTAAACTTTAATATAAAAACTAAATCCAAACTATAATCTTAAATCTAACATAATCTTAAAATTAACATAGTTTTAAATCTAGGATAAATCTAACCTAATCTTAATTCTAACATAAATCTAATTCTAATCTAATTTTAAATCTAACTTAATCTTAAAACTAACTTAAATATAAAAGCTAAATCTTAAACCTATATCGACTCTCTCTCTCTCTCTCTATCTTTCTTTCCCTCTCTCTTATCTATATATGTTATAGTACGTCTATTTACAAAGATAGACATTGACGAAGCTCTTCACTGACCAATGCACTATTTTCTTGGACAACACAGACATTATATTCGATCCACAACAAGGAGTTTCTCGGATTGGTCTCATAAATCATTTTGAAATTTTGAAGACATTTAATAAACATTTTATTTAATATTTTCTCTCCTTTTCTCTATTTTTTTATCTATCCCCTCTCTCTCTTGCTCTTTGTTTTCTCCCCTTATCTCTCTCTCGCTCTCTCTTTGCTTTCTCCACCTCTCTCTCTTTTTGTTTTCTTTCTCTTTCTCTCCCTCTCTCTCTCTCTTTGTTTTCTTTCTCTCTCTCTCTCTCTCTTTCTCTCTGTTTTCTCCTCTTATCTCTCTCTGCTCTCTCTCTCTCTCTCAAAGTGTATGTGTATGTGTTCTTTGTTTATGCATATGTGTGTACATTCTTTGTACATTCAATGTGTGTATATGTGTTTTTTGCTTATGCATGTGTGTACATTCTCTCTCTCTCTCTCTCTCTCTCTCTCTCTCTCTCTCTCACACACACACACACACACACATACACAATGTATGTGTGTGTGTGAGAGAGAGAGAGAGAGGGACAGAGGGAGAGAGAGAAAGAGGGGAAGGGAACATGAGAGGGAGGAGAGGGAAGGAGCATACCTGACTCTCCTTCCTCTCCTCATGTGTGTGTGTGTGGGGGGAGAGAGAGAGAGAGAGAGAGAGGGAACATGAGAGGGAGGAGAGAGAAGGAGCATATCTGACTCTCCTTCCTCTCCTCATGTGTGTGTGTGGGGGGGGGGAGGGGGGGGAGAGAGAGAGAGAGAGAGAGAGAGAGATAAAAAGAGAGAGAGAGAGAGAGAGAGAAAGAGGGAAAGGGAACATGAGAGGGAGGAGAGACAAGGAGCATACCTAGCTCTCCTTCCTCTCCTCGTGTGTGTGTGTGTGTGTGTGTGTGTGTGTGGGGGGGGGGGGGGGGGGGGGGGGGGGGGGGGGGGGGGGGGGAGTATACATGTTTCGCTAGAGCGCCGAAACTTAGATCTAAGATCTAGGGTTTTGGCGCTCTCAATTTATTTTTTTACATTGTCGGCGTCGCTATGCAACAAATAATATAGCAACGTACGTAGCGACGCTCATAGTGATGCCATGGATTTTCACATTTAAGAGTCGCACTACTAGCGTTGCTAATATGAAGAACCTCTTGTAGTGAGACACATGTTTGTGTTGATGATCACGCTCGATTCAAAGAGTGAAATAGACAAAGATTGCATGAAGGTCAAAATCCCAACTACTACAATGCGTTCCTATACACACTAGAAAACACAAGAAATACCACTAGGAGGCACATTAGTGGAAAGAGGCGCCAACCTTTATTGAACACAATCAAAACAACATAAAGAACCCTAACCTAAGTATTTGCACCCCCCCTAGAGTGTCAAGGGAGCAAGATATTGTATAGATGGGTGGGTAGCCCTAAGTCTAAACCCCTATCCTCATCATTGTCAAGAAAAAGGAAGTCATCATTAGTGAGACCATACGTGCAATCCTTGTAATCATGTAAATCTTCTTTATCATTAGATGCACATATCTTCACTAAGAATGTCACTAGGCGTGTATAGTCATCTTGCTCAAAAGGGTAAGCTTGTGCAATCGGAGAGACGTTCTCTACTAAGTGGGGATCAGTCGTGGTCAAGAGACATATTAGCCATTCTAATTTCTCAAAGTTTTTCTCACACGCTAATGTTTCTACCAAATCCCTTTCAAAAGCAAGCACTGGGTAGACTATGTAAAACACTTGCAAAAAGTAAAGAGGGTACCTCTCACCCAAGGTAAGAGTGGATGACTCTAGTATACTATCCATATTTGTACACATGTATAGATTTTGGTTAGTGTGCAAGTATTAAAGGGTCATGTCAAAAGGTCGTGTCCTTGTGCATAATGTGTTATTATGATTTTTGAGTCATGTACTAGAATATGTAGGTTTCAAGATTTTTGTTTGGTGGCTCTTGATCTTTTACTTCTTTATTTTTTTTTTCTTGAGTATAGGGCTATATATATACATTCCCTAAGATTGGGAGCTTGAGAGGTCAAGGAGAAGGGTTAAGAGGGAAGCAAGTGAATGATGTATGTAAGCAAACACTCCACCCTTCCTTGGGTAGATCATACCTTTTAGAACGATGTCTTCGCCTTCTGAAACCAATTGTTCCAAGTTGTGATGGGTGAAGACTTTGACCAATAGTTTTTCACCACCCTATTCATCTAGTTGCAAGGGTGGTAAGGTACTCTCCCATGATTTTACTTGAAACAGTGTTTTAGGTGATGCATTTACAATGGGAGGTGCTATTCTTTCCTTGTTTTTTTGTACATTTTTGGTCATAGGTGGAAGTTGTGAAGAAGTTTGAGTTTTTGTAGAAGAACTACATGAAGAGCAAGAAGCTTCATTTGTTTTTTCTATGTTTGAGGCGAGCAATACAAGTTTTTCTCGCTTGGGTACCCAAAGTAGCTCTGGATCAGGTGTATAGTATTCTATGATCTTTCCATTCCCACTATCTTCAACCATCTTTATCATTACAAGATTTGACTCACATGGATTTGTAGGTGAAAGGTAAGAACACAATTTACGTTTCAGCACCCAGATTTAATCATTCCCTTCATAGTAGCCTTGGGCTTCCAATAGTCATTTAGGAATCCAATGTAACATTTTGTTACATTTCTTGGAGCGAGTAGGATATCTCTTACAAGGCTTCTATTTTTTAGCGTCAAACATGGTCGCTAAAGAAGCTTTAGGGACCCATTTGTATGTTTTCTTTGTTATATTACGATGATTCGTGTGTGTCTCATGCTTTGTTTCAGCTACAAAAGTTGAAGCTCTAGAGGGTTGGGCTATAGGTAAAGAGGGTTCAACCTCTTGGGCATGCAATGTTTTGGGTTGTATTTCCTCAGGAGGTGATATCTCAGGGACTATCACTTGAGTGGCAGGGCTAAGAGTTGGTTTATGTGTTGTGACACTCCCAGTACCCCAATCAATAGTACATTTGGTCGCTAACATCAACTTGCGTCCTACTTTTATATTGCCTTTCATAGTTCTAGCACACATGACCGAAAAGTCTTGAGCTTACGACCATGTTGTCATAACTGACAGAAGTGTGTCAGGTTCCAAAAACAGTAGTTTTTTTCTTGTTGACACCCTTGACTTGGATGGTACTCTCAGATAGAGATGGCTTTCCTAACTGACACCACACTCCATATGATAGTAGATTATATTTAGCACCTTTTTCCAATAAGGCGTTATATAGCACCTTTCCATAGGTGCTATTTAACTCAATAGGGTATCGTAGAGGTGTGTCAGAGTCCAACCAATCATCCTCTATTTCAACTTGAAATGCATGTGTAACTCTAAGGTTGGCCTCTCATTGGCGTCTAATACGTTGTTGTTTCTCCTTAGCCTCATCTTGAGCTTGTATCTTTTTCAATTCTTCTTGTGCCTTGGCTGCCCTTTTTGATGGATGACACGTAGCTCCTCTTGGCTTAAAGGATCATAGTATCTTTTAAATTTACTCCCATTGAGGAATCCAATGGTTTCAACTTCATCAAGAGTTTCCACACGAATGGTACCTTGTGGGGAAATTTCGTATACTCTATATAGTCCTTTTCCCACGTATTTCAAATTTTTCTTCTTGTTACGCACTCCATACATAAAGACTTTATCCCCCACCTTGATATCTTTGTTCTTTAAATGATGGCCAAACCATTTCTTTCTCCTCTCCACAAGTGCACTTTGCACATCCAATTGTCTTTCTTCATCTAACCTCTCAAGAATACATAAATGCTCAACAAAAGGGTTACCATTCCAAATGACTCCATGTTTAACCCAAAATTGGTATTTAAGAGGGCTTATTGAGACGCAATACAATTTTCACTTTTCAAACACTTTTCGTAAACATGATAGATGTTATTTCCAAGAAGAATAAACAGAAAGGTCATCTAAGAAAGCTTCACAAAACTCCCTCAAATATTCCCAAAAAAAGTGTTTATTAATCTTAGGAAGGTAGCAAGGGCATTGGTTAAGCCAAAAGCCATTACATGAAATGCGAACACTCCAAATTTAGTTATAAAAGCAGCTTTAGTTTGGTCCTCTAGTGCAATTGTGATTTGATTGTAGCCAGAGTACCCATCTAAAAACCTATAAGCTTCCTTCCCTACAACTATTTCAAGCACATGTTCCGAATATGGAAAGGGGTAATGGTCTCTCCTAGTGGCGGCATTCACCTTCTTGAAATCCACGCACACTTTGAGTTTCCCATTCTTTTTTGGCACAATAACTATTAGAGAGACCCATTCAGAGTGCTCAATAGGGTTTATGAATCTGCATTTGACAAGCTTTTCAATATCTTCTTGAAAAATCATTGCATACTTAGGATTCATTGGGTAGGATCGTTGTTGGACTGGTTTAGCCATGCTATTCATGGGAATTGCGTGTTGCACCACGGAAGATGGAACACCTTTCATATCATGATATGTCCAAGCAAATATATCCTTGAATTCCATGAGAAGCTCCTTAAGTACATATTCCTCAGTCTCTGTCAGATCTTGGGCAACGAAAACAGGTTTGGACTCCTCATTTGAGTCTGCTAACTCTATTTCCTTAACTATCACTGGACCATCATAGACTCCATTACTTCCATCGATAGCTGTTCTTTGGGCCTTTGTATACACAACCTTATGCTCCTCCGTGGTGTAGGATTTGAAATGGCTCAGGTGCAGGATGTAAATCATGTGGTCTTGTTGTCCTGTAGATTGTGATTTCTCTTCCACTTCCTTTTGTTGTTGAGCTACCTCTTGATTTTGTCATCTCCTTACAATAAGGCTCAACTTTGGATTCTCTGTAGCTTCTAGCTGTGTGATGTCAATGGGTTGTGGACTGCACCACATGACATTTTGAAGGTATTCACCCCAATTATTTACCAAGTTTTGATGATCATCACATGCCCCTACATAATTAAGCCATTCTGTGGTAGATTTCTCTTCATTTATCCTAGCACACACATTTTCTTGATATCATCACCTCTTATATCTCTTACTTCTCTTGTTTAATTTTTTATTACAACCTTCCTCTGGTGAAGAGTCACTAGATGAATTGCTATTTGTGTCTTCTCCTCTCCCAGACAGATTGTTAATTAGGGCTCTATTGGGATCCGTATGTTTCATTTCCATGTTTGCACCAATATTCAATCCAAATTCTTTGTCCTTAGAGTTGGTTTCAGCTGATGATCCAGAATCCTAATCATGTGAGCTATAGTCTTTTGAGACGCTATTGGTTTCAATGTCAATCAAGCCTTCACCTTGTACGTCCCTGCGAGCTATATGCATTGCTCCTATCATATTTAAAGGTACAAGTTGTGGCATTTCATCTCCCTCAGGTGTTACCCATGTCGTCCCCCTATTTCCCCAAGTGTCTATGGTTGTTGCTAGGTGGACCCAATCCACGTTGTCAGTCTTAGTCATCCCAGGTAGAACATCCATATAAGGGGAATCTTTCCCAACATCAGTGTCCTTTTTACATGTGTAAAAATATTGCAATGGGGCCGAGTGAATTGTGGTGTTAGATCTATGATCAATTATAATTTTGTTTCCTAGAGGATATGTGTGACGAGTTACAAGATCAACTCAAATGATAGAGTCTTGGAATTGCAAGTACACATGGTTTTTAGACCAATCATGTACCATTTTTGCCTCATAAAAGGACGTCCTAAGATCATCTCAGATGAAATAATATGCTTGGAAAAATCCATAACAATGAAGGTATGCCTTATTTTGTGTCCAAGGACCTTGATCTTGAGATCTTCTAGCATCCTAATAGGTTTAACAATAGTCCCATTGGCCATCTTTACCACTATGTTTGTAGTCCCAAGGTGAGGTCTTCCCATATATTCCTAGCAATTTTTAGCTACAATGCTAACCCCAGGGCCACCATCAAGGAGTCCCTTCATAGTTAATCCCTTGGTAGTGATTGGTATGGTCACATTGGATTTATCACCATTAAAGTATTGTCCCAACTTGTTAACATGTATTTCAACAAAAAAGTTCTCATCTAGGTTGGGTTGTGGATCTAGGTGTTTCTCCTCTATTGGCACCTCTCTAGCTCCATCCATCTGTGCAAATTGTGGTAGCCCGACTTTCAGTTCTCCATTGAGGAAAGCTCAAAGAGCTAAGAATAGCTCGGGGTCTCCATATAGCTTAGACATGATGGTGGTTCTAATTTTTGAAGCCATGAAATTCATCAATTTGGCAATATTTAACAGCACTTTTTGGGCTTCAGTCCCTTGACATGGGGAAGATCGAATTGATAGGGTCAAGTAATCCCTTTGTAAATGTTCTCTCCCACAAGAAAGGAGTACGTCCACTTCTCAATGACTTAGTCACTTTCTTCTTGGATGACACTAGGTATGGCTAGAGATCTATGGTCTTTGTGAGGTTGATTTTATGTAGGGAACATTGTGCTTGTAATTTGGATCTCCCTAGATGTTGGCTCTAGATCTTTTTACGTCTTTTCTATCAAACTTATTAATTACTTGACTCGCTCGATCTCTTCTATATGGTTTTGGTAAGTTCCTATCTTCTTGGGTTCCTTGGGTCGTGGCCATTGTGGCTCATGATGATCTTCCTTGTTACATGGGAAGCATAGGAGGCTTATTGAGCTATCTGCATGCTAAAGCTATCCACGTGGACAAAAGCCTCTTAGCCTTTGCCTAATGCAAGCGTGGCCTTCTCGTTTTTTTCCGAGCCGCTTTCGTTTTCCCAGCTGCTCTCGCTTTTTCCCAGCCGCGAGTGTATTACAAGGTAGCTCTCACTCTCGTTTTTTCCCAGCCGTGAGTGTATTACGAGGCAGTTCTCTCTCTCTCCCTCTCATAAGGTCTTCCTCAGCGCCATGCAAGGCTTTTGCCGAGCTCCATGCCATGCAGACCTTTTTCCACCCGCCATTCACAGCTTCTCTCTCTCTCTCTCTCTCTCTCTCTCTCTCTCTGTGTGTGCGCGGCGATCAAATATGGCCACCAAGCTCTACATTGTGTAAGTATCATCTTCCTCTTTCCGCCTTTTCTTCCTTTCTGTTTTGCCACCTCTTTGTCGAGTTTCTTTCTTTAATTCTGATGTACATTCAACAGCTACTATTCCACGTACGGCCATGTGGAGAAGCTTGCCCAGGAGATCGAGAAGGGGGCGGACTCTGTTGAAGGTGTAGAAGCCACTCTTTGGCAGGTAAGTTTGCATTTTCTCTCCTATAACTTTTTCCTGCTAGATTTCCATGTTGTAAACATCTCATATGCAAGAAGGTAGCTATTCTGTTTGAAAATGTGCTTGATATGTCAGCTTCACGAGTCTTTTGTTTTTTGTTATGATGCATCAAGGTATCACTTGTTGTAATTTCTCACAAAGTGTCAAAGGAATAGCTGCCAACACTTGGTATTTTGAATCGTCATTTTCAGATGAGATTGTCTTTGAAGTAAGCAGAATTTTGAATTTCCTGGTTGAGATATGGCCTTAGCTGATAAGTTCTTGTGATTGGACCCGTTTTAGCCATGTGATGGGGCTTGGTGATTAAAGTATATAGAATCATTCTCTCTGATCTTCAATCAGTGGGTATAGCAAGGACAATGTGCCATTCTGTTTTGGGTATGAATGTATGTACTAATGTACAGATTGGGTTGCCGGTACATCTCACTGGTTTGGATTGTACATTTTGAACGATTCTAACAGCTGAATGTGATACCTATTCCCAACACTAGAGAGCAATGGATTTAGATTAATCCATATGTCTTTTAACATAAAGTATTTAGCCATTATCTTCTTCAATTCTTAACAATAGTGTTAAGCCTTTGATATATCCGCTCAGGTTTGGCAAACATTGACAGGAGAGTCTTTCTCCACCCAGGATTAAACGACTTATCTCACTTAGCTTTCTGTTCTCTGAAATAATATCAGGATTAGGCTTTTAGTTTTCATAAATAATCTCAGAATTTTTAACCTGCTTCCAAGGGATCGGAGGTGCACTCGCTGGCTCCAGTGAGCAGGCATTAGCTTTATCGATTCAAGAGGGTTATGGCTTCTCTCTTGTTCTTCAAGATGACTGGACTTCTCTCTTGTTCTTCAAGATTGCTGTCACTATTTGTGGGTTGTTTGTGAAATCTCAATCAAGAAAGGGAAACGTTGCTGGGTTTTGTTGAAATGCATTTTCTCAAGTAGGAATTGGGAAATTACCATCGTCAGTTTCAGCCCAGCCATAGAGGTGCTGAATTTTACTCCAGTCTCCGATCACTTTCAGGAGATGACTTTAAGGAGGAGAAGTTATTGTCGTGCATACGTGAGTTTCATTTTTTCTTGACGGTGTTTGTCAAGATCAACTCATCTTAGGTATCAAAATATTAGCAGCAACGTTGAGCACCTACGACAAGCCTTAGTGTGGCAACAGTTAGAAAGGCTTGTCTATGCCACTTTAAAAGAAATTTCTAGCGGAATATTGGTTGTTATGGCTTGATGTTCCACACCCATGGTGAATCCCTCTTGTATGAATCAACTACCATTTTTTTTCATGCCCGGTGGGAATGTTCTCTCAACAAAAAAAAAGCATTAAGAGAAAATAACAATATTCAATAGTTTCATTCATCTTGACAAGCTTTCAGCAACTCCCCCCCCCCAAACACCCCACCCCAATTTATGTAGCGTATTCATGAGTTTGTGTGCGCGCTTTTTTGCTTCACAGGTCCAGAGCCTACCTATGTTGGCAAAGCAGGATTCTCCTTTTTAATCCAAGGAAATTATTATGATCCTTACATACATGGAATCACACAATTCTACAATTTATGCATTGGCAAAATCATGGAATCACTACAGGGTTCACATATTCAGATAGAGTTGGATGCTGTGAGGCAGAATATAGCCAATCCTAGAAATAGACTTTTGAACACACTGAGACCTTTGATGTTAGGAGTCTAGTAGCACTAGGTAGGGTTTCGGATTTTGCTCTTTTGGGTAGAGCCCTTTGTTTTATCCTCTAACCCGTGGAAGTGGCCTTTTGGGATCTCTCTGAAGCAAGCTTGGTATTTGGTAGAATTGTGGGTTGATTATATTCTGATTATTTATGTAGCCATGTTTCATAGATGCAGTTGAAAGTTTGCAGCAAGCATCATTAGTACTCTCAAGCATGATAGAAGAGTATGTATCTTCTAACTTTGAGTCAGTTCTAGAGACGATGGAAAAGGTATGGATGCTTATTTAATGGAATCAAGCACATCTAGCACTGAAAAAGGATCTTAGGAGTTTTGACTTGTCTGCTTATTGTTGTTGTGGGCAAAATTAGCCATGAATAGAAGGGTCTAGGCTTAGAATTAAGGGGATTTGACGCTCACTACTTGTTTGTGTAGAAAGGCCAATCAAATTGTTGTAGTGCTCAGGCATGCTGCTCAATGCTATACACGAGGTCTAGTCACTTCACTAAGTCGAGAATACACTGTGCTTCTAACTCCTCCTCAGCATATAAATTGACGATATTTAGTGTAAGAGTGTTTTCGAGAGTACTTGACATTCACATTAATTCAATATATTAAGCTACCATTTCAAAGTGTACTATTCCTCAAAAGTGTCTCATATGTGGATGAGGCAAGGCTAATTTTTTTCTCAATGCTTGACGCATATCCCAACCCCTTGCCTTTCCCCCTTCCCATGCATTACTAGTTTGTTACCTTCCTAGTGACCGTTTTAGTCTCCATGGTCTCATTTGAATCAAAATCCTCTTCAGCGTCGTTCATATACACAAGATTGTCCCCGGTCCCTATATTGGTCTTTGAACTGGGGTCTGACTTAGTTGCTTTTTGCGATCTCTTCCTTCGTGTTTTCTTCTTCTTTTGAGACTGGGAAATTAATGATGTGTCTCTTTCCTCAAGAATATAATTTTGGTTTTGGAGCATCGATCGTGTGATTACATTTACTGGTACCAGAGGTGTACTTTGTGATGGCTCCTCGATAACCTCAATTAAGTTCAATGCATGATCTTTGGTGTATTTGGATAATTAGGACATTGGGCAATCAAATGATCTTAGTCACATCGAGTGCACACGACTATCAGCATTGTAGTTGTACTCGCTTGATTGGTTTACATTGGTGTGGCATTCTTTTGTAGCCTAATGGGACACTCAGCTACACGATGTGGACCCCCACACTCGTAGCATTGAAGAGGTGGACTCTTGATAGTGAAACTGATATTTTGTACTCTTGCCGCAACAGCAGCTACTTGATAGACAGGTTTCACTTATCCCTAACAGTCCTCCACGAAGTATTGTGGACACTCTTCAAATGCATCCATACCATAGGAAATATTAGGGTCTATATCTTCCTCACAGCCTTCCAAAAAATCACCACATGGCTCACAACCCATGATTCACAGGGGTGACTCTTGGATGTGGAGATTGCGATCCTAGCACTAAAGGTGGTAGAGGTGTAGCTTGAGCAATATTTTGGGCTCTAGGAACCATGTGTTATGATAGTTGTTCAATAGGTGGGACAGGCATCAATGCAGGAACCCGAGGTGAATCCATTCAGGTCAAGGTTGGTCTATTTTCCATCACACGTTTGAACATTATACAATCATTAGCTTGGTGACCGTACCTACCACATGCATTGCAATTCCCATTGAATTTTACTCTAAATGAAGGGCATTCACTAGTGCTATGTGGACCAAAGCAAACTAAGCACCATTTTTGTTCCCTTTTTGGATGCATATGATTGTTTTGCGAGGCACGATTATCTCAAGACTTTCTTGAATGGTCTTGGTGAGATCTGCTAAAGTCATCTCAAATATCTTTGGCTCTTTAACAATAGGCTTTATGGTCATTTGCTCATGTCCCATGCTTGCGAGCTAGTAGATTTAAGGTCAACAAACACTCTTTCTCCTTGAATCATTAAATTGTCCTCCAATTGGATAGCATTGGTGGTGACTGCTTCCCAAGTGGTGATACCTCTAATGACTAGGCCATTGTAGATATCCTCATTTCATAGTCCCCTAATGAATCTATTGAGCAATTGGTTATTCTTGAAATACTCATTTGGATAACAATGAGAATTCAAATGCTTCAAGCGTCTAATAAAGTCTTTCATGGACTCCAGTTCCTCTCATTGGGCTTTCTGGAGCTGAGATGGTACACCCCAAAGCACTCCCTCTCATATGTACTTTTTCAAGAACAGTCTCCTAAGAGTAGGGTAAATCATTTTATCTTCCATCCGTAAGGTCCTATACCAATCCCCAGCCTTCCCACTCATAGTCAAACTTAAAGAATTGCTCTTATGTAGCTCGTTGTGTTCTCCTACGGAATCGTATATTTGTTCAAATACTTCGATATGCTTTCTAGCAACCCCGTCCCCAGTGTAATTTTGTGTAAGCTTGGCCACTTGTACTGCCTTACTTCTAGGCTCTCTAGTAGGCATGTTACACAGATTTTTAGCAATAGATCGATCAATAGCTTGGGAAAATGTTGCCAAGTCACCTAAGTGAACAGGCATAGTGGGTAGAGACGCTCGAAAGACTACATGTGGAGTAGGGATTGGCATTGAGTTTGGCATATAGGCAGCCCGTGGGTTCCAAGTTTGGTACGGTGTTGCACCTTGCAATGGCGCGAGGTTCATATGTGTAGCCCTCAGCATAGAAAACGTGGGATGTGACATGCTAATGCTAGCTGGTATGGTCTCATTGAAATAAGGCTTAGATGTTGTGGTCGTGGAGCATAAGTTGTTGAAACAATGGGAGGGGTAGGAGCTACATGAGCATGAGGGCCCATAGGTGCATATGATTGATACACACTTGTAGTAGGTATTGTTGTAGGCATTGGGCCACCATGTAGCAGTGCTTTACTAATAAATGAGGTCCATGGCGTGTTTTTTGTCATGCCCATCACTGGGGTAGGCATGGTAGCCGTGGTGTCATCAAGAGAAAGATGAGCTAAACTTGGAAAGGTAGGCTATTGTTTGTGGGCTCAGATTGTATTGAGACCCCTAGCAAAACAACATATGGAGGATCCATCGGGCTTACCGAGGAAGTCCCCATTTGTGATAAAGTTGGTTTCTTAGCCTTCCTTGTATCCAAGAATCTCATGAGACCCGTTGAAGGCTCTTAGATCCCTCTGTTTTTCCTCTCCAACTCAATAACCCTATGAATGACATCACAAACTCTTTGTTGTTGCTCCTCTATGGTAGTAGCACCCGATGTGGATTGTAGGACATCTAACAAACCCACGTGATAGGTGTGAGCTATGTATAGGTTGGTTAAAGTCTCCGCTCGTAGTTCATACTCCCAATTTTCATTTAGAAACGCTCCATCTAGCATTGAGGTACTAGGGATGTCAATTGAACTAGATGCAATGTGGCTCTCTATGGTTTGACCCTTAGTGGTTACTAATTCAGGAGCACTCAATTCTTCGACTAGTATAGATGTTGACATAGAGGCCTTCACCTTTAGCTCTCTTCATTGCTCTGCCTTGCGTAAGCTTTTGATTTCCTTTTTCCTAGCTACAAGGATATATCGCTCAACTTCTTGCACTTCGGCAAGGCTTCTACCATCAAGTAATATAACCTCAGAGGGGAATAGCTCTAAAGTGTCACGGAGTGCAGTGAATGAAATATTCACATACACACTCTCCAGGAGCATGGGGTCTACGTTGGTCCTGAATGGTGAATTTACTTCCCCACCCCCTTCATTTACATCGCTAGCTCCATGTTCGAAGTGAGTGGCTTTACAAAAGTCTCTTTCAAGCGGCTAAACATGCTCGGCCCGGATCATGGGCCTATGGCATGCATGTTTTGGCTTGAACTATCAAGATTGGGTGTAAGGTAACCTTCCATGACGTCATAGTCAGAGAAAGAGTCACTAGATGCAATATGTGGGTCATAAGTGGTACTACTTGGGTTTTTGCTCAGGGCCTAGAGCCTAATGTGGAGGAATAATGGGTGTCCGCGTAAACGAAGACACTCTCTATATGATCATCCTCTAGCACATGACTAGAGCCTAGGTGCATGTGACCTCAAGACCTTAGAAGTGTTGGTGAGTGCCCCTGAAGGCTGCTCACCTAGTTTTTTTAAGTGTTGTGTAACTCAAAATTTACTCTCAATTTTTTTGTTCTTTTGGTCCTTTTTTCTGACCAAGCCGTGGAATATGACATGTGATAGCTCAAAACAAGCGTCTTGGTTAGAGGGACATGCCATGCTTTACAACTCCGATTTGGTTACTTAAAACCCTCAAAATCCTAAAAACAATCTTTTTCTAATCGGAAAGAAGACTAAAACTAGTAAGTCCGAGGGTGTAGGTGTGAAGGGAAGGGTAAAGGACTTCAAGGACTTGTCCCACATGCCCTCCCTTCCTCTTGAGGGGATAGTTTGTTTATATATATATATATATATGTGTGTGTGTGTGTGTGTGTGTGTGTGTGTGTGTGTGTATGTATAGTAGTGTCTATACTATATCATAAGACTCAGGATTGAGGCTTGGACTTGGGCTTGGACTAGGGTTATGATCCCAATCCTGATCCCTCAATATAAGCTTTTTTTTCCTTTTCTTTTTTATTTCAAATTTTTCGAACGTTTTTTTTAATAAGAAATTTAATAAGTTTATTTATTTCTTTATTTTTTAAAAAAATTGTGGATAAGATTGTGTTGCGCGTCGAGCTCATACGCACAGAACCTACCTAATGCGCACAGCTCCACCTTGCAGCTCTATCAGAACTAATTAACACTACACATTGCGACACTAACAGAACTAACAACCTGCTTAACACTGGCCACTGCAAAAAACCTGCACATTATAGAGCTACTAACACTAACAGACATGCTCAAAGATGCACATTACAGAGCTTAGATAGATCTAACAAAACCTACACAAAGTTGCATGTTGTAGCACTAGCAGATCTAATCAAAACTCAAAAGATATCGAAAAGCACAGAAATGAATGGCTTCACGAGGCAGCACAGAGTGCTCCTCGAGCTTGGTGCAGGGCAATCCCCGCCAGCGGTGCTAAAAATGTGTATGCTTCTACATCACTTGTCGGAGGCTGGGGACTTGCCGAACACTATGTACGAGCCATGAATGACAGCAAGCACACAACCAGACTATCCTTGTAAGCTCAAAGGGACCAATGGTGTGTCACTCACCACTCTATGCTTGTCGCCGTGAAAGATTCCGTGCGGAGAAGAAGAGGGAGCCGTCGTCGCACTCAACTGCCTCACCACCGTCGATGCCGTCGGAATGCTCTCTCTCTTTCTCTCTCTCTCTCTCTCTCTCTCTCTCTCTCTCTCTCAAGCGCACACACACACACACACATTCGTGAGCAACAATGGAGAAGAAGGTAGAGGTAGAGCAAGAGTATTTCTTTAGCATGCACCTCCAGAATGAGGACTTTAGGTCAAAATGGACCTTTTATATGAATATGACCCATTCACACATGGGCGCCCATAGTGGCCGGTCATAGCAAAAATAATGTAAAAATGAGATAAGTGGTGCACCTCTCATCGATGATCACCTACGCACCTATAGGATTGACAAGCCCGGTCCATGACTCAAATAAAGTGACAAGGCGTCCGTCAAAGGTGATAGGGTGTCCGTAAGTGGTTAACAAGCACACGCTCATCATCAAACTACATGTCTCCTCCCTATGTGAATAACTGCCCCAAACATAATTGATCATGCTTCTTTGATCACCCACTATCGTAGGCTCAACTGCTGCAGACGCCAGTGCAGGAGTGGAGGTAGCAGTAGCTAGCATTATCATCTTGGTCATCCCAGCCAAGGACAACTACAAGAAGGGGAGGATAAGGGAATGGAGAGTACACCACCGGCTTGCGGTTCTTGTCGTAAGGCTTGTGCTACTCGAGACAAGTCTTGTTATGGTGAGGCGTGCATTTCCTTTGAGGCCACAATGAGCACTCTACAAGAAGGAATCTAGCACACCCGACCTTGCTCTATAAAGAAGAAAGAGAACTCTTGCTTGAAATGTGTGATGGATACCAAAGTGATTCCGTTGCTGGAAGTAGAGAGCTGTGAGGTGGGGCAGCAGAAAGAGGACAAGACTTCTAAGAGGTATTCAATATTTACGTAATTACGTAAAATTTCTTGTGATCACAAAGAGTTATTGGCATATTCACATAATCACAAATACCATCATCACAAACAAGCTGCTTTAGGGCGACCAGGTAACTCACAAAAACCCCACTGGGCTTATTTTTTTCCCTGCAAGCCCGCCAGGAAACAACAATATCCCGCAGACCCACCGAAAAAACAAATAAGCTCGGCTTGTTTGTAACTTAGTATATATGCGGACTCGCTCAGGTCCGCGGGTTGAGCATTTGAGAGAGAGAGAGAGAGAGAGAGAGAGAGAGAGATCGACCTTCTCTGCAAGTCATTGAGAGGAGAGAGGGAGTGAGGGGTCCTATGGGAGCATGCTCTACGTCGCAGTGTGCAGCAGGACCAGAGTACCTTACCACACAACTTGAGTGTTTGTGTTGTGTGTGCATTATATGGTAGCATGCCTTTTGTCATAGTGTACGGTAATAATAAGGTACCTTACCACACAATGTGGATGTGTGCGTAAGCTGTTTTCCAGAATAGTGCTTACCACGAGGACATCACCTCTATTACATGAGGAATATGCTGTCGGTAAGTATTGGCTCATTGTTTGGGTACTACATCGGTAATGCAATGATATTAGCATCCTTATGGTGGGTCAACTTCCCTTCCCCTTGCAAAAGAAACATACGAACATCAATCGGTAACGTGGCCATATCGTGTTTGTATGCAAACTATTATTATCATTTAGATTCAAATGGCACTTAGTCAATAATGCGGCCATAGAGTGTCGTTTGATGGAAGCATTTGTTTTTTAATAAATGTGGTGTTCATGTCATTAACACAACTTTATAAATGACATATAATTTGTATGTGCATGTATAATATGTTTAAGTATTAATATAGGAAATACTTGGCCGGAAACGTGACCCTAAAGAGTATGTTATATTAAAAAAGTTGTAATGTCTGTATTGTTATTCTTAAGCATTCTTGTCAAAATATATCATACCTAATCATAACGCATTTTGTTTTAAAAAATTCAAAAGATAATTTTAATCATGTAGAAACTATTTATTGAATTATTTATCAATCATCATTGCTTTTATCAAAAGATACGTGAAATGAAGAAATGCTTTGATACTTATTACTTATAAAATATTATAAGTAATATTATCCAAAGTACTCATAAAAATTATAACATATCACTTTTGTGTAACCTCAATAGTGATTACTCCCAATGAATAGCACCTTCGCAAAACAATAGTCAATGTTTCACAAAAAAATCGTACTCTAGTATCTACCTACTTGTTCACAAATAGCTTATATAGACACAACTAGAAAATTTATAGACATACTTTCTACATTTTTCATAGCAATGTTTTTTGTAAGAAATCAAACACTTAATATTATTAAATGAGCCAAAATTATGAGATGTTTGTGAGTTTAAAACCTTGAGGTTGAAAATAGATACATTACAAATCTGAAGTGTTGCCTTGATATCATTCCAAAATCTTTTTTTGGATGTGAGAAGTTACATTCAATTTACGAATTCTTTCTTAAAATTGCATCAAATTTTCATGATTTTTCCATCTTCATAATAGTAATTTGTTTAGAGATTCACTACATCAAATAAGTTGTGTTCTTTACCTTGTAATTGAAAATATGATGTACATGTCTTCTATTGTAACTTTGTTTTTTGAAGTGTTAACGTACAAATTGTCAACTCTTGTCTTATGGTCTAGCATAGTTTTTTGAAATGTTTAGGATTTTTTACCCGTGTTTTGTCTGTATTGTACAATCTAATATTGTTTGCGTAAGTGTTTCAAGTTTTTAACCCATATTGTTCGATCTAATGTTGTTTTCTTAAGTGTTTGGGTTTTTAATCCATATTGTCTGATGAGACACAGCCTTTTGAAGTAAAAATGGTTATCAATCCGTATTAATCGAATCTTACACAGATTTTTGAAGTGTTTAGGATTAGGTTCATGGTTCCCTCTGCCTCTCTCTCTCTCTCTCTCTCTCTCTCTCTCTCTCTCTCACACACACACACACACACACACATAGATCATCACCTCCAGCAATAACAAAAGGGGCTCTTAATTAGTCACTAGCCCCATCTAGAGTGTCATGTGCAATCCACATGAGGCGTATTTAACTTGTCAAGCAGGGACTCTCTCTCTCTCTCTCTCTCTCTCTCTCTCTCTCTCTCTCTCTCTCGTCTTAAAGAGGTCAAAGAACTCTTGAAAACAGTCCTCGATGTCGTGGACTGTTTTGACGAGTTTTGAAATAACACAGAATATACTGAGTTCCAAAGCAAAGGAGGTTCCAATTCTCATTCACATGTACCATCCCCTTTCAGCAGAGAGGGATCTGCCTTGCGACCTATCCCACCTCCACCATTGAGATTGATTATCCCTACTTCTCCCAATTGTTGGCCTTGCTTAATTAATAGATCTTGCAAAGCTGAAACAATTCCCATTCAAAAAACACCTTATTGAATCATGTTGATAGATATCTCAGGATCTTTTACTATGCAAGAATCTACTTCACCACGCTTTGTAAGTGTATAATCATGAGACAACAACATCATGTGAAATGACATACCCTCAATGACAACATGTATCTTTTGACACCAATACCAAGTACCACATGAAAAATAACACATCAGGTCACAAATAATCCTTCAAAGAAAAGAACAAGCAGTAGAGGAATCACTTGTACCCACTTTCATTTAATAATGAACATCTCTTTGAGGAGATATGATGAAATTTCTATTTACATGACATCTGCTAGACGTATTGTCGTTGCTGATATCCTTACCTCTAGAATGTATGTTGAGGTACCTTGCATGCTCAATTGGGAGCCACTTCCATAACATTTCTAAGTCTATGTAAAACTTTTTGTAATCCAACAACCCACACTCTCAGCAAGTCTACAAAATTTTGCTTGGATGCATGTCAATATCATACATGCGTCATCAGCTCGCTTTCACTTGTGGTCTCGTTTCCCTTTAAATATTACTGAAGACAAGATATTGAAAACTTGAGAAAATTTTAACCTTTTACAATATTCCCCTCAAAATCGAACCGGTCTTTTTTCTTTCCTCTTCCACATGACTCTCTCTCTCTCTCTCTCTCTCTCTCTCTCTCTCTCTCTCACACACACACACACACACACACACACACACACACACACAGGCAACAAAGTCAAGAGTGGCATTCATGGTATGTGTGTGTGTGTGTGTGTGCGCGCGCACACGCGCTTAAAGAGAGAGAGAGAGAGAGAGACTTGATGAGAACTCAAAATGATAACTAGACTATGGTTGAACTTGAACTTTACAATGAGTGTGTACAATGCCTCTTATACACGCATACAATAGATGACCTATGGGTGACTTCATCAGATAATACATCATCCACTATGCCAACAGTCCCAGGTGGAAAGTGGTCGTTCAAGAAAGTCTCTTTTATTACGCAGCTGCTGATCGAGTTTCCTCCTCACAAAGAAGAAAACTGGAAATACTAGTATAAATTTTGAGATTTGCAGAATTTTTGGACAACTTTCTCACATATTTCATCAGATTTTCTTCTATTTACCATGGTTTGCAGCTAGCTAGTCTCGATTTTCGATCAGCTCAAGACTAAGCTAAGGCAATCCTTTTCCAAACATTGATACCAATTTAATTCAACGTAACAACTTTATCACTTTCTTATTGTTTTTGAAAGCCGTTGTGACCCTTTCACTTGTTTTTTAAGAGGGCATGGCAAGATGAAAGCACTCTTTATATTGTTATATCATTTACACAAAAGTATATGAAAATTGAATTTTGCATTTGAAATAAATGATGTTACAACCTTGATTTTGTTACCTTTGCAAGCTTATTCCTTTCGATGGACATATTGTTTGCTTGAGGTGTCTAACTTGAAGATACTTATCCTTTTTGAACTACATAAGTAGTCCTTAGTAAAAGGTGGATTTTTTCGTACAAATGTGGACCATTGGAAAAAGCTTGCCGATTAATGCCATGTGGCAAGTTAATGATAATAAACTTTATTTTAAATTATTTCTTTTGAACATTTGTCAAAGGGTGTTAACATTTGTGTGCCTCTCTTTAAAGAGGGGCATTGAGTATTCTGTCAATCAAAATTTTCTATGCTTTTGTAATATATTAAGAGGGGCATTGAGTATTGTGTCAATCAAAACTTTCTATGCCTTTGTAATATATTGTAAACTAAATAGTTGATTGTTATCACACCTTTTCTCAAAAAACAACACGTAATCTTTTATTGTGACTAGTAAAACAGCGCCGCCTTCGGCTGCGGCATGGCTTTTCTTACCCTCAAACCACTTGCTCCTCACAAATTTTATAAAGCAAATCAAGAAAAGTATTGTGTGTGTGTATGTGTGTGTGTGCCCATTTTAGTGAATTCCAAGAGACAATAGTGCAATTGCCTTGGGCGGCAGCCTAGTATGACATTTGTCATTTTCTCTGTGCCTATCTATTTATCTGTCTCACAGACACATAATGCCACACGCCTTCAAGATTCTAGAGAGAGACCCTCGCTTTGCATTCGTCGAAAACAACACAGAGCGTCTTGGCCCTATCCAAGCTGGGCATACCTCGTAATCAGTGTATTTCAAGAGCCAACATATCGAGCAAGAAGCTCCTCAAGCACTTTTTGTACTTTATGAAGTGCATCACATTTGGAGAGATGCCCCCTCTTTGCATCCGCTGAAAACAATCCAGAGCCTCCCGACCCTAACCCTTGCCTTCAAGATGCAAGCGTATATGATTGCATCTAGAGAAACACTCTCGCTTTGCATCAGTCAAAAATAACACATAGATTCTTGGGCCTATCCAAGTTGGGTACATCCTGCAACCAATGCATTCCAAGAGATGACGTGCCGGATAGGTATAACTTTTTGTGCTTTATGAAGTGTTGCACTACATTTGGCATACATGTTGACCAAGGTAGTGCCAAGCATAAAGTTTTCTTTCAACAACCCTTGATGAATAATACCATTGTGAATTATTTTGCCCATATCATCATCTTTTGTAATGCCACATGCCTTGCAAGTGACGCGATTCTAAAATTTGTTGGTGGAATTACACTAAACCTAGGTTTGTTTCGAGCACTGCTAAGACTCTATTTGACGCAATGCAAATGGGGAGGATGTGATAGAGAGAGGATTAGGGGCTAAGGAGAAGGCAGAGGGTGAAAGGGAGGGATCATGCACGCAGTAGCAGCAGCAACAGATCATGAGGTTGGTGGTCGTTGGGACTGCATCCTCTACATGTGATGAACATGATGGACACCATTAGAGAGTAGTTGTTGACGCCTCTACATTACAGGCGCAATAACCAAAGCTAGCAATTGTCTCCCTTCTTCCTCAGCTCCACGCCTTCCATGTCGTCCTTCCCCTCTTTCGATCTTTCTTCCTTAGCTCTCTCTCTCTCTCTCTCTCTCTCTCTCTCTCCATCGCGAGTTCCAAACTTGTAATTGTACTTTGTGTTGGTGCAATCCACAGGATCCTTCTTCCCTGCCAGAGCTACTTTACATGATGCCACCACTCGACTCCTGTAATCCAAGTTGCAGCACCATTTGAAGGCAGCGTCCAAAGGCCTTAAGGCTTGTTGTTGATCTACATTCACTTGCTCGCTGGCTTCCCATTAGGTCATTGCTACTACCTCCGCTCCATAGCCCCCAACCTACCCCGCATGCACAAAGCCTGCCAACATCCTCCACTCCTCGCCCTTGGAATCCCTCCACCTCTACACCTAGCACTGACAATGCCAAGCTCTGCGTGTGATAGACCCCGCTGCTTCAGCCCTCAACATGTCGCCTCAACCGTCACCGCGATCTCGGTAGGTGTGCTTGCCATAGTTATTGTGGGCATGTGGTGCCTCCTCTTCTTTGAGTCTATGTGTGTGTGTGTGTGTGTGGCTAGGTTGCAGAGCACACTCGCTGAACTATGCCTGAAGTCGGCAAAACATTGGAAATTTGGACACGTGTCCGAGTAGAGGGGTTGGCAACCAACTTCGCCAGTCTTCAATCTCCGGCATCTCCACCGCCACCATCTCCACATCGTTCTCAAAACTTGCTCATTCTACCTTTGATGGTAGATCTTCCATGCGGGGCGCTACCTCGTGCGTCAACTGGTGAATGTCATTCACAGCTTCCAATAGCTCCCTCATCGCCACTGGAAGTCGATTGCTGCAACCAACTTCTCCAGCGTGGCCACCACCCTCTGCAACCCAGTTACAACATATGATACCGCTTGCATCATATTGGCTGCTAGGTACACCGCTACTCCTACATTTGCACTGTCGGTAAAGAACACAGTCGCCAGGGAGAAGATGGCCCCTAGCACTGAAGACAACTTGAACAAATTCCCAAAACACCATTTGAGGTCTCCCTCTTCCTCTCGCTCTCTATCTCTCTCTCAAAAGACCCTGCAGCACGCAAAAGGTACCATGCAGTACGCAAACGACAACAATGCAAAATATTTCTCTCTCTCTCTCTCTCTCTCTCTCTCTCTCTCTCTCTCTCTCTCTCTCTCTCTCTCTCTCTCTCCTCCTTCATTTTGTTCATTTGCATAAAGGAGAAAGGGAGAAATTCCTCCCCAAAATAGAGAAAAATAGTGTCAAGCCCTCAAAAATAAACCTAATGAATTGAAAAAAAAAAGATTGTTCCCAGACATTGTTGGTCCGCGCGCATAGACAGAGAGAGAGAGAGACCTCTCGGCAGAGTGCATGTTTTCCATACATTGCTAGTATGCGCAGGGGGGGGAGAGAGAGAGAGAGAGAGAGAGAGAGAGAGAGAGAGAGAGAGAGAGAAAGAAAGAGAGAGAGAGAGCTTGCAGTTTTGTGAGAGAGAAAGGAGCTTGCCGCTTTGGGTTGAGAGAGAGAGAGAGAGAGTCTACGCAGCCCATGCCTCTTCCCTCGGCTCCATCTCGCCCTGCTAGGGACGTGAAGGCCTACTCTTTTGCAGACAGTGCAGTCCCCATTGTCCCTCCGTGGCTCACAAATGAGAGCCATTCAGATTCCCTTGCCTTAACCCTTTTCCAAAGAGATGAACCCTCCCCCTCAGTCCGCGCCTGCAACCACCTGGTTGAGAGAGAGAGAGAGAGAGAGAGAGAGAGAAAAGAGACCCTCCATAGGTCACCTCCGCTGCCTCAAAACTCTTCGGATTTCCTTACCTTACCTTTTTCCAAAGTGATCAACCCTCCCCCGTTCTCATCATGGCGAGTTTCGTGCAACCACCTGGGTGTGTGTGTGTGTGTGTGTGTGTGTGTGTGTGTGTGTGTGTGTGTGTGTGTGAGAGAGAGAGAGAGAGAGAGAGAGACAGAAGAGACCCTACGCTGACCACCTTCATAGGCGACGTTAGTTGCCTTAAAACTATTCGAAGCTGGAGCTAGGGTTAGAAACTGCTTGACTGAGGGAGCTGATCTGACGGATCCTCTACTTCCACTTCCTCTGATCCTAGTCCACCTTAGCTCTCATGGCTCGAATCCACATGCACCAACTCACGGGCCTGCACCTTAGCCTTTCTGCTTGAGCAGCTTATGCCAATCTGTTTGTACGGGACTGCTTTCACGTGCCCTACTGAGCCGTGTTTACCCTTCGCGTGCCTGCCTAGCCCTGTGTTTGCGTTTCCCCTTGCTGTCGTGAGTCCTTCCTTGCACTTGCCTCAGTTTGCTAGCCTCACCCTTTGATCGGCGAGGGGCTTTGCATGGCCTACAAAGGCTAAGGGGCAGCCAAGGGCATCCATCAGCCCTTGCATATTGCACCAGGGCATTGGCAGGGGCAACCAAGGCCGCCAAAGGCTTCCATGGGCTGCACAGGGGAGACTTCGCCAGGGCGACAACAGCTCATGTGGCGGCCATGGTGCTGGAGGCGATAGAGGAGGTAGGCATGAGGCAGCCAGCGCCTGAGGAGGCTGAGACGGGTAGTGTAGTGTGTTGTGGTGGCCATGCATGGTACTGGAGGCAACAGAGGGCTCTGGCCAAGGACCATGCTGGCAAAGGTGGTTGCATAGCCTTGTTGCATCACAACAATCCTCATATCCACCATCACCTCAGTTGCTCCTTTCACCTTCTTGCTTCTATCTGAGAGAACGCTCCCTGTCTTGGACTGGCTGCTCGTAGGCCTAAGGAGTTGCCTAGGGCTATCCTTTGAGTGCCAAAAGCCAGACATGGCTTTACGCGCGGGCTGGCAAAGCCTTGGCTTAGCCTTGGCTTATGTGCAGGCTGCACAAGGGGTAGCAAAAAGGGGTTGTGCTCGAGGCAGCGCCTGGCTTGTGTGCGCCTAGTGAGAGCGCCGCCAGGGCTTGCATGCATGCATGTCAAAGGGTTCCCTATGCTAGCGAGAAGCAGAACGGCAACCAGCCGTTGCTCCAGCTGCTGCCATGGACCTTCTAGAGGCCGCTGCCAGCTATCAGCATCAGCCAGCAAGGAGTAGAACGGCAACCAGTCGCTTTCCCATGAGTTGTTGCTACCGCTACTAAGGTTGAGAGAGAGAGAGAGAGAGAGACTGTGCGTCCTTTTCGTCCTCCGTTGCAATCTTGCTGCATCGTCATTCTGCTACTCTTGTCCATCGTCATTTCCTGCAGCACTGGTCAACCTGTTACTGCTGTCCGTCGTCATCCCCTACAACACCTATCTGTCGTCCGTCAACTCCTATTGCTATCTGTCCGTCAACATTTGGCTCCAATGCACCTGCAGCAGCTTACTCGCCTGCTGCACATTGTGTGTGTGTGTGTGTAGGCCTCTCTCTCTCTCTCTCTCTCTCTCTCTCTCTCTCTCTCTCTCTCTCTCTCTCTCTCTCTCTCTCTCTCTCTATGGCGGACGCTATCTCCTGTGCCCGTTTTGCTCAGCCCACACTTGCCTGATCATTTTCCTGTTGACACGTGGCGGGGGGGAGCCGGAATTCATTCCCCCTCTCTGCATCCGCTGAAAACAATCCAGAGCCTCCCGACCCTGACCCTTGCCTTCAACATGCAAGCGTATATGATTGCATCTGGAGAAACACTCTCGCTTTGCATCAGTCAAAAAGAACACATAGATTCTTGGGCCTATCCAAGTTGGGTATATCCTGCAACCAGTGCATTCCAAGAGATGACGTGCCGGATAGGTATAACTTTTTGTGCTTTATAAAGTGTTGCACTACATTTGGCATACATGTTGACCAAAGAAGTGCCAAGCATAAAGTTTTATTTCAACAACCCTTGATGAATAATACCATTGTGAATTATTTTGCCCATATCATCATCTTTTGTAATGCCACATGCCTTCAAGGTGCAAGTGACGTGATTCTAAAATTTGTAGGTGGAATTACACTAAACCTAGGTTTGTTTCGAGCACTGCTAAGACTCTATTTGACGCAATTCAAATGGGGAGGATGTGATAGAGAGAGGATTAGGGGCTAAGGAGAAGGCAGAGGGTGAAAGGGAGGGATCATGCACGCAGTAGCAGCAGCAACAGATCATGAGGTTGGTGGTCGTTGGGCCTGCAGCCTCTACATGTGATGAACATGATGGCCACCATTAGAGAGTAGTTGTTGACGCCTCTACATTACAGGCGCAAAAACCAAAGCTAGCAATTGTCTCCCTTCTTCCTCAGCTCCACGCCTTCCATGTCGTCCTTCCCCTCTTTCGATCTTTCTTCCTTAGCTCTCTCTCTCTCTCTCTCTCTCTCTCTCTCTCTCTCTCTCTCTCTCTCTCTCCATCGCGAGTTCCAAACTTGTAATTGTACTTTGTGTTGGTGCAATCCACAGGATCCTTCTTCCCTACCAGAGCTACTTTACATGATGCCACCACTCGACTCCTGTAATCCAAGTTGCAGCACCATTTGAAGGCAGCGTCCAAACGCCTTAAGGCTCGTTGTTGATCTACATTCACTTGCTCACTGGCTGCCCATTAGGTCATTGCTACTACCTCCGCTCCATAGCCCCCAACCTACCCCCCATGCACAGAGCCTGCCAACATCCTCCACTCCTCGCCCTTCGAATCCCTCCACCTCTACACCTAGCACTAACAATGCCAAGCTCTGCGTGTGATAGACCCCGCTGCTTCAGCCCTCAACATGTCGCCTCAACCGTCACCGCAAGGAAATCCGAAGATTTTTTAGGTAGCGGAGGTGACCTGCAGAGGGTCTTTTTCTCCATCTCTCTTTCTCTCTCTCTCTCTCTCTCTCTCTCTCTCTCTCAACCAGGTGGTTGCAGGCGTGGAGCTGAGGGGGAGGGTTCATCTCTTTGGAAAAGGGTTAAGGCAAGGGAATCCGAATGGCTCTCATTTTTGAGCCTCAGAGGGACAATGGGGACTGCATTGTCTGCAGAAGAGTAGACCTTCACGTCCCTAGCAGGGCGAGATGGAGCCGAGGGAAAAGGCATGGGCTGCGTAGACTCTCTCTCTCTCTCTCTCTCAACCCAAATCGGCAAGCTCCTTTCTCTCTCACAAAACTGCAAGCGCCTTTTCTCTCTCTCTCTCTCTCTCTCTCTCTCTCTCTCTCTCTCTCTCTCTCTCTCTCTCTCTCTCTCTCTCTCTCTCTCTCTCTCCCCGCGCATACTAGCAATGTATGGAAAACACGTGTCCGAGTAGAGGGGTTGGCAACCAACTTCGCCAGTCTTCCATCTCTGACACCTACTCCGGCATCTCCACCGCCACCATCTCCACATCGTTCTCAAAACTTGCTCATTCTACCTCTGATGGCAGATCTTGCATGCGGGGTGCTACCTCGTGCGTCAACTGGTGAATGTCATTCACAGCTTCCAGTAGCTCCCTCATCGCCATTGGAAGTCGATTGCTGCAACCAACTTCTCCAGCGTGGCCACCACCCTCTGCAACCCAATTACAACAACTGATACCGCTTTCATCATATTGGCTACTAGGTACACCGCTACACCTATAGTTGCACCGTCGGTAAAGAACGCAGTCGCCAGGGAGAAGATGGCCCCTAGCACCGAAGACAACTCGAGCAATTTCCCAAAACACCATTTGAGGTCTCCCTCTCCCTCTCGCTCTCTATCTCTCTCTCAAAAGACCCTGCAGCACGCAAATGGTACCATGCAGTACGCAAACGACAACAATGCAAAATATTTCTCTCTCTCTCTCTCTCTCTCTCTCTCTCTCTCTCTCTCTCTCTCTCTCTCTCTCTCTCCCCTTCGTTTTGTTCATTTGAATAAAAGAGAAAGGGAGAAAATCCTCCCCAAAATAGAGAAAAATAGTGTCAAGCCCTCAAAAATAAACCTAATGAAATGAAAAAAAAAAGATTGTTCCCAGACATTGTTGGTCCGCGCGCATAGAGAGCTCTCTCTCTCTCTCTCTCTCTCTCTCTCTCTCTCTCCGCTTCGTTTTGTTCATTTGAATAAAGGAGAAAGGGAGAAATTCCTCCCCAAAATAGAGAAAAATAGTGTCAAGCCCTCAAAAATACACCTGATGAAATGAAAAAAAAAAAGATTGTTCCCAGACATTGCTGGTCCGCGCGCAGAGAGAGAGAGAGAGAGAGAGAGAGAGAGAGAGAAAAGGCGCTTGCAGTTTTGTGAGAGAGAAAGGAGCTTGCCGATTTGGGTTGAGAGAGAGAGAGAGAGAGAGAGAGAGAGAGAGTCTACGCAGCCCATGCCTTTTCCCTCGGCTCCATCTCGCCCTGCTAGGGACGTGAAGGTCTACTCTTCTGCAGACAATGCAGTCCCCATTGTCCCTCCGAGGCTCAAAAATGAGAGCCATTCGGATTCCCTTGCCTTAACCCTTTTCCAAAGAGATGAACCCTCCCCCTCAGCTCCACGCCTGCAACCACCTGGTTGAGAGAGAGAGAGAGAGAGAGAGAGAGAGACAAAGAGAGATGGAGAAAAAGACCCTCTGCAGGTCACCTCCGCTACCTAAAAACTCTTCGGATTTTCTTGCCTTACCTTTTTCAAAGGGATCAACCCTCCCCCGTTCTCATCATGGCGAGTTTTGTGCAACCACCTGGTTGTGTGTGTGTGTGTGTGTGTGTGTGTGTGTGTGTGTGTGTGTGTGTGTGTGAGAGAGAGAGAGAGAGAGAGAGAGAAGAGACCCTGCGCAAGCCACCTCCGTAGGCGACGTTGGTTGCCTTAAAACTATTTGAATCTGGAGCTAGGGTTAGAAACTGCTTGACTGAGCGAGCTGATCTGGCGGATCCTCTACTTCCACTTCCTCTGATCCTAGTCCACCTTAGCTCTCATGGCTCGAATCCACCTGCACCAACTCACGAGCCTGCACCTTAGACTTTCTGCGTGAGCATCTTATGCCAATCCGTTTGTGCGGGACTGCTTTCACGTGCCCTACCGAGCCGTGTTTACCCTTCGCGTGCCTGCCTAGCCCTGTGTTTGCGTTTCCCCTTGCTGTCGTGAGTGCTTCCTTACACTTGCCTCAGTTTGTTAGCCCCACCCTTTGATCGGCGAGGGGCTTTGCATGGCCTACAAAGGCTAAGGGGCAGCCAGGGGCATCCATCAGCCCTTGTATATTGCACCAGGGCATTGGATGGGGCAGCCAAGGCCGCCAAAGGCTGCCATGGGCTGCGCAGGGGAGCCTTCGCCAGGGCGCAGCAGCTCATGTGGCCGCCATGGTGCTGGAGGCGATAGAGGAGGCACGCATGAGGTAGCCAGCGCCTGAGGAGGCTGAGACGGGTAGTGTAGGGTGATGTGGCGGCCATGCATGGTACTGGAGGCAATAGAGGGCTCTGGCCAAGGGCCATGCTTGAAAAGGTGGTTGCACAGCCTTGTTGCATCACAACAATCCTCATATCCACCATCACCTCAGTTGCTCCTTTCACCTTCTTGCTGTTGTCTGAGAGCACGCCCCCTGTCTTGGACTGGCTGCTCGTAGGCCTAAAGCATTGCCTAGGGCTAGCCTTTGAGTGCCAAAAGCCAGACATGGCTTACGCGCGGGCTGGCAAAGCCTTGGCTTATGTGCAGGCTGCTCAAGGGGTAGCAAAAAGGGGTTGTGCTCGAGGCAGCGCCTAAGTGAGAGCGCCACCAGGGCTTGCATGCATGCATGTCAAAGGGTTCCCTATGCTAGTGAGTAGCACAACGGCAACCAGCGGTTGCTGCAGCCGCTGCCATGGATCTTCTAGTGGTCGTTGCCGGCCGTCAGCATCAGCCAGCAAGAAGTAGAACGACAACCAGCCGCTTCCCCATGAGTTGCTGCTACCGCTGCTAAGGCTGAGAGAGAGAGAGACAGAGAGAGAGAGAGATTGTGCGTCCTTTTCGTCCTCCGTTGCAATCTTGCTGCATCGTCATTCTGCTACTCTTGTCCGTCGTCATTTCCTGCAGCACTGGTCAACCTGCTACTGCTGTCCGTCGTCATCCCCTACAACACCTATCTGTCGTCCGTCAACTCCTATTGCTATCTGTCCGTCAACATTTGGCTCCAATGCACCTGTAGCAGCTTACTCGCCTGCTCCACATTGTGTGTGTGTGTGTGTGTGTGTGTGTGTGTGTGTGTGTGTGTGTGTGTGCGTGTGCGTGTGCGTGTGTGTGTGTGTGTGTGTGTGTGTGTGTGTGAGAGAGAGAGAGAGAGAGAGAGAGAGATACTACTGCTCGTAGGGTTTCCACCTCGACGATTATCCGCAGCTCCATGATGCCTCGCTCCATTTGCAACGGTCAGGCGTCCACCCTGACAATTTTTGGCAACCCCACTCCAAATTCAAAAAACTTGGAAGGCCGCCTCTCTCGCGCGCTCTTTATTTCTCTGTTCGTTGTGTGCCCGGACGCGTAGGCCTGTCTCTCTCTCTCTCTCTCTCTCTCTCTCTCTCTCTCTCTCTCTCTCTCTCTCTCTCTCTCTCTCTCTCTCTCTCTCTCTCTATGGGGGACGCTATCTCCCGTGCCTGTTTTGCTCAACGCACACTTGCCGGATCATTTTCGTGTTGACACGTTGGGGGGGGGAGCCAAAATTCCCTCCCCCTTTATCTATTAGTATAGATACCACTTGTTTTCAAATACTAGTGTTACTTTCTATTCTTTCCTCTTACAAAGAAGCCTATCCCTATTTTATTAGTAAGAATGTATAAAGATTTTGTCCCCTGGCCCTTGGTGATTAAACACTCCCTCCCCCTTACTATTGCCTTCGTCTACACCGCATCTTCCCGTCATTGTGACGCTGCCTAGAACTCTTCGCTTGTGCACTCATTGTTAAACTACATCCCCCGCGCCCTCTTCTTGCTTTGGGTTGAGAGAGAGAGAAAGAGAGAGGGTCTACACAGTCCATGCCTCTTCCTTCGGCTCCATCTCGCCCTGCTAGGGACGTGAAGGCCTACTCTTCTGCAGACAGTGCAATCCCCATTGTCCCTCCGTGGCTCAAAAATGAGAGCCATTCAGATTCCGTTGCCTTAACCCTTTCCCCAAAGAGATGAACCCTCCCCCTCAGCTCCACGCCTGCAACCACCTAGTTGAGAGAGAGAGAGAGAGAGAGAGAGAGAGAGAGAGAGAAGAGACCCTCTGCAGGTCACCTCCGCTACCTCAAAACTCTTCGGATTTCCTTGCCTTACCTTTTTCCAAAGGGATCAACCCTCCCCCGTTCTCATCATGGCGAGTTTCGTGCAACCACCTGGTTGTGTGTGTGTGTGTGTGTGTGTGTGTGTGTGTGTGTGTGTGTGTGTGTGTGTGTGTGTGTGTGTGTGTGTGAGAGAGAGAGAGAGAGAGAGAGAGAGAGAGAGAAGAGACCCTACGCAAGCCACCTCCGTAGGCGACGTTGGTTGCCTTAAAACTATTCGAAGCTGGAGCTAGGGTTAGAAACTGCTTGACTAAGGGAGCTGATCTGGCGGATCCTCTAATTCCACTTCCTCTGATCCTAGTCAACCTTAGCTCTCATGGCTCGAATCCAACTGCACCAACTCACGGGCCTGCACCTTAGCCTTTCTGCTTGAGCAGCTTATGCCAATCTGTTTGTGCGCGACTGCTTTCACGTGCCCTACCGAGCCGTGTTTACCCTTCGCGTGCCTGCCTAGCCCTGTGTTTGCGTTTCCCCTTACTGCCGTGAGTGCTTCCTTGCACTTGCCTCAGTTTGTTAGCCCCACCCTTTGATCGGCGAGGGGCTTTGCATGGCCTGCAAAGGCTAAGGGGCAGCCAGGGGCATCCATCAGCCCTTGTATATTGCACCAGGGCATTGGCTGGGGCAGTCAAGGCCGCCAAAGGCTGCCATGGGCTGCGCAGGGGAGCCTTTGCCAGGGCGCAGCAGCTCATGTGGCGGCCATGGTGCTGGAGGCGATAGAGGAGGCACGCATGAGGCAGCCAGCGCCTGAGTAGGCTGAGACGGGTAGTGTAGGGTGCTGTGGCGGCCATGCATGGTACTGGAGGCAATAGAGGGCTCTGGCCAAGGGCCATGCTTAAAAAGGTGGTTGCACAGCCTTGTTGCATCACAACAATCCTCATATCCACCATCACCTCAGTTGCTCCTTTCACCTTCTTGCTGTTGTCTGAGAGCACGCCCCCTGTCTTGGACTGGCTGCTCGTAGGCCTAAAGCATTGCCTAGGGCTAGCCTTTGAGTGCCAAAAGCCAGACATGGCTTACGCGCGGGCTGGCAAAGCCTTGGCTTAGCCTTGGCTTATGTGCAGGCTGCACAAGGGGTAGCAAAAAGGGGTTGTGCTCGAGGCAGCGCCTGGCTTGTGTGCGCCTAGTGAGAGCGCCGCCAGGGCTTGCATGCATGCATGTCAAAGGGTTCCCTATGCTAGCGAGAAGCAGAACGGCAACCAGCCGTTGCTCCAGCTGCTGCCATGGACCTTCTAGAGGCCGCTGCCAGCTATCAGCATCAGCCAGCAAGGAGTAGAACGGCAACCAGTCGCTTTCCCATGAGTTGTTGCTACCGCTACTAAGGTTGAGAGAGAGAGAGAGAGAGAGACTGTGCGTCCTTTTCGTCCTCCGTTGCAATCTTGCTGCATCGTCATTCTGCTACTCTTGTCCGTCGTCATTTCCTGCAGCACTGGTCAACCTGTTACTGCTGTCCGTCGTCATCCCCTACAACACCTATCTGTCGTCCGTCAACTCCTATTGCTATCTGTCCGTCAACATTTGGCTCCAATGCACCTGCAGCAGCTTACTCGCCTGCTGCACATTGTGTGTGTGTGTGTGTGTGTGTGTGTGTGTGTGTGTGTGTGTGTGTGAGTGAGAGAGAGAGAGAGAGAGAAAGAGAGATACTACTGCTCGTAGGGTTTCCACCTCGACGATTATCCGCAGCTCCATGATGCCTCGCTCCATTTGCAACGGTCAGGCATCCACCTCGACAATTTTTGGCAACCCCACTCCAAATTCAAAAAAATTGGAAGGCCGCCTCTCTTGCGTGCTCTTTATTTCTCTGTTCGCTGTGTGCCCGGACGCGTAGGCCTCTCTCTCTCTCTCTCTCTCTCTCTCTCTCTCTCTCTCTGGCGGACGCTATCTCCCGTGCCCGTTTTTCTCAACCCACACTTGCCGGATCATTTTCTTGTTGACACGGTGGGGGGGCAGCCGAAATTCCCTCCCCCTTTATCTATTAGTATAGATACCACATGTTTTCAAATACTAGTGTTACTTTCTATTCTTTCCTCTTACAAAGAAGCCTATCCCTATTTTATTAGTAAGAATGTATCAAGATTTTGTCCCCTGGCCCTTGGTGATTAAACACTCCCTCCCTCTTGCTATTGCCTTCGTCTACACCGCATCTTCCCGTCATTGTGACGCTGCCTAGAACTCTTCGCTTGTGCACTCATTGTTAAACTAAATTCCCGCCCCCTCTTCTTGCTTGAGTTTGTAGCTGTGTTGAGCGACGGCCATCGGCACCCGCATGCACCTACCTCCGACCTTGCAGATCTTTGCTTTGCGCCAAGCCCATGCTTCATCCTCTGCTCTAAGCTCTGATACGGCCTCTTCCAGATGCGATTGTTCCCTCGCCCCAAAAAACCTTACTTGCAGCTTGAAGGGCAAGAGGCTCTGCGCCAAGGTGTGCCTTGCCATGAGAAAGAAATAGAGAAGGACTCATGTCTCATTGTGAAAGAGACAAGGAGAAGTGTCCAAATCCTCCCACCAATTTTCCTCAAAGTATCACACCCACAGTTTTCCTTCCAAAGAATTTCTCAAGATTCTATCTAATAAACCCGTTCCAACATGGTGCCACCCTACCTTTTCTTGATACACACAACGTCTCAGTTTCACATGCGCCATCTCCTCCTCGGACGACAACATAGGACTCATAGTGGGACATACCATCTCTGTCTCTTACTCGTATCCTTCCTCGCCACCTACTGCCTACGTGCGCAAACAAGAGGGCAGCTATTCTCCCCATTCATCACTTGCCAACACACACATATCTGTGAAATCTTGCTACAACCACTTCTCACTAGCACTACCACCATGGCAAGAAACTAATGCACAAGCTCCTTGCATGGTAAGGTCCACTTATACAAGATTCAAGGCAGATACTCACAAGCTCTTTCTCCTCGCAATGCTTCCGGACATGTAGTCGTAAAGAATGGCATCGGTGTTGGTGAAGATGAAGAGATTAAAGGTTGTCCGTTTGCTAGTCTTGGACTTGGCGCAGGAAAGGCAACAGCTACCCTTTCCTGTCACAAAGAATCTTTTATTATGAAACTCTTCTCAATAGCCTTATGCAGGCCATAGTGAATTTTCACTTTGTTAGATTTAGCCAATCAACTCATAAGTAAAAGTTCTTGCAACACAGCCTACGATTCTTTAGAAAAATCAACAAATGGAAATAGCCCACCATGAATTTCTTCCTTGAGGTGTCTAACTTTAGCTTTGAGGATCTAGATGTCTGTCCTTCTTGTCTTTAGCTAATCAAACTATAAGTAAAAATTATAGGTTGAGAAAGCATCAATGAATAAAAATATCCCACCATGAATTACCTTTAAAAAGCACGTGCCATTTTTCAATAGACATTAGTGACTAATAACCCCATTATGAGGTTTTTGGCCCATGATGAGGTTTTAAGCTTGCATAGGTGAATGCAAGCTTAGTCATGATGAGATTGCTAGTCACGTGTGTTGAAGGGAATAGTGAGAAAGCTATCGTGGGTTCTCTCTATTGATTCTCTACTTCCATATCCAGTCACATATGATTGCATCTACAAAGCATGTGTCATTATGCTAGATATTGCAAGCATAGGTGAATGCAATTGGAAAGAGAACCTTCCTTCAAAAGTTTTGAAAGTATCCGAAAGTCTCAACTATGTGTTGATACTTAGGCAAATGGAAGGGAATAGTTTCAAGCCAGTGTTAAAAAAAATAGATTACACTCTCACTGGTTGTGTTGTGCCTAAGGTACATAAATACGCACATGGAAATGCTAGATTTCCATCTCTAAACAGCTGAAGACATTATTAGTCAAGCATCTTTCTTTAGTAACTAACAATAACTTACATTAACATTTCAATGTATGTCTTCATAATATGATGTGACTTCAAAATGCTAGGTTAGGTGATCGCAATCATAGAGAAGCCTTGAACTTTGATCTAGTGAAAAAAACCTGAACACCTTGAGTTGTTAGCCTCCATCCACTGCTTGCATATGTCACATGCCTTCAAGATGCAAGCATAGGTGATTACATTGAGAGAAAAGTCCTCACTTTGTAAACATGGATGATTGCATTTGGAAGAAGGCCCTACTTTGCAACATAGGATAACAAACTACCGGGGGGAATTGGTCCAAATAGATGCTCGTAATGTAAAACGACTTCTGAAGATCTTTCCCACTTGTTCAGGGAGTGTCCGTCAATCTGTGGACTTGCAGGCAAGATCTACAAATGGATCCAAAAAACTTGGAAAGTAGGATTCTTCAAGAACGATCTCTTCTTGGGAGGAAAGATGTTCAAGAGTCATACTCTACTCATTGCTACACAAATAGTGAGGTATTGTTACTTTAAACATATTTGGAAGGCAAGGAATAGTCGAATTTTTTAGAACTCTCTGGAGGTAGCTAAGTTTGTAGAGATAGTCCAAGAAAGCAGAGTAACGATCATCGCCATTGGGAAGCAAAAGAACTCAAAAGAGTGGAGTAGGACCCTCAAGGATGTTGTGAATGTGTGAGATCATCCATTGTCATGTATCTAAAATCTAGTGAAGTGGTCATGGCTCGTCATGAGCATGACAAGAATCTATAATTTTTGGATATGGTAATATAATCCACTCACCATTGTGAGTTTTGCAACAAAAAAAAAGGATAACAAACTAGCGTTTCTTTCCCTTTTTCCTTATAAGAAATATCCTCCAACTAATGCACTCCACAAGGTACACCTCATGTAAATAGGGATCTCATTCACAACTCTATGTGCTTTGTGTGCTTTAACAAGTGATCAAATCACCAGGCCTACCAAGCATATAGTAGAAATTTCTTTTTGACATGTAATTTTACAAGCTCCGTTTCATATGCTTTGTGTAATGCGATCAACTTATATAATTTGCCATATTTATCATTAACTCAAGGGTATAAACACAAAAAAATGAATGGCAATTTTTAGATTCTAGCATGTCAAATGACATGAGCAATTTTTTAAGCACTTGTTTTGATAGAAAAAATAGCCCTTGACAAAAGAAATAGGTGTCAATTTTAGGTCTTGATCTGAGTTTAAATCCACTTTAAAAGCACTATATCTCTAAGCTCTTTTTAAAAATAAAACATAAGCACAGAGAATTGAATTAGGAAAGCAACCCTAAGATTTAGAGCCCTATGCTCCATACCCTAGTTTAAAAATTCTACATCCTTAAGCTTTAGAGCTCCCTTTACAAATTTAAAACTATCGATCTCTAAGTTGTAAATCCCACTTTAACTTTAAAAGTTCTAGTATGTTTTCTTATTGGGATGCCATGGCTTGTTTAGAGCATGGCTAGTGTTGTAATTATTTTTGGTTAATATATATTACACTCACAATTGTACGTATTGTTTTTTTTTTTTAAGTTTCAGACTTTGCTTTAAAATCTCTAAAAATACAGATAACAAGTGATAAAATCACGAGGCTTGCACTTGAGAGTAGTAATGAAAGGTAAAGTAAATGCCAATTGGATTGCTTTGATGATTTTGAAATGAAAAAAAAAGTGATAAAATCACGAAGCCTACGAGGTAGAGAGTAGAGAGTTGAGAGAGAAACAGAGACACTCGTAAGAAGTCACTTTCAAAGAGGAGAGAGGATGCAATAGGTCCAATGCTGAGGGAGGAGGTCACAAAGTTTTGACATCCTTCATCCATGAGCTCTTCTAAGAGTGCTTCAAAGAGAGGGCTTGCAGGAGGAGAAGACACGGCTCAGTTCTCCTAGAGGAGCTTATTTCAAGGAAGCGTGGCATGATGAAGCAGGACGAGGGCACAAGAGTTCTCTCTCTCTCTCTCTCTCTCTCTCTCTCTCTCTCTCTCTCTCTCTCTCTCTCTCTGCACAAAGGTAGCCTGCTCGTATCACCATGAATTGCAAAATGATTAGGAGGAGGGAACAAGATTTCTCTCTCTCTCTCTCTCTCTCTCTCTCTCTCTCTCTCTCTCTCTCTCTCTCTCTCTCTCTCTCTCTCTCTCTCTCTGCACAAAGGTAGGTCCGTATCATCATGAAGTGCAAAATGATTAGTGCAGCACGTGAAAAGAAACAGTACGATACAATTGAAACATAGCTACTATCCCATGGCCATTTTCAAGTATGAGCATCACCAAACCATATTGAGACTACAACCTGCCATTCGCACAACACCGATAATAGTGTCTTGCTTTTCCCCTCCCTTGAAGATCATCACCATTGGAATACTTTGGATCCCATAATTAGTTGTTGTCAAGGGGCTTTCATTTGTGTTGAGCTTCAAGCACCTAACTCTTCCTTTGTACTTCTCAGCAAGATCATTCACCAAACGGCCGGCAATCATACAGCACGGTCCGTTGCACAGCACCGGCAGTAGCTAAGGGTTTCCTGCAGCCGTTCACAAATGATCTTACGAGAAGCATGCTTGGGGGACTTAGACGGCCTGTCCAGGAGGCGCAGTTCTCCTCAACACCAAGCAGGCAGGTAATGAGGAAGTGTGGGAGAAGCAGAAGCCACAAGGGCCACAGTGGATCCGTGAAGATAAGGGCCCTCAGAGTCTAGAAGCACGCCCATGCCTAATACAGAGGCGCTACACACAAGCTCTCCCGCAAGCCCTTGGCGATGACGACCTTCACTACTCTCTCTCTCTCTCTCTCTCTCTCTCTCTCTCTCTCTCTCTCTCTCTCTCTCTCTGTGTGTGTGTGTGTGTGTGTGTGTGTGTGTGTGTCTCAGGACTAGGGTTGGCATGTGAGGTTGTTAAGAGTGGGATCGTACTGGGTTTGTAGGGATCTTGAGCGTGGGCTTGAGGCATGGCGATGGAGCAGAACGTGGTCAGCTCTCTCTCTCTCTCTCTCTCTCTCTCTCTCTCTCTCTCTCTCTCTCTCTCTCTATATGAGGGCGATGAGAGTCATTAGAAAATGCCACATTGACTAAGTAGTTTTTGTTTATTTAATAACTAACGCATGGGGAGGTAGGGTAGCAAACAAAGCAATGGTAGAAAGGGATGATGGCAAGAGCCGATCTTTCTTTTCCTTTGAGATTTCGTGCTTCCATCACATCATGATTTCAAAAAATCCCTTGTAATGAGAGTTTGTAAAGCCCTATCTTTATAAATCTATTTAATAAATGTATGCTCTAGTAACTAACCAATCAAAAAAAGGTACTTTTTTTTTAAACAATCTCTCCTTTTTATTAGGAAAAAAAGAACACCTCACTATGGCCTTAGCCCTTTGGGCAACCAAAAAAATCTCTAGAGATTGAAGCTTTAAAGGATAGATCTTTCTTAAAGTTTGAACTAACAAAAATAACCATTTTATAAATGACAACTTTAGTCTATCACCTCAAGTTTAAAGGGGTGAAAGAACTTTTTAAAATGAAAAGGTGACTCTTGGTAATTGTGGAGCCACCCATTATGCTAAGGTTTTATCGTTTAACCTCTAAGGCTTTCAAAGTTTCATGCTTTCAAAGGCAGCCATATTTCACTCCATATTTCAAAACTAAAGACATGTCCCTCATTACATTTACACACTCTTTATTTAAATGAGTGCCCACTATCTTATTTCAACAATTGAGCATTTTTGTCTATCAAATAATGCTCGAAAATATAACTCTTTTTTTTTTTTAGTCAGAAAAAAAGAAGGTATCTCTATAGCCTTTGCCCTTTGGACAAGCCAAAAACCACATGCCCATCAATCAAATTAAAAAAGTTACTATACTAATTATATTGAAGGCCTTAAAAGAAACCCCCCTTTTCTTTTCACACATATTGGAAGGGTATATGATTATTTTTTCAAATTTCTTACAATTCCTTTGAAGGATAGCATTTTCCTACGCTTCTTTAGAACGATATAACCCCCTTAGAAAGGTGTTGCAACCTTCTAAATTTGAGGGCTATTGGTGGCCCTTGAAGCTTGTAAAGAGACTATGTGAGTGTGTGTGTGTGTGTGTGTGTGTGTGTGTGTGTGTGTGAGAGAGTGAGTGAGTGAGAGAGAGAGAGAGAGAGAGAGAGAGAGAGAGATATCATGGATGAAAGGAGGTTTGTCATTGTAAGTTCTACTTGTTTTGGCCTACCATCTCTTGATCATGTGAGGGCAATTTCTAGAATTCTTCTATCTATTGGAACCAATAAGTTAATAGAAAATTATTCAAATTGTGCTAAGTAATTACAATGCTATGGCTGTATCCCATCATGCAATGACAATTGCCAAAATTGTGACACCTGTTGGAATCAATAAGTTGATTGGTAAAATTTAAGGGCTTGTGCCTATTTTAGTCAATTTCACCAAATTAAAAAAAGTCACATAGTGTAACAAAATCAATCTCTCTCTCTCTCTCTCTCTCTCTCTCTCTCACATATCGGATGCCACAACCATCTCACAATGAAAAAGGGAGAGAACTCTCATTCTCCCATGCCCTCTCATCTATGTGCATGTGTGTGTGTGTGTGTGTGTGTGAGTGTGTGTGTGTGTGTGTGTGTGTGTACGTGCATGCATGCCTCTCTCTCTCTCATATCACAATGGTTGCCACAACCATCTCATAATGAAACAAGGGAAAGAACTACCATCCTCTCATGCCCTCTTCAAAAAAAAAAGAGGCAAGACACCCAGCCACCCCAAAACTTTGCTCCTTGTGACCTTTACAAAAAGCAAAGTGTAAACCCGGTGGGCACCAAGGTCATTGACCTAATTAGGTCCTAATTCATGGTTGTGAATCCTCTTCATCCAGGCCCTTTGCAAAAAAATTAGAGATCAAACAATACGAACCCTAAACCCTGATGCAACCTATTCTCTATTGAAAAAAGAGTATAAACCTAGGCACCAAGGGCATTGGCCTCCCTAGGTCCCACTTCATGGGTGAATCCACATCACCCATGCCCTTTGCAAAAAAAAGAGATTAAGCACTGACACTCTAAACCCTCATTCACCCTGTCCTGCAAAAAAGCATAGTGTAAATTCGGGCACCAAGAGCATTGACCTTCCTAAGTTCTAGCTCATGGATGTGAATCGTCATCACCCATGTCCATTTCAAAAAAATAGACATCAAACACTGACACCCTAAACCCTCATTCACCTTCTCTTCTTAAAGAAAAGTCAGAGTGTAAACCCAAGCACCAAGGGAATTCACATCCCTACACCACTTGTGATGTGGGAGTGTGCTTCTCCACCCGCTTCAAAATCATCTCCAAAAACCAAAAAGAACTCCCTCCCTCCCTCCCTCTCTCTCTCTCTCTCTCTCACACACACACACACACACACATGTGGGATTACCAATAGGATATGTGAGAAAGCTAAAGAGAGGAGGCAAAAGGTGGATTCAAGTCCAGTGAAGAGAGGTTCCAAGCATGGAGAGGAGAGAGGACTTGGGAGAAGAGGGAGGAGGGAGGGATCGAATCGCACTGAGGAGGAAGGAGTTTGAGAGAGGAGGGAGCGGCCATGGAGAAGAGGGAGCAGCTTGGGAGATAATGGAGCCCACATAGCCATGGTGAGGGAGGGAGTCTTGGGTAGTCTTGATCTCAGTCCTTAACCCCAATGCATCATGTTCTCTATTAAAAACAAAGTATAAACCGTGGCACCAACCATTTAAAAAATCAGTGTAAACCGGGGCACCAAGCATAAAAAAAATCAATGTAAACCTGAGCACCAAGGGCATTGACATCCCTCATTCACCTTGTCCTCCCAAAAAATCAAAGTGTAAGCTCGGGCATCAAGGGCATTGACATCCCTAGACCACTTGTGATGTGAGGGAGGAATAGCTGCATGGTGGAGTTTCTTCTCCCCTATTGTGCTCCTCCACCCACTTCAAAATCATCTATAAAAACCCAAAAGAACTCTCTCTCTCTCTCTCTCTCTCTCTCTCTCTCTCTCTCTCTCTCTCCACAATTGCTCCCAAAAGAGTTCCGAGAAAACTAGGACCGTATATAGTCTCTTTCTTATATTTTTGAAGAAAGGCCAAGCCACATGGCAAAATGTCACTTTCCCTCCCCCTCTCCGGGTACTTTGAACTTCCATTCCGATCACTATGCAGTGTGCACAATGCACACTTGAAAGTTCAACTGTTGAATATCAGATTTTATATTCGAATCAAAGGAGTGGAGGAGCCTCACAAAATCACACAATGCTCATCTCTATCTCCACTAACTTGCCTTAATGTGGCCCCGATCGAGTGGTGGGAACCCTCAACCTCATGACGTTATCTTCTTGCTAGTAGCAGCAAGCATGCACTAAGGCATGTACCTCTAGAGTCCCAAGTCTTGAGAGTAGCTCCTCTATTGTGCATGCATCGTGATTAGGGTTCTCTTGATGGCATCTTGTAGCCTTTGCTGCTACGAGATAGCTCTTATCCTTACTTCCTCATCATATTAGGCCATTCTCCACATAGCCAACTCTATGTGAGACATTCTCTAGGCAGTTGTGTGACCTATATCAATGGCGTGTAATCAATGGCCTATGTAATATGGCTAGGAGAGTCGTGAGCGAAGGTTTATTGATCTCAGCTTTATTGTACACAGCTTGAGGTTTCGAGCAAAGAGATCACTCAATGTAGTGTCAAGTGGATATTGTCGAACATTGGTGCACGGCTTTTGTGCCATCTTCAGCAGAGTGACCGACCTTGCAACTAGGTAGCCTCTTCATCATATCAATAATCACTATTGCCATTGTAGATAATCTCCTAGATGAAGTTTGGAATTTGGCATTGTTAAAGCCATGTAGACTGCTTCCTCCACCCGCTTTGCATAGGGTGTTGGCAACAAAACCACCCCCCCCCCCCCCCCCCCCCCCCCCCCAAAAAAAAAACCAATATATTATGCAAGTGACTTGTTTACACCAATGGACTCCTTAGTTTGCACTCAAAAGTAAGCAAAAGGTCTTCACGTTCGAGTGGGAGTGTTTGCCATGCTTTTGATGGGCCTAGAGGAGCGCTCTAGTTTTTCAAGCAATCAACAAAAGCCATGAAATATGCAAACCCTTGCTAAGCTCTTTTCTTTCGCCTCGTTTGAACCTAGCGTAAGCTTGTCTATCTTTTTCTCCTTTTGGGTGTTGAGAATCCCTCTCCCTTAAATTTTTCCCTTCCCTTTGATGATCAATAGCTCTCTTTCCTTTTAGGAGGTAAGGTTCTCAACACTCTTTTCCTTGGAAATATATCTCTCTCTCTCTCTCTCTCTCTCCCTCCCTCCCCCCCTCCCCCCCCCAAAAAAAAACAAAAAAACACCCCACCCCACCCAAAACAACAAACACACACACTTGCATTAAATGTTGTCTCTGCCCTTGCCCTTGAAGACAATAGTGAGGGCTTTGTTTGTGGCTTTCTAAAAGAAGCCTTAGAGAAGAAGAGAGTTAAGAGGACATTTAAAATTTTATTATTTTCATTGCCTGATTTGGCTTATCTTTTCTTGTGAATAGTTGAAATTTTTCTTTTTGTTTAGTTTGTCAATGGATGGGTTTTTTCATTTCACAGTCTGAGATTACTTACTTTTCGTTTTATTCTTTTAGCATGCAAACATGACACTCACCTTATTTGAAATAAAATAAAGACATACGAAATCCATGATGGAATCTTGTGAAAAGACGTTTTTCAAAATTCTCTCATTTGCGCTCTCTCTCTCTTGAGTGAGTGAGTGAGTGAGTGAGTGCCCCTCTCTCTCTCTCTCTCTCTCTCTCTCCCTCTTTCTTTTTGTTTTTCTCTCTCCAATGTTACATGACATAAGAAGACTTTTGAAACTTGCGCTTAAATTGCACTTCCCACATTGTACTAGCAATCATGGAAAACCGTTCAGGAATGTAAATGAGGGTTTTGTGAAATGGGGTCTTATGATTGTTTCTGTATGTTTTGATATGGGCTAGGGGCCTATGTATAATGTCATTGTGTCAATTGTATATTTTGAATTGGGTCGGGCGTCTATGTACAAGGTCGTGGTATATGGTAGAGCAGGGCTTTGTGATCATTATGTGTACTTTTTGCTCATCTAATTAAATTCCTCGCGCTTATGGTAAAAATAAATTTTTTAAAAAATCATGGAAAACCATATGCCCTAATAAAGGAGACCATGCACACAGATATATAGCAGAGTGTATTCTCTCATGTACAATCTACACCATAGTAAAAGACCAACTGAGGATTTAGCTTACAACCCCAAGTTTTATGCAAGACATGACATTACATTGGATTCAATATGCAACCGCCTCTCTCTCTCTCTCTCTCTCTCTCTCTCTCACACACACACACACACACACAAAGTTGTTTTTCTCTAGCCAATGTATCATGACATAAGAAGACTTTGGAAATTTCTTTATGCATTTCACTTTTCACATTGTGCTACAACTCACAAAAGACAGTATACCGTAATAAGGTAGACCATAGTTGTACATAGAAAGCAAAGTGTATTCCCTCATGTACAATCTACACCATAGTAACAATCCAAGCTTTAGACCACAGTCCTTCAATGCAAGATGGGACATTGGAGCACCGATGAAGAGCCCTTTCGTGTATGCATATTATGCCCTTGGCAAGTTCAAGGATCTAGACACCATACCATACTTTAGTAGTTGAGCTTTTCTCACCTAATTAGCAATGAAGTCAAAAGTTGAAAGAAAGAAGGAAAAGAAGGATAATAATAGAAGTTTTAATGCTATAGGTACAACCATCTCCTCTTTTCTCTCTCTCTCTCTCTCTCTCTCTCTCAAAGTTTCAAATATATTATAACCCAAATCATTATTTTCAAATGGGAGATTTACAATACATACCATGATTTGTCAGCATTGGGCACATTATGGATGCTCTCTAACAAGGGCCACTGGCATTATTCCTTTCTCAAAGGAAACAAGGTCTTTTTCTTGGCCTTATTATATCATTAGGGAGTTGGAGAGAAAGGGACTTGAGGCTTGCTATCTAAGCTTATATATGCACATGTGCATGATTTGGTGTTACAAAATTTGTGGGCAATAAGACTACTTTGCAAAATGTATCTTTTTTAAAATAATATCAAATTATGTACTAGAAGCAAGGGTTGTTATCTATGTATAAGTCTCACGCACGTGCACAAGCATGATCTAGACAAAATTAATATAGGGCAGAAGATCCAATATAGAGACGATGAAATCGAGTGGGGCCAAGCTTGAGCTATGGTGGATGAAGTCAAGCTGTGAGAGATGCAACATAAGTACAACAAGAAGAGCTCCTTGTTGCAATTGGTAGTTGTCCGAACATTGTTGCACATAGCTTTTCTGGCCGATTGGCACAACTCTTGAAGAAAATGCAACTGTTTGAGCAATTTGAGACATTAACGCACCAATCATGAGCTGCCCATGATCACGTTCAAACCAAGATTTCAACCAATGAAAATGTTGCATGTCAACTGTTTTACTCCAACAACTCATGTTTTGTAGTTTCAAAATTGGGGGGTGACATAGTTTACTAGTAGAGCATGTCTCCTTACTAGTTCCTCTATTGTAGTGGCCGGTATAGTACTTTGGGCACACTACTTTTTCTCGCCGATAGCTCTTTGCCTACCAGTTACAAGGTGAGGGTTCACAATGCACATTGACAATCTAAGAAAATAAAATGAAAGAGACGTCATTGCCATGCAAGGTAGTGAAATGAAGGGACCCATTGACAAACTAAAAACAAAATTTGATTTCTTTTAATATGAATAAATTTGATTTTAGTTGTATACATAAAATTATAGGCCAAAGTAGTGTAGGAAATAATAAAATTTCAAATGTAAAGCCTTACTCAACTCTCTAAAACATCAAACTAAGACCCTTTTTTGAATGGTTAACCACACAGAGTCAGCGCTTTGAGCTGTGGCCATGGCTCCTGCACAATTAACTATAACCCCCTTAGCCTAGGTGGAGCTGTCACAAGAAGTTTTGGTGTAGGCAATGGTCGCCTATTGACCATTCCCGCTAATCATGGGCGACCGGTGGAGGCCGGGAGCCCTGATTACGGGAATGGTCAGTAGGCGACCATTCCCGGCCGTCAAAGTCCAGGGGAGTGGGGCCAATAGACATTCGGCACATGGCAGGTGACAGTGCAGGCACTGGTGAGACTAATACTGCAAGACCTAGGTGACTAATTGTGTGGGTGACCAGACTGAGCACATTCCGGCTGTTGATTTGTCGCGTACTCATTGCATGCTACCTCTGCAAATTCTGCATGCTTATGTGTAGCACAATGGATGAAATTCTTGTTGCTGACCTGCCATACTGTGATTGGACAAAGCGAAAATGGTTTTCCATGTTGATGTGTCACGCATCCAGGGGTTACAAAGTCAAATTCTGCAATAGATGTACGATTCACACACGTTGTTCCGCGACCCTGGACTTTGACGGATAAATTCTAACAATAATTCCACATTATGACAGGGGGCCGGTATACTCTGCCCGGTATACCTAGCTAGGTATGAGGTGCCTCCCAAGCAGAAGCTCGTGATGTTATACATAACATTGAAAAAGGCTCCTTTTTCCGACATGAGAAAATTTCTAAATCTTCTTGTGATGCATGTGGGTAATGCCCTTCCGCCCATCCCAGCTGGAGGGGTTTCGCAGGGGCTTCGGCAGTGTGTTTTCTGCCTTAGAAAGCCGAATAAAAGGGCTTTTCCTTTATAAAATAGGCATTGTTTATAATCTCATGTGCAAGTACGTACTGGAGATTGTCTCTGATCACTCTTTGCCAGCGGTTCTCGGTAATGGCAATGACGAAGCAGCATCATCCTCCATTCCATTTCCATGGACTCATCAGAGTACAGGATGACCTCCCACACTCAATTGCTGCAGTAATCAATGCTCTTGCCCCATCTCCTGCCACCCCTTACTATCCCCCTATCTTCCTAACCCCCTCCCCTTCCCCAGCCCCTCTACCCTCCCCCGCAGCCAGTCACAGCTCCGTGCCAAAGGCAGCCATTATTGGCGGTAGCGTTGCTGGCGCTGTCGTCGCCCTTGCCGTCACCGCCACCGTCATTTCTACTGTAGCCGGCAAAGTTGGGCTCAGCTGCGTCCTCGCTCCTCTTCTTAAGATCTTGACGTCGCCCTTCAGTGGTGCCGTCTGCAGTGGCCCTTGTGCAAAGCTCTATACCCTTTTCTGTAATCTCCTGGGTCGGAATTGCAAAAAAAATGGCTCTGATAAGACGTCAGGCGGCCCATGCGCAAAGCTCATCTCCTTTTGCAGTAATCTCCAGTGGCAGAATCGTAAGAAAGATGGATCTCATGATAAGCCCAGCAATGATCCGACAGAAGGCGATTCAGATGTGAAGCTCTTCATCGACGTCCTGGGTGGGCAGTACAGCCCCGAGGCCGTTGCCCAGCGGGCAAAAACCACAGCTCAAAATAGTGACGAAGAGAGGATGTCCGTGCAATCTTTTCTCTCTACACAAGTAAGCGAATTCACCGAGCGGCTTGAGAAGCAAAAGGCAATGATTATGCAGACTCTTGAGAATTCATCACCACTCCAAGACGTCATAAAGGCTCATGGTGACCAATTACCGGCGATGTCTGCGCAATCGTTGCTCACTACGCAAGCGAGTGAATTTGCCGAGGAGGAGCTTAAGAAGCAGAAGGCATTGATTATGCAGCCACTTCATGAGAATGTAATGAAGGCACAAGAATATTTTGAGTCTCTCTACTCAGCTACCAGCAATGCAAGTGATGAGCTCAAAGCCTTAAAGAGCTCAGCTTGTGCATACCTGGATGAGGTAGGCAAGCTCACTCATGCCAGTGCAGAGCAAATGGGGAAAGCGATTGCAATCGAAGTAGGCGCAGAACAGATCCATACGAGTAGTATATTAGCTACTGAATATGCAGCTGAGATGAAGAGGCTACAAAAGCTTACAAATGAGCCTTTCATTCTTGATGAAGAGGTATTACTAAACAGAGTGCAACCCAAAATTAGCTCTTTGGGTGATGAGGAGGCTTATCATAATGAAGAGGTTTCAAATCAGCATATGCATACAAATTATGCGGATGGCCTTAGAGACCAAGGCTCCGAGCCTATTGTCGAGACTCTCTCAGATGCGAACAAGATTCGAGAAGAGATGGGTGCCATGGTGCTTGACCAATATAGCGGCACAGACCAGCAGTACCTGAGTAGTGTGGCTTTGGTCCCTACTACATCAATTGCAGGTAAAGAGTTAGCATGATTTTTCTTTAGAAAGCATAAACACACAAGAGGAAAATAACCAAAACATACTCAATTTTGTGTGTGTGTCTGCACACCATGCCCGCACGCTTGAATCACAACAAATTACTGCAATCAAACTTCTTAGAAAGACAGTGATGTACATGGTTTAGAAGGAGAGTCAGATTATGTCTTAGCTTTTTCGATGCTTCCTTCTGTACTCTGCAATTGAAAAACAATGTAATGCTTGTAAAAAAGCAGATGCCCAGAATACGTCCTTACAATCAGAAGCAGGGCCCATTGTACCAGTGCCCACAAAGGCAATCACTCGAGTTCCAGCAAAGATGACAATAGGGTCAGCCACAGCGAAGTTGAAGCCGAGATGGCAGGGCGGCACATTAAAGGCCAAACGACCGACCAACTTGGGCCATGTGTCCTGCTCTTGTGAGCTCAGTGCTCTCAAAGTGCATTTCTTCACCTCTTGCAGATCTGGAGGCAGCTATGGATCCCCACAACCCTCACATGCTGGAGATGATGTCAAATACTATCAAAACCATAACTTCATAGAAATGCATGAATTGGATGCTGACACAAACAACAAGAAGGGGGAGGTCTCCAGCTATTATAACAGCAGTCTTGCATCCCACCCAAATATCAGCTATGGTGGCAACAAGCATGTGGGAGTATTAACAAGTAGTAGTGCTCCCATCACACACCACTACATTGCCAATGCCCAATATCATCAGCCCACTACAAATTCAAGCCCTTCACAACAAATGGCTACTCCCAGTTTTTCACTAAGTACTTCGACTGTCCTGTCCAATTCACATCCCCAATCAGATTATGGTAACCCATTTGATGGTGTACTATAGGTATAGTTTGCCAAATGGCTCCACTAGTCGGGCCCTATTTACATGCCTTATTACATTATGGTAAACCATCTGATGCAAAATGGGAACAAGGAATGCGGAATCGGAATTGGCAAGAATTGAAAATCCCTGCACATGATGACTTACCCACAACTTTCATGACGCATGGAACGTGGACTGGAACGATATATAAGGGTATGCTGGATGGGAACCCTGAAAATGGCCACATTGTGACTACGAATTGATGATATACTATAGGGTATACTATGTCCTTGGTAGTGGGCCTCCTTGAAATTCTATAGAACTCCTGTATGAGGTTATTCTTTGTGTTTTGACACTTCATTCAATAATACTTTATGTTCCTTCGCCAGGGTTTCGACATTCCTTAATTTACTTTCAAAACACTTATTTTTCCTTTCAATCATCAGCGCGGGAAAGGTAGTAGGGAAAAACTTTATACATATCCATGTATTTGCAACTGCACATCGTTGTACAATATTACACTTTGGAGAGGCAATCAAAACACATTTTTTGGTTTTCACGCTTATTTATGCAATTACTGCAAGGGGCTCACTCATTTTACTTCAGAAAGGTTTTCCTTGAGTGAAGTCCTGAGTTGGATGAATCAATAACCAGATCATGAGAGCTCTACAGCAAGGAATAACTGGCCCAATTTTGTTTCCTTTAACTTCAATGAAAAGCAATTAAGGTCAAGCCTGTTAAACAGACCCGTATTGCATTTCTTAACAGCTAAACATACTGCATTTCTTTTTTAATTTTTTGGTCGTCTGGCTTGCGCCAGATAGTTTTATGGGATTGCGCCCACACACCCACACCTCAGAGGAGATAAATAGACCACAACAATACCACAATGCATATCTCCTTCATAATTGTGACTCACAAACCTTTGCCTCAGCACCTCAAGTAAAATGTGTGCTACAAAGCAACAATGAACCGGTTAAAAGAACTGCTTGACTCCTTCCTCTCAACCTATCACAAGAAGATTTAGAAATTTTCTCATGTAGGAAAACGGACTCTTTTCCAGTATTTTTCATACAATGAATAACCTCATGAGCTTCTGTGAGAGAGAGGCACCGCATACCGCCGGCCCGGTGGGGGGGCCGGTGGTCCCCTGCCCCCAATCGTACCTAGCAAGGTATGCTGTGCCTCTCTCACAGAAGCTCATGATGTTGATGTAAGTCACAATGTGGGAATTATTGTGAGAATTTGTCCAAAACTTCTTGTGTATATGAGTAATAAAAGTTGCAATAGAATATATACCTACGCAAATCTGTAGTAAGAGCTAGAAATGGGACAATCTTGTCCCATGAAAAGCCTTTGTAATAGCTTAAGTGAATCCATGACCAGCTTTGGATATTTAGAAAAGAGGTCCTGGTTTCTGGCCTACACAAAATTCTGTGTATGGTTTTGGCTTTCAAATTCAAAGAGTGATCAACAAGTGACACTCCTCACTCCCCAACAAGCGACCGGGATCGAGTGTATCTTTAATTGGTCGATACCGAGCTTGCCTTGAAGAAAACTGGAAAAAAAAATCAAGTTTTCTTTTGCTTTTCTATCTCTATTCTGATCCATCTTCTTCACTAATTGCTCTACCTTCTCCTCCGCTTCTGGATTGTCTGGAGGAACGAAAGCTTCAACTATCTTTCTCAAGCTCAATGGGCTTGGGTTGCTCAAGTTATAATTACAATACACTTGCACAAACAACAAGCTATCCCGTGAAGGAAGAAAAAAATCGATTGAGCTCTATGAACTGAAGATGCCCTTCACCTTTCTCGACAGAGGACCGCACATGTAAACCCAACTACTGAATTTCGCTTTTGCAATTGCAATTCAATGTTCAAAACAAGTTGAGCGATGTGGATATGGACAGGACTTTGCATGCTCTTTGCATGGAGCTCAATCGATTTAGGTCAATTGGTTTGGGTATGTAGGGTTTGTAGTGTCTTGGATTGTCCTCTTGTTCCTACTTGGAATGAGATGAGGCAAGACCTCATCGAGATGGTTGTGAGCCTTGTGGACGCGTACATGTTAGCTCACTACATCTTAGTGGGTGGTGACTTTGAAAGGGAGGATCTTTCCACCATCTGCATGTGTACTTCAAAGATGGGCTTCTTCTTAGCGTACCCTATACAACCAATAAGTTGGAATTTTAAGGATGTCAACAAACCAGAGATTGTGAGTATACCTAATGGTGTGAACATGTACCGCTATGTTGAACTTGTATCTGATTGATGTGTAGAAGTCATCCATCTTTCATTATGCTTCTAGACCAGAAGAGGATGTCCATGATATGATTTTTGACAATCGACTATACTATGGCTAATGGCAATAGGTATCTTGCAGATAGTTTGCCCCTCTTTGAGTATATCTATGGAGAGAGATAGACTGCTCGGTTCGTATAGAAGTGGTCATAGATTGGTTTGAGGCCTTGTAGAGTGGAAACCATCATTGCAAGGTATGATATAAACACTTATTGGTGTGAGGTCTCAAAGCTGTAGCTTTACTTGCTACAAGAAATAGCAACTCTTTTTACTCGACACCATAAGAGTGCTCCACAAATTAGAGTGTTTCCACTTTCGTGCTACATCAAATTCAACAAGCCTGTCCTAAACCATAGGTAGGCACTGCCTATTTGATCAAGAAAGCAAATTTCTAAACTAAACTAAGTGATTTGAAAACCAGGACATTTCAATTTTAATCCAAATAAGTTTTGTAGGGCCATGACAAAAAGTGTATGTTGAATTTTGATCAAATACGATTTGGGTGATGTTGGACCCTCGCAATCTTTTTGCCATGACAATGTTTATGAAACAGATGGTTTTTACCTTAAAGATGACACTAAAGACGAGAAAAGTGTGTTCCAATTCCTTGAACTAGACAAGCAGAATTCACAAGTAGTAAGACATTAAACATGAGGGCTGCTTGACAAAATCCAACTTTGACAACACATTTTAATGTTAACTCAACTTATGCATACAAGATAACATCAAGACAAAATATCTTACTTTGATCTATGGAAACAAGGTGAAAATTCACTATGGCCTACATAAGGCTATTGAGAAGAATATCACAATAAGAGGCTTCTTTCCTTTGTGACATAGAAAAATAAAAGTGACACTAGTATTTTAACATGTGGTATCACAATAAAATGTTATGTTTTTTGGAAAAAATGTAAGAATAAACTATTTAGAATATAATATATTCCATGACTGAAAAACGCTTAGAAGCATTATAAGAAATTGAAAAAACAAGGTGAAAGATCATGATGGTCTGCCAAGCAAGTGTTTTGACATGATCTACATTAACAAAGTCCATCTACTACAATAGTTGAATGCCATGATAATTAGAATGAAATACCCACCTCATATAGGATTACCTTGGATAACTTCCCAAGTAAACACTTATCAAAACAAAGTTATTGTGAATTTACAAAACTGGTGGGAGTTGCTTGCAGCAAATTAAAGCTGATGATTGCATAACAAACTGGAAGCCTCTTATACCACATAAGAAATGGAGTAACCAAGGCCACAAAGATAATTGGGTTCGTGCTTACCGTACGTTTCAATCTTCAAATGTACCTAACACAAATACCTATATAATTGAGATTGATACAAGCCTAGATTTTGACTTTTATGAGCTACATCACATAGTCTTTTGGTCTTATAGTTAATAAACCTCTGGGTTAAACACCATGTCAAACTAGTGCTCACATATCCCAATTTTTAATCTAAATTTCCTAATTGAACACAAAATTCAATTGGGATTAATTTGAACTTTATTTTTTCGGTCAAAATTTGTGCAATGCTCGTAAATATCTTAGGTTTTGATCTAAATTTTGGACTTCTCATCAGTTTGACCCAATGATGGAGAAAAGTGTCTTAGCCTACAATTGTGCCACTTTGAAATCTCAAACTATCGCTTGAGAGCAAGAGGACAAAGAAAAACTTATTTAGGCAAGAGGGCTAGAGTAGTATTTTGAGAAGCACAACTCGAGGTTGGCCAACTATTTGTTGACATTTTGATAGCCCATGGCATGGGAAGCATTCTACTCTGCTAGTAAGTTGCATTTTTAGCAAGCGACTAGCAAGGTATCTATATGCGGAGGCCAAATTCCGTTCTCACAATCTTTGCATGGTGACCAGCTCCACTATCCATGCTAGCTTTGTCCTCACAGTTTTAGAAGTATCCCTCTCCCTAGAAACATTCATGAATACCCTTGCTTGGTATCGCTAGGAAAATTGCTTCATCTCTAGATTGAAGCAAAGTTTACCACACCCTCCACACAAGTAGGAGAAGCTTGATGTGCAAGGTTCATGGGTAGTTAAAGGCATCAATGATGTGTGAGTTACACTACAAAAGGTGCTCTATGTTGGGTTTTCAAGCCCTCTACCTATGGGAACAGGCTTTATAGCATGCAAAGATACCTCCAATTTAGTGGAGTCTTGCATGGCAAAGTGCATGGATTATATATATATATATATATATATATATATATATATATATATATATATATATATACACACACACACATATATATACACATACATATATATATGGTGTGTGTATATACACACACACATATACACACATATATAGATATATGTGTGTGTGTGTGTGTGTGCATACACTACAACAAAAACAGGTGCCTTCGACGCAAATTTCGATGCGAGCCGTCGAAACTGCGTCGAAATCTTCGTCCCTATGAAACCGTCGAAATACGCGTCGATATCTACGTCGAACGAACCTGTTTTCGACGCGTATTTCGACGCCTGTATCGACGCGTATTTCGACAATCATATCAGGAAAAAAAAAACTCTTGGACAGAGGACAGGCAGCCTAGCTTGTGCCCAATGAAAAGATGGACACAGCCACAGCCATACTGGCTGTCCTCCGCCCAAGAAAGCGAGCAGCACCAAAATAAACCGTGCTCCCGTAAAAATTTCGGCAGAGTTCCCTTCGTTTTAACATAAACTTTTCAAAAAAAACCATATGTATACGCCTCCTACATGATATCCATGTAGGATCTCACATAAGATTTAAGGCACAACTTTATGGAAGAAATGAAACGAACTTTGTGCAAAACCATAACCAAATTAAAATCATAACCATAACCATATTGATCAAAACCATAACAATAACCATAACCATAAACAAAACAATAACCATAATCATAACCATAAAGTTAAACATAACCATAAACAAAACAATAACCATAACCATGTCTATACAAGAAAGAAACACAGAGATGTGTCTGTGTCTCACAAAACATATATAGAAATCCACTGATGACTCGCACGTCACAACCTGCACATAAAGGGACAAGTCACAAAATTAGTATGATATTATTTCACATATACTTAATTAGTTAAGTCAACTCACACATATTATTTGTCTCAATCAAACATCTCACCTCAATCAATGAGCGAAACTCTAAGGCCTCCCAGTCTACAGGCTCTCCTATGCAGCAAGATCATTCAATACTTCATAAATGCCTCTCCGATATCCATCTGTCTCCTCCTGGCGTGTCGGGGCTCGATGCATTGCAAGATTCTGCGTTTATACAAAAACCAAAGTAATTAAGAATACATGATTCATCGCTCCTGAAAAAAAAAACGCCACAGCTAAGATTGGATTGGAAACTCACAAACTCATAACGAAAGGTGTCGAAGCCTCCGCTGCCAAAAAGAGATTGCCCCTGATCGTCCTACATACCTCCGCGACGAGACGCTGCTGTCTGAACCACGTATCCGATGTCTGCTCATCCTCCCTCATCTGCTGCCACGACTCGTGTGAGATTTTGGAAGGCTTCGACGAGCCCTACCTGAAAGCCCGACGAGCTGCATCTCGACGATGTTTCACGGTGTCCCATGTAACATTCGTGATCCACCTCTTCAGAAGCTCCTCTGAACCCGGAGCAGGCTGATACTCTCTCATGATGGTCTCCACTATATAATTGATTTTGTTGCGATCCTGATGAGACCAAGACGTCATGATGGTGGTAGAAAACTGCAAATCCACGAGCTGACGAACCCGCTGTCTCATCTCAGTCCCGAAACGATCCATGTCAACATGTCCATCTGCCCATATAGTATAGACCTTGGAGGCACTAGGATCGTGTGTCCCACAAGGTATCCGAGGTGTGCTAAGAGGTGTGTCGACAGGTGTGCCTGGGTAGGACGGGGGTTGTGAGTGAGGAGGGATCGAAGCATCTGTGGACCCTCCTCCACAGCAACCGCCACCTCCACCTGACGATCACCGAGATCGGCGAATGCACCTGTGCTGCGGAGAGGGAGACCTCGCAGGCGTCGTACCCATAAGCGCCCCCCCCATAGGCGTCGGACCCTCGGATGTGAAGCTCGAAGGCGTGGTACCTGTACCTCTGGCTATCCAATATTGAGACGCATATGCCATCTGAGTGGGCGTCATCCATGTGATGAAGCCCATAAATGCATCCGCACTCATAGAAGCGGGATCTGACGAAACTGATCTGCCATACTAAAGTCATGCACAAAGAAAGTAAAAGAAAGCGTCAAAACACCTTTCATTAGGAAAGAAATGGACTCATTTTCGGACCTTTCAACTCTAGTGAGAGAATGCTCCTTAGCCAATAGGAAGAAGGCTAACGTTACATTGAAAAAATATTTTTTCTCATTTTGAAAATGTCCATGAAAACCATTTTGGTGAAATTGTCACTATCATCAGAAAAGTAAGACGCTTGATAATGACATCTGGCACAAGCGTCGAACGCCTTTTTATGACCCGTTGTTGCTATCCTATAAAGTGAAGTACTTGTACTTGTGTATCTTGCACAAGTATCAATCACCTTTTTATGAAATACTCGCAATTTAAATTCGAACAGACTGTACTTGATAGTGATTGATAAGTACTATTTAAGACTATGAAGGAGTCAGAACCAAGCGAATAGGGGTGCTTGAGGGATCTCTGGGACCTCTATTCGCTTGGTTATGATCTTATGAGGCCCTAGGATTAAGATATAGCACTTTTTAAGCCCACGGATGCATCCGGAACGTCCAAAAACCATAGGATAGCTCTTTAAAACACTGAAATCTGACGTCTCTAGCTCAAGATATAGCATTTTTAAGCCTATGACCTCATGAGGTCAGTACCAAGCGAATAGAGGCCCTTGAGGGATCAGAGACCCCTCAAAAGCCCCTATTCGCGTGGTTCTGATTCCTTCATAGTCTTAAATAGTACCTATCAATCACTATCAAGTACAGTCTGTTCGTGCGAGTACTTCATAAAAAGGCGAATGATACTTGTGTCTGTATTCCGTGGTATTATTTTTGTATTTTGAAAACAACTCTTATGTGTTTTCTCTCATCGCACATCACATCACTCATTAAGATTCACAGACATGAAATTTTGTGTACACTTAAGTTGGGCCCTCGAAAAGCATTTTGTACGAGCAAGCATTTAAGTGATTGAGCAAACTTTTACGTATGTACTATGAGAAATAGAATTCCAAAAAAAAACTTTTGTATTTTTCATAATTACCTCTCTCTATGCTGAGTTGGCGTTTCTTACAGGGCCCAAAATTGAGTCCAAGTTTCTCCTAATGGTTTAAATTAACAAAGAGCTTAATTTTAAATCAACGTCTTCACACAAACACTTACAGGCCTCGACTAGTGAGGCATCATCGATAAGATCTTGCATCGTATCATCGTCTATCTCTAACTGCAGACATAACTCTGCTCCAACTCGTTCTGATGGATTGTCTTCATCCATTGCATCTTCATCTACAAGTGTCATATCTGCCTCGTCTGCGTCATCCTTCGTATATCTGTCAGCTTCCTCTGCCATACCTTCGTCCATCTCATCTAATGTCACAGTAGTATATGCGTCGTCTGGCTGACTTTACTCCAGGAGCTCTTGCCCTTCAAATACTTGTTTATTTCTTGGAGCAACCAGAGCCACAAACCACCATTGTCGCTCTCGAGGGTCCGGTACAAAGACCACTTGCTCGCAATGTTCGAAGAGAGCAAACGTGTCACTCGCATCTGTCCAAACCTTTGTAGAATCTATCTGCACAAGCTTGTTTCCATCTCTGCGTACCGTTGCATTGCGACCAGAAGTAATCACCTTGAACCACTTCACATCCAACAAAAACATCTCAAACCATCTGAAGCTGACTTTCAAGATATCTGACACCAGACCACAATAATCCAGGTTGCTAGTGCTCTCATTCGTGTCTCTGACACTGGCCCTGCTCTTTTGCATGAAACTAACCATTACCCCACTGTCAAACGTGTTTCTTCTGCTGTCAATTTGTTATGTTCTGAAATTCTTTCCATGCGACCACAGTGCCATGTATGTATGATACCTCCAGTCACATCCAATAGCCAGCTCTTCCTCTTCTGGAGATATGGGTTCTCTGATCTGTCGAGCTGCTCTCACTGTCTTGTCCAACCATGCCATTGTAGGGAATTCAGATAGAGGAGCGAGACAGTCTGGCAAGGATAAGCCTCTAGTCGTTCGGCTTCGTCTGAAACGACGTGTCGCTCCTTATTGCATCTCTCTTTCTCTTCTTCGTACCTTTCAAGCCATTTTTGCATCGGCTCTGAATTTAGTATACAGAACTTCATGATCTTTTCTCGCATGGCGTCGTCCATTTTCTTCGGCACCCCTTGCCCCTGCGGCTCCTCTCCCACCAATCTTGCATCCTCCTCATCGCTCCATAGTCGAGGCATTTCTGGGTCAAAAACGGATACAAATTCGATCGTCAAGACAGGAGACTCTTGCACTAGCCATCCTTCTGTCATGCTCCCCTCTGGACGCGCTTTTTGGCGAACAAAACCCTTAAGTGTTTTCATGAACAACTCTAGAAAGGACATCCAACGGCTTTGGACTGTACCTGCCACTGCAACCTCATCTACTACATGGACAAGCAAGTGCATTTGGATAGTTAGGCAGCTCATGGGTAGATACTTCTCAATCATGCAAACTGCCTCAATGGAGTTAGCCCTTGTGACTGCAATGGATTCCTCTCGTATCTCCTTGGAAGAGATCCACCGCACTAGCTTTGAAATCTTGTATATGCAGGACCGCACTTCCTTCGTTAAACACCCCTTGATCGCAATTGGAAGAATAAATTGCAAGAACTTATGTCGGTCGTGCGATTTCAGTCCTGACAGTTGATCATCACGGGTGAATGCTGTCTTGAGATATCGCATGCATCCTGTTGGCGTTTTGAACTCTGAAATCACCCTTTTGACTTGTCGTTCCTCGCTTTTTAGCAATACCCATGGCACTCTTGGAAGCTTTGTTTGGCCCGCTAAATTGGTGAAAGGCCACAGCTCTGGCATCTTTCCAACTGACTGCAAATCATCTCGTGAAGCTCGATTATTTTTCATTTTTATGATTGTCTTCCAGAGGAGCTCTCCCACATTCTTGAATATATGCATTGGATCCATCAAATGGTTAATTAGTAGATCACCCCAGTACGGCAACGCATGGAGAATGGACAAACGTTTCATTCCTAGAACAGGTTGCCCCTCATGTTTCTCCCATCTGCGACGCCACTCTTGTATATGCATAGGACGATATTCGACGCGACCAAGCTGACCTTCGCGCAACCGATGGCCATATGGAAGATAACGATGGTGGCCTTGATAAATTGTCTTTCGAAGCGAGGCAAAATAGCGCACATCCAAAGACGGCCCGCAAATTGGACATGCATTGTATCCCGAAGTTGTAAGCCCTGCATATATTAAAGCATGATTCAGTACTACACAAAGTGCTTGCGAATAGCGAGAATTTTGTAAATCATCCACCATTACCAGAAGCTTCACCGTATCCTGGCCAATCATGCATAGTCCACATAAGAAGTCCATGGATCCTTGCATGCTGTTGTCCTGTTGGTTCAACCGCATCTGCTATGTCGATCCCATGCCATAACTCCTGGAGCTCGTCAACTAGGGGTGCTAGATAAACATCCATGGTTTTTGCCTTTAACTTACAAGGCACAATCAAGCCTAATATCAAATGACCTTTCTTGATGGCAAGCCACGGCGGGAGGTTGTAATTAACAAGGCACACAGGCCAAGTGCTCCATGACGAGCTTCTCAAGCCAAATGGATTGACTCCATCCATTGCCATGCCCAAACGCAAATTGCGTGGTTCACTCTTAAAATGTGGCCAAGTATCTTCAATGTGCTTCCAAGCCTTTGAATCAGCGGGCACCTTAAATGTTGCGTCAGTGGATCTATTCATAGAATGCCACCGCATCAACTTTGCAATGGAACCACAACGAAACATGCTTTTTATCCTCGGAATAATAGGAAAATGCCGCAACACTTTAGCTAGCATTGACTCGCCAACCGCATCTTGTTTGTAACGCATTGCTCCGCACTTAGGACACGACAGACAATCTACGAATTCATTGTGAAAAAGAATGCAATCATTTGGACATGCATGAATCTTGTTGTAGTCCAAGCCAACTGAGGTCAATAGTCGCTTTGCGTCTGGCCTGGAGGGGAGCATTTCATTGCCTGCCGGGAGTAGTTGCTCTCGCAACAACCTGTTTAAGCCACATTAAATTAAAAGCTCCCCAAGCACGTCACCGTTGCAATTGGAAAATCTCTTTTGTAAGTTACGTACCTAAACAAAGCAGTGACGCTTGCATATGACCACCCGTACACTGACTGCAGATTCAAAAACGACAGACAAGTACGAAGCACATATATTTTGGCGCCTTCATAGATTTGTTGACGTGCCAACTTTCTCAACATGTCTTTAGGAGATAGGCGCACGTCTTCTGGTGATGCTTCGTTAGCGTTCTCCTCGCTTGTCTGGAAGAAAGCATCCAACATCTCCTCCATGCCGTCGTCTTCTGTTTGTAAGCCCTCCTCTGCTTCCATCCTTGGCTCTAGATTGATCGGACCTTTACGTATAATCTTTTTTCTCTCTCTCTCTCTCAGATGTAGGTGTTATGTCGTGAAAATCAATGCCCGTTCCGTAGGAGTCGTATCGTAGATTCTTTACGGTTTCTCTAGCAAACTCTCTGTACTTGTGCACATGCTCATTACATATCTTACGTTTGCGCAGGATTTAATACTTGCAGAGCGTGCACGAGCATGCAATCTTTTTCTCCATGTTAGTTGATGACGTTGCCATCTACAATGATTATGAGTGTCAATATATGTACTCCTCACAATGTAAACTACCTTGCATTCTCTAACCTTGCCCGATCTCCGCACACCTCGGTCCAGAGGTTTACGGAGATCAGGACCACCGGGTCAAAATCTCGTCTTTATTGGTCAAGTCCTATATGGGTAGACACATACGTGCTCTCCCGGGTGTACATGGCAATGCATGTAGCGGGCAAAACCCTTTTGCCTCTTTTAGTTTCATAGTTTCTTCTAGAGGGAGAGAGAGAGAGAGATAAAGAGAGTTTCTGTCCTTTTCACACAATTGGTCAGCCAAGCTAACTCTTTCACCACTACTTTCTCTATCTACTATTATCTCTCTCTCTCTCTCTCTCTCTCTCTCTCTCTATATATATATATATATATATATATATATATATATTTCTATCTCTTTTTCTCTCTATATATATCACTCTCTCTCTCTCTCTCTCTCTCTCTCTCTCTCTCTCTCTCTCTCTCTCTCTCTACACACACACACACAATGTAGCTTGAGAGAGAGAGAAAGAGAGGGGGGGGGGGGGGGGGAGAACAATACCTGCACTACAGGTTTCCAAAGGTTAGATCTGTGCGCGCGCTCGCAGGCGAAAATGATCGCCTGCGCACGGATTTGGTTTTTTTCTCCAAATTTTTTTCGTTGATATACGCGTCGATATACACGTGAAAATACGCGCCTTTTGACATGCATTGTCACGTGTATTACCACGTCTATATCGACGAGGGGTATGCCCGTCGAAATGCGCATGGAAAGGTACGGTGCGTCGAAATATGGTGCATCGAAAAACGCATAACATGTTGTAGTGATATATGTGTGTGTGTGTGTGTGTGTGTGTGTGTGTGTGTGTCTCACATATACACACATATATAGATATGTGTGTGTGCATGTGTGTGTGTGTGTGTGTGTGTATATATATATATATATATATATATATATATATATATATATATATATATATATATATATATATATATATATATATATATATATATATATATATATGTATGTATGTGTGTGTGTGTGTATACACGCATATATATGTGTGTGTGTTATATATATGTATGTATGTATGTATATGTGTGTGTGTGTGTGTGTGTATACACACATATATATGGGTGTGTTATATATATGTATATACATACACATATATGTATACACACACACACACACATATATATATATATATATATATGTAAAAGGCTTTTTTACAAATCCAATCAGAGCGTTATTTTATAAGGTGTCGATCTATTATTCTCTCTCTCTTTCTCTCTCGCTTCTTCCTCTGCACGCTCAAACAAGCCATCTCATCTCGCATGGGTACTTGTCACTGCCACCCTCCATAGCCGAAACTCCATACACTCTATCTTGATTCTTGATCAACTACCAAGGGAATGTAGTATTCATTTCCTACAATTAAATACTACATTAGATGAACATAAATTCATGGCAATGTGCATAGTCGAGGAGAATTATAAATGATGAGAATAAACCATCACAAGTTGCACACAAAGCTGTCCACTCACACAAACAGCAACAAAGGATCACACTTTATGCATGAAAGATATATTGTTCGGGAATGCACCAACCTATTGCATGTGTTGAAATTGATGTAGATATGATATCCGCACTACATGACTTTCTTGCAGCAACATCAGAGATGCCAGACTTCACTTACATGCCTAAGAGGGAATTGACAATGAAGTCATTTGATTTTGAACATTATACATCAGAGATGCCACACGTCGCTTACATGCCTACGAGAAATCGACAATAAAGTCTTTTGATTTCAAACATTATACAAGAAAATGTAAAAGTTTGCATTGATACAGGGTTCTACCGGCTTTCAAAATAGAAATAATGGTATTGTAGTTGGGTTCCATGTTCTCAAATCCGAGGTGACTACGAGTTACCAACCGGGCCAAAAACATGGTGAGCTAACTCAAGGAAACCATTATGTGCATATATATGGATGAGCGAGCTACAAACATGGAGTTGAAGAAGTTCCACAACATTCTCTACAATTTGAGTTTCCAAGAGATGGACATGTGAATAGGTGGAGCAAGCTTGAAAGATGGTGATGTAGAGGCGCGACTTGGGGGCGATGCAGGCCAGAGTCATGTTGAAGAAAGGGTGGTGGACATGGTGAGGGCACGCAAGCTTGGAGAGGGTTGTGACATTGGTGTGCCATGCCAGTATATGCAGTTTTTCTAGAATGTTTGAAAGAGGATCAGAGCTTAGTCTTGGGTGTGGTGCCAGAAAGGCAAGAGGAGGAGGAGGTAGATGTGTATCTTAATGTAGTGATAGACGAGACTTGACTGAGAATCTTCTGACTTGTCACTACATCTCTGCATGCTAGGTAGCCCTTTCACTAGAACCTTCAAATCCCTTCCTACCTTCTCCTCCCATGAAGTATAAGGGTTGATCAACTCTATTTTGCTCCACCTTGCTTGGCATTATTTCTTGATTCTCATGCCGCAATACGATCTGCATGTTTTTCCTCCAAGCTCCACCATTGTGGCTTTGCACTACTACGCTTGCGTGACCTTCCCATCTGCCTCACAAATCGCTTCTGACCCCTTGCTTGACAGGCAAGCGAGTCAAACTCGGGAATTAAATGCAGCCTCTATCTCAATCTCCTTCACTAGTGGCACACAGTTGTTGAAGGGAATAAAGAGATCAACCTGCAACACTTTCAAGGTGCCGTCTTGGCATGCAGCCTTTGTGTCAATCCTCTTCATTTGCAGCACGCAAGGTGCTGAAGTTAATGTATAAGAGATCAACCTGCAATGCTTTCACAGTGCCATCTCTAAGCTCCTCCAAATCAAGGACAAGAAACAACATCGATGCCGAGCATTCCAGCGCTTTGTTGGAAAATCCCAACCATGCCGGAAACCACGGCCCCTTCGTTGGCAAACCCAATTGCATCAGTCAGATTGGCAACCCCAACCCCTTTGTCAGTAACCCCCAACCACTACCTTTAGCCTTGAAGTTTGACTTGCCCTTCTCAGTCGTAACCCTACCACCCACAATCAACATGAACAAATTGGATGGCTTTATGCCCATTATTGGCTCCCAATACATCCTTGCAAGTTGCAACCAATGGAAACGCCTGCCACCTCCAAGCTTAGTGCATCACCTTTGTCGTGGACACCACGTGGCCCAATCCTCCCACGCATATTCATCGGCAACATACTTATCCTGGTGTGTCCACCTCACCCCTCTCCTCGGCAACACCTTCCCTTTCTTGCAAGGCCAACCCTTTCCTTAGTACATCTTCGGTAGTGTAAGCCCTAAACCTCCAGGCTTATTGCATATTAGCTAAGCTTCGCCATGGCCACTACATCACCTGATCCTCCCATGCATGTTCATTGGCAACATACTTATCCCAGTGCCTGTCCAACTCAAACCCTCTCCTTGCTAAAACCCGAGTCCCTTTCTTGCAAGACCAACCCTTGTCATACCACATCTGGGAGCCTCTTGGCGTGAAGGAACATCCAGATTGTTGTCCTCGTGTGGCAAACACCCTTGCTTTCTGACGTTCGCAAAAAGAAGTAGATCAAGTTCTAGGATCCCTTTCAAGATCTATTCGATTCATTTTGACCACCAAATCAAGCCCACTGTAAGATGAAGAAAGGACAATAAGCAACTCAATCTTCATGTAGACATCAACATCCTTAAACCATCTACAGCCTCGCTTACATGACCTTCCCACTGCATTTGAAGATGCATGTACAGACGTGAAACCTCCCCCTTCACAGGTTCTTGTGCGTAGTTACGATGCCTACCTTCAATCCCCCTCGTCTAAGTGTCGCCATTAATGAGAAACGGACGTTTAGCTTTTAGAGAACTTCAGCCTTCAAGCAACCAGGTCACATGTCTGCAATCTGAGCATTGTTGATCAATGGCTCAAACATTGCATGTTTTCTCAACCTTCCCCTATGGCCTTCAGGAGGCCAAAAAGAGTGAAAGAGAATGAGAAAGATTGTGTTTGACACAATACTCAATCCCCTTCTTTAAATTTGTGTACCTTCTCTTTAAAGAGAGAGGTGCACAAATGTCAACACTCTCTCACAAAGGCCTAAAAGAAATAATTAAAAAAATTATTATCATTAGCTTGCCATGTGACACCAATCCGCAAGCTTTATCCAATGGTTCAAAGATGCGCCCAAAGTCTAACCCTTTACTAAGGACTACTTATGTAGTCCAAAAATATGAGTTACATAAACCATTACTCAAAACATGATCACACACACACACACACACACACACACACACACACACATGTGCAAAAGTAACCCACACCTTTTTAATAGTCTGTAACATGCAAATTACCATCAATCACAAAGCAACCACATGTGTGCCTACATTTAAATTAAAAAAATTATGTCATGCATACATTTGATGTGTGTGTGTGTGTGTGTGTGTGTGTGTGTGTGTGTGTGTGTGTGTGTGTGTGTGTGAGAGAGAGAGAGAGAGAGAGAGAGAAAAGAAGAGAACTTTAATGTCGTAGCAAACTATCCCAAGAGACCTTTAAAGATCTATCCAACAAGGAGAGTTGAACTCAAAACCTCTTATGCAAGAGAAGATACCTGTATGGAAAGCGGTCACACCTCTTAGCTTTCTTCACATGTGTTACTCTTACTCTAATTTGATCAAAAAGGAAATGTCTTTAAAGCTAAGAGGGCTCCCCCATAGACCCTCTAAAGGTGCTATTAGGAGGCCCTTGAAAAAACTAATATGTGCTTCATGCCTCCACAAAAGTGAAGGGCCCTTCACCTAAAATGTCTCACTGAAAATGTAGGGGGTCCTTCAACCACCCCCTACACTTGAGAAACGCTTTTATAACTTGGTATAGGAGGTCAACAAGTCAAAAAGAGAAAGAGCACTCTTAATTCTTTGGTGCAAACGGTTGGAAACTTGTTGTTGAAGGGTTTATGGGCACACAAAGAGATTTTTATAGGGCCCTTTACATTTAAAAGGGCCCTTTTCTTAAAGTTTGATTTAGAGGGTTTATGGGGGAGCCCTCTAAAAGGGCTGGGATGCAGGGCCCTTTTCCTTGCGCAAAGGCAGCAGCCGGTGGGTTTTGACGCAGACAAGAGAAAAACTGCTTGCAGCCCGTTTGAAGGGTGCTTTGTCAAGCAACAGTTTTCCACGCCACAAGATAAAAGTGTTGCTTGCAACATTACACAAGAAAGAACAAATATATTATATGTCCCTACGATTCATTTTTAATTCTGTTTTAAGAAGAATCTTAGAAAGATTCTCTCCCTCTCTATCCAGTCTTTATCCGTCACTCTCTCTCTCTCTCTCTCTCTCTCTCTCTCATACATTCATCTGGAGGCCTCTCTCTCTCTCTCTCACCCGTCCATGCGCACAACTACAGGGCAGTCCTCTTTGTTGAGAAGCAAGTCGGTAGAGGTAAAATCAGAAAGGGTCGCCACGGCAAAGAGAGAGAGAGAGAGAGAGATGGTTGTTGGAGATAGCTCTTTGAGGGAGGATCATAGAGGACAGTGCAGATAGGTCTCCGTGGGGAAGGAGGTAGGGGGAGTCGAGGGCTGTTGCAGAAAGGAGATGAAAGCGCACATGCAAGTTTTGTGTTGTGTGTGTGCGCGCGCACGCGCGCGCACGCGCGTTTTTTTTGTGTTGTGTGTGTGCGCGCGCACGCGCGTTTTTTTTTTTTTTTTTTGGGCGGTGCAGGTGGGGCGTGGGGAGGGAGGGAGGGAGGGAGGGAGGGAATGGGGGAATCTCAAAAAGTATTGATTTTTTTAACTTTCGAGCAGTATGTCTTGTTTAGCAGGGTGCAACCCATGCCGGAAGCCTTTCCTGGCTGTCAAAGGTTCAAGTGAAGGGGGCCAAAAGCTGATGCGGTGGCACTACATGACTAGTCTGCATGCGGTGACAGGCATCCAATGTCCTATTTTATTACAAGTCAACCATCTAGCAGTGCTTCCCCAAGATTCCTAGCAAGAAACATGCAACCAAGAGTAACCATTGAGCTTTTCAGAGAGCAAGATGGCGCTCATTGATCATGACCACCAAGATTGTTAAATTTGTCATGCTCGAATACTTTGCAACTCATGCAAACCAGCTAGCACAGTTTATGCAAGAGATTGCAAATAACCACCCAATCCCTCTATTTGTTTTGCATGCATTTATTGAAAGATAAATGTATAGGCTTCCTTAATCTACATCTTCTCAAGCATTGGTTTTTGTAAACCGCTAGAAAGCTCACATCTGCATCACAATGCATTGTTTATGGATAATACACTTGGACTTCAACCTCATTCCTTACTCCCCCGGACTCGGAACCTAACCTCAGTTAAAATACAACGATGAGACAGAGACAGAGAGAAGAAGAAGAAGTTTTAACGTCGTAGGAAACTACCCTTTAAGATCTAGCCGACAAGGAGAGTTGAACTCAAAACCTCTTAATCAAGACCGAAATGGCATAACCAATCTACACTTGGGTGATAGAAAGGTTATACCATTTTCCACTTTTTATTAGCGCGCACACACGCCCGAGAAGAAGAGAGTTTTAACATCGTAGGAAACTGTCCCGGGAGAGTTTTGTCATCCTCAAAAATAAAATGTAACCTGTGGGTCCAAATGAAACATCATATGCTCTTCGTTGAGGCTCAATGCTTGAGGATTGTGAATTGCATTCCATTGTTCCAACCATTTCTTAATGTCTTGCATCAATCTCAACATGTGTTCATTCGACTATTCAAGCCATTTCTTAATGTCTTTCAACTTTGTAAGTTGCCTCCTGCTTAACTCTAGGAAGCCCATGTGGTGAGCCTTCATAAATCTTTACATGTAAACCAAACTCCAAAATCTTTCGGTAAATGATTGGCTCGAAGAGGAGCATGTAAGGCGTCAGTATCCACACAAAGAGAGAGAGAGAGAGAGAGAGAGAGAGAGAGAGAGAGAGGATTTGACATTCGCAAGAGACCTCTCTTGGCACAAGATGCATCTCGGCAGCAGGAAGGAAAAACCATTTGAAAGCACAATATAGAGCCTTCGATTGATATTTCAGCTTCAAATGAATGATTTGTTCTTCTCAACATATAGAATTACTACAAAACCACTCCTCCACCGAGCTTCAAAACTCAGGTAAATGGGCCAAAATAATTGTAAACCATAATAAAATTCTGAGTTAGGCTGCTTCTGGCACTGGATAATCGAATACAACTTCCTTTCCAGTAAGCTTTTTGTACACACCGCTAAAAGTCTCCAACTTGTATTCGGTACTATTACGCTCCTTAGGGTCCAGATAGACCTGCAAAAGAGACATTTTAGAGCTCCATGATAAGAAGTAATGCAGCACCAACAATGGGATAAACCTACTCTCATAACTCGGGACCCATCCAAGCGGAAGCGCACTCGCTTCCCCACAATCTCAGCTGGATACACTAGATCTTCCAAAATGGCTTCATGAACAGCAGTCAAGGTACGGCTTCTAGGGCGAGCTGTAGCAGTTCCCTTTTTGGGGGGTCTCATGATGCGCCTTGTTGCAATCATGATCACTTCCTAGATATTTACAATCAATGAGACAACCATAACCTTCTTATTAAAACACGCATACGCAGGCAAATCAAGTAAATACATGTATCAAAATGATACCTTCAGGACAAACTACTCACCTTGCCACTAAACTTCTTTTCCAATTCCCGTACAAGCCGCACATGAATTTTCCGGAAAGCTTTTCGAAGTCTGTATGGTACATGAATGATAACAGCCTTTCTGCTACCAGAAATATCTACCTGCCTGATTGAACAGACAAAAATGAATCAACATCGAATCACAATACAAGAATAGCGCTCATGACACAATTTGATACTAACTTGGCAGAGTTTATGAACAAATCCTTCAAATCACTTCTGAGCTCTTGATTACTGTTCTCCAGATCAAAGAAAGCCTGTAGAAACCCACACAAGACATCATCTAGCTGTCACATGTGCATTGCAAATAGTCCATACCGAGACATCTCAGCAAAGAAAAAATAGTACAAGTAGCTCCACTTCACAAACAAACCAGGAGAGACCTGAGATCAACAAGAATTTAAGCACACCTAACCTGTATTGACTCCTGACAAGCCCAATTCATATTCTCAAAGACTCACATGAACAGAGCAACACCTACTTCATCTCTTCAAATGACAGGTTGCCAGTAAATGAGTATGCGCATGCAAGCTAATGAAAATTGCAGTAAAAATAGTCAACACCCTTTGGCACAAAGACCTTAAGTTCTAGTATCTAAGCACCCCAAGACCTTAAGTTCTAGTATATAAGCACCCCAAGACCCCATTGTATTTTATCAATTCATTGCCAAGGTTGGTTGATTCAGAACTCTCTCTCTCTCTCTCTCTCTCTCTCTCTCTCTCTCTCTCTCTCTCTCTCTCTCTTATATCTGGGGGATATCTGACAGATTTGGGGACTGCACATGGACTGGCCATCTTGGATGGCCTCCAGAGATTTCCAGCGTTGAGTAAGTTCACTTGAATTCCTCATAGACATGGAGCCAGCACAGTGGATTATGTTTTGGCTCAGCCCAATTTCATACCCTCTATTCAGGACTTTACAGTCAGGCCCAGGCCTATTGGGGTAGCATTAGATCATGCGCTTCTCATGTTTACCGTCTCATTCCAGTTCAACACAGCTCGACTGGCACAGACACCTACGCATACCCGATACACTTCTACTTCAGAGACTGATTGTCACGTGACACATCCCAACCCTATGTGTCCGTGGACAAGCTGCACCACAGCAGGGTTCAGTCAGTTCAGTCAAGTCTATGATCTGGCACTTTTGTGAGTCTATTCGTAGACCGTGCATGCCGAGTCACTTAGCATAGATGCATATCCTCCGGTTGCACACAGCATGATCATCGGAATTCCCATCATAATCCATTAGCATCAGTTAGGGGAATTTTCCAGTGCATTTAGTCTATTTTCCTATTTATTGGTATTTTCACTTATTATTTTTAAGTGACTTTCCAACAAAAATAGGTAGGGCAATTTTGCTTTAATATATAAGCAAACCCAAGTTAGCACTTTCAGACAGAAGAGGCAGCAAGAGCTTCCCGCTCAACAGGCAACTTCTCAGCAGTACCACCCCTCAGCATCCCCTAGCGTTTCCAAGCAGTAGATCGACCTCCCTTCAGCCATTGGCGCTTCCTCATTGCAAATATCGCCCTCATCACCTGGATCCCCTAGCATTGCAGTTTCCTCCCCGTGATAGCAGTAGAGATCCTAGCGTTTTTGCTTGCAAAAACGTTGCATGACCAGCCCAGCGTTTTCTTCACAAAAACGCGAGCCCGCTTGCAGATTCAGCGTTTTGTTTTCAGCCTCAATAACGCAGTAGAACTTCAGCCCATTCAGCGTTTTCAACAGGTGCAAGACTTCAGCGATTTCATCCTCAGCATGACCCTCGACATAGACGATCATTTTCAGCCATCAAGACAGCAGTAAAACAGCCAGTTTCAGCCTCGAAAACAGTCCAAGAAATTCAGCATATAGAAGATCCACAGTTTTCAGCCTAAGTCGTCGTCATCATCGGCATAGTCCCATTGCATCAGTCCATTGCATACGCATTGTACACCTTTGTGCAATCCAAGTAGACCACTCGCCGACGAGAGTGGGGCCTTCGGAGGAGGGTTTTACAACCTCTCGGTGTCGTATCTCTTCTCTCTCCTTCTCTCAGTCTCATTCACTTGCACGCACAATATCCATTCACTTTGTTCGTGATCATAGCACTCTCCATAAGACAGAAAGCTCTCTCTTTTCCTAAGAACTAAAAGGAACCTTGAGCAATAACTAGAGTGCTTCGTTAGCCTGCATGACTGCAAGGGCACTATTGTAATTACTATTTTCTTCTCATCCAAGCATTGAACAAGAGTATACATCAATAAACAAGAACAAAGAAGTGAAAGAGCAAAGAGAGAGAGAGAGAGAGAGAGCACGTGCGTGCACTTATTATTTGTTTTCCATAAATGTTGTTACCCTAAGTGAGTAGAAGTCACTGATACATACAAGATTGTATTTACTATTTTGTTCTCATGGAAGCACTGAACAAGAGTATACATCCGTAAAGAAGGACGTAGAAATGAAAGTTGAGCGAGAGAGAGAGAGAGAGAGAGAGAGAGAGTGTAACAAACTTGGACACTCCAAGTCAAGAATCAATCGCGACAGCACCAAATAACCACTTCAAAACAATTCACAGATCACAATAGATTTGCCCTGGCCCGGCGGAGTTCCGTGCCTAGAGATATTGGCCCCAAAGACTGGCGCCCCTTTCGGTATTTCTTTTTGTATTAATCAATCATCAAAGTACAAGAGAGCGGTTAGGGTTTCACTCTCAGACTCTGCGTCCAGATGCTCTGAGAAGTGAGGCCCTCACCACTAATTTAAAGGTTACAAGGGATGCCCAAAAGCAGAGCCCCAAAAGCTTTTAAAATCAAAAGCATCAGTTCTCTCTCTCTCTTAGAGAGTCTTTTCTCTTTTTTTTTTAATAAAAAAAAACAAAAGCAAAATTCGCGTCGCTCATCATTTTCCAAAAAAAAATAATAATAATAATCCGCCTCCGCGATTTCCGGAATTTAGGGTTTTTGGCAAAAATTAGGGTTTGCAGGAATTTTAGGGTTTCTGGCAGAAATTAGGGTTTCTGCTGTCCGCCACGTCATCACTTTGTGACATACCCCCCTCTTGAAAGCATTGTAATCGACCGCGATTACGCCTACAAAACCGACAAAAGCCATAAACCGTCTTAGCAGACACTGATTGTTAGTACCTACGTACTAGGAACACACATCTAGCACATGTACAAAATCGACAGTCACATCACATGACATCACAGGACATCACCAGACATCACAGGACATCACATGACATTCAACATTCATTCGGATCTTAGACCATGATTTATCGGCAATGTAGCTAGCAATCACATCTAGGTCCAATCGGGACCTCATCGATGTCCGATTGACTAACCCCTATTGCAACCATGTCTATTCGAGATCAATCAGACCAAAATGCTGCAGTCATTTCGTCTATCAGTTCCTGTACTCACAAGAAGTCAAGAACAAATCAGTATCATAATCAGGAATTCCATTTCATAAAGTCATCCAGCAAAATACTGTCAGCTCTCAGTATCCCTGAAGCTCAAAGAGACATCAGTGACTTTAGTATCAAAATCGAGGCATCTGTTGACAAAGGAGTGGAGTAACTCCCCTCTTGTGCATCCCACTGCACCAGATCTTCGGCCAAGCTGAGTTTCTGGGTTCCGTTTGGAGTAGACTATGCTAAACCAAAACATCGAGGTAAAGTTTCACAATCCGAGGAGTATCTGCTAGGTCCTCCTCCTCCATCCACTTCGCATCAAATGCAGGAAAGTTCTTGAACTTAACCAAGAACCGCCTTCGGACTTTACCTTTCTTCGTATCATTATGTGCCAAAATCTGTTCAGGAACAAGGATCTCCTCGTTTTCTTCCACTTTGGGTTGCTCATCAGGCTCCCCATCATAAGGCACATCACCTTTAAAAGGTTTCAAGAGATTCACATGAAATGCATTGTGAATCCTCCAAGTATCTGGCAGTTTCAATCGGAAGGAGACTTCATTTATCTTTTCAGTAATCTGGAAAGGGCCGTAGTATCGCATACTAAGCTTTGGAAAAAGCCTCTCCTTTCCCTGTTTCTTTCTTAGGCGTGCCTTCTCAAAAGTAAGAGCACCCAATCATCCTCCTTCAGTTTCCAGTCGCGACGATGGCGATCCGCTGCCTTTTTCTGTCGTTCTTGAGACTCCTGCAAAGTCTCGCGAACCTTGGCAAAAGCCGTATCCAAATCTCGCGAATATACATCCGCTTCAAATTTCTAATCTTTCGTGCTCAGGAAGGATGGAACCTTCGTAGCAGTTTCAACAATCTCACATGGCATCTTCCCCGTCGAAGAGTGTATCGTGTTATTGTAGGCAAATTCCACCAAAGGTAAGTTCTTTTCCCATTGAGTCTTCTGATGCGAGATACAAGACTTCAATAAATCTAAAATCACTGAATTAGCAATCTCAAATTGCCCGTCAGTCTGCAAGTGGAACGATGACGAGAACTGCAACTACGTGCCAATGTTCTCCCAAATTGCCTTCCAAAACCAACTCATAAATCTGGGGTCTATGTCGGAGAGAATCGTCTCAGACGTGCCATGTAATCGGAAAATCATCGTGATCATTCTGTATTCTCGGGAGATCAAAAAAAAATGAAATCCATTTTAATATTTTCCCAGGGGCGGGTGGGTGGGTATGGGTAAAGGCTGTAACAATCTCTGTGCCTTATGCTTGTCAAACTTGACCTTCTAGCATACCAAGCAACTGCGCACAAACTCTTCCACATCCTTCTTCAGTCTCCGCCAAAAGAAATCTCTCTCTACCTCTTTCATGGTGGTAGCAATGCCGCGGTGACCCGTAAAAGGTGGACAGTGGCAATCAGTCATAACCTTTTCCCTCAACGGCTGTGTAACGCACAACATAGTCTTTTTCATCAAGTAGCCTTCCCGAAGGGAGTATCCAGCTACTATCTCCCCCTCCCGTATCCGTGTGAAAATATCTGCAAAATCTGTATCTGTGCCATACTGATCGACCATATCCTCGAAGCTCCTATGATGTATCACGGAAATAGCCAGAACCAACGGTTTCCGAGACAAAGCATCTGCCACCACATTCTTCTGTCCCTGCACATGGACAATCTGGAAGTGAAACTGTGACAAGATGTTCGCCCACCGCATCTGCTTTTCCGAAAGCTGCTTCTGTGACAAGAAGTAGCGCAAACTCTGATGGTCTATAAAGACAGTAAAATCCGCTCCGAGTAGGTAATGCCGCCACTGAGTAAGAGCATGGATAACCGCCAAAAGCTCTTTCTCATAGATCTGTGCTGTCATCTCCGGCCTAGAGAACAAACGGCTCTCGTAAGCTATGACATGGCCTTCTTGCATCAAGACCGCACCCAGACTACGACCACAAGCATCACAATATACTTCGAATGACTTCTGCAAGTCCGGCAAAGTCAAAATAGGTCCCGTAGTCAATTTCTCTTTCAATGTCTGAAAGGCAGTCACCTCTGTGGGTCCCCACGAAAAAGGTACTCCTTTCTGTGTCAAGATATGCAAAGGGGAAGCAACCTCTGCAAACTTTCGTATGAACCGCCTGTAGTACGAACATAGTCCCAAGAAGCTTCTAACTTCATGGACATTCTTCAAGTCGGGCCAATCACGGATAGTCTCTATCTTGGCCGGATCCATTTGCACTCCTGCTGCTGACACAATGTGCCCCAAAAAGTGTATCTCTGGTAGGAAAAATTCACTTTTCTTTGCATTGATCACTAACTTGTGATCTCGTAATGCCTGAAAGACTTGAAGCAGATGATCTCTGTGTTCTGCCTCATTCTTGGAGAAAACAATGATGTCGTCAAAGAAAGTGCCAAAAATAGCCTGTACTCTCGAAAAATCCTATCCATCATCCGGTTCAATGTCGCAGGAGCATTGGTTAAGCCAAAAGGCATCACCAAAAACTCAAATAACCCAAAAGTCGTCCGAAAAGCTGTCTTGTAGACGTCTCCCGGTGCTATTCTGATCTGATGATATCCACTCTTCAAGTCAATCCTGCTAAAGCATGAGGATCCCTGTAACCTGTCGAGTATATCATCGATCCTAGGAATTGGAAATCTGTTCTTGATGGTGATTTTGTTGAGAGCTCTATAATCGATGCACATTCTCCAAGATCCGTCTTTCTTCAAAACCAACAATACTGGAGAGCAATACGGTGAAGTACTAGGCTGGACAAGACCCTTTTCCAAGAGGTCTTTCACTTGGTTCATAATCTCTTCATTCTGTGCTCGGCTCACACGGTAGGGTGGCCGGTTCGGTGGTGTACTACCAGGTATCAGATCAATGGTATGATCTTCAGGACGAGCAGGTGGTAACTCTCTTGGCAGGCCTTCTGAGAAGCAATCGGCGTGAGAGTGTAGAAAATCTTGGCGTTCTTTATCAAGTTTACACATATTTGTCCTATCATCACCACTCAACTCTTTCATAAAGATCGAGTAAACAAACAGACTGGATTTCATTAATTTTGAAATAGCCGAAGCCGATACAATAGGGACAGACTCGCCCTTTAGTTTAATATCAAGTAGAATTGTTCTGCCCTTTTCTGTAGTCAAAGTCGCTTTTCTCGCCCGATAATCGACCACGGCATTGTTCTTGTGGTACCAGGGAATCCCTAAGAGAACATCACAACCCTCCAAAGGCATTATGAAGAAGTCCTCATGCCCCAAATACCCCTGACAATGCAACCGAAGTTTGCCAATGACAGGTGTAATGGCTATGTCCCTGCCGGGTGCCGCTAGAACTGCCTCTGCAAATGGTCCCATCCGATCGGGAGTAATCTCGAGCCGCGCCGCCAATTCCGGTGAAATGAAGTTGGCCTTGGCTCCTCCATCAAAGAAAATCAAGGCCTCTTGATCTTTCACTTTGCCCCAAGCTCGGCAAAGTTCTGCTTTTCTATCTGCCTTTTCTGCCACATTCCTCAGCTGCTCTCGAACTCTCAGACCTGTCGTCGTCTTTATCATTCTGTTCTTTCTGTGCCTTATCAGGGCACTTTGCGGAAATATGTCCATGTTTCCCGCATCCAAAGCACTTCCCCTCTCTGATGAAGCGAGCTCTCTCCCCAGGAGTAAGCTTGGGTCGTGCATCCTTTTTCTCTGGGTTGCTCTTTCGTTTTCTACTTTCATTCCCAGAAGTCTGTCCGGTTCGTTGTGTCATGACCTCATCTGTGGGGTAGGTCAGACTGCCAGAGTGAATTGCAAAGCCCCGCTTCGCATGACTCATCAACTCCTGAATAGAAGCTGACTTCTCTTCCAAGCAGTGGTCTCGGATCTCTGTAGGTAGACCCAATGTAAACCGCTCAATTTGTTCTCTGAACGAGATCTTCTTGAATGAAGAGGCAGGTAGAAAAGAGTTCCAGAATCTTTCACAGTAAGAATTCACTGTATCGCTCTTGGTCATCCGGAGATGGTTCCAAGCAGCTCGTATATCTCGCTCAAACTCTTGAGTCAACCAAGAAGAAATAAAAAGCCTCTTGAATTTCAGCCATGTAACCGGCACAGTCTTGCTTAATAGAAGCGTGGACCACCAAGTGCGAGCATTCCTCTTAAAATAAGAGGCAGCTCTTCGAATCTTGGAGTGCTCTGAATAGCGTCCTCTCGCGAAAGCGATGTCAAACTGCTGTATAAAAGACAAAGCCTTCGAAGCATCGGAGTATCCCGAAAAAGTATCAAACTTAAGTGCTTGGCCACCTTCCTTAAACTCTCGAACTTTCTTGCTTTTATCTTCGAGAAAGTCATATTGGTTGGCTTTGTAAAAATTCCTCTTGTTCGCATAAAAGTTTCCGTTGTCAGAGTCTGAACTGTCCGTAGACGAGTCCTCTGTAGAAGTGTCACTCACTGGGCGAGATTTAGCCTTCTTTGCCTTTTGCTTGCCCTTTCCAAAGCGTTGCTTCTTGCTTCGCTTTTTACCTTGTCTGTCTTCTTCGCTTGAATCCGAGGAGCTAGAAGAACTGTCAGAAGAAGAAGAAGAACTGGGTAGGCCTGCAAACTTGACGCGCTTCTTCAGTTTCTTTGCTTTATCGAATGTCGACTGACGACCCAAATATCCCGGAAGTCAGTGCCTTTCTTCTGCTTTTTGCCGTGCTTTTTGGCTTTCGTTTGCGCGTCAAAAAGCTGAGCAATCCGTGCATCAACCACGTTCTCCAGTTCCTTCTCCGTATATTTCTTGGAGGCAGAAGGTTTCTTGAGAGCGGGTTTCGGGAGTGGTGTTGTGGTTCTCTGCCACTCTGTCTGTACCTCTTCCAAAGAGGTCTGATTCATATATTTTGCCATCTTCGGGTCCTTGGCAAAATTGAGCATCATCTTTGTTGCATCACCAATCAATTGACGACGCTCCATCTCTCTTTGCTCCGCCTGAGTAGGCCGAGGCGGGCCATACTCTCTGCCTGAATCTTCGTTGTGATCCCAGCCCGCATCTCCAGATGCAGAGGGAGTCGACTGATCATTGCCTGAAGCCATAGGTGCCGCGGAAAAAAAAATTCGGGGATCGGATTTCCCGTAGAAGAGAAATCGGCCGTGCTCTGATACCACTGTAACAAACTTGGACACTCCAAGTCAAGAATCAACCGCGACAGCACCAAATAACCACTTCAAAACAATTCACAGATCACAATAGATTTACACTGGCCCGGCGGAGTTCCGTGCCTAGAGATATTGGCCCCAAAGACTGGCGCCCCTTTCGGTATTTCTTTTTGTATTAATCAATCATCAAAGTACAAGAGAGCGGTTAGGGTTTCACTCTCAGACTCTGCGTCCAGATGCTCTGAGAAGTGAGGCCCTCACCACTAATTTAAAGGTTACAAGGGATGCCCAAAAGCAGAGCCCCAAAAGCTTTTAAAATCAAAAGCATCAGTTCTCTCTCTCTCTTAGAGAGTCTTTTCTCTTTTTTTTTTAATAAAAAAAAACAAAAGCAAAATTCGCGTCGCTCATCATTTTCCAAAAAAAAAAAATAATAATAATAATAATAATAATCCGCCTCCGCGATTTCCAGAATTTAGGGTTTTTGGCAAAAATTAGGGTTTGCAGGAATTTTAGGGTTTCTGCTGTCCGCCACGTCATCACTTTGTGACAGAGAGCGAGCGCTTATTATTTGTTTTGCACAAATCTTGTTATTCTAAGTGAGTATAAGTCACTGAAACGATTTGATATAGAGAGTATGCAAAAAAAAATGTTGATGAATTAAGAATGGAACTAAGCAAGAGAGTTGGGAAGACCTTGAAATGTAGCAGGCAATGATTGCTTTACTATGCAATGGACAAAACTTTTGTGGAGAAGAGGAGGAGGACAAGGTAACTACACATATCAATGGGAGTTTTTGATGTAGGATCAGAGGGCTATATCGGTAAGATGCTCTTCAAAGTTGCACGTGTGGTTAATTGGTTGTCAAGAAAGTAGCGTGAAACGAATTGTTTAGCTGACTAAAGGTGGTTGGGAAACACATTAGAGTAATTTATTTCTATAGTCTCGAGTGGGCGAGCACGTCCGCAATTCGTATGAACAACATACAATGGTGTTTTGTGGAGCAACTAGCCAGTACGGCGATGTCGATGTGGTGATTTGTCGACCGAGTGTATTCCAAGTGATGTAATGCGGATGCCATGGGGTAGGTGGTTGAATTGTCCATGGAATGAACTCACTCCATTTATGCATGTACTGTCTGAGCACCTGCTCTTGAAAATTTGGGTAAAGGCAGAATTGCAACTTATACATTGCAGTCTCCAAATTCTATCTGCTGCTCAATTAGGTGAGTTGGAATTAGCCGACCCATTCTGAACGGAAAAAGAAAAAGCATGAAAAAAGCTCAACCACCTGCTATATACTTAAGAAGTCTCATGCTTTGGTGATTTCCTAAGAGGTCTCACAATATCAGGTTGTTTGGGTGCTCTGTTTGATTTAATGTTAACCTTTGAAAATTTTGATTTAACATTTGTGGCATCTTATGTTATTTCATGAGGACATAATGTTGCAATAACTTGGTCGTGAGTACTGTCAATGATGCTCTTAGCAATATCGGCAAGGTTAATAGGACATTACAAAATCATAGCTAGTCGTAGCAGCAATTAGCACATCGGCAAGTTGTAGGCAAAGGTATGAAAACTAAAGGGATGATGGATCGAGGGACTACTAGATGCAGTTGAGGTATCTCCGGTCAGGCCCTCTAGTTATTTAACTGGTCATATAGCCCGAGCGTCCTGATCTCGACAACCTCCTTTCCCAGGTAGCCTGTCGACCAGCTTCGTACTGCGCTGGGCGAGATGATCATGTGGCTGTTGCTAATTAGCGTGCATCATTGTCAATGTCGCTAGCAGCGAGTAGCACCTGTATCAGATACATCATATAAGCTTGCCATCATCATCAGATACGTCTTTGCACTATCAGCTCCAGTAAGTAATTTGATCACTACTGATCAAGGCCCAGCTATAATGACCAGCCGGAATTGGAAAGTGAATAAGCACCGCTCTAACAAGCAGCCGTCCAATACTGCTCCGACCGTTGCCAATATAATACCAGTTGCAGTCAACAACCGTAGTTCGCGTGTCCACGACCAAATCAAAGCCAAGACAGTTGGTCGGATAGCTGCAGCAGCTCCTGCACGTGGAGTATTCCAATATTGGGTGGTCAAGCATGACCCGCGCTCAGCTCTGCAAAACAGTACTACAACATCACAACAAGCAGCGGCCGCGCATGCACGGCAGAGGCATGCAAAGCCCAACAACAGGGGAGGCATCGGTATCTGCACGTCGTCGAAGGAGCATATTGTGAAGCACAACAATGAAAAAGGCAGCATTTATAATACCACAAAGGTAGTGCGTCTACCGGATGCTCAACGTACTACTCTGATATTACAGGTTGGCACGCCATCCTCTCCTGCTGCATATAGTGCGTCAAGCAGCAGTAGCAAGAGCATCTGTTGGGCCTCCTCCAGCTAAAGTAGCTCGAATTCATCGCGACGATCTTATTGCTGCGCCTAAACCTAAATCCGAGAGAGAGAGCATGATGGGTTATAATGCTCAGCAACAGTACGAGCTGGCGGCCATGCAGATCAAGACTCCCTTGGTTGTAGCCAAAGAAGCGCAGGAATGGCGGCCGCCCTTGGAGACAGCATGCAGCAGTATTGACAGTACAAGGTTGTCCATGGTCACCATATCCAATCTAGAGATAATAAGATCTCTTGGCGAGGGAGGCTATGGGCGGGCGGTGAGTTAGAGCTGCGACCTTGCGGGGCAAAGCATATCATGGCCTGCAAGATCTTGGTCAAAGAGCTTTCTGCTCATGAAACGCACCGCAAGCACCAGCTTCGGCTGGCTGGGGTAGAGATCCGCATCATGCGGCGCCTATCCACTCACGCGGTCGCAGCAATAATGCCGATAGTGAGGCTGCGTAGGGTGCATCTGACAGATGGCGATGGGAGGCCCTGTGTAGCGATGGATTTGTGCGAAGGTGGAACGCCACTTGACATGATGAATGGGAGGAGGAGGCAGGGGCTCTACAAGATGTGCCATGAGGGGGCGCTGGTGGTGAAGGCCATGGTCACCGCTCTAAGGTTCTGCCACGAGGAGAACGGAGTGTTGCATCTGGATGTGAAGCCACATAACATTCTACTGTAGAGGAGAGGGAGGCTGGAGACCGCTAAGCTGGCGGACTTTGGGCTGGCGAGAGAGCCGCCTGCGCTTCAGGGAACCTGCAAACTGCTTGTGGAGAAGATCGAATTGCTGCTGAGAGCAAAAGATGGTGAGAGCAATAGCTTTGGACGGCGTAGTTTTTTTTAGAGATTTTCAGCCACGTGGGTTAATAAGAGCGCAGCATTGAGATTTTGGCTCAATGCCGCTAGTGAGGCTGCGTAGGGTGCATCTGACAGATGGCGATGGGAGGCCCTGCATAGCGATGGATTTGTGCGAAGGTGGAACGCGACTTGACATGATGAATGGGAGGAGGAGGCAAGGGCTCTACATGACGTGCCATGAGGGGGCGTTGGTGGTGAAGGCCATGGTCACCGCTGTAAGGTTCTGCCACGAGGAGAACGGAGTGTTGCATCTGGATGTGAAGCCAGATAACATTCTGCTGCAGAGGAGAGGGAGGCTGGAGATGGCTAAGCTGGCGGACTTCGGGCTGGCGAGAGAGCTGCCTGCGCTTCAGGGAACCTGCAAACTGCTTGTGGAGAAGATCGAATTGCTGCTGAGAGCAATAGCTTTGGACGGCATAGTTTTTTTTAGAGATTTTCAGCCACGTGGGTTAATAAGAGCGCAGCATTGAGATTTTGGCTCCTACGCTTCAGGGAACCTGCAAACTGCTTGTGGAGAAGATCGAATTGCTGCTGAGAGCAATAGCTTTGGACAGCGTAGTTTTTTTTAGAGATTTTCAGCCACGTGGGTTAATAAGAGCGCAGCATTGAGATTTTGGCTCCTACGCTAACGAAGTAAAGATCACTAATCTTGAGGAAAAACAACATTCATTCCGCTGCACCTACATTGGTATCAGAGCTTTGGAAGTGTTCTGCATTACTCAAGGAAAGAACCACAAGAATTTTTTTTGCTTGTTGCGATCGCACAAACCCAAGTTTACTTGGGCGTGGCGATTCCTAATCGTGTTTTGTTGAAGAGTGACAGGAATCCCAAGAAAGAAGGGCTTGTCCAACCTCCCCTTGTGTCTCTTTTCACTCATTGAGAGCGGACCGTGCACTTAGCGGTCGGCCAATCGACGTGAGGTGGGGAAAAGCAACCTTGGTGTGAGCACAAGGCCGCCAAGGGGTACGCCCGCAGAAAAGAGTAGAACTCGGGTGAAGAGAAGATCCTTCTCAAACGCGGTTTGCAAGCAAAAGAAAACCTCAAGACCCTCAAGAACCTCAAGACCCCCAAGAACCCAAGTTCCTTGTGAACTTAAGAAACCAAGACCCTCAAGAACCCAAGTTCCTTGTAAACTTAAGAACCCAAGACCCCAAGAACCCACAAGAACCCACGACTTCAGAATGGTCATCACTCGAAGCGGAATGGATACTTCGCTTGGAGGTGATGAGCATGAGAGAGGCGACGAAGAATTTTCCCCACCAGGAGGTTTTTCCGACCCTTACCCGTCTACGCCAAAGATTGCACCAGATCCTATGGAAGCTTGGTGCAAGACAATGATGGACATGATGGTACGACAAGGTAGACAACGAGAAGTGTGGCACGAACAAAGAATGGCATCCATAGAGCGTGAGTGCGAGCAAGCACGCTTGGCGGCCACAGAAAGAAATGCAGAATTGGGATCGCGAGTCCACAGAAAGAATAAACGAATTGGCTCGCGAACGCCAAGAAAGACGGTTAGAGAGTGAAGCGCAGATAGATCAACGCATGCAAGGGTTTGTTCTACTATTCTCTAATGTGCAGGCGCCGATTGAAGAGAATCAAGAAAAGGAGACTCTCTCAGTCTCTTCTTCTCCCAAGCATGACACACACGATTTGCATGATTGTGTGAAGCATGATGATGATTTGATTGACGATGACTTACATGATGATAAGCATGATGATTTGAATGACAAGCATGATGATTTGGATGACAAAGATAAGCATGATGATTTGGATCATATTGCTAAGCATGATGATTTGGATGCCACTGACAAGCATGATGATTTGCATGATCAAGGTGTGATTTCTCACAAGCATGATGAGTTGCATGAAGAAGATGTGATTGTTCACAAGGATGATGTGATAGTGGATGCTTTTTCTAGCGAAGCTACCTCGTTGTAGATTCGAGCAGTCACGAAGATCTGATCTTGGCTTTCGAGTCGAGGTCCAAAGAACCGCCACACGACGATTTGATCATTCAGGACGAACCGATCTTGGCTCTCGAGCCTTGGTCCAAAGAACCCTCACTGGAAGTATTATATGTTCGCCTGATTGATATGCACGCATTGTTCGAGTGTTTCATTCGTGAAAGTTTCCTGTATTTTAGTCAGCATCGTTATGTGATCCATGTTCCTAGGCATGACATATTGTATGTTGAGCACGTTTCTATCATGGATGCGCACGAATGTATGCGGATTGTTCATGAAAAGCTGAAAAGTTTGTATGTAAGGAAGTCACATTCCATGTCTCTTCCTTGGCATGACACAGTTTCCGACAGAGCACATGATAGTATGAGCACCAAGCATGGGCATTTCCATTGTAATTTGCCACAGTTGATTGATTTTGATCAAACAGAAAAGATTCGATCTCATTGTTTGCATGTGTTTGATGAACGGGTTGTCACTCCGTCTTTATGTTCATCTACATTGCATACACGGTCTTTAGAGAAGACAAGATTTTTTTCCTTCACTTTACATGGAATGGGTATGTTCATGGTTTTGTGTTGGAGATGGTTTCAAGAATTTTCAACCATGGAGATTCTTGAAGACGAAAGAAGCAGGTCGCTAGACGAAGTTGAAGCATCGAAGGAGCCACAAAAGACTTTGTGTCCCTTTCGGCGCGGCCCAAAGAACCAAGCGTTGTAGACCTTTATGAAGTTCAAGTACCGCACAACCCACACATCAGAGTGGACCGGCGAAGAGTCCCTTCCAGGATTCCGGATGCTGTTGGCGATCTCCCTCGACGCCATACAGTTCAGTACCAGTACCTCACTTTGAAAAGGAGGGGATGTCACGTGACACATCCCAACCCTATGTGTCCGTGGACAAGCTACACCACAACAGGGTTCAATCGGTTCAGTCAAGTCTAGATTAGCACTGATCTGGCACTTTTGTGAGTCTATTCGTAGACCGTGCATGCCCAGTCACTTAGCATAGATGCATACCCTCCGGTTGCACACAGCATGATCATCGGAATTCCCATCAGAATCCATTAGCATCAGTTAGGGGAATCTTCCAGTGCATTTAACCTATTTTCCTATTTATTGGTACTTTCACTTATTATTTTTAAGTGACTTTCCAACAAAAGTAGGCAGGGCAATTTTGCTAAGTTAATATATAAGCAAACCCAAGTTAGCACTTTCAGACAGAAGAGGCAGCAAGAGCTTCCCGCTCAATAGGTAACTTCTCAGCAGTACCCCCCCTCAGCATCCCCTAGCGTTTCCAAGCAGTAGATCGACCTCCCTTCAACCATTGGCGCTTCCTCATTGCAAATATCGCCTTCATCGCCTGGATCCCCCAACATTGCAGTTTTCTCCCCGTGATAGCAGTAGAGATCCTAGCGTTTTTGCTTGCAAAAACGCTGCATGACCAGCCCGGCGTTTTCTTCACAAAAACGCCAGCCCACTTGCAGATTCAGCGTTTTGTTTTCAGTATCAAAAACGCAATAGAACTTCAGCGTTTTCAACAGGTGCAAGACTTCAGCGATTTCATCCTCAACATGACCCTCGACATAGACGATCATTTTCAGCCATCAAGACAGCAATAAAACAGCCAGTTTCAGCCCCGAAAACAGTCCAAGAAATTCAGCATATAGAAGATGCACAGTTTTCAGCCTAAGTCGTCGTCGTCGTCATCGGCATAGTCCCATTGCATCAGTCCATTGCATACGCATTGTACACCTTTGTGCAATCCAAGTAGACCACTCTCGCCGATGAGAGTGGGGCCTTCGGAGGAGGGTTTTACAACCTCTCGGTGTCGTATCTCTTCTCTCTCCTTCTCTCAGTCTCATTCACTTGCACGCACAATATCCATTCACTTTGTTCGTGATCATAGCACTCTCCATAAGACGAAAAGCTCTCTCTTTCCCTAAGAACTAAAAGGAATATTGAGCAATAAAGATCACTAATCTTGAGAAAAAACAACATTCATTCCGCTGCACCTAACACTGATTCTATCTACATAGATGGTATCTACAGACGCTTATGAACAGAGGATCCGGGGAGACCTTTAGGGGAGCTCACTTATATATTGACAGAGACACTACAGGATGCAGCAGCAGAGACTTACCCACACACTGAGCCTGGGCAGTGACAACGTTCTAGGAGCACACCCCAAATAGCTGGTATGATGAGGAGTGCAAAGAGACCAAAGCCCGACTTCGGAGGGAGGTACTTCTAGGAGTCATTACTCACAGGCAGTCACAGATTGCTTCTCGGCATTTGGTGCGACGGAAGAAGAGGGCGTTTCTAGCATGGTTAGAGCAGGATTTATATCAGTTGTTCATGAGCCAAGATTCAGGCAAGGCATGGTGACTCTTCCATGAGCACTCACCCCCACCGGTCAACACTTCCACAAAGGTATGGGGTCAGTATGCATCATCTCTCTACACAATCTTGGGGCAGCCACCCCTTCCAGATCCGCCAGAGCCATGCCTACACACACGTGCTTTCTTTACCGCCGAGATGGTGAAGAAAACCATTGACAGGATGAATGTCACAAGAGACAGGCACCACGTGCCAATGGAAAAGAACAGACTGAACAAACCTACTTTATTTTAATCTCTTTAGGTTCCCTCGGCCTTATCGGACAGGGTCCCAAAAGTTGGTAAGACTTCTTCTTTAAAATAGGCCACTCGGTGATACTTTGCAAGTTGGTAAAACTTCTTTTGCTCCTTCTGCTTCTTCACCTAGGGTTTAGGCCCCTTGGCCTAGATTTGCAAGTCGGCTCCCTTCTTCAGTGGCTTGACACGTCAACAATTTGTGACATCCCTCCTTGAAAGAAAGTAATCGTCCACGATTACAGCATATCTGCAAAACAACTCAAGTTAGCTCAAAAATTTCCGAGGGTCGTTCGGAGGGACAATCAGTTTCGTCATTCCAAATCGGAGCTCTTGTGTCACAAGACGAGCACCACGTGCCAATAGAAAAGAACAGACTGAACAACTTTAAGCACCTCAGACAATAACTGAACTGAGAGAGAGAGAGAGAGAGAGAGAGAGAGAGACAGACGACATGCGACACGGAGTGGCGAAATTCCACCCCAAAGAGTATTGGCCCCAAACCTTGGCGTCCCTTTAGGTATTTCTTTATATTACATCAACAGAGTACAAGCAAGTACTCCAAACTCTACACCTTCTCCAGGAAGCATGCCAAAGAATGAGCCCTTAGCACATATTTGAAGGCCCTTGGCCTATGAAAAGCAGTTTACATGAAAAGCCTTCAAACTCTAAAGCTTCGGGTCCAGAAGCAATGGCAAAAAGCTGCCAGCGTAAATCACGGAATTCCGTACAACTACCGCGTCAGCATTGTCAACGGAAAATCCGAAAACTGCCACGTCATCAGTTGCTACGCATGTGTACGGGTCCTACTTTATTTTAATCCTTTATGTCACTTGGGGCCCCATTGGACGGGGTCTCCATAAGTTGGTAGGACTTCTTCTTCTGTTACTTGTTCTTCTTAGGGTTTAAGCCCCTCGGCCGGCATATGCAACTTGGCTCCATTCTTCAGGGCTTTGACACGTCAGCAATTTGTGACATCTCCCCTTCTTGAAAGGGAGTAATCGTTCGCGATATCTGCAAAACAACTCAAGTTAGCTCAAAAATTTCTTGCTCAGAATAACCACTGCTCTTTAACCACAAGTGGATGGAGGAGGAGGACGATCCAGCACTTGTACAAATACGACAATCACTGAACATCAAATCACACTCATATCAAATCACATAGAATCCATCGAGATCTAGGATCATGATTCTTGGCAACGCGTTTAGCAATCGCATCTAGATCCACACCGGACCTCACTAGTGTCAGATCAACTAATTCTAATTGCGATCATGTCCATAGAATCTTAAGACCAAAATGTTGCATTCATTTTGTCTTTCAAACCTACACTCAACACAATCACATGAGTGAGCACACATAAATCAGAATCATTTTCGGGAATTCGAATTCCCATCTCGAGATACTTCTTTCATAAAGTCATACAACAGAATATTGTCAGCTCATCAGTGTGAGGATTCTAAGTACTAATCCTTAATTAAGTACTTAAACTCATGATTAGATTAAGAAACTTGAACTGTACTCGGAACAAGACTTATAAGACTCTGTGTTTGATTGATTGAATGTGTGATACAAGGGTTCTTTATATAGGAGACGAAGAGACATAAATGAAAAGACACGTCTCTTGGTGAAGAGACACGACTTTAGACGTAAAGACACATTCTTTCGGCGAAGAGCTGCAACCATTGGGCGAAGAGTCGCACCCGTAGAGCGAAGAGGTGTGACCAGTCGGTCGAAGGAGTGTGGCTTTTGGCGAAGAGACACGTCCTTTGGGTGAAGGGGTGTGACCATCCAAGCGCAGGGGTCCTCCTTGGCATGGCACTTCACATATCGGCAACTAGGAGTAGATGTATTGCTGTTAACATAGTCACAATCGTGACATTCCCTCCCATTTAAAATGAGAGCCCGTGTCAATGAAATGACTTCTGATGTTGATAGAACTCTAGAAAAGCATTGAATCTTTGAAAATCTTCAGTCTTTGAGTTATCTGAAGTCTTTGTCTTGAACCTTTGCTTCTTGCAAAACCTTTTTGCTTTGATTGCTAAATCCCATGTCATTGCATTATTCAAAAACTTTTTAGAGGAATCTGGTTTAATCAGGTTGACTGCAACAAGAGGTTGATCTTCAAAATCCTGCGAGTGATGTAAGCCTTTTGGTTCAAAATCTTGCAAAAATAATTGTGAAATATTTGGGGAAGAGGAAATCTTCTCAAGGTACTCTTCGATGGGTTAACTTCAACTTTAGTAATCTCTGGAGAGAATTTTGGCTTGAAACTGTAATCATCTTCCAATAATGAATCCCAAAATTCTTCAGAATCATCTTCTGGAACTGTAACTTCATGACTTGTAATTGGCATATCATCATCCAGTAAAAAATCAAAGAAAGCATAGTCGTCTTCAGACTCGGAATCTGCAACTATCTCTTTATCTTTGTCTTCATCAATTGATTCGGGAGAAGTTAATGAATTCAAAAATTAATCAATAATAATATCTGCATTCGCATCTCAAATCATATTCTCTTCATAATCCACTGTATCATGTTGTTTGACTAGTACACATGAGGTTTGAATCACTCTTTCCGCATGAGAAAGCCTGTGTAAAGTCAATTCACATCCATCTTTAAACAAATTGATAATATGTCCTCGAAAGCTAATTGCTGGATCATATTGGAATAACCAATGCTGACCAAGAATCATGTCGTAATAAGATAAAGGCATGACTTCAAAATCCAATTGATCTGCATAAGTTTGAATCTCGAACTGCAATTGTCGAACTGTCTGATCACAAGTCAAAATTGATCCATCTGCTAATTCCACATCATATAAATGAAATGTCTTCTGAGTTGGTAAGCCAAGTTGTTGAACTATCTGAGTGCTGACGAAATTATTAGAACATCCGCTGTCCACCAAAACATTGATGGAGCGACCATTGAGTGTTCCAAGAAGGCTCAAAACTTGCTTTGAGAGAGGCTCCAAAACTGAAGAATTGCACTGAGCATGCTTTGTTGCTAATTGGACTATTTTCTTATTTTTAATGATTAATCTTTTTTTAGGATATTTTATTGTGTGCACTAAGAACTATTAAAAGATTGTAGCTACAGGAACTGCCATCAAGAACGGACAAGTCTAATGTGTCATTTGATAGGTGACAGTAAACATCGCGAAGGAGTTTCCGTAAGTTCGGTGGAAAGGGCCGGGTTACGAGTGCCCCTGATGCGTCACATGATGGGTGACGGGTGCATCAGTAAGGGGGCATCTCGTAGGCTAAGGAGGAAATCCGAACTGAGTAAGAAAATACGCGTAAGAACGCAAGCACAAGAATAAAGATGGGTTCAATGAAGCTTTTTACGAAAAGCAAGAACAATCGCGGGAAGGAAGACGCTTTCCCGCGAGGAATCTATGTTTGCATTGCATTCGTGCATGTGGTTGCATCCAGGGACGCCTGGGAAGTGTTGTTAAATGCATTGGTTTTAGCTTATAAGGTTTTATTGAGTTTTTGGGCAGGTTCAGACCAATTTTAAATTATACCGACCGCCCACTTAATAAGTGGGCAGCCACTTAGAAGATAAAGCAACAAAACAAGCCAGCGAATTCTCTCTCCCTATTTCGGGTAGAACAGCGCAAAGAAAAAAAAAAAAAACGGCCGCGATCTCTACGCGAGCAGTTATTTGTGCCGTGGCCAAGGAGCTATAAAAGCACCACATGCCCTCACTCACGGGAGGTACCAACATCAGCAAGAGAAGACTCTGCCGCAAGAGATCGCGAGACTACAAAGCACGGAAGTCGCTTTTCCCGTGCAAGAACGACAGGTATCTATTGTGGATTCGCCATACGAATTGTTGTCGCGTGTTTGTGTGGTTTGTTTTGCAAGAATCTCCCGTCTTACGGGAAGGCCCTTCACGGGAAGTACGGCTTCACGCCTAAGTCCCTTACGGGAAAGTACGGCTTCACACCTAAGTCCCTTATGGGAAAGTACGGCTTCGCGCCTAAGTCCCTTACGGGAAGGAACGGCCTTGTGCCCAAGCCCTTTACGGGAAAGCACGACCTTCGGGTCTAAGATTACAGAACGGAGGGGTTTCCTCGGGTTCTCGTGCTTGTATACGAATTCTCCCTGAATAAAAGAATACTCTTAACGGGGGGGGGGAGGGGGGACCAGCCCATCTTGTGGTCCCCAATATTGTGTCGATCTTCTCCCTTCTCTCACATTTGCAAAGTATTTTAATTTTCAGATTTTCAAGTGCTCGTGTACGCTCCCGTTTTGTGACAGTGGATCAGAGCCCGGACTCCTCTCTTTCTCTGCAAAGAGAGACGATACCGGGAAGAACGGGAAGAAGTATGTCGAGCCAAGGGAGAAGCGCTGAAGGGGATCTTCGGATCGGGAACGTGCCAATGTGCACAAAGGATCTTCGGATCGGAATTAACGGCCTACACCAAGAAAAGGCGCTCTCTTTGCTAGACGAGAGCAAGGAAATCTCTATCTCATTTCCATCTTACTCTCCTGATTATACTTCTACTTCTCATACAGTAACTAAACCTTCTCGCAAGAAGAAGGGAGCCACTACTACTATTCCCCTACTTAAATCTAAAGAAAAGCCCCGATTTAAGAAGCATGGTCGCAAATCTCATCATCGCATGAGTCTTCAAATTGGGCGACAAAGACATCAAATTTGAAAGCTACAATGGACGGAGAGACATCTCCAAAGCGCTGTCTTTTATCAGGCAGTTTGAAGTTGCCTGTACCAACGGGCACTTCACAAAAAAATTCAAATTACGCCAAGTGGGGATGCACCTCAAGGAAACGGCAAGCAATTGGTGGCTAGCCAAGATTTTGGAAGGTTCTCAGGCCAGAACTTGGGAGAGCTTTAAATCTGAATTTAATGAACAATTTCTTCCGCCTGACTTCGAGCAGGACATATGGAAGGAATGGGACTGGCTTGCCCAGAAGGAACATGAAAGAGTAACGACTTATGTGGACAAGTATTGGTCGGTTCTTTTGAAGGTCACTCCCTTCATGAAGATTGCCGCCGAGGAAAAGAAACGAAAGTTCGAAGTGGGTCTCCAACCGCAACTTCGAAAGAGTATGAAGGTGTATCCGCATGATACTCTTCAGAGGATGATGGAGTCAGCAATCATTGCTGAGGATTTGCACTCAACTGGGACGCCCAGAAAGATGGAGCATAGCACTTACCGTGCAAGACAAAGAGGGGTCTACGATGACCAAGGGGGCCAAGGAAGAAAACGTCCTCCATCTAGAGACGATGATCATTCTAAGAAGCCAGAGGGCACTGGCAAGCGAACTAAGTACCTTTCTCCTACTCAACTTCAAACTTTCAGAGAAGAAGGAAGATGCTTCTACTGTGGCGAGAAAGGACATATGAAACCGAACTGCCCGCTAAAGCAGCAACGGCAAGAGCAAGCCTCTACGAGGCAAGAGAAAGCAAGGAAGGAACCCGCACCACCAAGCTCGAACTCCATTCGAGATGTTCAAGGAAACACAGAATCAGAGAAAGGGAAGCACTTGGACTTAGTGTTTCAAGAATTGCGAAAGCATGAGTTGCATGTGAATGCAAAGAAGAGCGAGTTCTTTCTCTCTGAGATACACTATCTCGGCCATATAGTCTCCCACAATAAAGTGAGTATGGATCCTGCCAAGATCCGAGTGGTAGAAGATTGACCTATTCCCACTACGGTACATTATGTACGTAGCTTTCTGGGATTATGTTCATATTATCGAAGGTTTGTCCGAGGATTTGCTCATGTAGCAGGACCACTTCATGATTTGACAAAGAAGAAGATTCCTTTCAGATGGGGATCGAGACAACCATTTTGATAGTGTCTGACTTAAGAAAACCATTTGAGGTTCACTGCAATGCTTCATGTGATTGCATCGGAGCAGTGTTAAACCAAGAAGGCCATGCAGTGGCCTACGAAAGCAGACGACTTAAGGATGCAGAGTTGCATGCATCAATCTACGAAAAGGAACTCACGGCTGTGATTCACGCCTTATCCAACAGGAAGCACTATCTTCTAGGAGCGAATTTTGTGATCAAGACTGATCACAAGAGTTTGTGGTATTTTCTTACGCAAAGGAAACTATCTGAGAAGCAGATGAGATGGGCAAACATTTTCTCTGTGTTTCACTTCAAGATCCTTCACACGGCTGGGAGTAAGAATGTGGTCGCGGACGCATTGTCTAGGCGGTCAAGGGTGAACGCTATCACTTCGGTGTATCATCAAGAATTAGAAGCACTACCAGATTTGTATCCGAATGATCCAGACTTCTCCACCGTTTGGGGAAAGCTACATCGTGGAGAGAATGAGTTTCCCTATTCCATTCGGGACGGTTATCTCTACCACCATCATGCCATATGTGTGGTGGAACCATTAAGAAAGAAGATCATGGATGAAGCACACGCTTCGCCTTATGCGGGTCATCGGGGTATTCTGCCTACGACCTTAAGAATGGAAAGATATTTCTTTTGGCCTAGCCTTAAAGCAGACATTGATAAGTATGTCAGGGAATGTTTGGTTTGCCAAAAAGTGAAGTATGATCGGCATAAGACGCCTGGGTTGCTACAACCTTTGCCTGTGCCTAATGAACCTTGGGAAAGTATTGCCATGGACTTCATCATGGACCTCCCTAGAACTCAGACTGGAAATGACGCGATCTGTACCATTGTGGACAGGTTTAGCAAGCAAGCACACTTTATACCAGTCAAGAAAACGATAAAAGCAGATCATATGGCTAGGGTCTTTCTGGCACAGATCTTTAAGCATCATGGAATGCCTAAGTCTATTGTGAGTGATCGAGATCCTCGCATGACAGGAAATTTTTGGCGAGCCTTGATGGATAATCTTGGTACGAAGCTGAATTTTTCATCTGCCTACCATCCTCAAACGGACGGGCAAAGTGAGATAGCCAATTCCACAGTATTGGATATGTTAAAAGCTTATGTGTCAGACCGGCAATCTGACTGGGAGAAATATTTGCCTCTTGTCAAGTATGCGTATAACAATACCATACACTCATCGACAGGGAAAGCACCTTTTGAGATTCTATATAGTAAGCCTTTGCTTCCACCCATCCTTTTAACTAAGGATAAGATCTTTGCAACAGATGAATTTGTCCGGGACTTGGACACAACCTACGGGCAAGTTAGGAGAGCTATTCTACGCTCTCAGGAAAAGCATAAGAAAGCTGCAGACAAGCACAGAAGGAATCTAGACTTAACAGTCGGACAGTTAGTCTTACTCAAGTTTGAGAAGGCAAGACTTAAAAAACAAGCGTCTCATAAGGGGAAGGTGGTAAAACTTTCTACCCGTTATTATGGGCCGTTAAAGATCACTGAGCGAGTAAATGATGTCACGTTCCTATTAGCGCTACCGCCTAATTGGAAGATCCATAATGCTTTCTATGTTAGTTTACTCCGGCCGTATGTGGGACCGCCTCCAAGCCAGCCTAGTGCTGAGGAACCTCCCGAGGTTGAGGAAACGGAAGAAATACTCCAACCGCAGCAGATAGTAAGTCATCAAGAGCGGTCTCTCAAATCCGAAAAGATAACACGGAAGTATTTGGTTAAGTTTAAGAACTATTCGAATCTAGATGCTCAGTGGATGACGCAGGAGGATTTAGCAGCTTATCCCCAGATACTAGAGGTATATATCCAAGCACTACAGTTGAGGTCAACTGTTTAGAAGCCAGAGGGATGTTGCTAATTGGACTATTTTCTTATTTTTAATGATTAATCTTTTTTTTAGGATATTTTATTGTGTGCACTAAGAACTATTAAAAGATTGTAGCTACAGCCTACAGGAACTGCCATCAAGGACGGACAAGTCTAATGTGTCATTTGATGGGTGACGGTAAACATCGCGAAGGAGTTTCCGTAAGTTCGGTGGAAAGGGCCGGGTTACGAGTGTCCCTGATGCGTCACATGATGGGTGACGGGTGCATCAGTAAGGCGGCATCCCGTAGGCTAAGGAGGAAATCCGAACTGAGTAAGAAAATACGCGTAAGAACGCAAGCACAAGAATAAAGATGGGTTCAATGAAGCTTTTTACGAAAAGCAAGAACAATCGCGGGAAGGCAGACGCTTTCTCGCGAGGAATCTATGTTTGCATTGCATTCGTGCATGTGGTTGCATCCAGGGATGCTTGGGAAGTGTTGTTAAATGCATTGGTTTTAGCTTATAAGGTTTTATTGAGTTTTTGGGCAGATTCAGACCAATTTTAAAATATGCCGGCCGCCCACTTAATAAGTGGGCAGCCACTTAGAAGATAAAGCAACAAAACCAGCCAGCGAATTCTCTCTCCCTATTTCGGGTAGAACAACGCAAAAATAAAATAAAAATAAAAAACGGCCGCGATCTCTACGCGAGCAGTTATTTGTGCCGTGGCCAGGGAGCTATAAAAGCACCACATGCCCTCACTCACGGGAGGTACCAACATCAGCAAGAGAAGACTCTGCCGCAAGAGATCGCGAGACTACGAAGCACGGAAGTCGCTTTCCCCGCGCAAGAACGACAAGTATCTATTGTGGATTCGCCATACGAATTGTTGTCGCGTGTTTGTGTGGTTTGTTTTGCAGGAATCTCCTGTCTTACCAGAAGGCCCTTCACGGGAAGTACGGCTTCACGCCTAAGTCCCTTACGGGAAAGTACGGCTTCGCGCCTAAGTCCTTTACAAGAAGGAACGGCCTTGTGCCCAAGCCCTTTACGGGAAAGCACGACCTTCGGGTCTAAGATTACAGAACGGAGGGGTTTCCTCGGGTTCTCGTGCTTGTATACGAATTCTCCCTGAATAAAAGAATACTCTTAACGGGGGGGGGACCAGCCCATCTTCTAGTCCCCAATACTGTGTCGATCTTCTCCCTTCTCTCACATTTGCAAAGTATTTTAATTTTCAGATTTTCAAGTACTCGTGTACGCTCTCGTTTTGTGACATGCTTCATAAGAATACTCGTATCTTCTGAGACACGAATCGTATTGACCACAGATTTTCCTTTATCCTTAGCAGAATCTGGTTGTTCACAATTCGATGATGTTTCCGCGTTGGAATTTCTTTTCAAATTAGACGGATTTGGTCTCTTTGGACATTGATACCATCTATGGTCACCATTGCAAATTGTACATAATCCTTCCTTCTTTGAAGTCGAAGATCCATTTTACGAAGAGCCTTGCTGGGGATTGGAATGCCGATCTTGAGAAAAATCACGTTCTTTACCACGATCAAGTGGAGGAGCATGTGAAGAAGATCTGCTTTGAGATTGTCGATCTTGAGAATAGAACTTTGAGGTTGAATAAACTTGCGTTGCTTGCTGTCTGAACTGAGACTGATGTTGCTGACTTTGGCTATAGTTGTCTCTGCAATCGCGCTATGAAAAGCGAGTGCTGTTTGAAGATCTGTTACCAGGGAAAAAATTCCGTGTAGGGCGCCGATTATCGCCAAGACGCTCCACATAGGCAATTGCAACATCCAAAGTGGTAGGGTTGTATTTGTGCACATCGTCCTTCAAGTTGGGTTCGAGTCCGTCGATAAAGCTGTGAAGTTTATCAGAGGGACTAAGAGTCTCTATCTCCAGAGTTAGTCTTTGGAACTCTGTGATGTACGCGGCCAAGGAACCTATCTGGCTCAGGTGGCGAAGAGAGGACCGGGCATGAAAATCCGCATTGGCAGGTTCGAACGCCTTGCGAATAGCACGCCGGAATTTATCCCAAGAAGGTGTGTGTTTACCATCACCAACCCGTCGTTGCCACCAAAGAAATACTGTGTCCTTGAGCAGAGAACTAGCAAGTGCAACTTTTTTACTCTCAACCAAGTCCGTGTTCAATAAGTAAATCTCCATTTTGAACAGCCATTGGTCCAGCACGCGCTTGTCGCGGCGACCAGTGTATGGTTCCGGCAGTTTAACATCAAGCTTCTTCTGTGCAGCATTAAAAATTTTATAAAGTAATTGAAGTTCGTGATTGTCTACCTCTTCAGTTGGATATGGTTCTTTTGGTTCGTCCACTGAAGCTTCGGAAGAAGGTGTTGAAGATGCTGCATTAGTAGTTCGAGAAACAGCAGGTCGACTTAGAGAAGTGTTTTCTTTGTGCATCTCATCCAAGCGAGTGTGAAGTGATGCGAGGCTTATGGAAAGTGTGGCCATCTGCTCCTTGATAAGCGTAAGGGCATCGTCACATTGACCACCTCCGTCTTGAGAATTCGGCATGGTTACACCTTAAAGGAAACTCAAACAGGTGCTAAAGCAGGTTTTTGAAACGGTTACAGCTTTTAGGACGGGTGCAGGGACGAGAGCACCACGTGCAAGAGAAGCACACCATGCCAGCGCTGGAGGATGGGGTAGGAGCAGTTTGCCAAAACTGAGATCGCTGGTCTTTTACTCACGCAATATGAAGTTGTTGTTTTTTTTGGTAAGTTAAGTGACTTCACACCTTTTATTAAATTGGTCTTGGTCAACTTGAAGGTGTCCGGCCAATTTAATAATGTGTAAAAGTATAGCCAGTAGCGTGAAAGTCCAGAATCGATGGCTACGTAAGTAATTCCGTACGCTACGTGAAGGGTTGGGCCAGTGAATGAGTAGCACAAACATGAAGAGTTGCTACGCAATGGGTGCGCCAGTAAAGGGGTAGCACCAAGGGGTGCCTACACCAGAACACTCAGTCTGCAAGGGGTGTGACCTTTCATAGGGGCACACACAGAGCAGCACCTATTCACGAAGGGGGTGTTGACTGCCGAATTTGATTACTGAAGAGGTGCAACCAACGTGAAAGGTCACGAGTGGGAAGGGCTGCCCACGCACACGCAAGGGGTGAGCATGTGAAGAGTTGGCTCCAAGGAGTACACTGTTGCATATACCAAAGGGTGCAGCGTCCGGGTACGCGACACACATACTCTGGGTACAGCACACATTCACACACGCTACTGTCCCATTTCTGTTTATACTGCTTTTATGTGCGTAGAATTAGATCGGTTACCTCATACGCGTAGCAGAAGTACACCATCTTTTCTCTGAGGCCATACAACACACGAGGTGAGTGTCGCGGGTAGGGTCAGCAACGGCGAGGCTAGGTAGACGCCAAGTCCAAAGGCCTTGGAAAAAAATTTGCTCTCATACCACTGTGAGGATTCTAGGTACTAATCCTTAATTAAGTACTTAAACTCATGATTAGATTAAGAAACTTGAACTGTACTCGGAACAAGACTTATAAGACTCTGTGTTTGATTCATTGAATGTGTGATACAAGGGTTCCTTATATAGGAGACGAAGAGACATAAATGAAAAGACACGTCTCTTGGTGAAGAGACACGACTTTAGACGTAAAGACACATTCTTTCGGCGAAGAGCTGCAACCATTGGGCAAAGAGTCGCACCCGTAAAGCGAAGGGGTGTGACCAGTCGTCGAAGGAGTGTGGCTTTTGGCGAAGAGACGTCCTTTGGGTGAAGGGGTGTGACCATCCAAGAGTAGGGGTCCTCCTTGGCATGGCACTTCACGTATCTGCAACTAGGAGTAGATGTATTGCTGTTAACATAGTCACAATCGTGACAATCAGTATCCCTAAAATCCAAAAGAAAATCAGTGACTTTATTCCATCTAAGTAGCAAAGAAGCGGCGTGACTCCCCTCTTGTGCAGTCTCATCTGCACCAAATTCAACCCTGCTGATCTCCAGGATCTCTCGGAATAGTCAAAGCTAAATTGAAAGCCTCAAGGTAAACTTCCAATATTTGAGGAGTATCTGCTACGTCCTCCTCCTCCATCCACTCAAGTTAACTCAAAAGTTAGCTGAGAGCAACCACTACCCAGACTTCTTAATACTCCTCCCGCATAACCATCCAGGTCCGTGCCGAGAGTCACAACAACAATTATTTTACAAGCATACAACCAAACGCTCCCAAGGCATCGGCCAACATCGTTCAGAGGTTTTCTAGCATACAACGGAACGCTCCACAAACATCGGTCTGCATTGTTTCGAGGTTCAAACAATACCGAAACAGTATTTCTCACTTCTCCACCTAGGAGTAAAATCACCAATCGAAACCAGTATTAAAACCAGAGTCAACATTTCAAATCCGCACCAAAACAGTTTCAAAACAAATACCATCCGATTCAAATAAATTCCAACAGGATCACCAAACAAGTTCACAAACAGATTTCAAACTTAAAAAGCAATCTTGACATTGGTCAAGCTTGAAAAGTCGACTGACTTTCCATCCTAAAACCTGCACCAAAAATTAGGATTAGGTTCTTTCCATGTGGTCGTAACATTTTCCATCAACTCTTGGACGAACAATGTTCCTTTGACGGCGATGGTAGTCCCAAGATAGCAATCACATTGGACCTCCAAGGTCATCTGCTCGTGAAGGGACAGAGCAGTTTCAAGTTATAATCTGCTAGGGTATCCATGGCAAGCATTTCAGGATACCCCACTCTGCCACAAGTTGTACTCCGAAAGAAGATGTCAGAAACCATATACCTTTGGGTAAAAATTTTCTTGAACGCTTGCCAAGTCCTTGGAAGTGTGCGGCTTGGTAGCTATAGACATCAACATTTGCATGGCACTGCTTTTGAGAAAAACAGTGACTCGAAACAAATCTTGGATCCTTCTCTTGCAAGTGATCTTTTTGGCTTATTGTATCAGACTTGGACACTCCAAGTCAAGAATCAATCGCGACAGCACCAAATAACCACTTCAAAACAATTCACAGATCACAATAGACTTGCACTGGCCCGGCGGAGTTCCGTGCCTAGAGATATTGGCCCCAAAGACTGGCGCCCCTTTCGGTATTTCTTTATGTATTAAATCAATTGTCAAAGTACAAAGAGCGGTTAGGGTTTCACTCTCAAACTCTGCGTCCAGATGCTTTAAGAAGTGAGTCCCTTACCGCATATAAAAAGATTTACAAGGGTTGCCCAAAAGCAGAGCCCAAAAGCTTTCAGTTCAAAAGCACTCTCTCTCTCTCTCTCTCTCTCTCTCTCTCTCTCTCTCTCTCTCTCTCTCTCTCTCTCTCTCTCTCTCTCAAGAGAGCAAACAAAAATAAAGGAAATAATCCTTTTCTCTCTCTCTCTCTCTCTCTCTCTCTCTCTCTCTCTCTCTCTCTCTCTCTCTCTCTCTCTCTCTCTCTCTCTCTCTCTCTCTCTCGCCAAGCGTAGAGAAAAAGCATGTGATTTGCGTCGCTCAAAAAAAAAAACCAAAAAAAAAATTTCCACCTCCGCAATTTTTAGAAATTAGGGTTTTTGGCAGAAATTAGGGTTTGTAGAAATTTTAGGGTTTCTGCTGTCGGTAGCCACGTCATCACTTTGTGACATACCCCCCTCTTGAAAGCATTGTAATCCACCGCGATTACGCCTGCAAAACCGACAAAAGCCATAAACCGTCTTAGTAGACACTGACTGTTAGTACCTACGTACTAGGAACACACATCTAGCACATGCACGCAATCGACAGTCACATCACACGACATCACAAGACATCACCAGACATCACAGGACATCACATGACATTCAATATTCATTCGCATCTTAGACCATGATTTATCGGCAATGTAGCTAGCAATCACATCTAGGTCCAATCGGGACCTCATCGATGTCCGATTGACTAACCCCTATTGCAACCATGTCTATTCGAGATCAATCAGACCAAAATGCTGCAGTCATTTCGTCTATCAGTTCCTGCACTCACAAGAAGTCAAGAACAAATCAGTATCATAATCAGGAATTCCATTTCATAAAGTCATCCAGCAAAATACTGTCAGCTCTCAGTATCCCTGAAGCTCAAAGAGACATCAGTGACTTTAGTATCAAAATTGAGGCATCTGTTGACAAAGGAGCGGAGTAACTCCCCTCTTGTGCATCCCACTGCACCAGATCTCCGGCCAAGCTGAATTCTAGGTTCCGTTTGGTATTGACTATGCTAAACCAAAGCATCGAGGTAAAGTTTCACGATCCGAGGAGTATCTGCTAGATCCTCCTCCTCCATCCACTTCGCATCAAGTGCAGGATAGTTCTTGAACTTAACCAAGAATCGCCTTCGGACTTTACCTTTCTTCGTATCCCTATGTGCCAAAATTTGTTCAGGAACAAGGGTCTCCTCGTTTTCTTCCACTTCGGGTTGCTCATCAGGCTCCCCATCATCAGGCACATCACCCTTAAAAGGTTTCAAGAGACTCACATGGAATACATTGTGAATCCTCCAAGTATCTGGCAGTTTCAATCGAAAGGAGACATCATTTATCTTTTCAGTGATCCGGAAAGGTCCAATAGTATCGCATACTAAGCATGGAAAAAGCCTCTCCTTTCCCTTTTTCTTTCGTAGACGTGCCTTCTCAAAACGTAAGAGCACCCAATTATCCTCCTTCAGTTTCGAGTCGCGACAATGGCGATCCGCTGCCTTTTTCTATCGTTCTTGAGACTTCTGCCAGGTCTCGCGAGCCTTCGCAAAAGCCGTATCCAAATCTCGCGAATATTCATCCGCTTCAAATAACTAATCTTTCGTGCTCAGGAAGGATGGAACATTCGCAGCACTTTCAATAATCTCAAATAGCGTCTTCCCCATCGAAGAGTGTATCGTGTTATTGTAGGCAAATTCCACCAAAGGTAAGTTCTATTCCCATTGAGTCTTCTGATCCGAGATACAAGACTTCAATAAATCTAAAACCACTGAATTGGCAATGTCACATTGCCCGTTAGTCTGAAGTGGAACGATGACGAGAACTGCAACCGCGTGCCAATGTTCTCCCAAATTGCCTTCCAAAACAAACTCATAAATCTGGGGTCTCTGCGGAGACAATCGTCTCAGACGTGCCATGTAATCGAAAAATCATCGTGATCATTTTGTGTTCTCGGGAGATCAAAAATGAAATCCATTGCAATACTTCCCCAGGGGTGGGTGGGTATGGGTAAAGGCTGTAACAATCCCTGTGCCTTATGCCTGTCAAACTTGACCTTCTGGCATACCAAGCAACTGCGCACAAATTCTTCCACATCCTTCTTGAGTCTCGGCCAAAAGAAGTACCTCTCTACCCCTTTCATGGTGGTAGCAATGCCGCAAAAACCCGTAAAAAGGTGGACAGTGGCATTCACTCATAACCTTTTCCCTCAATGGCTGTGTAACGCACAACATGGTTTTTCTCATCATGTAGCCTCCCCGAATGGAGTATCCTGCTATTGTCTCCCCATCCCGTATCCGTGTGAAAATATCTGCAAAATCTGTATCTGTGGCATACTGATCGACCATATTCTCGAAGCTCCTATTATGTATCGCGGAAATAGCCAGAACCAACAGCTTCCGAGACAAAGCATCTGCCACCACATTCTTCTGTCCTTGCACATGGACAATCTGGAAGTGAAACTGAGACAAGATGTTGGCCCACCGCATCTGCTTTTTCGAAAGTTGCTTCTGTGACAAGAAGTAGCGCAAATTCTGATGGTCTGTAAAGACAGTAAAATCCGCTCCGAGAAGGTAATTCCGTCACTGAATAAGAGCATGGATAACTGCCTAAAGCTCTTTCTCATATATCTGTGCTGTCATCTCCGGCCTAGAGAACAATCGGCTCTCGTAAGCAATGACATGGCCTTCTTGCATCAAGGCCGCACTCAGACTACGACCACAAGCATCACAATGTACTTCAAATGACTTCTGCAAGTCCGGCAAAGTCAAAACTAGTCCCGTAGTCAATTTCTCTTTCAATGTCTGAAAGGCAATCACCTATGTGGATCCTCACGAGAAAGGGACTTTACCTTTAGTCTTCGTATCCTTATGTGCCAAATCTGTTCAGGAACAAGGATCTCCTCGTTTTCTTCCACTTCGCTTTGCTCATCAGGCTCCCTATCATCAGGCACATCACCCTTAACAGGTTTCAAGAGACTCACATACAATGCATTGTGATCCTCCAAGTAGATTCAATCGGAAGGAGACATCATTTATCTTATCAATGATCTGGAAAGGTCCGTAGTATTGCATACTAAGCTTTGGAAAAAGCCTCTCCTTTCCCTTTTTCTTACTTAGGCGTGCCTTCTCAAAGCGTAAGAACACCCAATCATCCTCCTCCAATTTCAAGTCGCGACGATGGCAATCCGCTGCCTTTTTCTGTCATTCTTGAGACTTCTGCAAAGTCTCGCGAACCTTGGCAAAAGCCGTATCCAAATCTTGCGAATATTCGTCCACTTCAAATATCTAATCTTTCGTGCTCAGGAAGGATGGAACCTTCACAACACTTTCAACAATCTCACATGGCGTCTTCCCCGTGGAAGAATGTATCTTGTTATTGTAGGCAAATTCCACCAAAGGTAAGTTCTTTTCCCATTGAGTCTTCTGATCCGAGATACAAGACTTCAATAAATCTAAAACCACTGAATTGGCAATCTCAGATTGCCCGTCAGTCTGCAAGTGGAACGATGACGAGAACTGCAACTGCATGCCAATGTTGTCCCAAATTGCCTTCCAAAACAAACTAGTAAATCTAGGGTCTCTGTCAGAGACAATCGTCTCAGGCATGCCATGTAATCGAAAAATCACCGTGATCATTCTGTGTTCTCGGGAGATCAAAAATGAAATCCATTTCAATACTTTTCCAGGGTCAAGTGGGTATGGGTAAAGGCTGTAACAATCCCTATGCCTTATGCCTGTCAAACTTGACCTTCTGGCATACTACGCACAACTCTTCCACGTCCTTTTTGAGTCTCGGCCATAAGAAGTCTCTCTACCCCTTTCATGGTGGTAGCAATGCCGCGGTGACCCGTAAAAGGTGGACTGTGGCATTCAGTCATAACCTTTTCCCTCAACTGTTGTGCGTTTTTCTCATCAAGTAGCCTTCCTGAATGGAGTATCCTGCTAATGTCTCCCCATCCCATATCCGTGTGAAAATATCTATAAAATCTGTATCTGTGGCATACTGATCGACCATATCCTCGAAGCTCCTACGATGTATCGCCGAATAGCCAGAACGAACGGCTTTCGAGACAAAGCATCTGCCACCACATTCTTTTGTCACTGCTCATGGACAATCTGGAAGTGAAATTGTGACAAGATGTTTGCCCACCGCATCTGCTTTTCCGAAAATTGCTTCTGTGACAATAAGTAGCGCAACCTCTGATGGTTTGTAAAGACAGTAAAATCCGCTCCAAGTAGGTAATGCCGCCACTGAGTAAGAGCATGGATAACCGCCAAAAGCTCTTTCTCATATATCTGTGTTGTCATCTCCGACCCAGAGAACAATCGGCTCTCGTAAGCAATGACATGGCCTTCTTGCATCAAGACCGCACCCAGACTACGACCACAAGCATCACAATATACTTCAAAAGACTTCTGTAAGTCCGGCAAAGTCAAATATGGTCCTGTAGTCAATTTCTTGTTCAATGTCTGAAAGGCAGCCACCTCTGTGGATCCCCACGAGAAAGGGACTCCTTTCTGTATCAAGATATGCAAAGGGGAAGCAACCTCTGCAAACTTTCGTATGAACCGCCTGAAGTACGAACACATTCTTCAAATCGGGCCAATCACGTATAGTCTCTACCTTGGCCGAATCCACTTGCACTCTTGCTGCTGAGACAAAGTGTCCCAAAAAGTCTCTAAAGCAGATAATCTCTGTGTTCTGCCTCATTCTTGGAGAAACAATGATATAATCAAAGAAAGTGCCAACAAATAGCCTATACTCTCGAAAAATCCCGTCCATCATCCGATTAAATGTCGCAGGGGCATTGGTTAAGCCAAAAGGCAGCACCAAAAACTCAAATAATCCAAAAAGTAGTAGAAGGCTGTCTTGTAGACGTCTCTCATCGCGATTCGGATCTGATGATATCCACTCTTCATATCAATCCTGCTAAAGCACGAGGATCCCTGTAACCTGTCGAGTATATCATCGATCCTAGGAATCGGAAATCTGTTCTTGGTGGTGATTTTGTTAAGAGCTCGCTTCATCAGAGAGGGGAAGTGCTTTGGATGCGGGGAACATGGACATATTTCCGTGAAGTGCACTAAAAAGGCACAGAAAGAACAGAAAGATAAAGACGACGACAGGCCTGAGAGTCCGAGAGCAACTGAGGAACGTGGCAGAAGAGATACATAGAAAAGCAGAACTGGTACCACATGGCGTGGGACCTGCACCGAATCTAATGAATGAAAGTACAAACTTTGCCGCTTTTGAGGCAAAGTGAAGGATCAGGAAGCTCTCTTTTGAAGGAGCCAAGGCCAACTTCTTTTCACTTGGAATCGGCGGCTCGATTTGGAAATACGCACGACAGACTGACGCCACAGGCGAAGGTAGTTCGATTTGCACCCGGATGGGATGTTGCCATTACACCGAGCATTGGCAAACTTCGTTTGCAATGATAGGGGTGTTCAGGGCACACGAGTGACGTTCTACTCAGGATCCCTTGGTACCACAAGAACTACGCCGTGGTTGACTACCGGGCCGAGAAAGCGACTTTGATAAATGAAGGGCTCAGAGAATTGTACTTGATGAACTTCAGTTTCTTTACTCATTCTGTTGGGAGAGAAATGAACGATGGATAAAGGTTGAATATGTTTTGACCTGAACAAAAGAACGCCAAGATTTTTCTCCACAATCATGCCGATTGCTTTTTAGAGAGCCTGAAGATCATACCATTGATCTGATACCTGGAAGCACACCACAAAACCGGCCACCTTATCGTGTGAGCCGAGTACAGAATGAAAAGATTATGAACCTAGTGAAAGACCTCTTGGAAAAGGGTCTTGTTCCAGCCTAGTGATGTCCTGTGATGTCGTGTGATGTGACTTTCGATTGGTACATGTGCTAGTTGTGTGTTCCTAGTACGTAGGTACTAACAATCAGTGTCTGCTAAGACGGTTTATGGCCTCCGTCTGTTTTGCAGGCGTAATTGAGGTCGATTACAATGCTTTCAAGAGGGGGGTATGTCACAAAGTGATGACGTGGCTACCGACAGCAAAAACCCTAATGTCTGCCAGAAACCCTAAAATTCCTGCAAACCCTAATTTCTGCCAAAAACCCTAATTTCCGAAAATCGGGAGATGAAAAAAAAATTGTTTTTTTTTTAAGCGACACAAATCTCAGCTTTTAGCTACGCTTTGGAAGATAGAGAGAGAGAGAGAAAGGCATAATTGCTTTTTGTTGCTCTCATTGAGAGAGAGAGAGAGAGAATCTGCTTTTGCTTTCAAGCTTTTGAGGCTCTGCTCTTGGGCATCCTTTGTAATCTTTATATACACGGTTTAGGGCTCGCAAAGTCTGAGAGAGACCCGATCCACTCTTGATTTGAAGACCCTTTCCAAGAGGTCTTTCACTTGGTTCATAATCTTCTCAGTCTGTACTCGGCTCACACGGTAAGGTGGCCGGTTCGGTGACGTGCTTCTAGGTACCGTCTGATCTTCAGGCCCTCTGAAAAGCAATCGGCATGAGTGTGGAGAAAAATCTTGGTGTTCTTTTGGTCACGTCAAAACATATTCAACCTTTATCCATCGTTCAACTCTCTCCCAAAAGAATGAGTAAAGAAACTGAAGTTCATCAAGTACAATCTCTGAGTCCTTCATTTATCAAAGTCGCTTTCTCAGCCCAGTAGTCAACCACGGCGTAGTTCTGGTGGTACCAAGGGATTCCGAGTAAAACGTCACTCGCGTGCCCTGAACACCCCTGTCATTGGAAACGAAGTTTGCCAATGCTCTGTGTAATGGCAACATCCCATCCGGGTGCCGGTTGAACTACCTCCGCTTGTGGCGTCAGTCTGTCGAGCGTAATTTCCAAATCGAGCGGCCAATTCCAAGTGAAAAGAAGTTGGCCTTGGCTCCTTCAAACGAGCTTCCTGATCCTTCACTTTGCCCCAAAAGCGGCAAAGTTTGTACTTTCATTCATTAGATTTGGTGAAGGTCCTATGCCATGTGGTACCAGTTATGCTTTTCTATCTGCCTTTTCTGCCACGTTCCTCAGCTGCTCTCGAACTCTCTGGCCTGTAGTCGTCTTTATCATCCTGTTCGTTCTGTGCCTTTTTAGGGCACTTCGCGGAGATATATCCATGTTCCCCGCATCCAAAGCACTTCCCCTCTCTGATGAAGCAAGCTCTCTCCTCAGGAGTAAGCCTGGGTCGTGCATCCTTTTTTCTCTGGGTTGCCCTTTTTCTTTCTACTTTCATTCCCAGAAGTCTGTTCGGCTCGTTGTGTCATGGCCTCATCTGTGGGGTAGGTCAGACTGCCAGAGTGAATGGCAAAGCCCCGCTTCGCATGACTCATCAACTCCTGAATAGAAGCTGACTTCTGTTCCAAGCAGTGATCTCGGATCTCTGTAGGTAGACCCAAGGTAAACCGCTCAATCTGTTCTCTGAACAAGATCTTCTTGAATGAAGAGGCGGGTAGAAAAGAGCTCCAGAATCTCTCGCAATAAGCATCCACTGTATCCCTCTTGGTCATCCGAAGATGGTTCCAAGCAGCTCATATATCACGTTCATACTCTTGCGTCAGCCAAGAAGAAATAAAAAGCATCTTCAATTTCAGCCATGTAACTGGTGCAGTCTTGCTTAATAGAAGCGTGGACCACCAAGTACGAGCATTCCCCTTATAGTAAGAGGCAGCTCTCCGAATCTTGGAGTGCTCTAAGTAGCGTCTCCCCGTGAAAACAATGTCAAACTGCTGTATAAAAGACAAAGCCTTCGAAGCATCTATGTATCCTGAAAAAGTATCAAACTTGATCGAGTGGCCACCTTCCTTAAACTCTCGGACTTTCTTGCTTTTATCTTCGAGAAAGTCATACTGGTTGGCTTTGTAAAAATTCTTCTTGTTCGCATAAAAGTTTCTGTCATCGAAATCTGAGCTGTTTGTAGACGAGTCCTCAATAGAACTGTCAATCTCTGGGCGAGATTTAGCCTTCTTTGCCTTTTTCTTGCCCTTTCGGAAGCTTTGTTTCTTGCTTCGCTTTTTGCCTAGAGATATTGGCCCCAAAGACTGGCGCCCATTACGGTATTTCTTTTTATATTAATCAAATCAAAGTACAAGAGAGCGGTTAGGGTTTCACTCTCAGACTCTGCGTCCAGATGCTCTGAGAAGTGAGGCCCTCACCACTAATTTAAAGGTTACAAGGGATGCCCAAAAGCAGAGCCCCAAAAGCTTTTAAAATAAAAAGCATCAGTTCTCTCTCTCTCTCTTAGAGTCTTTTTCTCTTTTTTTTTTTTTAAAAAGCAAAATTCGTGTCGCTCATCATTTTCCCAATTTTTTTTATTTTTTTTAAAATTATTTTTAGCCTCCGCGATTTCCGAAAATTAGGGTTTCTGGCAAAAATTAGGGTTTCTGTTGTCCGCCACGTCATCACTTTGTGACATACCCCCCTCTTGAAAGCATTGTAATCCACCGCGATTACGCCTGCAATACCGACAAAAGCCATAAATCGTCTTAGCAGACACTGACTGTTAGTACCTACGTACTAGGAACACACATCTAGCACATGCACGCAATCGACAGTCACATCACACGACATCACAAGACATCACCAGACATCACAGGACATCACATGACATTCAATATTCATTCGCATCTTAGACCATGATTTATCGGCAATGTAGCTAGCAATCACATCTAGGTCCAATCGGGACCTCATCGATGTCCGATTGACTAACCCCTATTGCAACCATGTCTATTCGAGATCAATCAGACCAAAATGCTGCAGTCATTTCGTCTATCAGTTCCTGCACTCACAAGAAGTCAAGAACAAATCAGTATCATAATCAGGAATTCCATTTCATAAAGTCATCCAGCAAAATACTGTCAGCTCTCAGTATCCCTGAAGCTCAAAGAGACATCAGTGACTTTAGTATCAAAATTGAGGCATCTGTTGACAAAGGAGCGGAGTAACTCCCCTCTTGTGCATCCCACTGCACCAGATCTTCGGCAAATCTTCGGCCAAGCTGAGTTTCTGGGTTCCGTTTGGAGTTGACTATGCTAAACCAAAACATCGAGGTAAAGTTTCACAATCCGAGGAGTATCCGCTAGGTCCTGCTCCTCCATCCACTTCGCATCAAATGCAGGAAAGTTCTTGAACTAAACAAAGAACCGCCTTCGGACTTTACCTTTCTTCGTATCATTATGTGCCAAAATCTGTTCAGGAACAAGGATCTCCTCGTTTTCTTCCACTGCGGGTTACTCATCAGGCACATCACCCTTAACGCGGTTCAAGAGACTCACATGCAATGCATTGTGAATCCTCCAAGTATCTGGCAGTTTCAATCGGAAGGAGACATCATTCATCTTTTCAGTAATCTGGAAAGGTCCGTAGTATCACATACTAAGCTTTGGTAAAAGCCTCTCCTTTCCCTTTTTCTTTCTTAGGCGTGAGAGCACCCAATCATCCTCCTTCAGTTTCAAGTCGCAACGATGGCGATCCGCTGCCTTTTTCTGTCGTTCTTGAGACTTCTGCAAAGTCTCGCGAACCTTGGCAAAAGCCGTATCCAAATCTCGCGAATATTCATCCGCTTCCAATATCTAATCTTTCGTGCTCAAGAAGGATGGAACCTTCGCAGCACTTTCAACAATCTCACATGGCGTCTTCCCCGTCGAAGAGTGTATCGTGTTACTGTAGGCAAATTCCACCAAAGATAGGTTCTTTTCCCATTGAGTCTTCTGATCCGAGATACAAGACTTCAATAAATTTAAAATCACTGAATTGGCAATCTCAAATTGCCCGTCAGTCTGCAAGTGGAACGATGACGAGAACTGCAACTGCGTGCCAATGTTCTCCCAAATTGCCTTCCAAAACAAACTCATAAATCTGGGGTCTCTGTCGGAGACAATCGTCTCAGACGTGCCATGTAATCGGAAAATCATCATGATCATTCTGTGTTCTTGGGAGATCAAAAATGAAATCCATTGTAATACTTTCCCAGGGGTGGGTGGGTACGGGTAAAGGCTGTAACAATCCCTGTGCCTTATGCCTGTCAAACTTGACCTTCTGGCATACCAAGCAACTACGCACAAACTCTTCCACATCCTTTTCGAGTCTCAGCCCAAAGAAGTATTTCTCTAACCCCTTCATGGTGGTAGCAATGCCGCGGTGACCCGTAAAAGGTGGACAGTGGCATTCAGTCATAACCTTTTCCCTCAACGGCTGTGTAACGCACAACATAGTCTTTTTCATCAAGTAGCCTTCCCGAAGGGAGTATCCAGCTACTGTCTCCCCATCCCGTATCCGTGTGAAAATATAAATATGTATCTGTGGCATATTGATCGACCATATCCTCGAAGCTCCTATGATGTATCGCGGAAATAGCTAGAACCAACGGTTTCCGAGACAAAGCATCTGCCACCACATTCTTCTGTCCCTGCACATGGACAATCTGGAAGTGGAACTGTGACAAGATGTTCGCCCACCTCATCTGCTTTTCGGAAAGCTGCTTCTGTGAGAAGAAGTAGCGCAAACTCTGATTGTCTGTAAAGACAGTAAAATCCGCTCCGAGTAGGTACTGTCGCCACTGAGTAAGAGCATGGATAACCGCCAAAAGCTCTTTCTCATAGATCTGTGCTGTCATCTCAGGCCTAGAAAACAAACGGCTCTCATAAGCTATGACATGGCCTTCTTGCATCAAGACCGCACCCAGACTACGACCACAAGCATCACAATATACTTCAAATGACTTCTGCAAGTCCAGCAAAGTCAAAATAGGTCCCGTAGTCAATTTCTCTTTCAATGTCCGAAAGACAGTCATCTCTGTGGGTCCCCACGAAAAAGGTACTCCTTTCTGTGTCAAGGTATACATAGGGGAAGCAACCTCTGTAAACTTTCGTATGAACCGCCTGTAGTACGAACACAGTCCCAAGAAGCTTCTAACTTCATGGACATTCCTCAAATCGGGCCAATCACGGATAGTCTCTATCTTGGCCGGGTCCATTTGCACTCCTACTGCTGCTGACACAGTGTCCCAAAAAAGTGTATCTCTGGTAGGAAAAATTCACTTTTCTTTTTGCATTAATCACTAACGTGTGATCTCGGAATGCCTGAAAGACTTGAAGCAGATGATCTCTGTGTTCTGCCTCATTCTTGGAGAAAACAATGATGTCGTCAAAGAAAGTGCCAACAAATAGCCTGTACTCTCGAAAAATCATGTCCATCATCCGATTAAATGTCGCAGGAGTATTGGTTAAGCCAAAAGGCATCACCAAAAACTAAAATAACCCAAAAGTCGTCCGAAAAGCAATCTTGTAGACATCTCCTGGCGCTATCCTGATCTGATGATATCCACTCTTCAAGTCAATCCTGCTAAAGCACGAGGATCCCTGTAACTTGTCGAGTATATCATCGATCCTAGAAAACGGAAATCTGTTCTTGATAGTGATTTCGTTGAGAGTGCTATAATCGATGCACATTCTCCAAGATCTGTCTTTCTTCAAAACCAACAACACTGGAGAGCAATACTATGAAGTACTAGGTTGGACAAGACCCTTTTCCAAGAGGTCTTTCACTGGGTTCATAATCTTTTCATTCTGTACTCGGCTCACACGGTAAGGTGGCCGATTCGGTGGCGTGCTTCCAGGTATCAGATCAATGGTTTGATCTTCAGGCCCTCTGAAAAGCAATCGGCATGAGTGTGGAGAAAAATCTTGGCGTTCTTTTGATCAGGTCAAAACATATTCAACCTTTATCCATTGTTCAGTTCTCTTCCAAAAGAATGAGTAAGAAACTGAAGTTCATCAAGTACAATCTCTAAGCCCTTCATTTATCAAAGTCGCTTTCTCGGCCCGGTAGTCAACCATAGCATAGTTCTTGTGGTACCAAGGGATCCTGAGTAGAACGTCACTCGCGTGCCCTGAACACCCCTGTCATTGCAAACGAAGTTTGCCAATGCTCGGTGTAGTGGCAACATCCCATCCGGGTGCCAGTCGAACTACCTCCGCCTGTGGCGTCAGTCTGTCGGGCGTAATTCCAAATCGAGCCGCCAATTCCAAATGAAAAGAAGTTGGCCTTGGCTCCTTCAAAAGAGCTTCCTGATCCTTCACTTTGCCCCAAAAAGCGACAAAGTTTGTACTTTCATTCATTTGATTCGCTGCAAGTCCCATGCCATGTGGTACCAGTTCTGCTTTTCTATCTGCCTTTTCTACCACATTCCTCAGCTGCTCTCTAACTCTCAAACCTGTGGTCATCTTTATCATTCTGTTCTTTCTGTGCCTTTTTAGGGCACTTCGCGGAGATATATCCATGTTCCCCGCATCCAAAGCACTTCCCCTCTCTGATGAAGCGAGCTCTCTCCTCAGGAGTAAGCTTGGGTCGTGCATCTTTTTTTCTCTGGGTTGCTCTTTTTCTTTCTACTTTCATTCCCAGAAGTCTGTTCGGCTCGTTGTGTCATGGCCTTATCTGTGGGGTAGGTCAAACTGCCAGAGTGAATGGCAAAGCCCCGCTTCGCATGACTCATCAACTCCTGAATAGAAGCTGACTTCTGTTCCAAGCAGTGATCTCGGATCTCTGTAGGTAGACCCAAGGTAAACCGCTCAATCTGTTCTCTGAACAAGATCTTCTTGAATGAAGAGGCGGGTAGAAAAGAGCTCCAGAATCTCTCGCAATAAGCATCCACTGTATCCCTCTTGGTCATCCGAAGATGGTTCCAAGCAGCTCATATATCACGTTCATACTCTTGCGTCAGCCAAGAAGAAATAAAAAGCATCTTCAATTTCAGCCATGTAACTGGTGCAGTCTTGCTTAATAGAAGCGTGGACCACCAAGTACGAGCATTCCCCTTATAGTAAGAGGCAGCTCTCCGAATCTTGGAGTGCTCTGAATAGCGTCCTCCCGCGAAAGTGATGTAAACTGCTGAAAAAAGACAGCCTTCGAAGCATCCAAGTATCCTGAAAAAGTATCAAACTCTCTCGTCATCTCTCTTTGCTCCGCTTGAGTAGGCCGAGACGGGCCATACTCTCTGCCAGAATCTTCGTTGTGATCCCAGCCCGCATCTCCAGATGTAGAGGGAGTCGACTGATCATTGCCTGAAGCCATAGGTGCCGCGGAAAAAAATTCGGGGATCGGATTTTCCGTAGAAGAGAAATCGGCCGTGCTCTGATACAACTGTAACAGACTTGGACACTCCAAGTCAAGAATCAACCGCGACAGCACCAAACAACCACTTCAAAACAAATCACAGATCACAATAGATGTACGCTGGCCCGACGGAGTTCCGTGCCTAGAGATATTGGCCCCAAAGACTGGCGCCCCTTTCAGAATTTCTTTTTATATTAATCAAATCAAAGTACAAGAGAGCGGTTAGGGTTTCACTCTCAGACTCTGCGTCCAGATGCTCTGAGAAGTGAGGCCCTCACCACTAATTTAAAGGTTACAAGGGATGCCCAAAAGCAAAGCCCCAAAAGCTTTTAAAATAAAAAGCATCAGTTCTCTCTCTCTCTTAGAGAGTCTTTTTCTCTTTTTTTTATAAAAAAAAAAAAGCAAAATTCGCATCGCTCATCATTTTCCTCTTTTTTTTAAAAAAAAAATTTTAAAGCCTCCGCGATTTCTGGAAACTAGGGTTTTTGACAAAAATTAGGGTTTGTAGGAATTTTAGGGTTTCTGGCAGAAATTAGGGTTTCTGCTGTCCGCCACGTCATCACTTTGTGACAGTCTACTCTTTAATAGGATCGGTATGCTTTCAGAAAAGCACACGACTGATGCTCTAATACCATTGTCACAAGACGGGCACCACATGCCAATAGAATAGAACAGACTGAATAGCTTTAAGGCTAATAAGTGCGGTCGGCGGGCCCCGAAGATACTTCAAATAAAATTCCATTAGTCTCTGGTTTGCTTTGTCTGCTCTTTGGTAGGACCGGTATGCTTTCAGAAAAGCACACGACTGATGCTCTGATACCATTGTCACAAGACGGACACCATGTGTCAATAAAAAAGAACAGACTAAATAACTTTAAGCCTGAACAACACGGAGTGGCGGAATTCCATCCCAGAGAGTATTGGCCCCAAACCTTGGCGCCCCTTTCGATATTTCTTTATATTACATCAACACAGTACAAGCCAATACTCCATACTCTGCACCTTCTCCAGGAAGCATGCCAGAGAATGAGCCATTAGCACATAGACCCTTAGCTTATGAAAAGCAGTTTACATGAAAAGCCGTCAAACTCAAAAGCTTCTGGTCCAAAAGCAATGCCAAAAAGCTGCGAGCGTAAATCATGGAATTCCGTACAACTGCCATGTCCGCACTGTCAGTGCGTTTTGGAAAAATCTACCACATCAACACTGTCAACGAAAAATCCGAAAACTGTCAGTGGAAAATCCGAAAACTGCCACATCATCGGTTGCTATAAGCTTGGACACTCTAAGCGAGAAATCAATAGCAACACACAAACAGAAACTTCAAAATCACTGAACTTTAATAGAGTCGACACGGCACGGGAAAGCTCCGCGCCCAGCAGCATTGGCCCTAAAGATTAGCGCCGCTTTCGGTATTTCTTTATTATTGATCACATCAAGGTACAACTCCCGAGGGTCCTTTGCTCTCAAACTTTGCGTTCAGATACTCTGCAGAGTGAGGGCTCTTTTGAACTTACAAGGGATGCCCAAAAAGAGAACCCCAAAAGCAATCAAGTTCAAAAGCACTTTCTCCAAAAGCTAGCGCTCAAAGCTGCAAAAATTGCCAACATAATTTATGAAAATCCATAGTCATCTCATCCGTCCAGAAGTCTTGATACACCTAGATCACTGTATAGCCATCTCATTCCGCAGGAACTCTTGATGCGCTCACCGCAGTATCCAGTCATCTCATGCATATGGAAATTTTGATGTACTAGAATCTTATTTCATCATTCATCATTCCTCATCCATCATCATCATTCAATTTCAAAACAAAATTCATCATTCTTATCTTGAATCGACGGATTCATTCTTGAGCTGTCGCCGCTCCCAATTGCCTTCATATGCAAATTCCTCACCATCTCATCCTCAATTTCACCTGCAAAATAGGTAAAATTTTAAGGAGATGGCTCACCTCGTTGCAAAAGAGTGGATGCCCAGCTCCATGCTTCCCAATGCATACAGTTGCACGTTCTTCGCTCCTATTTTCGATTATCTGTACACAAACAACCAGATTGTCAACGCATCAGTATCGCTATCGTTCATCTTCTGGTCAAGAGCTCTGTCCGGCTCTTCCTGCGAGTAAAGCTTCCGCTGTTCTACGCTCATCTGTCCTTTTAACTTTCCTCCCGTCGTGAGAGGAGAATCAATGGCCTCACGCCATCTCGAGTGAATCTTAAGTAATTCTTCAAGTATTTCGCGGTCTCTCGAGTACTTGATCAATCTTTTCACACACATCTCAACCTGAAGTTGACACTTGTACTTCGCTCTAGCAAACTTCTCCGCCGAAAAATTTGCCAAAATCTTCATTCTTTTCTTCAAATCCCACGCCAAGATTGAACTTTTCTTTGCCTTCTCGCTGAGAGGTGTTATCTCATCAGATTCTCCACGGGAACCCATGCAACTTCACCTCTACGTTCTTGCATGTACGCGTCTTCTCCTCCACTACTCAATTTGACAATCCACACCCCCTTTGCTTTACTTTAACAATATCCACAAGAAGCAAAAAAAGCTAGCTCTTCAACAAGTTGTATGTGGATGTTGAATATGCAAAAGAGTTCACAGATACTTTTCAAAATTTAGATAGAGTGGAGTAGTACATTCTAGAGATGTATGAGCTGACGAATACAACTCTAGATAAATAAGAAGCAGAAATGCCGATAGAGGGTGGTTGAAGGTGCGCAATGCCTTGATTCTCTATAGAAAGCGCGAGTAATAGCATCTTTGTCAACAATCTTTCTTGACCTAAAACCTCTTTAGGTTCTTCCCACCATGAAGCTAAGGACGGTTCAAGGCACATTATGCCTTGATTTACTTTTGTTTGAAGATCGCAATAGCTCTTTCTTCCACAATTACCTACTGACAACAAAGATGGTTCCTTGTGAGCACGTGTTGCAATTTCATCAACTAAGGGACCGAGAATGCTTCATGACTTAGTCCCGACCCTATGAGATTGATTATCCTTAATGAACTTGTCTATAGCATGCCTAAGTACTAGGATATGAATGTTTGGTGCCCAATTGGTGCCTCCAATCTTTATTCAGTCTTAACATCACTAATTTTGCTTTAGTATGCCCTTTCTAGACTATTTAGAACGTTTCCTGTATAGGGGGATTGTGCTTGGCGGGGATAGATAACATTCCTCAAGTTGTTATGAAGCTGCAATACATCAAGCACATTTAATTTTCTCACCTTGTTTAATACATATACGACCTATGATGAGATACAAGTCTCGAGCCACAAAGGGCACCCTCTAGCAACTTATGCACACTGGTTCAAGGTTGCAAGCTCTCAAATTTCACGACGTTACATTCAGCTGCAATGTGGAAGACATCTTACTTTCAAGGCGAATGATCTGGAAAAACAAGCCATGTTCATTTTTGGTAAAGTCCCTCATCATTTTGCCTTATGAAATAATTTTTGGAGCTGGTATAAAAGCTAAAAACGTCCGATCTTCAACCACCTTTCCACCTTTTGTACAGTTCAATAAGGCAACATTCACCAAATTTCCTTCTAGCCTATCACAACGATGTGAGGTGGACGTCTCTACACAAAGCTTAAGATTTAGTTGTTATCCAATTCGTTTTACAATCCTTGAGGCGGCCACTAGTGGTCTTCAATAATAAGGATTCCCACAACTCTTGATAAGTTTTCATGCATCGATCAGAGAAAGAACATATGGCAGTCCCCATCAAGGGAGCCACGAATACCTCGGTAATGCAATGCCTGTGAAGTCGTCGCGCGCACGCACACACATACACACACACACAGAGAGAGAGAGAGAGAGAGAGAGAGAGAGATCTAACCTGAGCTACAGACTCCTCGAAATCATCAGGCTCGAGGCCCTTCTCCTTGTGGATTTTCCTCCGCGCGGTGAACATGGCGGCGATGAAGCTGCCGTCTAAACGCAGTAGCAATAGCAGATCAAGGTTATCATTCAATCCTACTTGGCCTTGTGTAGGGTTCTTTTGAAGAATCCTGACCGTTCGTATGCATCGACGAGTCGACGACTTTACATAGTATAAATCTTTCCAACAAAATTACTAGAACTAGTACTACTAGTCTGTCCGGCCTCCCGACTATTTGACACCCCTCTTGTCAAGTGGGATCAACGGTCCACGATCTTCGAACGATATGGACCGTCCGTTTATTTTGAAGAATAAAAGATTCCGATCGGTTGAGCCCCCCCGACTCGAACCCATATCGATCGGTTGAGCCCCCGCGACTCTCCGATTAAGCTATCGCGCGCGACTTGAAATGGAGGTGTGAACATAGAATCATATAGCAAAAATGACGAGGTGGGGATATGCTTGTCCCGTCTTGACCATATCTATTTTTTGGATCCATTTTTTAGCATTGCCCTTGATTGATATTTGCTGGTTCATTGACTCCTAATGTTTTGTGTCTGAGAACTACTTTGTTTCCCAACTTCCCACCAAGTTTCATCATTTTGTGGATTCATCTGAAGTGAGACATTCAGGCAAGCAATTTTCATGACCTTATAGGTTTACTACTATCTAGACCTTGAGTGATACTTCTCTTGATCCTTGGGTTTTGCACACTATTTGATTCCCTTTTGTCTTGTACTTCTTCTGGATGAAGCCACTAGAAGTTCCAAATGCTACTCTAGTTAGTGGGTTAGCTTCGTTTTCCCTTCCCAAGCCCCATGTCATAGTGTTTTTTGGAAGTTGAATCATTTTAGCATTGGTTAAATAAAAAATGACCGTTTGCAGACTAAAGTACCAAATCACTTGGTTTTAATGATTTTATGATCCATTTTGTGCCTAACTTGCATGGCCAGTCATCCTTTGATCTGTTATTTTGGTGTTCTTGGTGCAGTGTGGAGCATATACAAATGTTTTTGTAGGGTTAATGATCATACCTGTCAAATCTAGTGTAGTAAGGGCTACTATAGTGATCGTAGCAGGCAAAAACACTGTAGAACTCTCTAAACTTCTCTAGCTCTCTCTCTCCCTCAGTGAATGCAAATGAGCTTTACTTGCCCCATTCATATTTACCTACATTGCTCATATCTTTATGTTCATATCACTTGCGTTTCAAACCGTTTCTCATTTGGGTGTTTGATCGACCAATGGCCTTTAATCTGCAATTTTGATCCTTTTAAAAGTTGGCTCAAAATCCGTCCGGTGCCATATTTTGCCATGTTTGAAGCCCTTGCTTCAAAGGTTCAGTGTTTGCTTTCAAAAGTCAATTTTGTTTTTCCTGGCTCGACCTATCAGTTTTTTTATTTATCCTTTTTAGTTTTTTATCTATTAAAAATAAAAGAAAATTATCCATAATTATTATTAATTGACCAAAATTTTTGCCAAAATTATTATAATCCCTCATATATACATACTCTCAACCTGGCATCTTATTTTTCATGAATGGTGTCAACATGGCTCATTATTATGCCTTCTAAGAGCTAAAAAGCTCTAAAAAAGTATGTTTAAAAGAAACAAGAAAATATTATATACATAATGATGATCATCTTGTTCCTCGTCTCCCCCCTTCCCATCATGAGTCGTCCCGGACGAACATGTTTCAAGGTGCATGGGTACGAAGTAAGTGTCTATGCATAGCCATATATTGTGGCTCTAGGATGCCAAGGAAGATAGGCATGGTGTAACAAAATGCGGTGCAAGATGTGGGTTTTTGGACTGTATATTCAGGGGATGTTGATGGTGAGGTTGGTTTGAAGCTTCATAGTCCAAACAAAAGAAGTTGAAGAAGATACGTTGTGAGCGGGATGGAAACACACACAATGCCTCTATAACAACCCAACACACACTCTTGGGAAGATACACACACACACACTATGGGGCACCACTCGGCTTACACAACCCACCTGGCCGAGATAGGGAACACACCGATGGAGTGAGAGGAGAGAGACTATCCACTTGCCCACTCCACACAGAGACACATACACACTCACACACACTCTCTCAATTCATCTCAAAGGAGGCAAATTGTTGTTTTTTAGACTCAATGAAGCTCAACCCAACACCAATGGGGCAAATAGTTTACACAGTATTGAGGAAATATACCAGATACAACCACAAAGTTAAGCAGAGGCTTCACTCACCGAAGAAGATTACACACAAAAACAGCAGAAAATATGTGAGGAATTTGGCAAAATGGAGAGCGCCATTGCGTCCGGAACGCCCAAAAACCCCACTCTTCAATGTCAAAGTGCTCAAATCCGACCTCGGATGAGCAGTTTAGGGCCAAAAAATGCTCTAAAAACAGCAAAAACACACTTGCGGCTGTTCCTCCTCTCTTCTCCATGTTTTTTCTGGTCTTCTCTCAGTTTTTTCAGTTCCCACACTTAGCTTTATTAGTTGGGCACCCTTGGCCTTTTAGATGACCTCAAACGGACCCCGAACAGGCCAAAAACTGACCTCGCAATGCATAGTTGTCACCTTTTTGCATCATCCGCACACCTGGCACTCATTTCTTTTCAATAATGTGTCTCGCAACCACGTGAAGTGGCCCCAAAAAGTGGTCCTAATGATGACCTTTTTGCATAACTCTCACAAGAAAACACCCACGTTGTGTCCGTCCTCATCCGCATGCAAATATTGACCCCGTTCGCCCTCCTGACGCCACTAGATGCCATCTGACGCACCTGCTTACCTCATGTTGTCGGCCCGTGGATAGCTTCCTCAAGAATTTTTACGCGCTACCAACTCCTCCTTATTGTAGAAAAAACACACTGGTACTGGTAATATTGAAAATCGATGCACTATGTACACCTTGTCCTGCCTGTACACATGTGTGCCCCACGTAACCACCTGGCTCTAGAAAATGGGCAATCCTTTATTTGATGCACCATGCATGTGTACGTACATATGCGCAATCCCTTGCTCCAAAAAACTCCTGACATAATTTGCCCACCCCCTAGCCTACTAGAGCATTCATGCTCAGCAGCAGCACTAGTAGATGCTCATTCCACCTGGATCAAAAGGCCAAATACATATCGCATGATTCACAAGAAGCATCATAACACCACACCTACATTTGTCAACAATCAACCAAAATGCACCATAGGCATATCCAACTAACACATCCACCTTGTCTGGAGTTCCAAAAGCATACATATTGCATGCCACATTCAACCCAACCGATAGAGACAACTCAAGTGACTCATCACCTGGCATCTTGGCTTCACCCCGGGGGATTCACTGTGTTTTTCTGTACGGTACCACGTGAGTGTACAATAGGGGGGGTTTTAGATTTTGTACATAAGCGTATACAATAGGGGTAGCCCCTCATTAATTCATACTCATACCGTACACATAAGGGAGGGGGGGGGGGGGGGGGATGTGGGGGGGGAGGGTGGTCACATTGGGGCTACATTCAACTACCCTGAGCCACCTTAAATACATTAGTAAGCCTCTCTCTCTCTCTCTCAGCTATTGTCTACTGTCTTTTATCTTTGATATAATTTAATCAAGTGTCAATATATGGTTCTCTAAGAGGGGATAACAAATTTAATCTCTCTCTCTCTCTCTCTCTCTCTCTCTCTCTCTCACACACACACACACACATCGATGAATACTTTCATGTCGTGGTGAAAGTAAGGGCAAACTTGAAATTCTCTCGTTTTCTTGGTCAAAATTAGAAGCTTTTGTCGGTAATTACACTAAAACTTATGTAAATTTCCTCGTAGCCAAGCTCAAACCCCTCTAATTTGTCACAATTCCCAAAATAGCCTTCAAATTTTTAAAATTCCCAAAGTACCCATGTATCTATTTTGATCGGATTGATCAAACTTTTCTAATTTTTATTTCTTTTTGACAATTGAGATGCATTTTGAGTGGTTAGCATGTAATTTTTCACATATTACCTCACAAAACAAGCGATTATGTCCACAAAGATAACACATAAGTGTAGTTATCAACAAAATGTCAATTATTGAAGAACAAGAATACATCCTAATTCCTCTCTGTCATGCCACACATTGGCTAGAGAGAGAGAGAGAGAGAGAGAGAGAGAGAGAGAGAGAGAGGTATGGATAATGTTAAAGTTGGTATTTATTATGCTAGTTGAAATGTAGAAATGACAAAGTCTCGATGAGAGAGAGAGAGAGAGAGAGAGAGAGAGAGAGAGAGAAAGAGAAGGAGAAGAAGAAGAAGAGTATTTTAACGTTGTAGGAAACTATCCCTAGAGATCTCAAAGATCTATTTGACGAGGAGAGTTGAACTCAAGACCTTTTATTCAAGAGGAAAATGGTGTGAGAGAGAGGGAGAAATGCTTGCAGGTATGTTGCACACATTTTAAAAAAGAGTTATTTTGCCGAATCACGAAAGATGCAGTTGAATAGCAGGATGGACGCAGGTGGCTGCAAGAGCCAGGATGCGGCGGCAAAGGAGTGCACAGGCATGCGCAGGTGGCGAGTGCAAGGCCAAGAGGAGAGGCGTGACAGTTGAGGAGTGCACATGCCTCTGTTGCGGACATGCCCTGCTCATTGTTTTTTTTAGTATTGATATGGTGTTCATTTCCGGAGGACGAGGCATTTTGGTGATTGTTGTGTGCCAATTCCTTCTTATGGTAGGACCTGAATATACAAGGTAGTGTGGTATCGAGACCCTAGAGCCATTAGGAATCTTATTTCAGGGTGGCATAAACTATCCGGGGAGTTTCCTGTTTGATCCTTTGGGGTTAATCGAGGATCCACTTACCCTTGAATAATTTAAGGTGAAGAAGATAAAAAATGGGCGCTCTTGCCATGGTACCATGGTTGGGTTTCTATGTGCAAGCAGCAGTTACAAAGAAGGGGCCTCAAGAGAACCTACTTGACCACATTCGAGTTCCTTTTCGCAAAACATTAGCGGCCAATATTTTCTCTACATTTTGAGAAACCCGTTTTTAATGGTTATTATGTTGCACACATGCCTAGCGGTGTAAAAGCTCCAACATATTGGGAAATAAGGTGACTTGGTCTCTAGTCTTTTCTATGCACTATGTGTGCACATATTGGTTTCTTAGTACCAAAGAGAGAGAGAGAGTTCTCGTTCCATCGCCACATAGCTGCCTAGGATCCTCTACACATTGCCAGAGGGCCTGACTTGATGGTTAGAGCACGCATGTCCTCCCCCCACCCAGCCACCAGGGTTCAAACCCACTTTTGCTAACTTGAAGTGATTGAGTGGTAAATTTGGAAAGCTAGGTTTTTTTTACGAGCAGTCTGCATTTGGGCAATTCCGACGTCAACAGCTCAAGCATCTCCAGCACCTCGCGTAAGTTCACGCTTCCCTATGTGTGTGTTTTCCTTCCAAAGCCGACCATTGATTCCCCTCTCAAAGCTTTACTCCCATTTCAAGCAGACTCGAAGACTCGATACATTAGTTCCAGCGAGGCAGGTCTTTCGACATCTGCACGAGAAGAGCTCCCAACTGCAGCGCCATCTCAGCGGCAGTGTAGCAAGCGGCATCTCTCCCCTCAGAGCAGGTATTATCCACTGTGGTCTTTTCGCTCTTTGCAGATCTGCGCTTTTTTTAAAGGTTATTTATGTGCTATTGCAAAGGTTGTTATTTGTCATTATGCATTATCAAAACACCCATACCAGAATACGAAGGGAAAACTAGAGTGCTTCGATGCCCATATTGGCATCTTGCGTATAGTCACAGGCCTTCAAGATGCATGCATATGTGATTGTAGTTGGAGAGAGGCCGTCGCTTGGAGTCCGCTGAAAACAGCCGAGAGCTTTCTGACCCTGCTCCTGTTGTGTGTGAGGCACTCGCTTCGCATTTGCTGAAAACACCCTAGAGCTTTCAAGCCCAGCTTTCATTGCGCACTTCCCACGATCAGTGCTAACATTCCAAACACAAAGCTCCTGAAGCAATTTTTTTGCTTTCTCAAGCGCACAACATTAGGCATACATATCGACCAAGACAGTATCAAGCACGGCATATTTTTTGACAATGTAATTTTTGTGCCCATATCAGCATCTTGCGTAGAGCGACATGCCTTCAAGATGCTTGTGTAGGTAATTGGACTTTGAGAGTTCTGGACCTGCTCTTGTTGCGCAATCCCGCAATTAGTGCAGTCCTTGGAGGAGGTGACATTCCGGATAGGAAGCTCCTCCTGCACTTTTTGTGCTTTCTCAAGCACACCACATTTGGCATACATATCAACCAAGACAGTGCCAATCACGACATCTTTTTTCAACAGCCTCCGACTAACAATATATTCCCACAATCAGTGCCTTACAAGAGCCGACATTCCGGACAGCAAGCTCCTCAAGCACTTTTTATGCTTTCTCAAGCGCACCATATTTGCCATGCATATCGAGCAAGATAGTGCTTCCTTGCCACATGATACCACTAAAACTGATGTGAATTTTTGTGTTTTTCCAAGCGCACCATATTTGGCATGCATATCGAGCAAGATAGTGCCAAGCACGACCACTTTTTTCAACAGTCTCTGACTTACTGTGAAGTTTTGTGCCCATATCAGCGTCTGCGTGCAGCCACATGCCTTCAAGATGCACGCATAGGTGATTGCATCTGGACAGAGGTCCTCGCTTTGCATCCGCTGAAAACAGCCTAGAGCTTTCTTTCCCTGCTCTTGTTGTGTGTGGCCCGCAATCAGTTTTCACGCGGTTCCAAGTAGTAAGCTCCTCGAGCACCTGTCGAAAACAGCCCAGAGCTTCCTTGCTGGGCATATCCTACAATTCGTGCATTCCAAAAGACGACATCCCGCACCACATTTGGCATACATATCGACCTAAGCATTGCCAAACATGCAATTTTTTGCAACAGCCCCTGACTAACAATATCAAAGTGAATTTTTAAGCCCATATTAACATCTTGCATAGAGCCACATGCCTTCAAGATGCACGTGTAGGTGATTGCATCTGGACAGAGGCTCTCGCTTTGCATCCGCTGAAAATAGCCTAGAGGTTTCTGTCCCTGCTCCTATTGTGCATATCCCACAACCAGTTAACGTCGTTTCGAATAGTAAGCTCCTCAAGCACCTGTTGAAAACAGCCCAAAGCTTCCTGGCCTGGCCCTTGTCGGGCATATCGTGCAATCAATGCGTTCCAAAAGACGACATCCTGCAGCACATTTGTCATACATATCGACCAAGGCATTGCGAAATTTTTTTGCAACAGCCCCTGACTAACAATTTCAGAGTTAATTTGTAAGCCCATATCAGCATCTTGCGTGTAGCCACATGCATTAAAGATGCACGCTTATGTGATTCCATCTTGAGAGAGGCCCTCGCTTTGCATCTAGTGAAGACAGCCAAGAGCTTTCTGGCCCTGCTCTTCTTGTGCACATCCCGCAATCAATGCTGACATTCCAGATAGGAAGCTCCTGAAGCAATTTTTGTGCTCTCTCGAGCGCACCACATTTGGCATACATATCGACCAAGAGAGTGCCCACATAGCTGACAAACGTTAAAAAAGAGGACAGTCACATGGACGCTCGCCCATCTCTTGTTGTGCACATTCCGGAATCATTGCATTCATTGGAAGTGGTGGCATTCCGGACAGGGAGCTCGTCAAGCACTGTTTGTGCTTTCTCAAGCGCATCACATTTGACATACATATTGACCAAGGCAGTAGGTGATTGCATCTGGAGAGAGCCCTTCGCTTCGCTATGTGCCGCTGCTCTAAAATCACTGCGTGAAAGCGAGGCGTCGATAAAAAAGATGAGCAAACGAACGATCATGTGCCACATGACATGCGTAGAGCCACATGCCTTCAGCATCCTGCATAGGTGATTGCATCTGGAGAGAGACCCTCGCTTTGCATCTGCTGAGTGGTACACATATCAACAAAGACAAAGCCAAGCACGGCTTCTTTTTTCAACAGCCTCTGAGTAACAATATAATTATGAATTTCTGTGCCAATATCAGCACCTTGCGTAGAACCATATGCCTTCAAGATGCATGTGTAGAGCCACATGCCTTCACCATGCTGCATAGGTGATTGTAGTTGAAGTACAGCTTTCTGCCCTGCTGCAATCAATGCATTCCAAGAGTCCACGCTGCTCTGAACTCACTGCGTGAAAAGCAAGGCGTCGATAAAAAAAGATGCATGCGTAGGTGATTGCATCTGGAGAGACGCTTTCCCCCCTTGAAGCTATCGCCAACAACTTGAAGATTCGGCATTTTGGCTATCCCTTGGCAGCAGTACCCAACAATTACTAACACTAGCAATCAGTGGCAGATCTGCAGCAATTCAGCATTACAAACGCAAGGAAAACCCTCAGTAGTAGCAGCGTTTTCACCATCAGTCGCAGCAGACGATCCACAGCCGGTAAGGGTAAATTGATACTTGCAAAACAGTTCAATTTCAGCAAGAAGGGCTCTGTTGTGGCAGCGTTTTCTAAGCCAAGATTCTCCCCCAAAAACGCAGCCTAAGGATACACGGAACCTAGCGTTTCTTCAGCAGTCATTTGCAGCCATTACACCCGCAAGAAACAGCCCATTTCCAGCCCCAAAACAATCCAATTTCAGCCCGAAACAGTCCAAGAAATTTAGCGTATCGAAGACCCACAGTTTCAGCCCAAGTCGTCGCCGTCATCATCGTCGTCGTCATCGGCATAGTCCCATTGCATCAGTCCATTGTATACGCATTGTACAACCTTTGTGCAATCAAGTAGACCACTCTCGCCGACGAGAGTGGGGCCTTTGGAGGAGGGTTTTACAACCTCTCAGTGTCGTATCTCTTCTCTCTCCTTCTCTCAGTCTCATTCACTTGCACGCACAAGATCCACTCACTTTGTTCGTGATCACAGCACTCTCTATAAGACGGAAAGCTCTCTCTTTCCCTAAGAACTAAAAGGAACCTTGAGCAGTAAAGATCACTAATCTTGAGAAATACAACATTCTTTCCGCTGCACCTTACAAGCCGCTACATGTTGATCCTGATGCACACTCCTTAGACTTGGACTCCGAGAGAAATTTGGATGGTGATATCGATGTCGATATTTTGTGTGATCACATTGAGATTTTGGACGAGATAATGGCCCTATCTAATGAGATTTTGCAAACATTGATTGATCATCCATATACACTGTTGCCGAGCCCAGTTGTGTCCCCATATGATGAGCTTTCGGGCATGTTGATGGATCAGCCGTCGCCATTGATGATATTTATGCTACACTTATGGTTCAGTCGAATGCACCTTCTTGGGACTTTAGGCCCAATTGCATCACACGATGGCTTAGTAGAGCCCACTTTGACATTGCAACACGGGCTTGAGCAAAGCCCTAAGGGTCATTTTCCCAGTCAGCCAAGGTATGCTTCTTTAGAGAATATTTCAGATCACCTACGGGGGCTTTGTGTGTCTCTTGACTGCCGCCCGGATGATTGGATGCCTTTACTAGACACTTGTGGCAATGGAGCCATCCGCGCATGTGGCACATGACTGTTCAAACTTCGATGATTCAGACTTTTGATGCTCGCGAGCTGCACATTTGGGGGCTGTTTTGCCTTTATTTAGAGCTTTCAAGACTTTGAGCGATCATGCATGAACTTTGAGGACTTTGAGCTGACCATTGTGCCCTTGCTTATGGGCTGATTTGCACTCGGTTTATGCCTTCATTGTGGGCTGCTTTGCTCTTGTTTATGGCCAGCCTTTTATGCTCAATTATCGGACCTTCTACACTCAAGTTATGTGCTTTGTGCATATGCATTAATGCCCACTTTATGGCTGATTTTGCATCCAGTCTTTGCCACACTTGGGGGTTGATTTGATGATGCACAGTTGATTGGTTGTAGGAGCTTCATGCTCTCATATGGTTGATGTTTTCTCATAGAATTGAGCCTCTGATACTTATGTTTATGGTCATTTCAGATATGTTAGAGTTCACCACTCTGCTGCATCAATTGTATATTAATTAATGTATTTTTTAACTATTCGCAAGCAGTAGGTGACAAACGGGGAGGCAAGGCGAGGCACCCTCACGCGAGGTGGGGCACGAGGAGGCGCAGGCTTCAGACAATTGGCAAGGAGGGACGCCATGCACACAATTCTATAGTCTCAAATTCTATAGTCTCAATTTGTCACATGGTCATATGGCTTGACCGGGTGTGCCATCTTGAGCTATCGATTTGTACCTTCAGTTCTTCTAGCTATCCATATGTCTTGACCGGGTCTCTTGAGCTATCCATTCTTACCAAATGTGTAGTTGTGCCTGTTTTTACTTTTTACTATAAAGAGCGTTAAAGATTTTAAAATTGTTAGTTTCCTTTTACATGTAGTTACAAATTCTATAGTCTCAATTTCCCACATGGTCATATGGCTTGATCGGGTGTGTTATCTTGAGCTATAGTTTCTTGCCAAGACACGTTTAGCATAACTTGGATCTATGTGTCACACATACACAATGTCTTCATTCTGTATATAGTTAGAAATATAGTCTCAATTTGTCACATGGTCATATGGCTTGACCGGGTGTGCCATCTTGAGCTATTGATTTTTACCTTCAATTCTTCTAGCTATCCATATGTCTTGACCGGGTCTATTTGAGCTATCCATGCTTACCAAATGTGTAGTTGTGCCTGTTTTAACTATAAAGAGCGTTACAGATTTTAAGATCGTTAGTTTCCTTTTACACGTAGTTACAAATTCTATAGTCTCAATTTCCCACATGGTCATATGGCTTGACCGGGTGTGTTATCTTGAGCTATAGTTTCTTGCCAAGACATGTTTAGCATACCTTGGGTCTATGTGTCACACATACACAATGTCTTCATTTTGTATATAGTTAGAAATATAGTCTCAATTTGTCACATGGTCATATGGCTTGACCGGGTGTGCCATCTTGAGCTATCGATTTTTACCTTCAGTTCTTCTAGCTATCCATATGTCTTGCCGGGTCTCTTGAGCTATCCATTCTTACCAAATGTGTAGTTGTACCTGTTTTTACTATAAAGAGCGTTACAGATTTTAAAATCGTTAGTTTCCTTTTACATGTAGTTACAAATTCTATAGTCTCAATTTCCCACATGGTCATATGGCTTGATCGGGTGTGTTATCTTGAGCTATAGTTTCTTGCCAAGAGACGTTTAGCATAACTTGGATCTATGTGTCACACATACAAAATGTCTTCATTTTGTATATAGTTAGAAATATAGTCTCAATTTGTCACATGGTTATATGGCTTGACCGGGTGTGCCATCTTGAGCTATCGATTTGTACCTTCAGTTCTTCTAGCTATCCATATGTCTTGACCGGGTCTCTTGAGCTATCCATGCTTACCAAATGTGTAGTTGTGCCTGTTTTAACTATAAAGAGCGTTACAGATTTTAAGATAGTTAGTTTCCTTTTACATGTAGTTACAAATTCTATAGTCTCAATTTCCCACATGGTCATATGGCTTGACTGGGTGTGTTATCTTGAGCTATAGTTTCTTGCCAAGACATGTTTAGCATACCTTGGGTCTATGTGTCACACATACACAATGTCTTCATTTTGTATATAGTTAGAAATATAGTCTCAATTTGTCACATGGTCATATGGCTTGACCGGGTGTGCCATCTTGAGCTATCCATTCTTACCAAATGTGTAGTTGTACCTGTTTTTACTATAAAGAGCGTTAAAGATTTTAAAATCGTTAGTTTCCTTTTACATGTAGTTACAAATTCTATAGTCTCAATTTCCCACATGGTCATATGGCTTGACCGGGTGTGTTATCTTGAGCTATAGTTTCTTGCCAAGACATGTTTAGCATACCTTGGGTCTATGTGTCACACATACACAATGTCTTCATTTTGTATATAGTTAGAAATATAGTCTCAATTTGTCACATGGTTATATGGCTTGACCGGGTGTGCCATCTTGAGCTATTGATTTTTACCTTCAGTTCTTCTAGCTTTGAAAGTGAAATATGGTATATCAATGTGTCACATTCGGATAATGCAGGAGCCTTGATGTAATAGTTTGAAATAGAATCGAAAATATCTATATATATGTAGGTTGACTTGAATGCTTCTTTTTTTTAATAGGATATCATTATAGTCATTATGGCAGAGGGTAAGAAGAAGGCATTTCTTCAGTCTCTAAGGTCAACTCTCTGCAAGGTGATTAGTGAATTACCGGAGAAGCAGGTGCAAAGTATTGTGCAAAATGAGACACTCATAGACAAAATGCTTGAAAAAGCAATCGTAAGTGCGGTCTCCAAGGAAACCTTTGTTATAAGCAAAGACAAAGCTCGCCAGTCTGCTTATAGTATCATTGGTAACATGGAAAAGTGCGCTCATGATTTATATGAAGCTCTTCCCGAAGGTGTTTAGTTGATAAAGCTCAAGGCTTGGGATTTGGCTTGGCGTGCAGAAAGAGAGAAGAGTAAGCGTGCCAAAGACATAGATACACAATTTGTGTTATCTAAAAAGCTACGAAAGGAGCAAGTCGACCATGCCCAAGAGAAGACGGTGTCAGAGATAGAATGCCATGGACATCCAATTGTAAACTCTCTGCAAAGGTCTGCGAGAAACTCGGAGTGTACTTTGACACTTGGCATACCACATGATACTATCACTTACTTACAGAACTTGGGTGTCGGCTCCTTTGGTACATGCTTCCAAGTAAGAATTGATGGTATTTTGTATCTTCCAAGCAAAAATACGTATGTAGCGAAGCAGTATCGAGGAATGCTTGGACAGAAATTGAAGTCTTTCAAGGATGAGGTCAGCTTTGATCTTCGACACAGGGGGATTGTGCGTAGTATTGCACATACATGCAACGAGCCTTTGATAGCCATTTTTCCTTACTTCAATGGAGGAAGCATTGGAAAAATGATGCACAGTTTACCTTTTGAGAAAGGTACCTTTAGCCGAATTGTGAAGAAGGAAGAGAAAGCTGGCACAGGTTCAAGTAAAGGTAAGATGACGAAGCTGAATCAAGGAGAATTAACTCGAGTCATGGCCTTTGCGAACAATCTACCAAATATCATAGCTGCCTTGACACACACAATGGCCTATACCCATCAATTGGGCGTTGTTCATTGTGACCTGCATCCTTTCAATGTTATGCTGGATTTTACTAGGGATTCAGATCCTCGAGTTGGCATCATTGATTGGGGATCAGCAATCATGCCTGCATCAGAGAGACGACAATCACTCAATTGTTGTCAAAGCAAAGCCCATAAGCATAAACCTTGGATTGCTCCAGAGCTATTGAAGGACACACATAATGACCATGTGTATACCAGAGAGGTTGATGTCTATGCATTAGCATGGCTTATTGATCAAATGGTCAAGTTTTGTAGAGAGTTGTCTATGGAATACAATACCGATTGGCTAGCATCTCGTTCAACAAGTGACGCATATCATATTCAAGAGATTGTAAAATCTGGGTATCTTCTACAAGAAAAGAATAGAAAATCATTTGAAGAATTGTATGCAGACTTAACCCACATGCACTTGGATGGGAATAAATGTCTACGGCCATTGGTAGAGATGATGCTAGCCTTTTATTGAGTTAAACTCTTTTGCCTTGTAGCAAGATGTTAGCCATCAAAAGTGTAACTTTCTTTTGGTTGGTCATAAAAAATGTACTTCTTTTGTCGGTAATTACACTAATCTTTGTTGATTCTTTTTCAAGGCAAGCTTGAAATCTAGCTAAGATTTTGTAGAAAGTTGGAAAACGCCCTCTATTGGAGCTTGTAAACCCTTTGTTTTATATGCTTAAAGTGTTTTATATGCTCGAGTATCAAAGAGTTTTATATGCTTCAATCCTTTTTTTTTGGTTATATTCAAAATTTTGAGTGGTAGTGTTGTATCAACTCAATAACGAATCTACATTAAGTCTTAAGCCGTAAGTTGTCTTTCAACGACTCAAAGATTCCTTTCTTTTCAAGTTTTTTTGAAGTAGCAAAGATGGACATTGTGAGTGCAGATGTAGTTACAAATTATGTAGTTGTTTGCAAGTATTCTTGTTTATGAATGGGACTTGTCTTTACAGATAAGCAAACTCGGGTATGGCCATCAAAGAGATTGTGATTAACCTCAATGAAGGGACAGGACAAACAAACACACTTGGTTTTGTTATGGGGAGAGAGGGAGCTACATATAGGGAGATTAGAGAAGAGATTGACTCTCGTGGTTTAGCTTCAAATGACTATAGATTTTTGGGAGGCTCACGTATGTTACCAATAAGTGAAAAACAAGAGGAGATATGGAAGGTGACCAGTGATGAGGTGACAATAGAGTACAAAATTGGTGCTGCATCCCCTGCAAAGCGTCCTAGGGTAGATTCTAGTGGTGCATCCAATGAGGTGGATGGGAGATCCTCAATGTATCAGGCAGCAACAAGTGAGACATGTCCCTTTAGTTCCTCGCTCAATGCTTCTGTGGAAGAGAGAGAAGGAGAAGTTCGTATGAAGAGCATTCTTGCTACACGCTCCCAAGTCAAGAAGTGGGAACGATATGTGAAGACTGCCAAAGAGAAGTTGCGATTCAAAGGGCACTCTGATAGGTTTACTCTAATGTCAAAGGATAAAGATGGGAGGGCTTTGTTTCAAATCTGGTGCAAAGAATGCGAGATCGCATATGGACAGGGAGGTCCACATACCATATACAATTTTATGAATTCACACTTAAAGACCATAAGTCATATGCAATCCATGGGTCTCCATGAAGCAAAAAGGTCGGACTCCCATATTGCAAGCCTAGAGGATCAGATTATTACTAGAAACAAAGAGAAGGTGGTTGAGGCAATGGAAGAGGTCAATGCATTTGCAGAAGAGAGGAAATCAAAATTTGAATTGGTGCTTGAGACAATTTATGACTATAAGTCTACCTCTAAAGTCTTTATAAAGTGCAATGTTGATGGAAAATGGATCCCCCTATTTCCAAAGACAGGGTCTATCAAACAATGCATGATAGAGCACACAAAGTCAAAGGTGCATATTCAGGCTAGTGCTCCAAGTTTGCACGAAGGGACAAAGAAGGTTGGTCGTCCAAGTAAGTTGACTGGATTTTTCAAACCAATCTCAGGTAAATTGCATTATTGACATTTTTATTAGTATCGTAGATCTTTTGTTGACAAGCTTGATGAATGTGTGTTGTCCTTGCTAGTATGTTCCGGAAAGTCATCGAGTGCACCAGAAAGAAATGAAGGTGAAGGTATGCCATTCTAAGTACCTCTCTGTCTTTTTCTTGTACCACTTTTGAAGCAGTTTCTGATAAAAAAGACTTTTGTTGTTCTTTGTTTTCCTTTTTTTCCAAATAGAAGAAAAGATATATTCAACACTATGTTGGGGATTTTGACAAAAATCATTCACATTTGGAGGAAACACAATTGACCTAAAACCATTTTTAGATGATAGTAGAGGGGGGGAAAATTGGTTTTGTGAACCAAACACCATAGCAACGTTTTATAAGGATCAATGCGTCATTGACATATCTGGAACTTTTCGTCACAAAAATTGCAGCAGAGTAAGCATACTGGGAATGCCATTTGATGGGCTAATGTGTTCAAACCGTGCCTCCATTCCCAAGGAACGAGATTTTCGGATGAGAGTCTATCGCCAATCCCAGGCAACACATAGTCGAGGGCTTAGAGATACAGGTTTCGGCAGAAGACTCGATTACATGACTAACTCAGAGATTCTTGGCATAGAACGATCTAGGTGTATCCTAGTTTGAAGACTTAAGAAGAAACTTTGGTTCACAAAAACCAAAGTAGCAGCATTAAGTGTAAGAGTCAGGAACCTTCATGATACTGTCTCTGAAGCTTTGGGAAGAGGAGATGTGAAAAAGTTTTGCATGGATATAATCAATGCGCGCAACCTCGGTTTGTTTGAGGGAAAGCAAGCATTGTGGATATTTCTCATGGATATCTCGCAAAACATTGGAAGAGATCCTTGAGGCAAGAGATACTCTGACACAACAAAGAGTCTCTTTGAAGCTGTTAAATTGTGGGGAGGTACAAGAATGCACAACTTTCTCTCTTTGAACCTTGGGGGACCTCATATTTCAACCACTATGAGGGCAACAAGGAAGTCCATATGTTATAAAACAGCGGTCAGGGAGGATATATTTCAACATGTGGCTGAGGTTTATAAGCATCAAATGGGTAGAAACAACATCCCGATGGGTACCGTTCATGTTATTATTGCCGAAGATGAGACTGTTATAAAGAGGATGGTCAGGTGGAATGCAAGGGATCATGAACTTGTTGGCTTTTGTGGAAGGAAACAAGAACACAATTGTGTACCAGATTTTGTGGTGGTCGTTGGTTAGGGTGAAGCTGGGTACAACAACGTTGTTGAGGCGTTCCACGCTAATATTATTGCTCACTATGCACGGGTTCTTATTGCAAATCCACTTATTCATTGTCTACCAAAGCTTGTCTTGGTGGTCCAGCTGACATGTAATCGATTTAATTCGAATTTCATCAAAGCGCAGTGGGATGCAGTAGCATTGCTTTGGAATCGTCATCTTAAAAACATTGTAGGTCCTTTGATTGGTCATGCTTCTGATGGGGATGCTCGAAGAAGGAAACTCATGAGAGATGACTACACTTCTCAAGTGGGTGTTCGATTTTCTATTCCTTGGAAGGGGTGGCCATTAACAGCGAGCATAGATTATGACGGAAGTATCTTGGGATTGCATGACTCGGACTCCATTCATAATGGGAAAAAGTTGGTTAACCCTTTAGATAATGCTTCTAGAAGACTTGTCCTTGGCAAGGATATCGCTACATTGAATCATGTTGCTCTTGTATATCAACATTTTAAGGTTGATGAGCATGGATTGCAAGAGGGTGATGTGGAGAGAAAGGATAGGCAAAACTGGAGATCAGCCCAAAGATTGGCAGGACGTAAGGTGCAAGCGCGTCTGAAGGATTTGCGCATTGGAAGTCAATTTCAGCAAAGAACACTTGGAACAGAAATGTACCTTTCAATAGTAGCTTCATATATTGATATTTTTTTGTCTCCAACTCTCTCATTATTTGAGAGAGTGAAAGCTTCCGGTAAGGTTTCCTTCTTTTTCAGGTACTCAGTGTTTAGACAAAGTGTCATTCTTTATGTTTGCCATTAAAATAAGACAATAGTTATTCATTTTGTAAAAAATATCTAACGTTGTTTTTTCAGGATGTGGCGCACTTGGATCATGAAACAAGCGATATACACTCTCAAGGAGAATTTCATTAGCAAAGAAACATTCCTTGATATTCAGCTCTCTTGCCACTTTATAGTTCTTCTAATCAAGCTATTCAGAGAAAAGTATACACATCTAGAAGTTCCTTTGTCTGCAACAGGGTCAGACACTTGTGAAAATTTCTTTAGCAAAGTTGGCGGTATGGTTAGAAATGAGAGGAGTTATGATGGAGTTGATTTGTTAAGCAATGTTGGTGTGCTAAACAGGATCGCCGAGATTCAATCAAGCTCCATGCTTGTTTTTCCAGCAGCACACTCTAAGCAAGAAAGCATATGGACTGTAATGAATCATGTACCTGGCGTTCCATTTGCCAATCTTGGTGACTACATGTCTGTATCTTGTGATGGGGACATAGTACGAGCTTTAAGAGAGGGCTTTTGTGAAGCGAAGGATCTGTGCAAAATACTAGGGATTCACGATATCTCTTGGTGCCATGACACATGGCAAGAGAGAGATCTTGAAGATATAATGGTTGCCAATGCAGATGACCAAATTTTGGATTATGGAGTTGTTGATGACCTTCCTCTTGAGATAGACGAAGGTGCAAATGAGTTGAGCACATGTGCCAAAGATGACGTGATAGTCGCAGAATGTGAGTTACGCCATGTGTTTGATGAGATAGTTGATGAAGAGGAGAAAGTTCAGAGCCAGTTCTGTTCTTTTGTAGAGATAGATGGCAAGAAAATATGTAAGAGTACTCTTGTGAGTCAGCTAAATGGAAATCCAACTCTGTCTAAGGACAGACTAACAAGGGTGAAAAGTGGGATTTATTCTTCAATGGATAAAAAGATAAGGTTTCAAACAGGAACTTCTCGTGTAGTAGGCTCAGATTGTGCTGTTTTATTTGAGGGTTTGTCTTCCAAAGATGACACAAGGTGCAAGAGAAAAGGAAAGATCTGTAGCACTAGCGAAGGTGCAAATAAAGGTACATGGTATCTTGGAAGAGTTGTGTGTATGAGAAGAAAAGTGGGAGCTGCTATGAAAGAGACCAGGGGTCCTTTTGATCTTCTTGACCGACCTACAAATGTAGAGATACATCTTGCATGGTATCAAAAAGCTAAGGGTGCAAGGAGCTATACATACGATCTTGTGGACAATCAATGTGTATCCTTGGAGTCTATAATTTCACTTGCAAACTTGACGTATGATTTGGAGACTAAGAAATACCAGCTTGATGCTAAGGACTACAAGGTCTTCAATGAGTATGTGAAAGGTAAATTGACTTCATTTGTAAATTAGGTTCAAGTATGTGCAAGAGAAAAGTTCATAGAATTGGTTTGTACAATAAAGAACTATATTTATTTGCTAATTCTAAGTGTAACTATTTTGAATCTTACAGGTTGATACTTATGCTGGATGCAAGTGGCAAAGATGAGGGATGACTACGCTTTGAAAATATTGACTTAGATTTGTGCTCAGTACTTAGATAGGAGTATTTGCATAAAAAGACGATGTACCGTATGAAAGATGTTTGTCCAACATGGCATGTAGACTAGTGAAATGTTGATTAAGGGGTGCGCATTTGGTTTAGGAAACTCTCTTCAAACATTTCATTTTGATGTTTTGATTTATGTATTTTATGTACACGGCCACCATATGACATGGACATGCCATTTTGTTGATTGTGTAGTATGAGAAGCATGACATACTAGCACTTGGAATGTACTTTAGTTTTGAGGGTTCTTAAGTAGATTTGGTAAGCTACTTTTATGTTTTCATTTTGTGTTTGTTTTGTACATGATCGCGTATCGATGTGGACATGGCTTTTTGGTAATCGTGTGATTAGACTGTGATTGGAGGTTCCTATGTACTATGATATGCAGGTCATATAACCACTTTGAAGTTAGATTACTTTGACTCTATTGAAAATGTGTTTGATTTTAATATGTAAGATAATCCTTAAATCCCACGTGGGAGCCCAAGACGAGGTGGACAGTTTTTTTGGAAAAAATAAATTATGTGATGAAAATCCCATGTGGGAGCCCAAGAAAAGGGTATACTGGTTTTTTTTGAGAAAGAGGTCTCCGTACAAAGGAGACTCTGGCGAAATTTTTAAGATTTCTATTTTATGTACAAACTCAAAATTAAATTCAGATGGTTCTTTTTTAAAAGTTGCATTTGCTTAAGCATAGACGTGCATTCATATCACATATAATTGTTTTTGTTCAAAAAGATTAATCTTTCAATGGGTTATTTTGTAATGTGTTTTGATTTGATGAGTGAAGTTTTTCATAGTATGCATTATTTGTTATTTAGAGAACAATCCATTTTATATGTGTGTCTTAAATCCCATGTGGGAAGCCTACTAAGTGGTGGGTAGTATCATATGTTTTGAAATTGAGATTTGAATCAGTTTACAAGGTAAATGCTATTTGTTTTTTGACAAATTATATTGAAACGATTGGTTTATTTTAATTTAGTTTTCATTATATTTGTTGCTTTTCATGGTTTGTTCTTTTAACATCTATTGCAAATGAAAACACACTACAATGTACACTTTTGTTCATTTGCAGTTCAATATGTATTTTTTGCAAAAGCATTTGCTTCTAAAATTGTTATGTTATTAGTATACATAAAATAGTGGGTCATTACATTCCGTATAAAATCCGTATGAGGGGGGATGGCTCATTACGAGAACGTCCGTATCTTGTCCGTATGTAGGGGGATAGGTTAGCAAGTAAGATACCGTAGATAGGGGGGGTTTTCTAATTTTGATGCACGCAGGTGACATCCCCCCATTACTAATAGTGAATCCCTCGGGGGCTTCACCAGCCATAGCAACAACCTGCAAATCATGCACCCAAGTAGCTAAAAGCATTGTGTGAAGGTAAAGTTGTTGATATCCAAAGCACAAAAGTATCCCCGCAACACACATATTCCTAGCATAGGCATCCATATAGCTGAGATTGGACTCATATATGCCAAACCCCTTCTCATCATCATAAGCATACTCATCATCACACATAACTTTATCCACATCATAATCATGGCTGGCATGGGTTCATCAGTCCCCCAGCTCAATAAAACCTCACGCTATCGACCCTCACACGAAGGCTAATGCAAATTGCGTATAGTCAAGTCTCAGAAATGACTATCTTCCAGACCAAGTTTCAGAAATGGCTGGGACTGCCAAATAAAACCATATATGGCTCCACAAAGGCGTACCATGGCAGTTTCCATAAGTAACGTACAATCTAACAGACAATGCGCTCAAACAGGCGCCAAGTGATGCATACCCACAACAACTGCAAGTGACACCAATGCTAGTATATCACTGTACTCCAGCTACCTGTACTTGTGTGAATAACCTGTACCTGTACCTGTCCCTGTAACCTGTAACCTGTAATCTGCAACCTGTAATCCCGAATCTCGAAGCTTGAAGCTCAAAGCAGAAGATACTCGAAGAAGATCCTCCGTGGGGGCGCCAAAAGAATGTGAGCGGGATGGAAATACACACAATGCCTCTATAACAACCCAAAACACACTCTTGGGAAGATACACACACACACACACACACACACTATGGGGCACCACTCGGCTTACACAACCCACCTGGCCGAGACATGGAACACACCGATGGAGTGAGAGGAGAGAGACTATCCACTTGCCCACTCCACACAGAGACACATACACACTCACACACACTCTCTCAATTCAGCTCAAAGGAGGCAAATTGTTGTTGTTTAGACTCAATGAAGCTCAACCCAATACCAATGGGGCAAATAGTTTACACAGTATTGAGGAAATATACCAGATACAACCACAAAGTTAAGCAGAGGCTTCACTCACCGGAGAAGATTACACAGAAAAACAGTAGAAAATCTATGAGGAATTTGGAAAAATGGACAGCTCCATTGCGTCCGGAACGCCCAAAAACCCCAGTCTACAATGTCAAAGTGCTCAAATCTGACCTCGGATGAGCAATTTAGGGCCAAAAAATGCTCCAAAAACAGCAAAAACACACTTGCGGCTGTTCCTCCTCTCTTCTCCACGTTTTTTCTGGTCTTCTCTCAGTTTTTTCAGTTCCCACACTTAGCTTTATTAATTGGGCACCCTTGGCCTTTTAGATGACCTCAAACGGACCCCGAACAGGCCAAAAACTGACCTCGCAATGCATAGTTGTCACCTTTTTGCATCATCCGCACACCTGGCACTCATTTCTTTTCAATAATGCGTCTCGCAACCACGTGAAGTGGCCCCAAAAAGTGGTCTTAATGATGACCTTTCTGCATAACTCTCACAAGAAAATACCCACGTTGTGTCCGTCCTCATCCGCGTGCAAATATTGACCCCGTTCGCCCTCCTGACGCCACTAGATGCCATCTGACGCACCTGCTTACCTAATGTCGTCGGCCCGCGGATAGCTTCCTCGAGAAGTTTTACGCGCTACCAACTCCTCCTTATTGTAGAAAAAACACACTGGTACTGGTAATATTGAAAATCGATACACTATGTACACCTTGTTCTACTTGTACACATGTGGGCCCCACGTAACCACCTGGCTCTAGAAAATGGGCAATCCTTTATTTGATGCACCATGCATGTGTATGTACATATGCGCAATCCCTTGATCCAAAAAACTCCTGACAATGCCATGTTTTTGACGATGAAAGGCGCTTTTTTGGACGCCACTGAAAATGCCTTGATGTGGATTTTGAAGACTGTGAGTTATTCGGCTGGCAAGTTGGTTTTGGTCTCCATTTCCAAGTGACTTTTGTGGGTTGTTGATGGTTTGGTTGTATTGGCTTCGCAATCTTAACAAAAGTTTTAGCTTCTTTTGTTCGAGTTTGGTTTGGGTTTGTTGGGGTTGTATGGATTGGCGTGGGTTGAATTTCAGTACAACATATTTTGGGTATCCATATTTTCTTTGGATAGGCTTGCATAATGGATTTGTTAACCCATATTTTCTTGATCGCCTTTGTAGAACATTGTGGTATAGGTTCAGGTGTTGGTAGAAGAGGTTCCCATAGGTGACCTATTTGTGCGAATGGGGTGGCGAAGGATGTGTCATCTAACACGAGTTGTAAGGTATCATCTTGCCAATTCGGTGTGGCTTTATATGTGCGCATCCACGGCACTCCCAGAATCACTGCCTCATTAAGGTCGGTATCCGTGACTACATGAAATTGATGAGGATAAGCATTTCCATCAATAGTTATTGATAAATTGATGTAACCCAGGCTGTTCATTGTTCCTTGATTGGCCACCTTGAACCCTATAGTATTTGGTGTTAGAGGTTCCCTTGTCATTTTGAAAAATTTTTAGTTGACGACATTTGCTTGTGCTCCATTCTCCACTAATGCGCACTCGGTGGAACCATCATGAAGTTGAAGAAAAATTTGTAGATCTATGCCACCTAACCATGTAGGGTCCATTTGAAGGGATGCAATTGGAGGAGGATGCATCCTTGATGCTTTGTAGTTGTCCTATTCTTTGCGGTTTAATATTCACGGTTTGGCCTCCTGTTTTTTCTTGTGAGATTGAATAGCAATAATTTGTCGTTTTCTCATCCTTGCTAACTCTTCTAGCGTCACAGAAAAAAGGTGTTTTTTTAACATGTATCCACTTATCCAATTAGGCATTTCCTCTCCTGCTAATGCTGCAAGTTTGATGGCACCATTTTGTGATATATTGGCATGCCAAGGGAAAACCCAAGCGAGTAGGACTCAGGCGAAGGGCCGGCTGCTAAATGTGGACAGGGAGATTCTATTCATAGTGGCCAAGGGCTATATAATGGGGGGTTGGGTGGAGAATCTCAGTATGCAGCTCCTGGGTTCTTGTTTGCTGGATACAGGCATATACAGGCGTATGCACACCAAACCCTCTAAACACTCTATTTTTCGAAGAAAGCCATGTAATTCAGCGTAGGATGAGTTGTAACTGTGATGTAATTAGACAATACCCTCTTTACTTCTCTAAGTCTACACCCTTATAAGAGGCCGGATGGCCGTGAGAAAGCCCCCTTAACTTTTAAAGTCAAAACCCTTAGTTTTGAGAGGAGAATTATCATTAGCTTGAAGAATAAAAAATGTGCACTGTGGAGGCCTCTTACTGCTACAAATTGTAATCTTCTTTTCTCATGAACTAGTAATCAGAATTCATTTCCGAATAGCACATTGCATTCCTTGTCTCTTGCTCTACAATCTAAGTGTGATCATTTTCAATTCTGTTGTGGTTCGCGACGCATTGTTTGTGAGCTAAATGCATTGATTTGGAGGTTAAAATGATCGTTCCTTATTTTTTGACCATGGATAAGTGTTTCTATGCTTAAGGAGGACCTTTCCGAGTACTTCTGTTTCAGTTTTTTGCACATTTTTTGTGATGGATCGTGATTCATGTACCTTCCCAGATGGTGACATGACTTGGTAGGATTGAGCCCTTAAGTGTTGTGATACCTCTCCTTAAGTTTCGTTGCATTCCAGAATTGTTTGGATGCCGAAAAGGCGTGATGATCTAGAGTGGTGAGATTGGACGCATACTGATTGTCTGACTAGGAAGTGGTTGATTTGCTTTTGTAGTAGAACGAGTAGTCCCCTGAGTTCACTTTGGTGAGATTGACACTCTCATTAAGTTTCCGTGCCCCATCCCGAGTTGCTTCCTTGCATATTGACATTATGTTAGTACAAAAGAGCTATGTTGCAAACGTCTGTCTTGGCGACCCGCTAACATTGGCGCCGTTGCCGGGGAAACCGATCCTTAGGTGGTGAGCGACTCAGTGTACAAAAGCAAAAATCTCCCTTCAAGCTTTTGATACCCGTCCCGCTTACACATAAACAATGAAGCAGCTAGACGTAGGTTTAGTGCTTGGTAGAGATTGGAGTCCGAAACTAGCCAGTGTTATTCCTTAAGAGCAAAGAAAGTTGTGAGTGAAGTACAAGATAGTATTTCGTTCTTTGATTTTCACATGCTTGGAAAGGGCTGTTCCACCACACACTTTGTTGTTATTTTCATACTGTTAAGTTCATTTATGTTTGCAAATTCATTTCAGTTTATAGGAGTAGGTTAGGAAACAAATTACACCATCATTTGGGGCCAAAGGATCGAGGGAAAAACTGTCAAAAACCTTACTTTGGTGTTGAAGACCATAAGTTTGAAAATTGAAGAAGTGATGGTCAGAGCTTTAGAATTGGACCAAACCCAACAAAACCTTCAAGAAGGGGATAAAAACACTTATTGAAAAAGACTGTGCAAAAAAAAAATCAAATTGCCTGTCCAACATGGATTGCGATTCATGTACCTTTTTGGCAAAATGTGCTAAAACTATTTCCTTTTCTTAGAACAGGCTCTCAGGCATCAGAACCTTAAGTTTGGTCAGAAATAGAGTGCTAGAAGATCATAAAAATCAAAAGATTGGGGTGAGCAGAGTAAAACGTTGAAAAAAGGGGAAAACAAGGAAAAACTGAACTTTTACTTGTCCAAATTCAAAAAGGGATGAGAATTGGGATCAACTAGAAGCAGGGAATCAACAGAACCAAATTTCATGTCCAGATGCTTCTCAACATGGATCGCGATCCATGTTCCAGGTAGACATCTGACAGTATGATTTGATCAGTGTATTCTTGATTACTAGTTGAACAACTTTGCCATAGACAAAAAGTGAAAAAAATTGGTCAAAATACCAAAAAAGGAGTTGTTTGCAAAAAACCGCAAAACAGACACAAAATCTTTCTTTTCACTTGGAAAAAACTAATCAGATCCAAAAAGACTTGGGGAACAACATCACCATACCTTGTGTGATCAGCTCCCTTATCAAAAAAATTCAAAAAGAGGGCAAACGGGGGCAAAAATCAAATCAAGGAAAAAACCATTGAAATAAACCCTAAAATCGACTTTTGTATGTCCTAAAAGCTTTAAAAGATTCAAAAATCATATAGCCAGCATCACTAGGCCAAGGACTAGCCGTGGGACAAATTTCAATGTATTTTGACACAATATGCTTATAGGTTGAGGGATGTACTTCACCTCCGGGTAAGTATCAGGTATTTTCCACCTCATTGTAAGTATATGCTCTTTGGGTTTATTTTCGTGTCCAATTAAGTTTGGTTAAGTTCTATCAAAGGGATGTTTGAGCTAGAAGGCTTTCATCTAGCTTGCTCTTTAGCCACGTGACAAGGTCATGTAAGAGCATAGCATTTTGAGAAAACAGTGTCATTTTCTCTCTTCCCTGTTTATCAAGATACCGTGATGGGTTTGACTCTTGTTGAAACAATTACAGACCTGCATGGTATTGTTTTGTTTGGAACATGTTGTCACATGGGATACAAAATGGTCTAGGAACTCAAGGAGTTCAGTTTAGCCAGTGTGGAGCAATGATAATGAGGGTTCCTCTCACTCACGTCGCAGAGTGTTTGCAGTTACCTCCACACACAGGTACATCTCATACTTGATGGATGTCATTTTTCCTGACATCCTTATTTGAGACATATTCCACATGTGGAGAATATGAGTCTCTGGAACTGACACTGGAGCCTAATTCCTAATGATGTGTCATGACAAAGTCCCTACGTGCTGGTCTCATTCGTTCATTGGACCATTAACATCACACGATATCAGGAACAATTTCAGTGGCCAAAAATTGTCGGGTACTAAGTATAGACTTGTTACGATTACAAGTGTTGTGAAACCACCTTAACGGAAGGTTGTTTCTATATCATCATATACATGTGGTAGTGATGTGTGTGAACACACTAGGACCGCCGGGGCATTTTTTCCCTCTTTAGGAGGTTTTTTTCCCCGAGCATTGTATATACGCCCATCACTCTAGGGCTATCTATCTTTCCATTGCATACTAAGTAACACACTCTCTATTGTGTGCCTTGAGCTTCCTTCGTCTTCTCCAAGCTATGTGTGTTTCTCTGCAACCCTAATTCTAACAATTGGTATCAGAGCAGGTTGTGTCCTCCCGGGCTTAGTCACCAGCTGCTCTAGCACACGCCTGCTCACTTTCTCCGATTTCAGTGAGCTTTGGCGAGCGTTTGCAGGTCGACAAATATTTTGGGGAAGCTCGTAGAGAATGGTCTGCTCAGATTTTTTATTCGGGCTCATTTCGGCCTCCGTTTCCACTACAGGCAGTGTTGCACAGGCTATTTCGTCATTTTGTGCAGAGTTTTCTGCATAACACGTGCCTTACAGTCTTCTACGGTTTGTGCTATATAGCACGTGTTGTTCCCGCTCCGTTTCTCCTATTTTCGGACAGTTTTCACATCAGGTGTAGCATTTACCATGGCTGACAAACAACAACACAGATGTGTTCAAAATGTTTGCTGCTAAGGACAGGTTGTGGATAGGGACAATTACCCTATGTGGGCTTATATGATGCAACACGTTCTTGTGTCAAAGGGCATCTGGAATATTGTGCAGGGCATTGATGTACGTCCTGGTTCTGAGGATGTAGGCGATGTTGAGGATGTTGCATGTCTTGCTACAAGGATTGCTGCTATTAGAGTTGTTTTGCCTACGGTAGAACAAGCTCGTTGGGATGTAAAGGATGCACAGGCTCATGCATTTATTGCGTTGTCTGTGAAGCGCACCATTGTTCCTCACATCCGTTCAACAAAATGTGCAAAACAGGCTTGGGATATTTTGGCTGGTCTTTATGCAAGTCGCAATGAGGCTAAAATTGCTTTGCTGCGTAAAGAGTTGGAGTCGAAGATTATGCATGAGGAAGATGATATGGACACTTTTCTTACTAGTGTCAAGGATATCAATGAGCAACTTATTTCTGTAGGTGAAATCATTTCAGACAATTCCCTTGTGCAGACTGTTCTTGATGCCTTACTAGATTCCTACTAGACTTTTGCTAGTACTTGGAGACTTATGACCCAAGGAAATCCAGAAGTTGTCAAGTTTGATGCATTATGCACATTGTTGTTGCAAGAGTCACTTTCCAACAAAAAAAAGGACTAGACAGCGTGCAGTTGAACAGGCTTTTATTGCTGCTCAAAAAAGGGTGGTAACAGCAATGCAGCCACTTCTTATGGTTCTGCTATGCTGGAAAAACTTCTGTTCCCAATGCTTCTACTGGCAGCACTTTGTTTGGCAATTCTGGTGATAAGGGCAAAAAGAAGATGCGTTGCCATTATTGTAAAGCTAATGATCACTTGATCAAGTCGTGTCCTAAGGTGAAGGCCAAAGAGGCTAAGAAGAAAGAGGGTGGTTCCACTGCAAATGCTGGTTCCACTACAAATGCAGCCATTGTTGAGTCTTTTGTGAAAGGAGACTGTGTTGCTGATGTTGATGTAGAATGGGCTTTTAGCGCAGAGTGCACTTACAATCCTGTTGTCCATGATGCATGCTTGTTAGTTGCTGGAAATTCACATGTGTGGTATTTTGACAGTGGTGCTACAAAGCACATTACCTCACATCGTGAATTGTTTACCTCTCTCGAGTCTGTCCCTCATGGGAATTCAGTCACTTGTGCCAACAATGCCTCTTATCCGGTTCATGAAGTTGGAAAGATTGTGCTTACTGCTGCAAATGGCAGTTCCTTCACACTTGTTGATGCACTTTATGTACATGGGATCGAGAAGAATCTTTTGTCTGTATCCGCACTTGCTAGGCTTGGACTTGTAGTCAAATTTGTGGATGATAGATGTACATTTCATGATCTCAGTTTTGGTGATGAAATTGTTGCATCTGGCCTTTTGTGTCGTGGGCTGTATAAGCTCACTTTGTATGACAAGTGTGGACAAAATTTTGCAACTGTTGTTGCAAATTCAAGGGCTATTTCAGATGCAAAACTTTGGCATGCACGTTTTGGTCATCTGAATTTTGCCAGTTTGCTGTGTTTGCAGAAATCTGATATGGTTGCTTCTTTGCCGCCTCTTGAAGCACCTGTCAAACATGTTTGTGAAGACTGTATTTCGGGTAAGATGCAGCGTTCTAAGTTTCCAAAGGATGGTTCAGTTCGGGACACATGCAGGTTGCAGCTTGTGCATAGTGATGTTTGTGGGCCCATGTAAACTCCGTCCTTGGGCAATTACCTTTACTTCGTGACTTTCATTGATGATTACTCCAAGCATGCAAGGGTATTTCCGCTTAAAGCGAAGTCCAAAATTTTTATGTGCTTCAAACAATTTCTGGCTATGGCCGAAAATGTCTCAAAATATACTATGGGCACCCTCCGTTCCAATCGAGGGGGGGAGTATTGTTGGGGTATAAAGCCCAATGTGGTCGCCCAGATACGTGGGCGGGCCGCCAGGTATGTACACATATTCTTTTGTAAAAACCTGATAAGAACTCACTATGCTCTACACATTACAGTAGAGCGAGTTCACCATATCTTGGTGCTCTTCTTCTCGCACTCTCTCTCGCGTTGCACTTCCGCTCGTCCTCCTTCAGCTGGTATCAGAGCTCAGATCGAGGCTCGGGGCAGCATTTGCAGGTAGCCAGAGTCACCCGCTCAGATTGGGGTGAGATTCGACAGGCGAAGACACAGTCCCAAATCTTGTGGGGAAGCCCAAAGGGCTAGGTGTTCTCAGAATTTCATTCTGAGGTTATCTCGGTCTCCGTTCGGCTTCGACAAAGTTCTGCGGAGGCCATTTTCGACTACGTGGTCTTGGCGGGTGCAGATCCGACTCTGCAAATTTAGGGTTTCGGCCTACGATTGTAGGTGCTGAGGATATTGGCACTCCCAGAGTGTTGATTTGTGGCTGTCTACACATCGAAGGACGGCTCACAGTTCTTGGAGGTGTGTCACATATGACACGGGGGCATCTACACATAGACTGTAGGCAACATCCACTAGTTCATCAGGTAGCTTGTGTTTGCTGCTTGATATTCCAAATTTCCTGACATTGCAGGTACTTCCACATGGGATGTATTGTCAGAGATGATGTATGTCTGTTGAGGGTTTGCTGGCTGTGAGTCACGCAGCAAACAACCGTCGCAGCGGTTACATCATACAGTGGGAAATTTGTGGATGTATGACTTTGTGGGAAGTCTATGTACTGTCAGATTTACTGCAGCCTTTGTTGAGGGTCGAGTGAGGTTTTATTGAGCTGGGGGATTCTCGAATGTTGAGATCCTTTCGGTGATACAGGTCTTGGAGCGATCCCTCGAGCACCCTTAGATAGGCAGCTAGGATGTATTGACTGTGAGTTAGACAGTTGGGATTGCATCTTTTCTTTAGTGCCGTTGAGGCATTGTCGCAGTCTATGCTTACAGGACAATGACAGGACAGTGAGAGACAGTACAGGTGCAGGAGAGGTTTACCCACAGCTTACAATGTTAGAGAGACAATGGTTTTTTGAGCTGCTTTTGGTCTGTTTTTTAGTACACCGGAGCCATTTTACAAAGGAGACTCTGCCGAAATTTTTGCAGAATGTGAAGCTTTCTTGGTTCATTTGACAGGTTGATATTGGTTCAGAGGTCAGCTTACAGGGGAAACTCTGCCGAATTTTTCCCAGGAAAGTAAACTACTGTGAAGCGTAGCTATGGCTGGATCACAGGACACTGCTCTTTACAATATCAAGAAGCTGGATGGAACCAATTTTCCATTGTGGAAGAAGCAGATTTGGCACGTGTTGGTACAAAAGAAGCAGATAAAACCTATAAAGCTCAAGGGGATAAAACCAGAAGATATGGACGAAGATTAATGGAGCGAAATGGACGAATTGGCACTTTCTACCATTATGCTGACTTTGGCAGAAAGCGTTTACTTCAATGTAGCAGACAAGATGTCGGCTTATGAAGCATGGACAAAGCTGAGTGATCTTTATGAGAAGGAGAGTGCAGCTTCACAGGTATACTGGCTTAAGAAGCTTGTTGACTTGAAGATGAAAGAAGGGACACCTATGTCCAATCATCTGAATGAAGTCAACACCATCTACAGTCAGTTGTCAGCTCAAGGTGTCAAGTTTGATGAACCTGTTAGAGCTATGTTCCTGTTGATCACATTGCCGGAAAGTTGGGACACTTTTCGCATAGCTTTGAGTAATTCTGCACCTCCAGATGGTTTGAACATAGTAGGTGTAGAAGGAAGTCTGCTTACTGAAGAAACCAACAGAAAGACAATGGACAAAGGCAAAGGAACAGTCTTAGTTGTCAGGGGAAGGACCAAAGAAAAGTACAAAGGTGGAAAGAGGAATCAGTCTCGTAGCAAGTCTCGCAGTGCTAAAGGCAAGAGTGACATAGAATGCTACCATTGTGGCAAGAAGGGTCACATGAAAAGAGATTGCAGAGAATGGAAAGCAGAAAAAGGCAAAGAGAAAGCTGAAGACCGTGGTGAGAAGAACAAGTCCTCAGTGAAGATTGAAGAAATAAATGTGACAAACACTGTTGCAGAGGATGACAGTCTAGTGTCAGGAGACATCTACTTCTTGAAGAATACAATGGACTCAGCTCTTCTTACAGCATCTGATAGACATGCACTGAGTGACTGGATTACAGACTCAGGGGCATCACTTCATGTGTCTCCAAACAAGGAGTGGTTTACCTCTTATGTGACCACTAAAGATCATGTTCGGCTAGGCAATGGGCAGACATGTGACATCTTAGGTGTTGGAGATGTTCAATTGAAGTTCAGAATGGCTCTTCTTTCACGCTGAAAAATGTGAGACATGTTCCCGCAATTACAAAGAGCTTAATCAGCGCAAGTTTACTTGATGATGCTGGCTACGTCACCACTTTTGGACAGAAAATGTGGAAGATATCCAAGGGTTCTATGACAGTAGCACATGGAGTAAAGTCTGGAGGACTTTACATGATTTAGGTATCAAATGTCTCTAAAAATGTAATCAATGTAACCAAGCAGCCGAACGTTTCTTTGTGGCATAGCCGGTTAGGACATATGTCCAAGAAGGGAATGGAAATCTTGTCTCGTTCTGGTTATTTGCATGGCTTTTCATTTAATGATTTTGAATTCTGTGAACATTGTCTGTATGGTAAGCAAACACAACAGCCACATAAGCATAGAAGCAGTAGAAGAGATACACAGTTGGCACTTGTTCATAGTGATTTGTGTGGACCTATGACTAACCTATCTCTAGGGGGAGCTTCTTACTTTATGACATTTATAGATGATTACTCAAGGAAAGTATGGGTTTACTTTCTCAAGCACAAGGATGAAGCGTTTACTGTTTTCAAAACTTTTGTGACACTTGTGGAGAATCAAAGTGGCAAGAAGCTTAAATGCTTACGCACTGACAATGGTGGAGAGTATGTTTCAAAGGCCTTTCAGGACTTTTGTGAGTCAAAAGGTATAAAACGTGAACTTACTGCTCCTTACACGCCTCCTCAAAATGGTGTTGCTGAGAGGATGAATAGGACCATACAAGAGAAGGTCAGAAGTATGTTGTCTAATGCACAACTACCAAATGGGTTTTGGGCTGAAGCTGTATCAACAGCTGTTCATCTTATAAATAGATCTCCTAGCAAGGTTTTGCAGAAGGATTCAGTGGCAGAGATGGCATGGTCAGGCAAGGTGCCCTCATACAAGCATCTCAGAGTCTTTGGTTGTGAGGCATATACTCACATTCCAAAGGAATTTAGGAACAAACTTGAGCCAAAGAGTAGAAAGTGCATCTTTCTAGGCTATGGTAATTTTGGTGAGATGGGGTACAGACTTTGGGATCCCGAATCCAGAAAGATTATCCGCAGCAATGATGTTCACTTTAATGAAGCCAAATATCATTCTAAACCAGAAAGGGTTGAGGAGATTAGAAGAGTTGTCTTCCAAGAAGATGGACCTACACGTGCAAGACAAAATGTCAAGGCTCAAGAGGAGCAAGGATAGGATAGATTGGAACCACAGGTTGTGGCTGAGCCTGAGCCACCTATTTTGCGTAGATCTGGACGTATCACGTGACCTCTTGATCGGTTTGTTCCATCTATGAACTATGTCATGCTGACTGATTGCAATGAGCCTTCATGTTACAAGGAAGCAGTGCAAATGAAGGACTTTGGGAATTGGCAATTGGCCATGCAGTCAGAGATGAAAGCTCTGCATAAAAACCAGACATGGAAGCTAGCTAAATTACCATAGGGCAAAAAGGCTCTACCTTGTAAATGGGTTTACAGGTATAAGATCACCGCTCAAGATAGTCAGCCAAAGTACAAAGCAAGGCTTGTTGCCAAGGGCTTTAAGCAAGAACAAGTCATTGACTTTGATGAAGTCTTCTCTCCAATGGTCAATATGACTACATTGAGATGCTTTCTTGCATTGGTTGCCATATTAGATTTGGTGTTGCACCAAATGGATGTCAAGACAGCGTTCTTGCATGGTGATTTAGATGTGGAAATTTACATGTAGTAGCTAGAAGGGTTTGTTGAGAAAGGCAAGGAAGATTTGGTATGCCAGTTGTTAAAGAGTCTTTATGGCTTAAACAATCACCGAGGGCATGGTACCATAAATTCCACAAGTTTATGCTTTCTCAAGGCTACAAACGTAGTGAGTTCGATCACTGTCTATATACAAAGAAGGCTAAGGATGGCAGTTGGCTGATCCTTATTTTGTATGTGGATGACATGTTGATTGCTGGCAAGCACTTGGAAGAAATTTCAGCTTTGAAGTCAAAGATGGCAAAATCGTTTGACATGAAAGACATGGGTGAGGCAAGTCATATACTTGGTATGCGCATTGAGAGAGACAGATCAAAGAAGTTGATTTGGTTATCTCAAACAAAGTATATTGACAAGGTTTTGCAACGTTTCAATATGGAGAAGGGAAAGGCATTGAGTGTTCCATTGCCACCATATGTGAAACTTAGCAAACAAGATTGTCCAGTGTCTGAGGAAGAACAGGCTGAAATGGATAAGATTCCATATGCGTCTGCAGTGGGTAGTTTGATGTATGCAATGATTGCTACTCACCCAGACATTGCATTTGCAGTGAGAGTAGTAAGTCGATACATGTCAAACCCAGCCAAGAAACATTGGGAGGCAGTGAAAGGAATATTGATATACCTGAAAGCTACAAAGAGTATGCATATATGCTATGGGAGTCAGGAGCTAAGTTTAAAGGGTTTTACAGACTCAGATTATGCAGGTGACTTAGACAACCGAAGGTCTACGTCAGGGTATGTCTTTACATTGGCTGGTGGAGCAGTATCATGGCGTTCTAGATTACAAGATTGTGTTACTCAATCTACTACAGAGGCTGAATATGTTGCAGCATCAGAGGCATGCAAAGAATCAATTTGGCTTAATCGACTAGTAACAGATTTGGGAATCAAAGAAGAGATGCCTGTGTTATATTGTGATAGTCAGAGTGCTATACAATTGGCTCGCAATCCAGTTTATCACTCAAAGACAAAGCATGTGGATGTGAAGTATCATTTCATCGGGAAATGCTCGAGGATAAGCAAATTCAGCTTGTCAAAGTTCACACCACAGAAAATCTTGCTGATCTACTTACAAAAGGACTTCCCTTAGAGAGCTTTGCGCATTTTCGCAAGCAGTTAGGTGTAGGGTAGTACATCACTTCTCTACATCTCTTGTATATTAGCTTGTATAGTAGCTTCTCTCACACTTAAAGTACCACATTGGACTTTAAGTGGGAGGTTGTTGGGGTATAAAGCCCAATGTGGTCGCCCAGGTAAGTGGGCGGGCCGCCAGGTATGTACACATATTCTTTTGTAAAAACCTAATAAGAACTCACTATGCTCTACACATTACAGTAGAGCGAGTTCACCATATCGTCATGCTCTTCTTCTCGCACTCTCTCTCGCGTCGCACTTTCGCTCGTACTCCTTCAAGTATATGTCTCATGAATTTAATGCATTTCTGGCTAGTCGTGGGATAAAACACCAATGTACAATACCTTATACACGTCAGCAAAATGGTGTTGCTGAGAGGAAAAACAGGTCACTGACGGAAATGGCATGATGTATGGTCAAAAGTCAAGCTTTGCCGCATTCTTTTTGGCTTGAGGCCATCATGTGTGCCACTTATGTACTTAACAGGTGTCCTACGAAAGCTTTGCAGTCTATTACTCCATATGAAGCATGGCATGATAGAAAGCCTTCTATTGAGCACATGCGTGTTTTGGCTGTTTGCCATATGCTTTGGTGCCACAAACACAGTGCAAAAAATTGGATGATAAGGCTATCAAATGTATTTTTGTTGGTTATAGTGCTGAAAGCAAAGGTTACAGGTTATATCATCCGCAAACAAAGCGTATTCTGCTTTCACGGGATGTAGTGTTTGTGGAAGATTCTGTTCAGCCCTTGCTGTCATGTACTAGAGACAGTAATGTAAGGTCACAGGACATTTATGACATTTTGTTGCCTCTTTTCAGTGGTGGAAATATGAATGTAAGTTCCAATGAGGCAAATGTACAGCCTATGGGGGTTTCTGAAAATGTTATAGATCAGCCTATTACTGATGCAGATGTACATGATGTACTTGATGAGGAAAGGGCTGAAAATGAGCAGGCTGGAGGTATGACAAAATGGCTGGTGCACACTTTGCGTGACAGTAAATTGGATGCCCCTTTGTCTAGTCGTACTTGTTCACGCTCTCTCCATGCATCTTATGCATCAGTTATGCTTTAGCTGTGTCTAGCTTACATGATGTTGAGGAGCCTCTATCTTTTGATGAAGCACAGAATTCAAAAAATTGGATGGCTGCCATGCAATCAAAATATGATGCACTTATAGAAAATGACACATGGACTTTATGTGATTTGCCTCCTAGCAAAAAGGCCATTGGTATGAAGTGGGTTTACAAGTTGAAATGCAAGCCGGATGGTGAGATCGAGCGCCATAAGGCTCGACTTGTTGCAAAGGGTTATGCACAGCAAAACGGCATAGATTATGAAGAGACTTTTGCTCCCACTTGTCATATGACTACTGTGCGCTTTCTATGTGCATTGGCAGCTCATTTTGGTTGGGATGTTCATCAATCAGACATTGTTACGGCTTTCTTGAATGGTGACATATTTGAGGAAGTTTATGTAACGCAGCCTCGCGGTTTTGTCATAAAGGACAAGAGGACAAAGTGTGCAGATGTAAGAAGGCTTTGTATGGGTTGAAGCAATCTCCTCGTGCTTGGTATGAGAAAGCTGACACTCATTTGGTTAAACGAGGCTTTCGTAACAGTCCAACAGAAAGCACATTGTATGTAAAGCGTGAGGGTGATGTACTTCTCATTGTGATTCTTTATGTCGATGAATTGATGATCACAGGACCAAATGAGAGACATTGCTGAATTTAAGGTTGATTTGAATGCTACTTTCAAGATGAAAGATTTGGGGCTGTTGCATCATTACTTGGGTATACAGTTTAAGCAGTGTGATGGTGGTATTTCCTTGTGTCAGAAAAGTTATATAGAGACATTGCTATGTAAGTTTGGACTTGAGGATTGCAAACCTATTGCAACTCCCATGGAAACAGGTTTGAAGTTGAGTCTACATGATACTGGTGATCCTGATGATGTCCCTCTTTACCAAACTGCTGTTGGCTGTCTCATTTATGTATGCAACACGAGGCCATATATTCAGTTTGCAGTCTCACAGGTCAGCAGATTTATGCATAGCCCAGGGTCTAAGCATTGACAGGCTGTCAAGAGGATTTTCCACTACCTTAGTGGCACTTTACATCTTGGCTTGTTTTATCCCAAGGGGGGATCATTGCCGCCAGACTTACATGCTTTTCGGACTCAGATTGGGCTGGTTGTTTTGACACGCGAGTATCCACAAGTGGTTTTTGTTTCATGCTTGGCAGTTCATGTATATCATGGTTGAGCAAGAAGCAACCTACTGTGGCCACTTCGAGTTGTGAGGCTAAGTACATGGCAGTCTTCACAGCTACGGTTGAGTGTGTATGGCTCAGACGCCTTATGGCTAATTTGGGTGTTGGACAGGACACTGTCGACATTATCTACACTGATAGTCAGAGCGCATTGGTTGAGTGTGTATGGCTCAGACGCCTTATGGCTGATTTGGGTGTTGGACAGGACACTGCCAACATTATCTACACTGACAGTTAGAGCGCATTGGCAGTTGCGAGGAACCCAGTTTTTCATGCTCGCACAAAGAACATTGAGGTGCATTACCACTATGTCAGGGAGAGGCTCTCAGCAGGAGATATCAGGTTGGCTTATGTGCCAACACAGGACAACCTTGCATATCTTTTCACAAAGTCATTGTCACGTGAGAAGCTTGAAACTTTTCGCAAAGCTTTAGGCTTACTCCCCTTTGTGGACTGATCATGTCCTCAGGGCATGGCACTTCCCTTTACTCATGTGCCAGCTCTCGTTCACCGCATCACTCCAGGGGGGATTTGTTACCATATACATGTGGTAGTGATGTGTGTGAACACACTAGGACCGCCGGGGCATTTTTTCCCTCTTTGGGAGGTTTTTCCCCCAAGCATTGTATATACGCCCATCACTCTGGGGCTATCTATCTTTCCATTGCATACTAAGTAACACACTCTCTATTGTGTGCCTTGAGCTTCCTTCGTCTTCTCCAAGTTGTGTGCATTTCTCTGCAACCCTAATTCCAACATTCTACATATAGCCAAGTATGCTATGTTAATGTGAATGTTCATGGTTGGTACCTAGGTGTGATTGGGTTTTCACATTCTGTTATGGTCCAACTTTTGTTGCAAGATTTTCACATACGTATCGTGGAAAGTCTCGTCCTGGAATTGCGGTTCGGATATGTTATGGTACCCTAGTGTTTAACACAAATTTATTTGGAGCGGCATGCAAATTCATGGACTTTGTGCTCTCTGCAACCTTTTGCCTTTCAAGTGCAATTTCTCTTGCAGAGTTAGTATGAGTTTACACCCTGCCATTTGAGATAATGGTACAATATGGGTGTTGGTGATTGGATGGTCTAAACTCTGTGTGTTTATTTCACTCCAATTCACTTTTAACCTAATTGGTTGTCTCCAAACCATATTGAGTATATGGCTGGAATCTCACTTGGTGAGTCATAGTTTATCGTCAGTCGTGGAAGACTGCCTGTAAGTGGTTGGGGAAAATCACCTCACTCTTATTGCTGCTATTCATCTCGCATTGGATGGGCAGCTTACAAGTATTCTTTCTAGTGCTAAAAAATCTGCTAAGCGCATACGTTAGCACAAAGCATTCTAAATGGGCGATTCTCTCCCTATTCTAGAATTTTGCTTAGGTTAAGTTTTCAACTTTGAACACCTGTTGTGGTGGGGTTGGATATCGATTCAATAGTTTCATAAGTCAAAGACTTAGTAGGTGTGCTGACAAAGTATGTTGTCATGTAACCTTTACTAAGGGCAAACATGTAGTATGGTGTGTTCCAACATGTTTAGAATGAAGGTGCCGCGGGAAGCGTGTGCGAGTGCAAGTGTGAGAGCAGGGAGAGAGAGAGAGAGAGAGACCTACTTTGGGTGGAGCGCACATCAACATTATCCTATGTTGCTCCTTATTCTGTTGTATTAAAGAATAAGTATATAATGTTTAAGTTAGTAGATGGGTTAGTAGTAAGTGGGATGTTCGGCCAGTTGGCCTGAATCCCAACAAACTCCCACTTGAAGGCCAACGCAGCCGAAGTGACTTGGTATGTACAACCGTGAAGCAATCTAGTGGCTTCAACCTATACCGATCAACTCACTGCAATGTGTAAACCGCTCCAAAGCTAAGCCTTTCATCAAAGCATCTGCTGGATTGTCGTCATTGTGTACCTTGACCAAATCAATGAGCTTTTTGGCCAAGAAATCTCTCACAAGATGATACCTGACTTCAATGTGTTTCAATTTGGAGTGAAAAACGGGATTCCTTGCCAATGCAAGAGCACTCTGACTATCACAATATATCACTGGAGTCTCATCAATGCCAAGATTTCTAACCAAGCGAGATAACCATACAACCTCTTTACTTGCATCCGACAATGCAACTTACTCTACTTCCGTAGTGGAAGACGACGTGCAATCTTGAAGACATGACCTCCAAGATACTGCTACTCTAGCAAATATGAAGACATAGCCAGATGTCGATCTCCTATTGTCGACACAACCCACATAGTCTACATCCACGTAACCCACGATGGATGCATCACTGTTCTCAAAGCATAAACACCTGCCAATCGTACCTTTGAGGTACTTAACAATGTGCTTCACTGCTTCCCAATGCTTGCTGCGAGGATTTGCCATATATCGGCTCACCACTCCCATTGCAAAAGCAATGTCTGGTCTTGTGGCCACCATAGCAAACATGAGACTGCCCACTGCTGAAGAATATGGTACTTTAGCCATTTCAGCTCGCTCAACATTAGATTTGGGTGCATCTTGCTTGCTGAGTTTCAAGAATGCCTGCATTGGGGTACTCTATGCTTTCCCCCCTGCATATTGAAACGCTGCAAAACTTTATCAATGTATGTTTCCTGAGATAACTCAAGAATAAGACGTTTGCGATCTCTTTTGATTTGCATGCCAAAATAGTGTGTAGCATCCCCCAAATCTTTCATTGCAAAATTATTGCTAAGCGTTTTCTTCAAGTTGGCAATTTCCGCAATGGATTTCACAACTATAAGCATGTCATCAATATACAAAACTAGAATGATCATCGAGCCATCATCTAGCTTTTTGTGTACAAGCAGTGATCCTCTTCGCTCCCTTTATATCCTTGAGACCTCATACAAAACTAGAATGATCATCGAGCCATCATCTATCTTTCTTGTGTACAAGCAGTGATCCTCTTCGCTCCTTTTATATCCTTGATACCAGTTGAAGGTGCTGTGGGAAGCGTGTGCGAGTGCGAGTGCGAGAGTAGAGAGCACATCAACGTTATCCTGTTATTGCTGCTCCTTATTCTGTTGTATTAAAGAATAAGTATATAATGTTTAAGTTAGTAGATGCGTTAGTAGTAATTGGGATGTCTGGCCACTTGGCCTAAATCCCAACACAGACGTCTGACATGAGGACACTCCCTATTTTCTCCCTTAGTACCTATGAGCTTTTCCAGGTTCTCATGCCAGTTGGAATCTAGCTCACAACTTCATGGAAAGTTGCGCCAAGGTTTTCTTGCATTTTTTCTAGTATCTTCAGAAAGTCTGAAAACTGGTTATGTCGTTAGATAACTTTTAGTTGTGGTTACTCCTTTAAAGTACTCAAGTGAGTTATAAATTGAGTTACCATTTAGATACAAGTGGTTACAAAAGGACAACAATGTTGAAAATCAAGATGTTAAACACTGTTTCATTGAATGTCCTCACTGCACCAAGTATCAGTCATAAGGACAATTGGCCCGTGTAAGGGATGCCAATAAGGAAAACATCAGTGTTCTTACGAAGATACTATCACTTGTGTTTTCACGGACGAAAATGCTTCTGTTAGGAAATAAGACGTAGCTAAATAGATTTTTGAGTAGATTACTTAATGGAGAGAGATAGATTTCACACACAAGAGATTATAGAGTAGAGAGAGAGAGAGAGTACACACGATATACGTGGTTCACCCAATGTGGGCTACGTCCATGGGAAAGCAGCCACTCAATTGCTTTAGCACTTCAAAAGAAGAAGTAGTTTACAAAGGGATTAAACCCTTAATAGAGCTCCCGCCTTGCTTCACTCTCACGACCTCACACTCACCTTGTTGCATCAACTTCACACTATGAAATGTGTGTAGAAATGGCCTCCTTTTATAGGCCAAAAGGGCTGCCCTCTCTTATGAGAGGCAGCCATGTGTAGCCGCTCTTGTGCGAATAAGTCCAAATCGGACCCTCCAATCCGCCCATGTGTGGCCGCCCTTGAGAAGACAAGTCCGCTTTTGAATTCGGCCACCGGCCATTGAATTTGGCCACCAGCACCACCGGCCATTGACTTCCGACCACTGGCCACCGGCCAACCGACCGGTTGTTTTCCGACCACTTTCCGGCCGCCGTCCGGCCATAATATTCCGGCGAAAAGGAATATTCTGGCGAGGGAAAAAAAGAATCGGGGACCTCCGCCCCCGAGGCTCCTAAAGTTGCCCCTGATTCTTGTTCGTGAAAATTTTGGTTTCCGATGAGTGATTTTCCTTCATGCACGATGGCTTCTCCTCATAATGGGGGCCTTACAAATGTGCGCTTTTACCACAGAAAATTACAAGGGTAAATCAGGCTCCATACTTAACAATCTCCCACTTGGAGACTGATCTCCAAACCAAACCTGTGATTGCTTTCCATCTTGGCTTCTTATCCTTGAATGCCGATTGAAGATGAGCAAAAGCTCAACTTCTCCTTGTTGACTACCTTTGTAAACATGTCTGCAGGATTTTCACTTGTATGCACCTTTCCTAGCTTTAGCTGTCCCTCTTCCAAAAGAGTGTGTATGAAGTGATATCTCACCTCAATGTGCTTTGTCCTTGAATGAAAGGCTGAGTTCTTCGCAAGATGGATAGCGCTTTGGCTATCACTGTACAAGACACAATTGTCTTGTTTGAATCCAAGCTCTTCTAAGAATCTGTGAAGCCACATAATTTCTTTGCTTGCCTCCGTCATTGCTACATACTCTGCTTCCGTGGTAGAAAGTGAAACCACTTTCTGCAGCTTTGAAGCCTAGCTTACTGCTGTGCCTCCAACCATGAACACATAGCCAGTAGTGCTCCTTCGAGTATCTTTGTCACCTGCCATATCTGCATCATCATACCCTTCTAGAAAAATATCAGTTCCTCCAAAATACAAAGCATTTGTTGTTGTCCCTTTTAGATACCTAAGTATCCACTTCACAGCTGGCCAATGCTCTTTACCTGGGTTGTCCATGAACCTACTCACAACTCCCACTGCATGTGCAATGTTTGGCCTTGTCCAGACCATAGCATACATTAGAGAACCTACCGCTGCAGCATATGGAACTTTAGACATATAGGCTATCTCCTCTCGTGTCTTTGGACACATATCCTTCTTTAGTTTAAAATGACCAGCCAAAGGTGTAGAAACTGGTTTTGCATTTTGCATTGCAAACCTTTCTAGTACCTTCTTGATGTAATCTTCTTGAGATAGCTTTATTGTCTTCTTCGTCCTATCCCTTGATATTTTCATACCAAGTATCCTCTTTGCAGCACCTAAATCTTTCATTGAAAAAGATTTAGACAGCTCCTCTTTTAGGTCTTTGATGTCCTGCATGTTAGCACTTGCAATCAGTATGTCATCAACATACAACATTAGGATGATGAACTTCCCATCTCCCAAATTCTTCGTGTAGACGCAGTGATCCGAGTTGCATCTTGTGAATCCATGATCCAACATCCATCGATCAAACTTCAAGTACCATTGTCTTGATGCTTGCTTTAAACCATACAAGCTCTTCTTTAATCTGCAAACCATTTTCTCCTTACCTTTTACTTCATACCCCTTTGGTTGAAGCATGTAGATTTCCTCCTCTGAGTCACCGTGAGGGAATGCCGTATTTACATCCATTTGCTCGAGATGTAAATCATGAGCAGCCACAAGGCTTAAGACAAGCATAATTGAGTTCATTTTTACAACAGGAGAAAATATTTCATTGAAGTCAATACCTTTCTTTTGAGAAAACCCTTTTACCACAAGCCTAGACTTGTACCTTTTCTTCCCACCTTCTTCTTCTTTCAGCTTGTACACCCATTTGTTTTGAAGTGCCCGCTTACCTTTAGGCAACTCAACCAATTCCCATGTTTGGTTGCGATGTAGTGAGTCCATCTCCACTTGCATGCTCTTCGTCCATTCTTCTTTGGATTCATGTTGCATAGCTTCTTCGTATGATTCCGGCTCTCCAGAATCTGAGATCAAGAGATGGTTGAAGGAAGGAACAAACCTTTCTGGAGGTCTACTTGCTCTTGTAGATCTTCGGGGAATAGGTTGAGGCTCCTCATTTGGTTGACGTTGTTGCACATTGTCACCGTTTGCAGTCCTTGAGTCTTCACCGTCCTCAAGCTCCATGTACTCATCACCTGTTTCTTTTGTTTGTTTTCTTTCCAAGTAATCTTTGTATATATTTTGTTCGTTAAAAATTACATCCCTACTCCTTAAGATTTTACCATCTTCAGGATTCCATAGGCGATACCCAAAGTCACCTTCTCCATAGCCAATGAAGAAACACTTTTTGGACTTTGCATCTAGCTTTGATCTTAGGCTTCTATCTATGTGCATGAAAGCCTCACACCCAAACACTTTGAGAAATGCATAATTCACGGGTTTACCTGTCCATGCCTCTTCTGGAACTCCCCCATCCAATGCCGTTGAGGGTACCGGTTGATTAAGTACACAGACGTACTTACAGCTTCCGCCCAAAGCTCAAGCGGTAGGCCTGCATGTAGCCGCATGCTTCGTGCTCACTCTATGATTGTCCTGTTCATCCTTTCCGAAATCCCATTTTGTTGAGGTGTCCTTGGGGTTGTCCTTTGCCTCCGAATGCCATTGCTAGCACAAAAGCTTTCAAAAGCTTGGCTGCAATATTCACCTCCATTGTCGGATCTGAGGCATTTAACCTTGGTACCTGTTTCATTCTCCACAAAGGCTTTTCACCTTTGAAATATGGAAAATACATCGGATTTATTCTTCATGACATAAACCCATGTTTTTCTAGTCGCATCGTCTATGAATGTTACATAGTACAATGAGCCACCAAGTGATGGTGTACTTGCAGGACCCCAAACATCAGAATGAGCCAACTCAAGTTTTTTATTTTTTCTTTCATTTCTTGATTTTTGAAATTTTACCCTCTTTTGTTTACCATAAAAACAATCTTCACAGAACTCTAAGTCCACTTCTTTCAAACCTGGTAGAAGATTATTTGTTTGAAGGATTTGCATTCCTTTGGCACTCATATGCCCAAGTCGATAGTGCCACATTGCACTATCAACTTCTGTAGTTGCTGCACAAGCTGAAGGTTGCGTGCTAACAGTACACAAGTAAAGTGTACTGACCTTTTCTCCCTTGGCAACCACCAAAGATCCCTTTGAGATCTTCCACCGTTTATTTCCGAATGCAATGTTGTGACCTTCATCGTCCAATTGTCCTGTAGAGATCAAATTTTTGCGAAGAGAAGGAACATGCCTAACATCTTTAAGCTTCCATTCATTTCCGTTAGCAGTTTTGACAGAAACTGTACCTTTGCCGACAATCTCACAAGCTTCATCATCTCCCAAGTATACATACCCAAAATTACCTTTGGTGTAATCTTGGAAATGTTGCTTGTGTGGTGTCGCATGGAATGAAGCCCCGGAATCTACTATCCAGGAATTAGACACATTGTCTAATGAGAGAATTAGAGCATCTTGCTCTACTTTACCTGCCACATTGGCCTCCGATGTTGGCTTGTTGTCTTGAGATTCAGTCTCCTTCTTCTTCTTGGACCAGCAATCCTTCTTGACGTGGCCCTTCTTGCCGCAATTCCAACATTCAAGAACTGACTTTGTGCGTGACTTGCTCCGTCTTGAGCGATCATGACCCTTTTGGCTTTTGAACCTCTCCTTAGGCCTTCCTTTTGTTTCCACTGACAATGCAGTACTTGATGATTCTCCTGTGCTTCTCCTTCGTATTTCCTCGCTGAGGAGAACACCCACAACATCATCAAACTTAAGAGTATTTGTACCAGAGATAGAATTACTTACAGCCATCACGAGGCTGTCCCAACTATCCAGTAGAGATGATAGTATAAGGAGAGCTCGCACTTCATCATTGAAATTGATTTTCACCGATCGAAGTTGACTTATGTTTGTGTTAAGGTCATTTAGGTGTTTTGCAACTGAACCATTCTCTGCCATCTTTAGATTGAACAAGCGCTTCATAAGAAATACCTTATTGGATGCTGATGGTTTCTCGTAGAAGTCGTCAAGTGACTTCATCAAGTCCTCCGTGGTCTTCATCTCCGAAACATTGAAGGCCACCATTGACGCCAAGCTTAACCGGATTGTTCCTAGTGCCTTTTGATCAAGGACAATCCATGCTTCATCTCCCATTGTTGCGAGCTTCTTCGCAAGACCGCCTAGTGGCAAATAGAGGTCCTTCCTGGTAGACATAGTCTTCAATATGCATCTTCCAATGTTAGTAGTTTTTGCCGTTGAACTTCTCAATCTTGAGCTTTCCTTCCTCCGCCATAACTCCCACTCAATTCAAGGAATCCTTTCCTTGAGATAATTTAGCTACGAGCAAACCTTGCTCTGATACCAGTTGTTAGGAAATAAGACGTAGCTAAATAGATTTTTGAGTAGATTACTTAATGGAGAGAGATAGATTTCACACACAAGAGATTATAGAGTAGAGAGAGAGAGAGAGTACACACGATATACGTGGTTCACCCAATGTGGGCTACGTCCACGGGAAAGCAGCCACTCAATGGATTTAGCACTTCAAAAGAAGAAGTAGTTTACAAAGGGATTAAACCCTTAATAGAGCTCCCGCCTTGCTTCACTCTCACGACCTCACACTCACCTTGTTGCATCAACTTCACACTATGAAATGTGTGTAGAAATGGCCTCCTTTTATAGGCCAAAAGGGCTGCCCTCTCTTATGAGAGGCAGCCATGTGTAGCCGCTCTTGTGCGAATAAGTCCAAATCAGACCCTCCAATCCGCCCATGTGTGGCCGCCCTTGAGAAGACAAGTCCGCTTTTGAATTCGGCCACCGGCCATTGAATTCGGCCACCAGCACCACCAGCCATTGACTTTCGACCACCGGCCACCGGCCATTGACTACCGGCCACCAGCCAACCGACCAGTTGTTTTCCGACCACTTTCCGACCGCCGTCCGACCATAATATTCCGGCGAGGGAAAAAAAAGTATCGGGGGCCTCCGCCCCCGAGGTCCCCAAAGTTGCCCCTGATTCTTGTCCGTGAAAATTTTGGTTTCCGGTGAGTGATTTTCCTTCACGCACGATGGCTTCTCCTCATAATGGGGGCCTTACAAATGTGCGCTTTTACCACAGAAAATTACAAGGGTAAATCAGGCTCCATACTTAACAGCTTCTCCAAGGGGGGAGTAATGTCATGCCAAGGGCAAACCTAGGCGAGTAGGACTCGGGCCAAGGGCCGGCTGCTAAATGCGGACAGGGAGATTCTATTCATAGCGACCAAGGGCTATATAATGGGGGGTTGGGCGAAGAATCTCAGTATGCAGCTCCTAGGTTCTTACATATATCTTGGATCACAAATGGTCTCTCCCTCACTTTTTGAGTTTCTTGGAGTGTTGCTTTAGGGTATAAACAAGTACGTAAGTAATCCCATTTCTGAAACTCCTTGCTTATGATGTGGTGGTCATGGAAAGACTTCATTTGTCATTTGTGCGCATAGATCCCTGCGATTTCCTTTAAGCGTGTTTCATCTAATTGTTCTAAGATATCTAATCTTTCTGAGAGTTCGTGCTCTGTCCAACCTAGTTGATTTGCAACTTGGAGTGTTGGTATCGAGAATTCCATTAGTAGTATAGCATTTATTCCGAACACAAGATTAAATGGAGTGGTTCGAATGGATGTTTTTTATGCTACCTTGTATGCCCACAATGTTGAGTGCAATTTTAGATCCCAATCATTACTAACGATTTTAGTCAACACTGTGCATATTATTTTATTCGTACTCTCCACTTGTCTGTTAGCTTGGGGGTGATAGGGGCAGATTTTTTTTGGATCACCATGAATTTATCTAACAAAATCTCAATGACAATGTTCAGAAAGTGTGTTACCCAATCACTTACTATCTCAATGGGTAGGCCAAAGCAACACTTAATATCTCAATGGGCGTGCATGCGTCATTCGTGTGTGTTGCTTTGGCCTCTACCCATTTGTCAAATATCTATTGCGATTATAATATATTGAGCATGTGTGCGATATGCGGGCGGCATTATAGGGCCCACAAAATCGATGCCCCACTTCGCAAAAGCTCGGGCTCCCATAATTGGTTGTAATGGCATTTCATGTTTACGCGTGGGTGTCTTAGTGCGTTGGTACTCATCACACCATTTTACATATATTTTTGCATTTGAGAACAACGTTGGCCACCATATCCCCGCATGAAGTATTAGCTTGGTTGTTTTGTCAGGGAAGAAATGTCCACCTGTCTGGCCTGCATGTGCTTGTTCTAGAATGGAGTAATATTCGCCTTTGGTGGCACATAGTCGCAATTGATCGTCTTTTCTTTTTCTGTATAGTTGATTTCAAATCAGCACATAGTCTGTCGTTTGCTCTTCAAAGGTTTTAAGTTGTGCTTTAAGCAGTCTCCTGGGGGTCGTTTTGTTTTATAAATACTCCACAATGCCAACACCCCATTTTGGGAGCTGCCATTACTCTAAAGAGTGTTGTGTGCTCCACTGGTGGTTGTTTTACACATGTTTCACATGATTTTATCTAATCATGGACGCTTCATCCCATGTATGGCCAGTAGACTCCAAGTCTCATCCAGCTTTGGAATGTTTGCGTTTTCCCATGATGAAACCTTGTGTTTTGCATGTGAGCAAGTCTTATGTATTGCTTTCGCTCACTAGATTCTATACACAGTCTTAGGATACTATCCTCTCCTTTCTTGTAAAATTGTCTAGCCAAAAGCTGTAGAGTTCTGGTCTGATGAATAATCGACGGTTGCCTCTCTTTTTGTAATGATCCTATGGTGAGTAGAGGAATAACTTCCTCACTCCACCTTGGAACCGTTTCAATGTTGAACAGATAGGAATCTGGAAGGTCATCACCTATGGGTGCTTCTCCATGGAGCAACCTTGAAAGGTGATCTGCTCTTTGATGCGTTGTTCTTTTCTTGACAACCACTGTGAAATCACACTCAAGCAATATGATCAACCAACGAACGATCCTTCTCGTACTGCAAGGTTTGTTTAATAAGTACAGTCATGCATGGTACAAAAAAAGTAAATTTGTTCGCAAGTAGGTAATGTCTAAACTTCTTAACAGCGTAGATCATTCCTAGACCTTCTCTTTCTGTAGTGGTATAGTTCTTTGTTGCCTTGTTTAGTTGTCTGTTGGAGTAACAAGTGTGGAAATCCACATTGTTCTCTCTCCGTTGTGCTAATATGCATCCTATGGCGTAGGCTGAGGCATCTATATGTACGTGAAAGATCTTATTCCAATCGGGGGCTTGAAAAATAAGAGCAGAAATTAATCCTTGCTTTAATTTTTGAAAAGCCTCTTTACATTCTTCTGTCCACTCGAACTTGGTGACAAGAGCATAAAGAGGTTTAGCTACATGTATATGAACCGCCAATAATATCCGTAGTGTCCCATAAAAGCTTGTACCTCTTTTACTTTGGTTGGTCTCAGTTGGTCGAAAGTACCGCAATCACTTGTATTTTATCCCGATTGGTAGAAATCCCATTTTTGGACACAATGTGTCCCAAAATCTTACCTTGCTTTACTCTCTGGGTTTAAACAGATATGATAAGATCTGCATTTCTCAAAGACTTTCTTTAGGTGTTCTATGTGCTCATTTCTCGTTTGAGAGTGAGAACACAAATCATCCAAGTATATCTCCAAGAATTGTCTGAGGTACTCTTTGAATGCATGACTCACCAGTCTTTGGAGGTGGCTGGTACATTGGTCAAGCCAAATGGCATCACTTTATATGCGAATATGCCCCATTTGGTTGCAAAAGCCGCCTTATGTTGGTCTTTCAATTTTATGGTTAACTGATTGTAGCCTAAAAACCCATCCAAGAAACTATATGCTTCTTTCCCTGCAAATCTTTCGATCACATGATCTGTTATTGGTAGGGGATAGTTGTCTCTAATGGTGGCTGCGTTTACCTGTTTGAGATTCACACAGACTCTTAACTTTCCATTTTTCTTGGGTACTACCACAATAGGAGATACCCAATCAGTATGTTCAATCTCGTAGATGAATTTTACATCTTTGAGTTTGTCGATCTCTTCCTTAATTCTTTTGGCAAATGTCTCGTTGTATGTGTAGGGACGTTGTTTGTACGAAGTTTGGCATCACTCTTGAGGGATATCATGTGTTGACATATTTCTAGATCTATTCCCTTAAGATCCTTGTAAGTCCAGGCAAACACATCTCTATATTGTCGGAACGTTGCTATCAACATCTGCTCTTCTTCTTTCGTAAGATCTGTGGCAATATATGATGGTTTTAGTTCCTCTCTTGGTTCAGCTAGGTCTATACACTTAGCTTTTTTCGGCCCATCGTATGAGGTTCCTTGTTCTTTATGGTTTTGTTTTGGCATTTGTACTACAATTTTTTTTGTCTTAGATTGTGTACCTCTTGTAGTGGGATGGCACATCAAATTTATCATCAGATTCTTCTTCAGTCCCAGTCTTTGTAGTCCACACTTCTGCTCTTTGTATTTTTTTTGGCGTTCCGTTTTTGACATCTTCATTGATTACTCTGAGGTTTTCTCGGATTTTGGCTTTGGTTTGTTTTTCATTATCCGGTCCCCTCCTCCTGTTGAGATATGTTTCTTCAATTTTCTTGCATCTTGTCTTTAAGACAATCGATTGCTCCTACCAGCCTTAAGTATTGCATTTTGTCTACTAACAAAGGCATGGGGTTTTCTTTTCCTTGATTTAGTTTGTTAGCACGTCTTTTTTGATACCTTCGTTGTCTTTGTGGTTTTTGGTTCAGAAACTCGTAAAAGGTTGCTTGTAGCTCCTTGCGCTCCATGTCAGGATCAGAATAACTGGAACGTTCATCCTCATTGTCTTCCTCCAATGGCTTGTCTTGGGAATCTTGGAATACTTTGTCATCTCCCTCAGTAAGGTCTTTGATGGATATTTTGTCCCTTATGCATCTACAATCTAAGTCATATCCTTCTTCGTCATAGAATTTTGTTAATGTTACCTCATTCACGCACAAATCCAAAGTGGCAAGAATTTGCTTCCATCCAAATGGTTTGAAATTTTTTGCAAAAAAAGGTTCTGGAATATAGTCCGTGTCCTCCACAGGTCAATTGAGAATAAAATCCTCCTTCCTCAGACTTACACTCTTGGGAGGTCCGTACATCCAAATATGTGCTTTGTCTTGCAACTCGACTGATATCTTCTCTTCCTGATCCGTAGTAAAGTTGAGTTCTTCTCTCGGGGTTTGCTCAACATCTCTATAAATGATCTTTGACGCTGATTTTCGGAGTGATTTCCTTGTGTCCTAAATAGATATAGTCATAGCCCCAATCTTGTACCATTTTGAGTTGCCGCATAAGTGGTCTGCCCAATATGATATCGAAGTTGATTTGCTCTTGTCAAAATTCGTTATGAAAAAGGTGTATTCATACGCAATGCCACAAGAGGATACAATGATTTGTTCTAAGATTCCAATTGGTTTCTCCATGTATCCATCTGCTAATTGCAGTCTCATTCAAGTTTTTCTTAGAGCAAGCTTTCCCCATTTTACCTATATAAAAGGGAACTAGAGTTAGAATATAGACATGTGCTTATGGATCTATCTCAACACGGGACCAAAGGTAATGGGTCCAAATGGGAGATGGTCTATCAAAGAGTAATGGCAGTTAATGGGGCTTAAAAGACCTTAGGGTTAGCTTCATTAAAAAGACCTCCAAAGGTTTGTGTCAAAGTCCTTAGACCTTAGGTTAAAGCTAGGCCTATGCTTGAGGTGCTTGATAATTAAAAGTGCATGAGATGCTTGTAGTAGGGTGCAATTTAAGCTAGGCACGTGCTTGAAAGTCCAAGTCAATCGCTACAAGGAGGGGGCGAGCCCTTGAGGCTAGGGGGATGGTAGAGAGAGAGGCCATACTCTTACTAACCCTACGCTTGATGATCAGGTGCTTAAGCAAGTAGGGGGCCAAGTTTCTTGGGCTTGAAAGTCAACATGCAAGACTACAAAGGAGGGGGTGAGCCATGCAAGTGGGGGGGGGGGGGGGTGCTGGATGACTTCTCTCTCTCTCCCAAACGGCACCCTTTGATCAAGAGGCAAGAAGGACACATGTCAAGCCCCTAGCTAGGTTGCCCTCAAGGAGTGTCCAAAGCCTATTGGTTGACCCTTAAAGAGGTCCAATGAGGATTTAGCTAATAAATTAATTGATTAGACATTTATCAAGCCCTCTCTCTCAAACGGGAAAGGAGGACACTTGTCCAAAGACTACCTCCACTGTTTGACTTGACCCAGGATTGTGATTGGCTAGGCTTCAGAAATCCAATGAGCTTCATGCATGAGCTACAAGAGGGGGTCCCCCCCCCCCCCCCCCCCCCCCCCCCCCCCCCCCCCCACACACACACACACACACACACATCATCAAGTACATATATATAAAAAAAGTCCCATTCCCTCACTCCCTCCACTAAGGATGTACATAGTAAAAAAAATATGTGCAATCAAAATTCCCTTGTAAAGGTTTTGTTATGGTTTGTCTTTCAGAGTAAGACGATATTCTCTAAACATACAACAGGGACGTATACCACAAAGTAATCCAGTGGTAGGCCATATGGCACTGAAGACACTACAGTACAAAATGGTTTTGGAATGATAGGCTGATCAGAAGGCAATGTTGTTATGAGACTTTTCAGTTGTAATAAAGGTTTTTATGAATAAATGAGTTCATCTTTTTGTCTCCATAAGGGTAAATGGATACCAAAATCCCAGTCATGGCATTGAGTGGAAATAGGGAACCTCCCTGTAAAACAGTATGAGTCTGAGCTGGTCAAATACAATATTCATGAGTGTTTACAAAATGTACACACACACACACACACACAACCAGGAGCGGGTGAGGGTGCCAATAGGCCTGCATAGTGGCCGGGATACCAACAAAACGGATGCCATATCCTGTGTCTCTGCGCATACACATGCACACACATTGGCCGTTCCTTGGTTGTATCCACCTCGCCATTTGTGTGTAGATAAACCGTTCAGTCTGCCATTCGATCAGTTGCAAGGAGTAAAGACCTTCCCTCTACTGGTGGTCGGAATAAGATGAAACTACACAGTGGAACCTGTTCGGAAGCAAACAAAGGCTTACAAGATGATGTCCACCTCAAACACACAGGTAGGCTCAGATGCCTACTGAGATACATGTTATTTTGGGTTTTCAATATTATACATTCTGATATGGGTTTAAACATATACAAGGAAGTAATAAACAACATAACACATAATCATCTTGTTAAACATTGTAACATCATCCGCATAGGTAAAATGATAAGTAATATATGTTTCCAGCTTTTGATAATTTCTTACTATCTCTTAAATGTAATTTAAATGTAGCTTAAATGTAATGTAAATGTGGTTTTTTGGCATATGATTGGAATGTGAAAGCAGGCATGGATTATAGGACTTGGGGTTAAACGATACAGTATGCAGGTCATATGGTTAAGAATGATGGTTTTTTTGTCAATATAGTAGCTGATACGACGTTGAAAACTATGGTTTTTTTGAAAAAAGACACAAAATACAAAGGAAACTCTTGAAAAAAAAAAATTAGACCAAAACATGTCGCCTAACTCCGACATAAGACACTTGATACGGCTGTTGTTTCGTTACTTGTTAAAGACTTGTTGGGGTTTGTTTTGCTACACATGTATAGATGGAATAGATAAAGTGTTATGCAAGGCATTTGCAGATGATGTACTCAAACATAATACATGCATATAAAATTGGGGAGTAAAAGTTGAGTTGAAAGTGTACACAAAATAGAAACACTTAGATAGGGTCAAACAATGATTGTTTTTTCGGAAAAAAAATTGCATGAATCCGTATAAAGTAAGAAAGCATTGGAAACAGTGGTACATGGTCTAGGCATGGAAAACTTGATAATGGCAAGTACGGGTAATCTGTAATAATAGACATCATAGCCGAAGCACCAGAAAAAATTGACAAAATAAAAAAAATGACTATTAAAAAAGCATATTATCATAGAGAACTTGGATGCATTGTCAAGTATAATTTTGGATTGTATATAATTTTGGGATGTAAGCATAAACAAAGAGATGGATAGACATGTATCTCATGAATGGTTGTGTTTACAGGATGACTCGACACCTATAATTGTCAAATACAAGCAAACTACTAGAATGTCAACGGTTACTTGTCCAGAGAAACGCAAGTTTATTGACCAGAAATTAGCAATTCACCGGTCAATTGCAAAACACTCCCCATGTAGAAATAGACCCTTTTTGCCTAGGAAGGTTGAAAACCCTGAATTAAATACACAAATAGAAGAAGTGGGTGAGTGAGTGAAAGATCCTGGATAAGAGACAACGATAACAAGTGGTTGAGGCTGCCTGGTACCTGTCTTCCCATTTAAGGCATTATAAGTTTTAACTTGATGTAGGTTCTGGATGGTGGCAGGTATAGGTTTCAGTCTTCTTCATCTGGGGCCACTGGCACCTCTTCTTCATTCATTGTATCAATATCGCTAGTTTATGTAATCAAAAGTAGAATTTTCTTCGTGAAACAAAAATTTGTATACACGGTGTCATAATAGAAGGGTTCTTTTGATAGTATGTTAACTATATAAATCATATTGATGGGGATAATCAAACATAAACACACACATATTTGTTTCCTCGACTACCCGTGGAACGGTAGTCTTGTATAGTTAACTTAACTAGCTAACCAGTTTCTGTTATATACATGGTTTGGTTTAAACCTAACGTTTGAAATTGTGATAAGGTAGAATGTATCACTTCCTTGGTAAAACTTGGATACTCTCTTAAAAAGAGATCCCAGTACCACCTCTCACAACTCAAGTCGTTTTGTATTGCTTTAAGGGGTTCGAATTTCACAAATGCCTCTTAGATTTCGAACAAGAGGCAATAGCTAATAGATCATTGTCTGCTCTCAAGACTACTTCTCTAAATGACTGGATTGATATTCTTGCAAAGTCTAGAAGGGATCCCACTAATCTTCTCCCAACGTTTGATAACTTCTTACTGTCTCTCTACTTCATAGACGCACAAAATAGTACTGACCTGGAGTTTTACTTCAGTTCTTTGCCTGCTATTGTGAATAATCTTTATGTCTTTAACAACTTGCCATCCCTACCCATAGAAATCAAACAATCTCAGAACATTATCAATCCCTTCCTGGATTTGGAACTCTTAGATCCTCAAGAGAAGGAAGCCTTCTCTTTCCTTGGTAATGCAACACCTGAGTACAAAAATGATAAGTTCCTATCCCCTGCCTTTGCTGGAGTTATACCTTTACTTCCACCAAGGCAAGTTGAGCTAGATGCCATTAGACTAGAAAACAAACTATGGGGCTTTGAACTTATTAATCACTATGCTCCATTCACTATCTCGTCTTTAGCCCTTCTTTGCTCCATCCCGATAGAAGCGGTTGAGCAATGCAAAGCCAATGCCCTTCAAGCCAAACCTCTACTATCATCAGAGTTTTCTTTTAACCTAGCCCAAATCTCTCTAGTAGAAGACTCCTCAAAATGCAGTAATTCTTCCCTCATTGCTCGGACCAAAGGATTGTCACTCACTGATAGAACCAAGGACACCAAAAGATTTCTACGGAATTATTGGAATACTTTTCGCCCCTTTGTTAATGTAACTGCAAGAAGCAAGACATCAATTCTAGTTGCACAACGTCTATTCTGTTGGTTGACCATCTCATTTGGTACATTTTTCAAAACTTACCTAAGTTCTTCAAATACTCGTCTGGACCAGCTCAACTGTACACCTTCATCGGGTGGGTGCCATACATACCCATCGAAATACGGCATGCATTGATAGTATACTATGTCTTTCATGAACACATGCTTGAAGCTACTCGGACTTTAGCAGTATACACACCAGGGACACAGCTACTTCCAAGGCTAACAAACACACCAATTGCCACCACCATTGCTTCTCTTTTGAGACCATCTAAAGGTAAGGATCCGATGAAGCGCCTCATGAACACACCTGGGAGCTCTTCATCTGCGGCAACCAAAAGACCTCAAATATTTTGAGGATCCAATGATATTGGAGATACTCCAAAAACCTTGGATTCAGCGCCAACAGTGAACAAGTAAGATCTCTTTTTCATAAAGTCAATGGATTGAAACATCTTGTTCAAAATAAAAAAACTCATGGTAGATACATTCATTCAACATTCCATAATAAGTTTATGGATTTCATTCATCCGCATCAATTCTTTCAAGATATGTTAGTACATTTTTCTATTCCTTGAACTTTAGCATATTTCAAAATTCAATTTGAATGGAAATTTACAAAGAATTTACAAACTAATTTGTACAAACCTTGGTCCACGTTTGTTATTCCTTTTGAGACATCAGACATTTGTTGCTGTGTTACGCATAAACGGTTCACATAATTTTGCACAGAATTTAAAACATTTGGTAGTCACGTATTGACTACAGACCCCAAGATTGCACATCATCCAAAACTTCGGGAGTTTGTTGGAAAAGGTCTTAGTCATATACCACAAGTACCTCTTGATTGGGTGAAAACTGCTAAAGAATTTCAGATGGCATGGGAAAAGGTATGCAAAATTATTGTATTATAGTAATACCTGAACATCATGGTTTCATCAGATCAAAACTTCAGGAAAAATTTTCTTGCCTTTTTCCTAACCATATAGTCAACCAAGAATCTTGGTTTCTAGACGAGGTTATTTTAGATGAGATAAAATTCTTATTAGAGAATCTCTTTATTTGTGGGCTAGATAAATCAAGTCAAATACCTATGTTAATATGTAAAAAACTCGCCAGAATGGCAGCTCAAGCTCGAATCAATTCGATCGAATTCAACCCCTCGTCAGACACTGAAGAGGATATAATAGCAGAGGTCATGAAATTCTCAAGAAACTTTTGCATAGTAGGACCTGATAGACCTACTTTACCTTACCTCATGGGTAACTTTAAAATACATAAAAATGAATTCCGATGGATTACCAATGCCCACAATTGTGTGTTCTCACCCATAACCAATCTTTTGGCCTTGTTGTTAAAAGGATTAAACTTACGATTGAGCGAGTATGCAGAAGGCTATCATAAGAAGATAAAAACAATATCAAAAATCACAACAAACTGTTGCTGGATTATCAGTAATCAGTACGATTTCTTGATTAATCTATCAAACGAGATATTACTTGCGTACACGTTTGACATAAAAGCATGTTACGAAGCCATACCACATTTTGGGGAGTATGGTCTTATGGACACACTAGATCAACTTGTCAAACTGGTAAGAAAAATGGGATATAAAGGGTTTTAAAAATCTAGAAACAAAATGCTCCTCACAAAGACGCTAAGAGATGTAAAATTCTCTTTTGATTTTTTTTTTACGGTAAACAAATTTCTACTGGACAATTGTGTATCAAGACTTGGACAAAATATCTTTAACCAAGTTAAAGGCATTCCAATGGGATACTCATCTTCACCACTATGGTGTAACCTGTATTTAGCATGGTTTGAAATTGCTTTTATACGCAAATTGTCTCGACTAGGGAAAATGGATATGCTGGCGGCATTTTTATACTCATGGAGGTTCATGGATGATCTGTTGTTTAATAACAATCGCTTTGTTTGCATTAGTCACAATAAACCTCTATCTGAAGAGGACCCATTTACCATTTACCCACTTGATATTATTAATATCAAGCCCACATCTGAACCATATTCTACATCATATCTTTCAACACAAATTCAAATGGTGCAACCTTTTGTGGGCCAGTATACCACTTGTACATATTGGAAAAAGGATCATCTCCCCGGTCAAAATATCTCGTTCATACATGCAAAAAGCAATAGACCCATAAAAAATGGTACAAAAGTATGCGTGTCACAAATACTTCCTATCATATATAATGCATCACACACATCGGAGGCATACATCACTATACAAAAGCTCATTGAGTCATTTTTTCGGGCATCTTTTGTCATCACCCCATCGCTGGCATAGCATCTCTATCATCGGCCCATCACCATACACACACAAGCGCGCATGCACGCACACACACACACACACACACACACACACACACACACACACACACACACACACACACACACACACACACACACACACACACACACACACACACACACACACACACACACACACACACATACACACACACACACACACACACAACCAGGAGCGGGTGAGGGTGCCGATATGCCTGCATAGTGGCCGGGATACCAACAAAATGAATGCCATATCCTGTGTCTCTGCGCATACACACGCACACACATTGGCTGCCTCTTGGTTGTATCAGCCTCGCCATTTGTGCGTAGATAAACCGTACAGTCTACCATTTGATCAGTTGCAAGGAGTATCGACGAAACTACACAGTGGAACCTATTTGGAAGCAAACAAAGGCTTACAAGATGACGTCCGCCTCAAACACACAGGTATAGGTCTCAGTCTTCTTCATATGGGGGCACTGGCACCTCTTCTTCATTCATTGTATCAATATCACTCGTTTATGTAATCAAAAGCAGGATTGTTTTTGTGAAACAAAAACTTGTATACATGGTGTCATAATAGAAGGGTTCTTTTGATAAGGTCTTGTTTAGTTATGTTAACTATACAAATCATATTGATGGGGATAATCAAACATAAACACACATACACACACACACACACACACTCACTAATGGTGTGAGGTGCAAAGTGCAAGAGCTCCATCTCCTTCTCCAAGCTTGTTGAGAAGTGGAGAGCCTACACCAACACTCTTGGCTATGGAATACAAATCCAACCAAGAGCCATGCTTCAATGCTTAAGCTTGCCATCTTCTTCATCATTACTATGCTATTATGCTATGTTATGCAAGAAGAGTGATGATAAGTGAGGAACTATCTCTTTCTCATATGATACTTCTTCTTCCTCTTCCCTACCCTCATTCCCCACTAGCTCTCTCCACCTTTGAAGGTGTTTGAGGCCTTGGGACTAAGGCTGGGGACGGTTAATGCTTTTACAAGATTATGTTATCCTCGTAATGCATGAAGCTTTCCATGTTCATTGCATCACTTAGATTAGAAGGAACACAAAGATTGTTTTGTACCAAGTCTCTCTTAATGGGAGAATCTATAATACAAAAGCCTATTGGAGGGGGGACCGGCTCCACATAAATCCAATTGTCAAATGTTCTCAAGTTCTCTAACTCTCTCTCTTGCAAAAATATTGTTCATGCCAAGTTAATTAAGTGCTATGGTTATGTTGCTACCACTAATTAAGTTCACCTTCTATGTTCTCAAAGTAGTCTCACAAAAATGCTCACTCTAATTCTCTTAATTCTGATATTCTCAAGGTTCATAGGCAATGTCCATTACATTACCCATATTGACTTGGTTAATATGGCGATTCCAGCCTTGCTATCCAATATAGCCATGGTCTTGACCCCTTTGTATTCCAAAGGCAAGATTTTATTTCCCTCTTCCCCCTCACAGAAGTCTCCAACTTTGTTTATAGGTACACATTCTACCTTAGGCTGTTCTGGCAGATAGCCATGGTCTTGACCCCTTTGTATTCCAAAGGCAAGGTTTTATTTCCCTCTTCCCCCTCATAGTAGTCTCCAACTTTGTTTATAGGTACACATTCTACCTTAGGCTGTTCTGGTGTTTGGGAGTTTGATTCTTTTGACGAGTTCAATTGTTGAGGGACTTTCAGCCCTAGTTTCTCTAAATTTTCTCCCACCTCTTCCCAAAGATAGGTCTAATTTGCAGTAACTCGGATAGAGTTAACGTACATTGTATGGGAGATGACATCAACTCATGAAAAGTCTTAGTATCCATAATTTTAGGATCGGATTTCCATTGGGATGATACTTTTCTGATTTTTGATCTTGTTTCGTGACCGTGAATGAAGGCCAGGTTTTTAGAGTCCCAAGTTTGTTGTCCTTTGATACCTCTATCCCTACATCACTATATAGTGATCGAATATTGCCATGGTAGAACTCATGGCCTAAGTTTATCTCAAGGATAGATGCTGATTAAGAGTTGCACTTCCGTCCTTTTGTTTTCTGATGTCTTTTCATAGATCTTATGGCCACTGCTCTTCCACTTCCAAAATTATCATAACTGCTTGTGAACCCATTCCATATGTGGTGTTGGCTACTTCCCTCATGTCTAATGGTGTCTCGATTTTTGGACCTTCCTTGTCTTTGTTTTCAATATCTTTATTTGTTATTTTTTGGATATTCTTGTGGATTAGGACTTTCGTCTTTGGAGCGTCTGGAACTTGTGGTTCCATAAGGGCTTGGGCTGTCTAAATAAGCTCTTTGTACATCAGTAACCTCCCTTTTTCATACCTTGGATGGGAATACGTCAACCATCTTTGCTCTTGGATTTGATTGGATTGTAATCTGGCTTTGAAAGCCTTCAAAATAGCATCTAGAGGCCCTAAATGCTTGTCCACCAACACCGACCCTCGCGAAGGTATTTCAGATGGTTTTTTCGCATTTGCTTTCACGTTATGGTTTCGCTCCAAATTCAATTGCTCTTTTGTTTGCTATAGTTTGGTTTCTAAGGCTGATTTCTCTTTCATTATTTTGGCCTTTATCTTGTCCTTTTTTGCCTTCCAAGATTTTCAGGGGTCTCTAACAGATAAGCTTTCTATTTCAATTTGACAGGAGGAAGCATCTTTGTCTCCCATGGGCTTATTTCTTTCTGCCTCATGAGCTCGTGCTCTGGTCACTGCTTTCACCGGCATGGTTGGTTCCGTTTTTGATCCACTTGAGCTAGGCGATTTTGTTTAAGGGGGCTTTCCCTTTGTTATCTGGGTTTTTTGGACATTGGGGAACCAAATGGTTAATTGTACATGCTTCACAATATCCAAAGATCTTTGATGCGCTCTCCCTTGTGCGGACAATTTCTTGCCCAATAATCACCTCCACACTCATAGAAAGGTCCTATTGGTGGTGGAGAAGTTTGAGGAGCTCCCATAGGTGGTCCTGTTCTAGGAGGATATCCTCTCAATTTATAGTTTTGTTTGCTATGAACATGAGCATATTTTCATCGACGAGGTAATGCCTTTTTGTGGGTTGTGTTATGTAAGATGGTTCGACCATTTCTTCAGAATCTATCCAGGGGGTTTTCTCTCTTATTTTATAAATAGTGCTATATATCCCTCTCTCATAGGTTTTGTCAGGCTCTTCAAAGTAAGTGGCCATCGGCATCATTCTTTGATCCACTGGTGCCGCTATTGGTTGCAAAATTCTCACCATAGTCCCGTTTTCTTGCGGTAAGGGAGGTTGTTGTCCCAACACTGGTTGAGGTTTTTCTCCCCCTTGGGCTGCATTATTTTGCCCTTTTGGGTATTTTGGAGGTGGTGGAAACTGTTGTGCTCCCTGAGGCCCATAATGTCATTCCCTAACATAGTTTCTGTTATAGAAACACTTGTGGGTCTCATGATTTGTCCATTTTTGCTTGATAGCACACCATTTCAATATACGTGGTTTATTTGCTCCTGGTCTTGGTTGCATGTTTCACTAGTGAGTAGGATGATCTCCTCCACAAGTGTCACATTTTTGTGGGGCCAATTGTCGTAATTTCGGGTTGGGTATGTTACCTTGGTTCATCCTTTTGATCACTTCCTCGATCATTTGATCAACGTTTGGCACAGTTGGGCTTTGGTCCTCGAGTTTCAATGTGGATCCACTAGCCGTCAAAGAGGTGCTACTTGTCCCTTGGTTAGTGTCCTTAGATACCTCCCCGTACGCCTTGCAATTGTCTACTAGATACAATGCTTCCTTAGTGACTTGCTCAAAGGTAACACATGTCTTCAAGTGCCGATCCTTTTTTAGAGTGTGATTCCGCAATCCTTCTATGAAAACAACATATAGTCTCTCATCTTGAGAGGTAGTTCTTGGGCACGACATCTTTCGATATACTGCTTGAATTGAAGTGAGACCTGCTTCACCTTTTCCTTCTTCTTTTGCCTAAATGCACAAATTTGGGAGACAATATTATGCTTGATTCCTCTCTTTGAGAACTCCTTCACAAATTCTTGTAGGAGTTGTTCTATATTTGGGAAATCTCAGCTATATAATGGTTGGAACCAGGTCAAAGCCGTTCCTTCCAAAGTTAATCCGAATCCTTCATATTGAGTATGGAAATCCATCACTTGCTCCGCCCTCAACACTTGTTTGAAGATCAAAACATGTGCATATGGATCCCCCGACCCACTATACTTCTTTGGTACACACTTGGCTACTTGAGATGGTTGCATGCGTCTTGTCTCGGCCACCATCCTAACCATTCTCCGTCCTCCTGATACTTACTTCTATTCTCTCCTTGGTGCTATAGATGGTGTCCTCTTTGTTGCTCGTTCATCTAATCGTATCGTTCGGTCTCGTGTAAACATATCAGGCACTTCACTGCCCCTGTGTGCATTTAGTGAAACTCCAAAGCCCAAGGATCTCATGGGATCTGCATTGAAAATTGTTGGTGATCGACTAAATTTTCCATTCTTGTTTTTATTGGACTCATATATCTGGTTTCTTGTCTAGTTTGAGACATCGAGGGTCTAACTTGCTCAGGGTTTACATAATATTGATGGAGTGGTCCACCAAAATATGTGTAACGTTCGAACTCCTTGCAATCTATAGGAGAGTATTTGCGGCCATACTTATCCATCATGACCACCTGAATGTTCCTCCACTCGGTGTATGTAAATACATACGGCCTCTTGTGGTCCATCAGCTCCTCATGCGAGATTCATCACATCTATAATAGAGTATTTGTTCTCCATAATTGTATTTATACAACCCCACAAAATAGTTGTCTGTATTGACCCGTTGTGTCCTGTTTATGCGCTTGAGCATAACATTTTTCTTGTCCAACTTGGGTGGTTCATTTACTAATTCCTCATCCACGTCGTCCTTGGTGCCAATCAATCCCCGTTTGTCCACAATGAAGGGGTTGTGCACAACTATATACATCTTTCCTTCCTAGTCAAAGTATCTGTCCCAATCATAGTCTATATCTACATGGTCTCTGAACTTGATTGGTTTACTCTCCAACTTAACACAGTAGCGGTCCATACCATCCTTATAGATTTTTGCTTTTAACTCGTTCTCAAATTGGAATTTTAAATGCAATAGCTTGACATTAGTTTTCGGCTATGAAGGACCTACCCCGCTTGAGGTTCCCTCTTTGAAACTCACCCTGTTAATTCCTTCAGCCATTATAGTATAGGATCTTTCTGATGAAATACCAGATAGAAACTCCTCTACAATGGTCTTTACTGGATACTATGGCCCTTGATTCACACTCTCTTCTGTTGAATTGTTGCTGCTTACTTGGTCTTTTACGATGGGGTTTCTATTTTGGTACAATCTTCTAGTCGTAAATGAAGAAATGATTTGCAAAACCCTAACCTTGTTACCTCATTGATTGTTTCAAGTTATTCTGTTTTGAATTGCTCGACACGCCACACATTCTCACACCTGTACCCTGTACAAAATACTTGATGGCTATGAGTTTACAGTCGCTCGGTTAGCCAATGTCCAAAGCTGACTAAATTTATTTCTTACTCTCTCCAATCACAAATCTCTTAATAAATCCTTCATTTTAATTCCAAATTCAGTTTTGGAAAGTCCACAAGGGTTTTGGTGATTATCCGTAGCCTTGGTCCAGTCCTGGAATAAATTTGTCCCAAAGGAACATGGATCGCGATCCATGTACCTTGGTGCAATTTTGGAAAAATTTTGCTTTCCCACCTTGGCCTTGGTCTATTGGTCCCAAGTAGATGCTTTTTGTGAGGTTTGAGTCTCACTTGGGTGATCAAAAGCTATTCACTTGGTCTGTGCTGGCACTTTGTTTGTCCAGGCTGTTTCCACCTTTTTTGACCCCTTTATGAGTTTCTTTCAACTTCCTTACTTTGAAAGGCTTTTGTTCAGTATGATATGAAGTCTTTATTGGCCCAAGTTTTGTGCTAAATTCAAAACTTGGTAGGTTTATGCCTTTAGGTGTTGTAACACCCCTCTTTAAGTTTCGTCGCATTCGGAATCCGTTTGGATGTCGTAAAGACGTGATGACCTAGAGCTGTGAGACTGGACATAGGTTGACTTTCTGACTAGGAAGTGATTGATTTGCTATTGTAGCTGCATGAACAATTCTTTAGGTTCAATTCTTTGATATTGCAACCTCATTGAGTCTCCGTTCCCCATCCCGAGTTGCTTCCCTGTGTATTGACATTATGTTAGTGCCAAATAGCTATGCTATAGACGTCCATCGCGACGACCCGCTAACATCGGCGCCGCTGCTGAGGAAGTCGATCCTTAGGTGGTGAGTGACCTAGTTGTACAAAAAAAATCCTTTCCAGAGATTTTGACACCCATTCCATTTACAACTAGACAGTAAAGTAGCTAGACGTAGGTTTAGTGCTTAGTAGAGACTGGAGTCGAGGACTAGCCAGTTCTACTCTTTATAAGTAAAGCAAGTTGTGAGTGAAGTACAAAAGGTATTTCGTTCTTTGATTTTCCCTATGCTTGAAGGATTGTTTCACCATACATTTCGTTGTCATTTCTGCACTATTAAACTCATTTATGTTTGTAGATACATTTCAGTTTATAGGAGTAGGTTAAGTAATAACCTTCACCATCAATTGGGGCTAAAAGGATCAGGGTAAAAACTATCCGAAACCTTATTTTGGTACCAAAGACCATAACCTTGAAATTTTACAAATTTGATGGTCAAAGCTTCAAAGTTGAAGCAAACTCAACAAAACCTGGCAAAAAGGGATTACAAGCTTGCAAGAGGCAAACTGAATAGTTTTTTCCTGGATTGGTTGCCAAACATGGATCGCAATCCACGTAACTTTATGGCCAATTGACTAGAAATTACCCTCATTTGTTCAAACTAACTCTCAGATACCAAAATCTTGAGTTTGGCCAAAAATAGAATGTTAAAAGAACATCCAAATCAAGAAATTGGGTCAATCTATACAAAACCTTGAAAATTAAGTAAAATTTGGAGGAACTGAACTTGTAGTTGTCCAAATACAAAAAGGGGTGAGATTTGGGTTCAACAAGAGGCAAGGAATCAGCAAGACAAATTTCATGACCAGATGCTTCCAAACATGAATTGCTATCCATTTACCAAGTTGACATTTGGACATGATAATTGACCAGTACACTCTTGAGAACTGAGGGAACAACTTTTCCAAGAGGGACCTTAGCAAAAAAAGTGTAAAGAATTGCTTAAAAAACAATATTTCTTCCTGATTGCCAAAAATCGCAAAGCAAACACAAAATCTCGACTTTGGGTGGGTATAAGAGATCCAAATTCAAAAAGACTAAGGGAGTAGGGTCATCTTAACATAAGTAAGGATATTGACCAACTTCCATGCCAATTGATGTCAAACATGGATCGTGATCCATCCCAAAAAATGTATAGAAAATTGAAACAAAACTACACGAAAAGGTTCCCTTTAGGCTTAGAAAAGGTACAAAAAACACGATCCATCCCAAAAAATGTAAAGAAAACTGAAACAAAACTACATGGAAAGGTTTCCTTTAGACTTAGAAAAAATAACCATTTGAGCCCTCAAATCAACACGTTTAGCTCACAGATAAGACATTGTGAACCACAATAGAATTGAGTATTATTACACTTAGATTAAAGAGACGATGAACACAATGTGCTATTCAGAATCAAATTCTGATTACCAGACAAGGAGAAAGATTGATTACAAATTGTAGCAGAAGTGTAGCTCTCAGTTGACATCCAAAAACTCTCTAAAGATAATGATAATGTCACTTTGAAAACTAAGGGTTTTGACAAAAAGGCTTGGGATCCTTTCCCACAGTCATTGGACATTTACAAGGCTTTATGGCTTTTGTAGCAGAATACAAGGACTAAAGGACTTTATGATTACATTTCTTGACTCGTCACTCTATGATTACAAGGTTTCCTCCGAAACCCAAAAACAAAGATAGAATATAGGGGTTGTGACATGTCGCCATCTTCCTTGGTTGCTGCTTCTGCTGTTTTCGTCCAAACACATCCTCCTAAAGCATCACAGCCCACCTAGCCTTTTGACCCTTCAAATCAGAATATTGTGTAAAGTATTTTATGCTTTCATGGTCAAACACTTCTTCAAATTGAGCACCATACAAACAATGTTGTCGCATTTCAACAAATACACTACTGCATATTGAAAGGAATGAAGTAATGAAGTGTGCTAGTCTCCACCCAACCATGTTATCTTATAGCCTCCCCCCTAGCATGCACACTGTCCGACTGTCGATGGCCTTGCCCGTAGGACCCGTGTCCTTACATTACCACCCCCCGCCCCCCCCCCCCCCCCCTTTTGGAGAATCGTTTTTTCCCTAAAAAACAAACGTAGAAAAACGTTTCTTAAGTGTGGAGACATTCTCCCATGTAGAACCTTCTTCAGGTCTATCTGGCCATTTTACCAACACATGTCGTCTGACATGATGTCTGGTACGAAGCTCATGAGGATCCAAAATCTTTTCGGGTTTATGAGGGATTCTTGGCGGTTCTATAATGTCAGCTAACACACCTGTGTCAATGACATTATCATTCTGTCCTAGCTATTTTTGTAAATGGCTAACATGAAAAACCAGATGAACTCATGAGTGCTCAGAAAGAGCTAACTTATATGCCACTTGACCTATACGTTTGAGAACGGTAAACGGTTCACAATATTGTGGGGAAAGTTTAGCAACTTATTTTGTCTTCAGACTTTCTGAATGCTCTGGAACCTTTAGGAAAACCTTGTCTCCTTCTTGGAAATTAGCAAGACGGCGATGCTCATCTGCGTACTTCTTATATCTCTCTTGAGCTTGCTTAACATTCAGTCGAGAAACTTGAAGCATATCAAAATGGTCTTGGAGAAAATCCTTCACTTTTTGTATCTTCTCCGTAGCCAACCCTGTTGTAACAAGTGATTTTAGGTTGAAAACCAAATAAAAGCATAAAAGAACTAAACTATGTAGTCACATGCTTTGAACTATTATAAGCAACTTCCAATATAGTCAAGTAGTCTTCCCAATCCGTTTGCTTCTTGCTAACATACGCTCATAGTATATCCTCTAGCACCTGATTAACCCTTTTGGTTTGACCATCTGTTTGTGGATGATCAACCGAACTAAGGTTAAGTGTAGTTTCCAACTTTTGGAACACAGCTCTCCAGAAGTGATTATTGAACTTTCGATCTCTGTCACTAATGATACTAGCTGGAAGACCATAGAGTCTATATATATGCTCTATAAATAGCCAAACTAATTTCAATGTCTTAATCGTAGTCTTAGTGGGAATGAATTGACACATGTTTGTTAGACAGTCTACAATTACCCATATGGCATCATGGCCACAATTTGTATTAGGATTGTCCTACTACAAAATCCATAGAGATACTCTCCCACTTACCTTGTGGAATCTCTAAAGGATGGAAAGGCCACCTACCTTGAGGCGCTCTGCCTTATTAACTTGGCACTGTTGGCAGTTTAGTACGTACTCTTGAACATCATGATGTAAGCCTAGCCAATAAAATTGTCGTCTAACTAAGGCATACGTCTTACGAACACCTGGATGATCAACACTTGGACTATCATGACACTCAAATAATATTTGGCACCTAGTGTCTCTGTCCTTTGGCACACATACTCTACACTTGTGGAGTAAGTAGCCATCATCAATGGAAAAAATTTTCCATTGCTTAAGCTCGCCTTGAGTAGAAGTGGAGCTGTGTGTGTTGGAGTTTTTATTTGTGCATGGTAGAAACATGTTGATTTGGCAGTGCAAAGACATGTGAGTACGTGTGAGGGATCCCTTCTTAAGATTGCACTCCACGCTTTAGCATATGATTGATCTTGTGCATACTTGCCACGTAATGACTCCAAAAATTCACTTTTTATTTTTGTGAAAGCGAGTGAATTAATCTGAGGCATCCGACTTAGTGCATCCGCTACTACATTATATCGCCTGTTGTGATACGGTAGCTTACAATCATAATATTGAAGGATCTCCACCCACCTAGCTTTACGATCCTTCAAGTCCCGTTGAGTAGTAAACCATTTTATGCTCTCATGGTCAAAAACCACTTCAAACTCGACACCATATAAATAGTGTTGCCACTTTTGTAAAGCGTGAACTATGGCATAGAGCTCCCTCTCATATATAGAATAATTTTGTTGAGATCTATCCAAATTTTTACTCTCAAAGGCTATAGGTCTCCCCCCTAGAGAAGAACCGCACCAATTGCTTTATCACTAGCATCAGTCTCTACCACAAACAGCTTAAGTGGGTCAACTATTGCTAGGATGGGAGCAGTGGCTACAACTACCTTGAGCTGTTAAAAATTGCACTGTTGGCCTTCTTTTCAAGAAAAGGTCTCACCTTTTTCTTTAAGTCGATCCTTCATAGGAACAACTATTTTGGCATAATCACGAATATATTGTTGATAAAATCCAGCCATGCTAAGAAGGATTGAAGCTCCTCAACCGTGTTGGGATGTGGCCGCTGCCATTAAAAAATGGCAGCGACCTTGTCAATGTCCATCTTGATACCAGAATAAGAGATCACATGGCCGAGGTAATGTATCTTTGTTTCAAAGAAATTGCACTTGCTTGGCTTAGCATACAAGGTGTGAGTGTGTAGCTGTTTGACCTAGTCTTACTATAAACGAGAATGTCATCAAGGAAAACCGTAGTAAATTTTTCAAGATAGGGATGTAAGACACTATCCATGAGTGTCATAAATGTAGCTGGAGCATTGGTTAAACCAAAAATGCATAATGCTCGAACCACGGTCTAAAGGTAGTCTTAGAGATATCTTTGAAAAGGATACGCACCTTGTGGTATCTTGAACAAAGATCTATCTTTGTATAGTATCTTGACCCATGGAGTTGATCAAACAACTCATCCACTTGAGGTAGAGGATACTTGCTCTTGATGGTTATAGCGTTTAATCCGTGATAATCTACGCACATGCGCATAGTACCATCTTTCTTTTTTACCAATAGAATTGGCAATGCCCAAGGCAAAGTGCTAGGTCTAATGAAACCACGAGCAAGGTAGTCAACCAAGTGACGCTCAACCTCCTTGGTGTCACTAGCACTCATACAATTAGGTGGTTTACTCACCGGTTTAGTGCCCGTCAGGACATCTATGCCATGCTGCACATCACGTGTAGGGGGTAAATCCAACCCTAAATCACTTGAGAATACATCACTATACTTCATGAGTAAGTGAGTCAGCTTTTTCCATGCAAAAAGAGAAAGTAAACTGGAGCTATGCTGGGATGGAGAATCTTGTAATTCCTTTAATGTTTGTTTTGCAACAGTTGCACATTGCTCAACATAATTAGAATTGAGAGCACTCTGCTCTTTAGAATTGAGAGTACTTTGCTTTTTAGAATTGTTAGCACTTTGCTTTTCAATTAAATTCATTGTGCATACCATATCTAGAATCCACAACACTTTGCTCTTGAGAATTCACAAGATTTGGAGACAAGCAGTAACACAAAAATACTTCATCTATTAAATCTGCTTTCTATAAAATAAAGAACTCAGGTACATATAAGAGGTGAAAATGGTATATTTTTCTCACCAAGAAAGAGCACATGTTTACCATTGGCCATAAAGGATAAGGAATTGTGTTCGTAACTAGTGTGCAATGTGTTTCCTGAACCATGCAGCTGCTCCCGTCCTAAAACTACATCAGCACGGTCCATGTTGATAACTTGAAAGTCAAGGGTCATCGTATGATCTTGAACAATAAGTTCCAACCCCTTGAACTATTGTGTCCCATACTTCTTTATCATTCTCAAACATCTATTCTACCACATACTTGTGGGAGTAGGGAGTCTGTGTAAGCTTCAATTTCTTGACTAGCTTATAGTTCAGGAAGTTATGAGTTGCACCATCATCCACTAAAATACGAACACGTTGTTCATTAATAGCGCCATGCATGCGAATCAACTCATGGGGGCCAAAGGTGGGTTGCCACATTGAAGCAGGCACACAACACTTGTGCTTTTTTCCATATGAAGAACCTCTACATCACAATATTTAGGAGATGAATCTAATGCGAGGTGGTGCACCGTATGCATGGCCTTTTCTTGTTATGCTTGTCCGAAAGACACTTGAAACACAAATTGTGTTTCTTTGCACGCTCAAAATTGGCAATTATGAGAGACCCACGTGGAGTATCTCCTGATTGCTTAGGATTCTTAGCCTCTTGAGGGTGGGGAGAGGTAGATTGTCTCTTGTTCCTTTTGGAACGTGTGGGAGATCTACTTTGCTATTGGGTCTTAGCCAAAATGCTCTTAGCAAAATTATTCTTAGAGTAGGGAACATTTCCCTTCCTCCCTCGGTCATCATCATACGTTTGGGCATGAGCGATATATTCTTCCAAAGTTTTTGGATGTTGGGTCTTGACATGAAGATGATAGTCTTTGTCAAGACCCCTATTGAAACCCCGTATCTTTTGGAATTCATCTAGACCTTCTAGTTTTAATATGATTTCTCTATACTTAGAAAAATACTGAGTGAGAGAGAGGCCATACATGCGGCATGCATCCCATGCTATCCAATTCTTATCTTCTTCATTGGAGTCCAAAAACTCTAAGTTGGAGAAAGAAGCTTGAAATGCAGCCCAAGACTGAGGATGAACATCTATTGAAAATGTCATCCACCACTTATAGACCTTGTCTTTAAGAGATAGACTTGTTTCCACAGGTGTCTTAATATCTGGGGTGTGTCTCAGTCTATGAATATCACTCCATTTGTGTAAGAACGTATTGACTGCATCCTTGTTGCAATCATGCTCCACCCTGAAACTCAGGACTGATTTTCCTAAGTAATGCATTGCTCCCTTCTGCATCGTTTGAAGCACTTGCCTCATGGACTCCTTGAGTCGTGCGAATGTGGGTTCCTTGAATCATGCGAGATTAAGTTCCTTGAATCGTGCCAACCCGGGCTCCTTGAGTCATCTGTAAATTCATAAATGTCATATGTAGCTCAATAAGGTTTGTAACATTTGTATTTAATGCAGAGAGGTTGCGTTCAAGTACGCTTTGGCCATTTTCCAAATTCTTGAAAGCAGCCATACCTACAAGGCCATGATCTCCTAGAACATCATCGTCGTGCATATTTTACACAAAAAAAACTCACAATTTTATAGCATTGGAAAGACTATTAATTTATTATTCATTACTTTATTACTGATGTGACACCTTAACAGCCTCATATCCTATCGCACAGTCAACAAAATAATTACAAAAGAGTGCACCGTAATGTGTTCATTATAAGATCATATCCAAAATTGATACTAAGGCCCACTTCATAATCCTACTTACAAAAATTAGAAACATCAAATGCTACACATCAATGCTTGGATAGGTTCTACCCCAGCTAAGGGCCTTACCTATATCAACATCAACTAGAACATGCTGATGGATAAATTTTTTATCATTTTGGATTAGCCCTAACACACAAAATAAAATAAAATGTAGAGGTTTGCATGCAAGATAAGGTTTTTGCTTTGCCACCCGATCCATGAACTCTGGGCATGTGCACGATGGCTCCTTACAAATGTGGACAATGTATAACCGGACATGACCATCTTTGCTGTGGGTCTCTACTTTGAAGACCTCTTCAACACCACCTACTCCACATATCTCCTCTACCACCTTTGCCTTTAACTCTAGTGCTAGGTTGATCTTGTGTGTAGCATCGCCAAAAATGGAAGACCAATATCGTACGTGCACACCATCCAGCATTGTGACTTGTGCTCTACCTTGAGGAGTGGTTGTATCATCAAATTTGATAATAGTGTTGTTTTGTTTTGAGCTAGAGCAACTGGCATAGCAGGAAAGTTTCCTTCATTGATAAACTCCACTTAATACCCCCCTTCAAAAAATATTTGCACCTCATCACTAGTTAGGTTGGCACCCACATGCATAACCCAAATGTCTGTGGCTCTATGTTTTGGTCTACTATATGGAAATGCAGGACATGATCTGGAAAAAACCAAAACCACTACCGCACCACACCTTTGGGATGCTTTTGGTGTCCTTCAAAAGATGGGACTAGTACACCAATGCTTGAACTTGCAATATTCTACCCACACCTTTGCCCTCCTATTGGCGTGCCACTGCATGTGAGTCTGCTACCTTGCGACATTCGTCGTACTCCACATTACTTCATTTACCTTGCATTCCATTACACACTTCCCACCTAAATTTATCCTATGTTCTAGGCTTTGTGATGTGCTAACTGAGTTGTACTCCGACCTTTGTGATGCATCATCTTTCACATTAATAACTTCAGTTGGTCTTCACCTCCTCCGTGATGTCTCTTTATCTCATGTCAATGGGGTGTTTTCTTTGTACATTGGAGTGCCCTCAATAGCCTCATTCACCATCCTTATTACTTAACTAAGACAACTTCCATGGTGGTCAGCAAGTTTTTGTATCGATGGGCCCTTCCCAATGTGTTTCCCACGGTTGTAAAAAATGTCCTTTGTGCTCTGTAGAATAGAATTTTCTAGGTCAATTGTACATGCATCATACAATGAGATGTGTCTATGAAAACCTTCCTCTGCCAGCTAGCTACCATGCTTGCTCTTGGCAAGGTTTGTGCATGGAGTGTCTAGTCCATAGGAGCTTCTTTCAGTACATGTCATAATGCCACCCCAATGTCAAATACGAATTTCCCACCAACTCAGCCATGAAATCATGTATGGACTGTTGTGGTCCATGCAGTGTCCGTTGTGCCACCATTAGTGTATCAAGCAAGCCCTTGCTACTGCAGCCTCCTTTGTTGGTGCATGCCTCCACTTCTCACACATTTCTTTGTGTATATGTTGAGAAGTTTGTGCCACATACTTTGTTGTATGTTGATTCAAGCTTTGCTTCCAATGAAAAAGGAAAGATTGCTCTCGTCCGCTCATCACGTTATTCTTGTCTCCGCCATTGAGAACAATTTAGATTCCATTCCAATTTGCTTGAGCTTTGTCCACCATGAATCCAAAGAAGTTATCTCTTTCAAACCCATGTGATATCATTACTTCATTGAGGCACTCCCAAAACAAACATTGAGATTCCATATCTTCCTCCTTCATTTCAGAAGTTGCAATAGTAAGAAGGTCCTACTGCATGCTGCAAAAAAACTGTCAAAGGATGTGTCATGTGCGACCTACAGTGTTGCCAAGGTTACCCACATACCTTGAATCATACATGATAGGCCATGGCGATCCAATCGTTCACGCGTCTAGTGTGATCGAATTGAATCCATGCATGTTAAAGCTTGTCGTCCCCATCTTGTCATTCATGCACTTGAATGACCCCAGACAATGACTGAGACGACGTACTACTCTAGGAAAAACTATACTAGATTTTTGAGGCTTTGATCACAAATGAGGATCATACTTATTCTTCATTGCATCCATATGTTGCACCTTCCCCATGGTAGGTGGAAATTCCAAAACAAGGTCTCCATTGTAGGCTTTTGGAATCTCTTAAACCTGCTCCACCCGTTGTATTTGCATTAAAAGTTTTGCCAATGTGCTCGTCTTCTTGGCTTGCAGTGTTGGAATTAGGGTTGTAGGAAAACACACCTAGCTTGGAGAAGACAAAGGAAGCTCAAGGCACACAACAGAGAGTGTATTACTTAGTGTGCAATGGAAAGATAAGATAGCCCTAGAGTAATGGGTGTATATACAATGCACGGGGGAAAAAACCTCCTAGTGAGGGGAAAAATGCCCCGATGGTCCTAAGTGTGTTCACACACATCACTACCGCATGTGTATGGTAACAAATCTCCCCTAGGAGGGATGCAATGAACGAGAGCTGGCACCTAGAGTATAGGGAAGTGCCATGTCCTATAAGGACATGATCAGTCCATATCGGGGAGTACGCCCAAAGCTTTTTGGAAAGCTTCAAACTTCTCACGAGACAATGCCTTTGTAAAAATATCTACAAGGTTGTCCTATGTTGGCAGATAAGCCAAGCTGATCTCTCTTGTTGAGAGCCTCTCCTCGAGATAGTGGTAATGCACATCAATGTGCTTTGTGCGAGGATGAAAAACTTGGTTTCTTGCAACTACCAATGCACTCTAACTGTCAATGTAGATAGTATTGGTAGTGTCTTGTCCAACACCCAAATCAGCCATAAGGCGTTTAAGCCATACACACTCAACAGTAGCTGTGAAGACTGCCATGTACTCAGCCCCACAACTGGAAGTGGCCACAATAGGTTGCTTCTTGCTCAACCATGATATGCAAGAGCTGCCAAGCATGAAACAAAAACCACTTGTGGACACTCATGTGTCAAAAAATCCAGCCCAATCTGAGTCCAAAACAGCATGTTAATATGGTGGAAATGATCCCTCCTTGGGATAAAACAAGCCAAGATGTAAAGTGCCACTCAAGTACCAGAAAATCCTCTTGACAACCTGCCAATGCTTAGACCCTGGGATATGCATAGATTTGCTGACCTGTGAGACTGCAAATTGAATATCCGGCCTCGTGTTGCATACCTAAATGAGGCATCCAACAACAGTTTGGTAAAGAGTGACATCTGCTCTACAGGATCACCAACATCATGAAGACTCAATTTCAAACATGTTTCCATGGGAGTGGCAATAGGTTTGCAATCCTCAAGTCCAAATTACATAGCAATGTCTCTGTGTAACTTTTCTAACACAAGGAAATACCACCATCACACTGCTATTGTATACCCAAGTAATGATGCAACATCCCCAAATCTTTCATCTTGAAAGTAGCATTCAAATCAGCCTTAAATTTAGCAATATGTCTCTCATTTGGTCCAATGATCAACAAATCATCCACATAAAGAACCACAATGAGAAGTACATCACCCTCACACTTTACATACAATGTGCTTTCTGTTGGACTGTTACGAAGGCCTCGTTTGACCAAATGAGTGTCAACTTTCTCATACCAAGCACAAGGAGATTGCTTCAACCCATACAAAGCTTTCTTACATCTGCACACTTTATCCTCTTGTCCTTTCTTGACAAACCCGCGAGGTTGTGTTACATAAACTTCCTTAAAATATGTCACCATTCAAGAAATCAGTAACAATGTCTAACTGATGTACATCCCAACCAATATGAGCTACCAATGCACATAGAAAATGCACAGTAGTCATACTACAAGTGGGAGCAAAAGTCTCTTCATAATATATGCATTTTTGCTGTGCATAACCCTTTGTAACAAGTCGATCCTTATAGCGATCAATATCACCATCTGCTTGCGTTTCAACTTGTAAACCCACTTCATACCAATGGCCATTTTGCCAGGAGGCAAATCACATAAAGTCCATGTGTTATTTTCTAGAAGTGCATCATATACTGATTGCATAGCAGCCATCCAATTTTTTGAATTTTGTGCTTCATCAAAAGATAGAGGTTCCTCAACATCATGTAAGCTAGACACATCCAAAGCATAACAATTTGACGCATAAGAGGCATAGCCAGAACCTAAACGAGTACAACTAGACAAAGGTGCATCCAATTTACTGTCACACAAAGTATGCACCATCCATTTAGGCATACCTCTAGCCTGCTCATTCTCAGCCCTTTCCTCATCAAGTACATCATGTACATCTGCATCAATAGGCTAACCTGTAACATTTTCAGAAACCCCCTTAGGCTGTACATTTGCCTTATTGGAATTTACATTTGAACTTCCACCACTGAAAAGAGGCAACAAAGTGTCATAAATTTCCTATGAGCTTACATTACTGTCTCTAGTATATGACAGCATGGGATGAACAGAATCTTCCACAAACACAACATCCCGTGAAACCAGAATACGCTTTGTTTGCGGATGATACAACCTGTAATCTTTGCTTTTAGCAGTATTACCAACAAAATTACATTTGACACCCTTATCATCCAATTTTCTGCGCTGTGTTTGTGGCATCAAAGCACATGCCAAACAACCAAAAATACGCATGTGCTCAATAGAAGGATTTCTATCATGCCATGCTTCATATGGAGTCATAGACATTAAAGCTTTTGTAGGATACCTATTTAGTACATAAGTGGCACACATGATGGCCTCAAGCCAAAACGAATGCAGTAAAGCTTGACTCTTGACCATACATCATGCCATTTCTACAAGTGACCTATTTTCCTCTCAGCAACACCATTTTTCTGAGGCATATAAGGCACTGTACATTGGTGTTTTATACCACAACTAGCCTGAGGCATACACTCCCCCCCTCGATCGGAACGGAGGGTGTCAATAGTACATTTTGAGACATTTTCAACCATAGCCAAAAAAATTGTTTGAAGCACATAAATACTTTGGACTTGGATTTAAGCGGATATACCCATGCATGCGTGGAGTAATCATCAATGAAAGTCACAAAGTAAAGGTAATTGCCCAAGGACGTAGTTTGCATAGACCCACAAACATCACTATGCACAAGCTAAAATCTGCATGTGGCCCTAACTGAACCATCCTTTGGAAACTTTGAACACTGCATCTTACCCAAAATACAGCCTTCACAAACATGTTTGACAGGTGCTTCAAGAGGTGACAAAGAAGCAACCATATCATATTTTTGCAAACACAGCAAACTGACAAAATTCAGATGTTCAAAACGTGCATGCCAAAGTCTTGCATATGAAATAGCCTTTGAGTCCACAACTGCATTTGCAAAATTCTTCCCACACATGTCATACAAAGTGAGCTTATACATCCCACAACATAAAATGGCAGATGCAACAATTTCATCACTGAAACTGAGATCATGTATTGCACATCTGTCATCCACAAATTTGACTACAAGTCCAAGTCTAGCAAGTGTAGATACAGACAAAAGATACTTCTTGATCCCAGGTACATACAATGCATCAACAAGTGTGAAAGAGCTGCCATTTGCAGCAGTAAGCACAATCTTTTCAACTCCCTGAATCGAATAAGAGGCATTGTTGGCACAAGTAACTGCATTTTCATGAGGGACAGAATCAAGAGAGGTGAATAAATCACAATGTGAGGTAAAAGCATTAGGAGCAGGCGATTTTCCACTCATAGAAGAACCATGAGACGTGGTTGCATTGCTGTTACCACCTTTTCTTTGAGCAACTATAAAAGCCTTTTCAATTGCATGCTGTCTAGTCCTGCTTTTTTTGGAAAGTGACTCTTGCAACAGCAATGTGCACAATGCATAAAACTTGACAACTTCATGATTTCCTTGGGTCATAAGTCTCCAAGTACTAGCAAAAGTCTAAAAATCTGGCAAGGCATCAAGAACAGTCTGCACAAGGGAGCTGTTTGAAATGACTTCACATGCAGAAATAAATTGCTCATTGATATCCTTAACACTAGCAAGGAAAGTGTCTATATCATCTTCTCCCAAATAATGATGAGATCAAACTTCAAGTACTACAGGAAGTCACGATATACATATTACAGGACATCCATGTTACATTAAAACTTACACTACTATAAGAAAGAGTTTCTTTTGGCTAGGATTAAAGCATGATCTGTTGAACTATATTACAAGGTATTTGACATGTCAACGTATTAAAGTGGAAGGAGCTTGATACCCTGGTAAGCTTCAACCTATTGATGCACCACAAATGAAATGGGAATGTGTATCCATGGATTTCATTACATGAATTCCTACATCTCTGGGATATAACTTCATTTGTGTGATTGTTGATATGCTTACAAAAATGACCCATTTATTCCCTGTCAAGATAAAATTTACGGCTAAGAAAGGTGTCTTTATGTATCATGGCTTATCTCATCAAATAATTTTGGATCGTGCCGCAAAGTTCACTTCAAATTTTTGGAAAGTGTTATTCTCAGCTACAGGAACCCAATTAGCCTTTAGTACTACTTATCATCTTCAAACTGATGGGCAAATAGAGAGAACAAACCAAATCATTGAGGATATGTTAGAGCTTATTGTATGCATGAATAGAGTAAATGGATCAGAAATTTGTATTTGGTCAAATTTGTATATAATTCCTCCTTCTAACGCTCAATTCGAATGTCTCCTTTTCAAGCATTGTATGCACAAGAGTGTCTTACTCCATTAAAGTAGACAGACCCTCTCATAAGGGTTCAATCATCCAAGGATATGTTGGATGAAATGCAATTGCAAACGGATCTTATACGCCAGGATGTAAAGACTGTTTAAGATAGACACAAGAGCTATGCTAACTTAAACGATCTATTTGACTCTTTGAAGAAGGAGATATGGTATCTTTTAGAGTGAAACCTAAACGTAGTTCATTATAAATGGGTAAATGTAAGAAGCTCAATGCCATATATTGTGGACCTTTTGTCATCACATAGAGAATCAATGATCAATCTTACAGACTCCTATTACCACTGCATATCAAGGTACATGGTGTTTTTAAGGTCAACTTACTCAAGAGCTATGTACCTAATCCAAATCACATTCTTGATGGTTCTCTATATATCTACTTCCACCGATGGAACTTTTGAAGTATACCCTAAAGCTATTCTTCAAAGTAAAACTCAACCTCTCTGTAACTAAACCATCCTTGAACACCTTGTCAAATGGTCAACATATCCTCAGGAAGATGCTACTTGGGAACGTGATGATGTAATGAGACTAAATTATCCAAACTTCATGTTGAGGTGAGACACCTCAAATTTTTCAAGTGTGGAAGAATGTAAGATCCCTGATTTTTGGGTCTTTTCTAAAAATAAGAAAAACAGATTTCAGTATCCGTTTTGTCATATTTTTGTTTAGAATGCTTGTTTGGCAGCGTTGTAAGGTTGTAAAGTGAAAATCAAGGTCATTTTCATGTTTCGGTAGGTCAGATGGACGTTTAGTTTATGTTAACCACTGGCGTCCACTTCTAGTAGTCATGGGTCGTGTTTGTCGATCCAACAGGAAAAGGGTAAGAGTGATCGCCGATGAGAGGCGCACTCTAACAGGAACATTCAAGGGTTAGTTGGCTAAGTATGGGCGCACAAGTGTGAATGGGGCGAGCTCATATAAAAGTCACCTAAACCTAAAAATCATTCATTCTCTCATTTGTGCAATCGAAGAGTGCTCTTGCTCCATCTCCATCTTCTTCTTCTTCATCTCCTTACGTCTGTGTGTGTATGCGTGAGAGAGAGAGAGAGAGAGAGAGAGAGAGAGAGAGAGAGAGAGAGAGAGAGAGAGAGAGAGAGAGAGAGAGAGAGAGAGAGAGAGAGAGAGAAAGAGAGTGTGATCGAGCATTGCGACGACGACACGGCGGCGGCGAAGCGGTTGAGCGTAGAACGGCAATAGCTCCTTCTTCTTCGCGACGAGAAATCCTCCACGAAGGCGAGCGTAGGGAGGTGAGTGGCACACCCTTGCTCTCTTGAGCTTGCTAGATTAGTTTAATTGTGTGCTTGGAGCCATTTGTGGCTCGCACACAGTGTCTCGGCAAGTCCCTTGCATTGACACGTGCAACAAACGTGCACAGTATGGACATTGTGTTCCATGTTTGGCCAGCAGACTCCCAGTCTCTTTAGCCGTTGGCCTGTCTGTGTTTCTCCATTGTGAAATCCTGTATTTTGTATATGAGCCTGTTTGAGGTAGTAGTTGGATTCTTTGGGCTGTACACATAGTCTCAATACCCCATCCTTACCGTGTTGGTACAGCCGTCCTGCTAAAAGTTGGAGATTTTGTGTTTGATGTATAATTGATGGTTGTCTTTCTATTTGTAACGAGCCAATTGTGAGTAGAGGAATGACCTCTTCGCTCCATCTCGGTACCATTTCAATGTTAAACAGATGCGAATTAGGACAATCATCATCGACACCCTCAGGTGCTTCCCCATGAAATAGTCATGAAAGATGATCTACCCTTGTGTGTGTGGTCCCCTCTTTTACGACTACTGTGAAGTCAAACTCAAGCAATAGTATAAACCAACGAACAATTGTTCCAGTGTTGCAAGCTTTGTTTACTAGATATAGTAGTGCTTGATGATCCACGAAGAAAACAAAGTTGTTTGCTAGAAGGTAGTGTCTAAATTTCTTAACAGCATATATCATGCCCAGACCTTCTCTTTTCGTAGTGGTATAATTTTTCTCTGTGTTGTTTAGCTGCCAACTAGAGTAGCAAATGGTAAAATCCATTTTCTTCTCTCCAGGCTGGGCTAATATGCATCCAATGGCATATGCTAATGCATCAACATGAATATGAAAGACTTTGCTCCACTCGAGGGCTTACAAAATTGGAGCAAAAATTAATTGTTGCTTCAATTTTTGGAAAGCCTGCTCGCATTCCTCCGTCTATTCAAACTTAGCAATGAGGGCGTACAACGGCTTAGCTATTAAAGCATATATATATATATATATATATATATATATATATATATATATATATATATATATATATATATATATATATAATGCCTGTAGTACCCGCAATGCCCCATAAATGCTTGCACTTCTTTCATCTTCGTTGGTCTCGATAGTGCAGCAAGTATTTGTACCTTCTCTTGATCAGTTGAAATTCCATTTTTGGACACAATGTGGCCCAAAATTTTACCTTGTCTTACCATGAAGACGCATTTTTACGTGTTTAAGCATACGATACGTTCTGCACTTTTCAAAGACTTTTCCCAAATGAGTGATGTGGTCACTTCTTCGATGAGAATGAACACAAAGATCATCCATGTAAATCTCCAAAAATTGTTTGAGATATCTTTTGAATGCGTTGCTCATTAGTTTTTAAAATGTGGCAGGGGCATTGGTTAGGCCGAAAGGCATTACCCTGTAGGCAAATACACCCCACTCTGTTGCAAAAGCTATCTTATGTTGATCTTTTGCTTTAATCGTCAATTGGCTTAGCCTGAGAACCCATCCAAGAAACTATAGGCCTCCTTTCCTGCTATCCTCTCAATAACATAATCTGTTTTTGGTAGTGGATAGTTATCCCATAATGGTGGCTGCATTTACCTGTTTGAGGTTTACACAGACACGCAGTTTGCCATTCTTTTTGGGTACCACCACAATAGGGGACACCCAATCCGTGTGACCAATCTCGTAGATAAACTCAGCATCCTTCACTTTGTCTATCTCCTCCTTAATTTTCTTGGCAAAAGTTTCATTGTACGTGTAAGGATGTTGTCCGCGTGGTCTATAAGCATCACTCTTAAGGGGTATCGTGTGCTGACAAATCTCAGGATCTATCTCCTTTAGATCTTTGTATGACCATGCAAAGACATCTCTGTATCATCTGAGCGTATCGACTAGAAGTTGCTCATCCTCGACAGTAAGGTCCGTGGCGATGTATGCCGATTTAGGTTGCTCACCTGCTTCTGCTAAGTTAATGCATTTGGCTTTTTCCAACCCATCATATGAGGTCCCTGGTTCTTTGGGATCTCATTTGGGTTTCTGTACCACGGTTTTCCTATCCTGAATGGTGTACTTCTTATAGTGGAAAGGTGCATCAAATTTATCATCATTTGATTCCTCGTCGGTTTCCATATATGTCGTCCAAACTTCCTTCAGGGCTCGTTTCAGTTCATTGTATTTGATTTCGCACTCCATTTTGGACAACTTCAGCGATTTCTCGAAATTGCTCTCTCTCTTTTTGGTTTTTGTTTGTTTGTTTGTTTATTTTGTTTTGGCTGAGTCAGGTTTCATGTATCTCTTTGATATCCCGTCTTTGAGGCAGTTCGTTGCTTCGACTAACCTTTACTACTACATTTTGTCAGTTAACAGAGGTACTGAGTCTTCATTGTGCTTATTTTGGTTGTTTTTGCGTTTATGTCAATATCTGCGTTGTCTTCGAGGATTTTGGTTTGGAAAATCATAGTAGATCACCCGTCGATCCTTCCGTTTGATGCTTTGACTTGAGCTACTAGATAGCTCGTCATTTGCGTTATCCTATAGCATCTTATCAATCAAGTCTTGGAAATCTTCTCCGTCCGTTAGGTCAAGGTCTCTCACTGAGATCTCATCCACTATGTGTCGGCATTCGGCAATCCCGTCCTTGTCAGGGACTTTCCACTCTGACTTCGAAGTTAGGCTGACACCCATCATCTGGAATGGAATGATATCATATCCTTCTTGATCGAAGAATTTGGTGAGGGAGGGTCACCTCATTAACACAAACATCAAGAGTGGCTAGTATTTGTTGCCATCCAAAAGGTTCGAACATCTCTTCTGGAAAAGGCTATGGTATATATGCCTCGTCTTGTGCAGTCCTATTAAGAATGCAATCTTCCTTTTTTAGACTTCCACATTTTGAAGCTTCTCCTGCCCACTGGTGAGCTTTGTGCTGTAGCCAAGCCGGTATTCCTCCTTCCTGGTCAGTTGTGGGGTTCAAGTCTTCTCCTAGGGCTCGTTCTACATCTCTATAGTAGTGATCTGCAACACTAACTTTTGTAGTGACATCCTTGTTCCTTAGATAGATATAGTCGTAGCCCTAATCTTGCACCATTTTGAGTTGATGCATGAACGGTCTGCCCAATATGATATCGAAGTTGTTGCTCTCATCGAAATTTATAATTCCAAAAGTGTGTTCATATGCAATTCCACAAGAGGTTACCACAATCTGCTCCAAGATGCCTATGGGTCTTTCCAGATACCCATCTGCCAATTGAAGTTTTATTCTAGTCTTTCTGAGAGCAGGTTTCCCCCATTTTTCCCACATTGCTTTGGTAGCTATGGATATTCCAGCCCCACTATCCAATATTGTTATCGACTTGACCTCTTTGTACTCCATCGGCAGGTTAGTATTTCCTTCTTCACCTTCACAATAATCCCCTACCTTGTTTATTGGTACTGGCTCATGTTTAGTTTGTTTCGTGGGTTGTGTCTTTAGCGTGTTTGGAGAAGCATTAGGTGGTGGAATTACCAGCCCTATTTTTTCCAAAATTTTCCCGACCTCATCCCAAAGATGCGGTCTAATATGCAGTAACTCAGACAGAATCAATGTGCAGCGAATAGGGGATGACATCAGTTCGTGAAGAGTTTTAGTATCCATCATCTTAGGATTGGCTTTCCATTGAGATGGTGCTTTATTCACCTCCGATCGAGTTTCATGGGTCCCAATAAATGAAGGTAAAGTCTTCAACGAATGAGGTTTACTGTCCTTCGATATGGCTGTTCCGACATCGCCATACAATGATCTGATGTCATTTGGGTAGAGCTCATGCTCCAAGTAAATCTCTGGGATGGGAGCTAACATAAGTGTAGCACTTCCATCTTTTCTATTTTTGATCTATTCCCATAGCTCTTGAGGCCATTGTTCTTCCACTTCCAAAATTGGTAGTGGTACTTGAAAATGCATTCCCTCTATTGTATTGGCTGCCACCCTTGTATCCAACGGTGTTTCGTGTATAGAATCTGGTTGGTCTTTCTTTTCAATTCCCCGCCCCTTTAACTCCTGAATCTTTTTTCGGATTAATACCTCAGTTTTTGGAGCAGTAGGAACTGATGGTTCCATAAGCGCTTGAGCGGCTTGGATGAGTTCCTTGCACATCTTTAGCCTCTCTTTCTCATAGCCCGGATGAGGGTACTTTAACCATCGATCCTTGTGGGTTTGATTAGGCTTTAGCCTGGCCTTGTAAGCTTTTAAAATTGGGTCCAAAGGTTCGAACACCTTGTCTACTAAGATAGATCCTCTCGATGGTATATCCGATGGTTTTTTATCTCGTTGTTTCCCTTAAGGTCTCTTTCCCTTTGCAGTTGTTTCTCTGTTTTCATTAATTTGGTTTCCAATGCCATTTTTTCCTTTTCTCTTTTGGCTTTCATTTTGTTTCGTTTTGCCTTCCAGGATTTCCTAGGGATTTGGACAGACAAATTTTCTATCTCTGTTTGGCTGGCAGGTACGATTCGTGCTGCTTCTTGAGCTTGAGCTCAAGTGACCACATTTATCGAAATGTTCGGTTCTGTTTTTGATCCACTTGAGCTTGGAACAATCCCCATTTTGTTTATGGTTGCCTTCCCTTTGTTGTCAAGGTTTTTTGGACAGTGTGGAATGAGATAGCCGGTCGTACATCCATCACAGAATCCAAAAAAGTTTTACCCGTTCTCCTTTGTTTGGAAAAAATCTTGCCTAATGATCACAACCACATTCATAGCATGGTCCTGCAGATGGTGGAGAAGCTTGTGGAGCCCCCATGGGTTGTCCTGCTCTAGGAGGATACCCCCTAGGTTTGTAGCCCTAATTTGCCATGAACATAAGCATATTCTCATCGACCAAGTAATGGTTTTTAGTTGGCTGTGTGATGTATGAGGGCTCGGGCATCTCTTCAGGAATTATCCATGGATGGTGTCCCTCTGGAGCATATGCATTCCCATCAAATCCCCTCTCATAAGTATTGTCCAAATCTTCACAATACGAGATTACTTGGACCATACTTTGCTCAGAAGGTGGTTCTATGGGTTGAGAAATCCTTAAGATAGCCCTATTTTCCTGGGGTAAGGGAGGTTGATGTCCCAACACAGGTTGAGGTTTTTCCTGCCCTAAGATTGCGTTCTTCGAAAGGATCTCTTAGTTCTGGCCCTACTTGGTACCTTGGAGGGGGTGGAAATTGTGTTAAGTATGGAGCCTGATTTGCCCCTTGTAATTTTTTGTGGTAAAAGCACACATTTGTAAGGACCCCATTATGAGGAGAAGCCATCGTGCGTGAAGGAAAATCACTCGCCGGAAATAAAAATCACTCGCCGAAAACCAAAATTTTCATGACAAAAAATCAGGGACTTTTTTTTCCCTTCGCCAGAATATTACGGCCAGACGGTGGCCGGAAAGTGGTCGGAAAATGATCGGTTGGTTGGCTGGTGGTCGGTAGTCAATGGCCAGTGGCCGGTGGTCGGAAGTCAATAGCCGGTGGCCGGTGGCCGAATTCAAAAGTGGACTTGTCTTCTCAAGGGCAGCCACACATGGGCGGATTGGAGGGTCCGATTTGGACTTATCTACACAAGGGCGGTTACACATGGTTGCCTCTCATGAGAGAGGGCAGCCCTTTTGGCCTATAAAAGGAGGCGATTTCTACACACATTTTAGTGTGTGAAGTTGATGCAACAAGGTGAGTGTGAGGTGGTGAGAGTGAAGCAAAGTGGGAGCTCTATTAAGGGTATAATCCCTTTGTAAACTACATCTTCTTTTGAAGTACTAAAGCCATTGAGTGGCTGCTTTCCTGTGGACGTAGCCCACATTGGGTGAACCACGTATATCGTGTGTACTATCTCTCTCTCTTTACTCTATAATCTCGTGTGTGTGAAATCTATCTCTCTCCATTAAGTAATCTACTCAAATATCTATTTAGCTACGTCATATTTTCTAACAAATTGTTGCCCTCCATGTGGTCCGTATTGTCTCTCTCTAACATAGTTTCAATTATAGAAACATTTGTGAGTTTCATGGTTTGTCCATTTTTGTTCGGCAGCACACCACTTCAGTATTGACTGTGAATTTACTCCTGGCCTTTGTTGAAGGTTGCACCACTGGGTGGGATGATCTCCTTCACAAGTGTTGCATTTTCAGGTGGACGGTTGTCGTGTGTTTGGGTTTGTTTTGTTTCCTTGGTTTATCCTTATGATCACTTCCTCGATCATTTGATCAAAGTCCGGCACAGTTGGGTTTTGACCTCCCAATTTTGTTGTAGACTCACTAGTGGTTGAAGAGGTGCTACTCTTCCCTTAATCCGTGTCTTCAGTAACCTCCCTGTATGCCTTGCAATTATCTACGAGATACAACAACTCTTTCTTGATTTGCTCAAAAGTTACATATGACTTCAAGTGCAAGTCCTTTTTAAGCGTGTCATTTTGCAATCCTTCTATGAAAAGGACTGATAGTCTTTCATCCTGAGTAAGTTCTCGAGCAGGGCATCTCTCTATGTACTGCTTGAAACGAAGCGATGCTTCCTTCACTTTTTCTTTCTCCTTTTGCCTGAATGCATAGATCTGGGAGACAGTGTTATGCTTGATCCCCCTCTTTGAGAATTCCTCAGTGAATTCTCGGAGAAGTTGCTCAGTACTTGGGAATTCCAAGCTATTTAATGGTTGGAACCAAGTCAAGGTAGTACCTACTAATGTCAACCCAAAACCTTCATATTGAGTATGGAAATCAGTTACCTGTTTCGCTTTCAACACTTGTTTGAAGATTAAAACATGGGCATACGGATCTCCGGATCCATTATACTAGTTTTTGGGGACGCATTTTTCCACCTGAGACGGTCGCATACGTCTAGCCACTGCAACCATTCTAACAACACTTGGTCCATCTAGTGTGGCTTTTCTAGGTTCGTAATCTCCTCTTGGTACTACCAGTGGTATCCTATCCGCTATACATTCGTCAAGTCGATTCCGTGTAATAGTCGAAGGGATTCTAGTGGTGTAAGTGATGCCAAGAACAGTACTGCCCCTATGTGTGTTCATGGCTAGACGCCGTCGATCTTGAAGGTCCTGTTTTTGGGACTCGTTCATCCATAAGAATCCTCCACCCTGGTTCTCAAGGGGCTCACATGTACAGTCTCAGGTCTCGTGTGAGTAGTCGTGGTTTTTACCTCTTCCAGATTTACATAGTATTGGTGGAGTGGTCCTCCAAAATATGTATATCTCTCTACTTCCTTACGATCCATTGGAGAGTACTTTCGGCCATACTTGTCTATTATGACCACCTGAATACTTCTCCCCTCCGTGTTAGTGTAAACATACAAGTTTTTTTGGTCTGTCAATTCCTTGATACGGGGCTCGTCACTCTGTAATAGAGTGTTTGTTCTCCATTATTGAACTTATAAAGCTTCACATATGTGTTGTGTGTATTAAGGCGCTCTATCTTATTGGTGCGTCTGAGTACCACATTTTGTTTCTCCATTTTGGGTGGTTCATCGGCCAGCTCATTATCTACTTTGTCCTTGGTGCCAGTCATTCCCCATTTATCCACAATAAAAGGGTTATGAACCACCAGGTAAATTATTCCCTCTCAATCGAAATATCTATCCCCGTTATAATCAACATCTACAAGGTCTCTGAACTTGCTCGGCTTATTTTCCTACTCAACACAGTAGCGGTCCATTCCATCCTTATAGATTTTGGCCTTAAGCACATTTTCAATTTGAAACTTCAAATACAACAATTTTACATCAGATGCAGGATGAGAAGGACTTGCCACCATAGAAGTTGTTCCCTTAGGGTTTGACATGTTAGAATCTTCAGTCATGAGGCTGTATGATCTTTCTGATGAAGTGGCAGAGAAACTCTCCTCTAAAATGGGTTCTAAAGGCGGCAATGGTCTCTGATTCACACTTTCCTCTGTCGAGTGATTGCTCCCTTGGTCAAAGATGCTAGGATTCCTATCCTGGTACAATCTTCCTGATTGCAAATTCATGAAGAATTGGTAATACAAAATCCAAACCGAGTTACCTCATTAACTAGGTTGAATCCCCCGTTTGATCTTGCTTGCTGGGTAGTATCCTCTGGTACCTGCACCTTGTCAAAAATTTGCTTGATAGCTGTGAGCTTACAACCTTGTTGCTTAGTTCTTTCTTTTAATCGACAAAATTTAGCTAGGTCTTTCAATAGCACACAATTCCTCACACAACCTCAACAATTTAGGTCCAATTTCATATTTGAAAGAACCACCAGGATATTGTGGACTAACTCTTTGTGTGGTAATTCTATTTCTGTTCTGACTCAGAGGTACATGGATCACGATCCATGTTGGGAAGCCAAATGAACTTTTGTTGCTACCATCAGGTTCAGCATGATTAAGAGGTCTTATGGTATCAAAATTTTTAGAAATGAACCTCTAGATTGGAGGCTAGGTTGATTGTGTCACTTTGCCTGAGCTCCTATCAGTTCTGGGCTTTTGGGATGGTTTTTTGCATCCAAATTCAACTCTGGAAGGACCACTAGACTCTCTGTGATGCCCATAGCTATGGTGCCAGTTTGGTGTCAAAATGTGTCAGGGGAACATGGATTGCGATCCATGTTCCTTAGCGTCAGTATGGACTGAAACTTGGCCGACAGCTAGTCCTTGGCCTAGTGATTCTGGCTACGTGGTTTTTTAATGCTTTAAAGCTTTTTAGGTCAGCCAAAAATAAGTTTTAGGGTTTGTTTCAGTGGTTTCCCCCTTGATCTGATGTTTGCCCCCTTTTGCCCTCTTTTTGAACTTTTTTGATATGGGTCCTTTGGCAGAAAGTGCTTCAATTGTTATCACTTTTCTGCTTGCCCATTATCAGCTCAAAATTCCAAAAAGGTACATGGATCGCGATCCACGTTTGGAAAGATTTTAGACTGATACTTTGTAAGCTGGTCACACAAGGTATGGTGATGCTATTCTCCATTTTTTTTTGGATTTGATCAATTTTTTCCAAGTGAAAAGCAAGATTTTGTGTCTGTTTTGCGGTTTTTTGCAAAAAACTCTTTTTTTTTGGTATTTTGATCAGATTTTTTCACTTTTTGTCTATGGCTCCTTTTGTAAAAGTTGTTCAACTAATAATTATGAGTAGACTGGTCAAATCTTACGATTAGCTGTCTACCTCGAACATGGATTGCGATTCATGTTGGGAAGCATCTGGACATGAAATTTGGTTTTGTTGGTTCCCTGCTTCTAATTGATCCCAATTCTCATCCCTTTTTGAATTTGGACAAGTAAAAGTTCAGTTTTTCCCACTTTTTCCAAATTTCCAAGGTTTTGCTCTGCTCATCCCAATCTTTTGATTTTAGTGATCTTCTAGCACTCTACTTCTGACCAAACTCAAGGTTCTGATGCCTGAGAGCCTGTTCTAAGCAACGAAAACATTTTTAGCACATTTTGCCAAAAAGGTACATGAATTGCGATCCATGTTGGACAGGCAAAATGGAAGTTTTCTGCACAGTCTCTTCCAACAAGTGTTTTTATCCCCTTTTTGAAGGTTTTGCTAGGTTTGGTTCAGTTTTGAAGCTCTGACCGTCACTTCTTCAACTTTTCAGAGTTATGGTCTTCAACACCAAAATAAGGTTTTTGGATAGTTTTTTTCTCGATCCTTTTGGCCCCAAATGATGGTGTAATTTGTTTCCTAACCCACTCCTATAAACTGAAATGAATATTCAAACATAAATGAACTTAACAGTATAAAAGTAACAACTAAGTGTGTGGTGGAACTGTCCTTTCCAAGCATGGAAAAATCAAAGACGAAATACTATCTTGTACTTCACTCATAGATTTCTTTGCTCTTAAGGAGTAGCACTGGCTAGTCTCGGACTCCAGTCTCTACCAAGCACTAAACCTACGTCTAGCTGCTTCACTATCTATGTGTAAGCGGAATGGGTGTCAAAAGGTTTGAAGGGAGATTTTTTGTACACTAAATCACTCACCACCTAAGGATCGGTTTCCCCGACAGTGGTGCCAATGTTAGCGGGTCGCCGCGATGGACGTCTGCAGCATAGCTCTTTTGTACTAACATAATGTCAATATGCAAGGAAGCGACTCGAGATGGGGCACATAGATTTAATGAGAGTGTCAATCTCGCCAAAGTGAACTAAGAGGGCTACTCAATCTACTACAAAAGCAAATCGATCACTTCCTAGTCAGACAATCAATATGTGTTCAATTACTCAATCTACTACAAAAGCAAATCGAAGAAATGCAATGTGCTATTCAGAAATGAATTCTGATTACTAGTCCAAGAGAAAAGAGGATTACAATTTGTAGCAGTAAGAGGCTCCCATAGTGCACGTTTTCAAATCTTCCAAGCTAATGATCTCTTTAGTTCAAACTAAGGGTTTTGACTTAAAAGTTAAGGGAGCTTTCCCACGGCTATCCGGCCTCTTACAAGGGTGTAGACTCAGAGAGGTAGAGAGGGTATTATCTAATTACATCACAATTACAACTCATCATAGGCTGAATTACATGGCTTTCTTCAAAAAATTGAGTGAGATTTTGTTTACAGGGTTTGCTATGCATACGTCTATATCCACCAAACACCGTCAACCTTTAATTTTTAATGATAGTATTTCTTACTTTTTTTAATGGTGGGGACCTACTCCAACTCTAGGAAAGATGAAATTAAAATGACGAGTAGTGAAGATTTGAGGGAATCTTCCTCCCTGCTTACTTTGCAGCTTGTGCCCTCATGCCTCCCCCTTTGCTAACAACATGTGCAAGAAATAGCTCATTCACCTCACTACATGAGCCCACACCCTACCTCGTGTCCTTTGCAAAACAATGCCTAACTAGCAAGCTTGTGTGTACACAACCCCTAACCAATGACCTGTCGTCCCATCGCCTCTCCCATACACTCACCACCACCTTTGCGTTCACCATCGTCCTACGTCAGGACCGCGCATGCACCAGAGAGAGAGAGAGAGAGAGAGAGAGAGAGAGAGAGAGAGAGAGAGAGAGAGAGAGAGAGAGAGAGAGAGAGAGAGAGAGAGAGAGAGAGAGAGAGAGAGAGAGAGAGAGAGATTTTATTATTGTCCTCGGAGGTCAAATATGACCTATGGGACCAAAGTTACATGTGATGTAGTATGTGTATGGCTGATGAGTGACTCTCGATGCTACAAAATTGTGGTGATGAGAGTCGCAATGGAGAGCCCACACTGGGGCTGGGAGAGGAAATTGTGTAGGTCTAAGTCATGGCTAAAAATGTGAGAGAAGCAAGTTTGGATGTGACCAAAAGTTGAGCACTCTAGTAGTGTGTGGTACTCAAACTCTCAAACTTGCAGTGAGCATAATGTGCACAATCGATTTGACTCTTCTCCATTGCCCCAACACCCTATCTTGCATCGAAGGAAATGGGAGCTAAGCCAAATGGCTGCGATAGTGCGTATCGCCGGGATAGGCTCAAGCATGTAAGTGTGAGTACGGTTTCCTCTTTCAGCGAAGAACATGGTTTTGTAGTTGGGGGCAATATGGGTGGTGTAATGTATGAAGCATGACCCACCTTATTTATCCCAAGTCGTAATACATTGGCGTTGTAGAAAAGCTTCATTCACTTGGGAGTCAATTGAAGCATCATGTAGCAAGTGTAATGCATCCCATCTCCCAAACCTCTTCTTTATGTCTTGCATCCATCCCGTGCTCAAGATCTTGCTTTTATGCGTCTTTTGAACTTTTTTGCTTGCTTTCCATGCAATTGTAGGAAGTCGATGTGACGGGTTTCGACGCATCTTTATCATGTACTCCACAACCCTTTTCATGCCCATAACCTCAATTAGAAGAGATCCCGACTCAAGAAGTAGGAGCATATATGGTGTTTGTGTCTTAACTTGGAGAAAGTTTGTAAGTAAACGCTTTTGAAAATTTTTAAACTCTTTCCAAGTGGACTTAAAGATGCTCTCGCCCCACACTTCAACTTCATAAACAAGAATCGGTGTCACCAATGTGTTAAAAAGATACTTGAGAACCCAACACTTGATGTTTCCTGCATTACACATGTTCTCAAATGCATAATATGCTCTCTTTCCTGCTTGCAAATGACGCATAGCACATTCATGCCACTTGTGATTGGATGGAACCTCAAGGCCAAGGTACTTAAAGCTCTCAACAACTTCAAGTGTCTCATTCTTGTACACAATGCATGGCTTTTACTTATGGTTGGTTTTCACAAGCATAACCTTTGTTTTGGATTCATTCACAATCAGCCCACTATGCAAGCAAAAGTTCTCACGAACAACCATAAGCTTTTGTGCATCTTCTAAAGTGTGTGCTAGAAGCACTACATCATCTGCATACAACAAAAGCATGATTCCCGCACTGCAAATAGTGACCTCTTCAATGCCTTCTTCTTGCATAAAGTGAAGTACCATTTGTTCCAATTGATCCATGCATAGACCAAAGAGAGTTGGTGACAATGGGCATCTTTTTTTAACTCCAATAGTGCTTACAAAAATTTCTAAAATTTTTCTTCCCATGCGCAATTGACACATCACCTTCTCATAGGTTCGAGAAACTACAAGCATAAACTCACTTGGCACTTGGAGTTCTTCCATCCTTCTCCACAAATTGTTTCGTCGAATCATATCAAAGGCTTTTTTAAAGTCCACAAAACAACAATACAATCCCTTGCTTTTCAACTGACTTTCCTCCATGAGAACACAAAGAGTGACAAGATGATCAATGGTGCTATGGCATCAACAAAAACCCGCTTGTCCTTTTGCACCTTTGTCGTTCTCTTCAGCCCAATCACTCAATTTCATCTCCATTATGTATCCAAACAACTTTGTCATAAGTGGCCCAATCATTAGAGTCCAGTAGTTGTTTACATTCTTACATCCCCTCCTTTATGCAAAGGCTTAACCCAATTAGTACTCCAATCATAAGGCATACCATGTTGAAGTGTAAGGTTGAACATATCACACATCCACTCATGGGTAAAATCTTTTGTCCATTTGATCATCTCTGGCTTGATACCTTGAAGATCTCCTACTTTGCGAATGGCCAACTTTTCAAGCCCACTGCATACATCCTCAATAGTAAAAAACATGAGAGTGAACCATAAAATTCTATTTTTTAGCATTTGCTTGCTCATATGATTGCCTACAATGTGTGTACATATCCACAAGACTCGAGTTACGAAAATTCTCAACCCGCTTGCCCCTCAAGTTTCTCCAAAATCTTCCACATGCATGTGCCTTTTTTTGGACATAAAAAAGTTGTTGCTTTACTTCCCATCTTCTTCTTTTCTTTTGAATCAATGCCTTGTATGTATGCAAATGGCTTTGATAGTTGTCTTTGTCCATAGTTGCATCAAGCTTTATCAAGGACTTTCGAATATCTTGACATTCTTTATCAAACTAGCTTTTATGTGATCTATCTTTGTTGATACCATGAAGATGCTTTATGGCAAAGCATTCTTTGGCACAATAATAAATAACTTTCTTGAAAGCTTACCATTTGGTTTCCAACGGTGCATCATATTGAAGCTTTGTCATCCATAACTTTTGCTCAACCATTTCATTGTACATTGGTGCGCGTTTGAAATCCATACATAGTGATAGTTTCTCTTTCCTTTGGCTAAGATTATCATGCTTAGTTGCTTCTCCACATGAAAGGTCAATACATAAGGTCTGATGATCGGATTCTAGGGTCCATTGGCCAAACATAAAACTCTTTATGCGATACATCATGGCTTTGGAGAGTAGCATATAGTCAATCACACTGTCCCCATTATGTCTCCTACATGTAAATTTATTGGTTCCAGTCCACAAAGATACACCATTGGCAATGAGCATACCCGTGCTATTACACATGTGTAAAAGTAACTTTCCATAGTGATTCGGCTCTTTCTCATCCATTGAAGTACGATTATACAAGTGAACTTCCTCCAACTCCCTTGAAATGTATGGCATATCAAATTGTTGAGTATCATGTTGCAATGTTTTTGTGCGAGCATTCATATCCCCAAATACAATAACATCACCTTCGCCGTTGAAATAAGCAATGTCCTCTTCTAAATAAAAAAATGGATGATCTATATCCATGCCAGCATAAAAGGGAGAATCATGATGAGGAATGTAGCAACCGGTTACAAAAATGGGTGCTCTTTTTGGTGTCATAATTTTCAACCAGACATAACGTTTGTACTTGTCATCTTTTACAATTGATACAAAATCTTTCAATCCTTTCTTAACCATACATGCTACCCCTCTTTGCCCTCTTCGTTGCTTGAGATTCTTTGACCACATCAATGAATGTACATAGTAATCCTCCAAGCCGTTAATCCTTTGTGTATCATGCTCCCAAGTTTCAACAAGAAGTACAACATCGGCTTTGCTTGTTAGTTCATCAATGCCAACCTTCGTATTCCATGGGTATCCATTAGAATTCCAAAAGCATATTTTCAATTGTAACTCGGTCTCATAGGTCACGCATCCCTATTGCTCGAGAGACTTGCCTCTTCCTTGGACACTTTTCTTCGTGAGAGATCTCCTTGTTTTTCTTATTCTTTTCCTCATATGCCTTGCGATGCATATTTTGTTGCTTAATAGTGCGATCTTCACATACAAAACATTTTGTATCCCTCAAATAAATCCAACTATTATCAAGGATAATCTTTCATTTGGTCTCATCCGGCATGGTGCATACAATTGGCCGTTCTCTCGAGCGAGGAGCTCCTTGCTTCCCCACTCTATGTGCTCCATAGACCATCACTCCGGATATGCCAAAGTGGGTTTTGAAGAAATCTTTGATAACAATGGCAAGAGAAGGAGGTGCCTCTAACTTCTCTTTGGGAATTCCAAGAATAACAATGTTCTTGGAATGTCGCTCCCGTTCCTTCAACTCCTCCACATCCACATTCTCGACATTCTTTGTTTGAACCATAGCTTGCATGAGTGAGGAATTAAAAACCACATTGCTACCACATACATCAACCCAAGACTTGTTTGTGCATACATTTTTCATGTAGCATACATCCCGGCTCATGGTGTCAAATTTCTCCTCTTTCAATACATGGTCATGCTCTACTTTGCTCATCTGCTCCTTCAAAGCATTCGAGTCCACAAGAAAGCATTTACATTCCTTGACTTCTCTTCAAGTTGCATCAAATGTGTTGTTTGTATCTCAAGTGTCCTTTGGAGATTCTCATTCTCAACCACAAGTACCCTTAGTGTGCCATTCTTCATTGCAAGTGCTCGTAAGTCTTTGCCTTGTTTGTATACGATCTCTTGCAACGATATGAAGTATGCCATGATCATGGTTTTGGATGTCGTTGGTTGGGTGGTTGTGTTGTTATCTCCACACTTAGGAGATTTTGGATCATTTTCCACAATGATTGTGGACCTTGTTGAAGAAGAAGGACCCTTGCGAGTGCCGGAAGACAATGTAGTAAAATAAGAGATGAGAGTCAATTTTCTTGAACCTGTTCACTTCAGATATGCTGCTACAAAAGCACCTTCCATAACTCTGAAAATTTCCATCTTTAGAGCAATGCATATAGGGATTTGTGCTCTTTGATTGAGGATATAGATCACCCAAATCGGAGCTCGGATGAAGAAGCTTGATCAAAAGAGTGAATTCTTGTCTACTAGGTAAAAAACAACTGCGTTTTTTGTTGAAGGTGTGTGTGTGTGTGTGTGTGTGTGTGTGTGTGTGTGTGTGTGTGTGTGTGTGTGTGTGAGAGAGAGAGAGAGAGAGAGAGAGAGAGAGAGAGAGAGAGAGAGAGAGAATTTTCATTACATCCTCATTTTTTTGCATTAAAAATTTGTTGGTACACCCTAGTCCGACTCTTTGGTTTAGGGACTTATCAGAACTACACTCTTTTCATGTTACACTCATCATGTGCCTTTACTAAGGAGGGTTTCACATGGCAACATTCTAACATCGGTGGGGTGACCTCTGCAAGAAAAATGAGACCCTACAGTCATGCACTTGTTCAATCTTAATATGAACCAAATCACGGGCTCTATGTGAAATGTGAAATATCTAGGGTAGAGGAGCCACTACCTGTCAACCTAAGAAATCTTAAAACTATTTACAGCCAGATTAGAGGCATTGATGAGTGACTGGCATACACATTAGTGTGGCAATCAGGGAGGAATCATATCCTTTAGATTGGAGAAATCATACCCATTATACTGGAGGTTTTGTAGCGATCCTCAATTGACCCATATGGTTTTCCTCTAGCGCTCTTTTATTTTTACTTATTTTTACAATCTTTGTTTGCGATGTCATTTTTGTGGTGAATTCCTCCTCCACTTTCAAAATGGTGCAACACATTGCTTGCAATTCCTTACCCAGTTTTGGGGCCTCTAAACTTGATCATCTACCCTATAAACTTGGAGAAATTTTATGATGAATAGTGAGGTGAAAGCACAAAGAGAGAGAGAGAGAGAGAGAGAGAGAGAGAGAGAGAGAGAGAGAGAGAGAGAGAGAAAAGGACACCAAAAGATGTGAGTGACCTTATGGAGCAAAAGTTGCAAAGGTGTGTGACCATTATTTTATTATCTCAAATGGAATGGTACAATGAGTTAAAGTTTAGTGAGCTAGTGGGAGGTTGGATATGGGCAACAAGGAAGCCACATAGGTCAAAAACCTCCCACTTAAAGGCCAATGTGTTGCCTTTCAGTAAGCTATGGATATATATGCAAAGAGTGATACGATGACCTGCTAGTTAGTGGGTGTGGGAGACTCGACCAGGAAGGGGGAAAGGTTTTCATACCCATCAACACCCACTAAGAGGCCAATGCACCTTTAAGTAAGCTATGGGAATATAGCCAAAGTACGCAGAGTTTGTATCTCTACCCAATGTCCTTCAACACTTTGACAGTGTGAAATCGCTTGGAGAGTAGACCTTTCTTACAAAGATTTGCAATATTTTCATTTGTGGATCTTTGTAAGTTGCATGGCTTGTCACTAAGCACCTCGTGAATTAAGTGATACTTCATATTCATGTGCTTCATCTTTCAATGACACGCTAGATTTTGTGCAATTGGATAGCACTTTGACTATCATTGTGTCTTGATGGAACTTCTAATGCCTAAATCTCACTAAACAAGTAAGCCATATGGCTTCATTCTGAGCCTCTAATGCAACAACATTATCAGCTTCTCTTGTAGACTGAGGCATACAATCTTGCAAGCTATTGGAATTAGGGTTGCAAAGATGCATACACAACTTGGAGAAGATGAAGAAGCTCAAGTCATACAATCTTGAAAGCAATATCTATTAGAATTAGGGTTGCACGGATGCACACACAACTTAGAGAAAATGAATATAGCTCAAGGCACACAACAAAGAATGTATTGCTTAGTGAGCAAATAGAAAGACAAGTTAGGCTTGAAGAGTGCACGGATGCGTGCACGGTGCAGTGTGTGCATGCAAGAAGGGGAGAGGGAGAGAGTTGAACACTGCGTCTACGTGGGTGGAGTCAACCTCTAAGTGAGGAGCTCATTATTCTTGGTATATGTACAAGAATAAGGTGTTTGGTCAGTGGGCGGGCGCCCATAGCCTGGATGACCGGGCAAGGCACAGAGGCCTTTACCCCAATTAAAGGAAAATGTGCCAATAAGTGGGTCCGACTTGTTAAACTACCAGTATGTACAAGAATACACTCTCTCGATCTATGCCTACTGGCTCACTCAGTTGATCTATATGCATCCGTATCATCTCTAGGGATAGGCGAGCATGCATATCCACGCTAGAGCCTGCATGTAAATCTCGCAGACAACTCTGTATGGTTTGCAAAACACCACTATGGATCATGCTAGTGTCAGTCATCGTACAACTCACAATCCCTACTGCAAATACCCTTTGGGTGCCAACTTCAAAGATAAGTCTAAATAAGAAAAAAAATGCCCAAATTACCTAGCGATGGCAATGCTGCAAAGTTGCATAGAGAGTATCGTGGATGGCAAGTTGTAGAGTTCTCCCCTGTCATCATGAAAAGGCATGCCCTCCTCAGCGTGCATCTGACAAGCCCTACCTTTATCGATTTCATGCAAGTTGTCCGATCCGCCCTAGTGTGTGGAAGGGACCTTTCCCACGGCCTTCCCCCTATCACATCCGCCATAGCTTTGCTTCCAAGCTAGCAACTACTCCCATGGTTGACCATTTTGGTTCTTTTGCCTTGGTGTGTGGAATCCATGCTTCCCATGCCTGTCTTGAGCCCTGACCTCCTCCATCTTTGGTGAGTTCCCACCCTCGACTTCATGCCAAGAGAAAGAGAGCGAGACCACCATGCCTCCATGATTCAGGGAGAGAGATCAAGAGAGCAACCAAGAGGGGGAGAACAAGAGTCCATGTCCTACGTCCTTCCCCTCCTCCATAGCTGCCCTTCTCCCTTGAGCTCTGATACCAATATGACGAGTCTGGGAACTAACGCATACAACTCTCCACCCAGCCATGCTATATATAGGCCTTTGGCCTGCTAAATATAGCCCATTGAATGCATGAGCATCCTAGCCCTTGGCCTACTACTCAGACCTACCTTAGGCCTAATAATATATACATTGTAGTCGGGGAAGGAATCAAAGAACCAATTGTACATTTGTGGAATGCAAAAATGGGCATGAACTAGAATATTCCACAAATAGGCATGAACTAGAATACATGAGTAGAGATGTCCAAGATACATTCTTGTAAATGCCATTAGATCATTACGTACCGGTTATGAACTATTAGTGAACTACATATTTTGTAGACCAAAAAGAGCACCTCTGTCTCTAAATTGAATATGTAAACATGAAACGTTCACTTGTGGATTATATATCAGATTTTTGAAATTTACACGTCCAAATTTGATTCTATTTAATATTTTATCTTAATCAATGTGTTCCTTTTTTAATTGAGTAAGCATTTGTTACAAAATATTAAGTTTGATTTCTGTATATAGAATGCTTATAATCGTGTCTATGATAGGTTCCAGATTTTGATGTTGAAACTGATGTGTGCCTAGCTACCTTCTCATAGCATCTCACGTATGCCAATTGAGTGCATGAAACTCTTTTACAAGAGTGATCCAAATAGCTATAATAGATCAAAGAAACTATATGGTTCACATTTTGACAAAAAGAATAATGTTTTTTATGAGGATGATGACATGGATCATTTTATTCATGATTGGTACCAAGAAAGTGAAGCGTGTGATAGAGAAAGTTTTCTTAGAGCAACAATGCTTGAGAAAATCTATGAAGGCTCAAATTTGTCACGGTGAAGCATGAGTTTGCTTATTTTGAACCTTCAAAATGGTTATTCTTAGAATAATGCATCCGTTTTGGCACTATTAAAATAAATTCCTTCTCAATCGTCAATGTTATTTACATTATTTTTGAATGTTTTAATAATTAATTTGTATGTGTTGTTTGCTCAAAATGTTGCAAGCTACCATCTCAAAAACTTTTACCCTCAAACAATGTCCTTCCTACACCATGAGATGAGGTGAAAAAGATGTTGAGCAAGCTTCGATGAGAGAGAGAGAGAGAGAGAGAGAGAGAGAGAGAGAGAGAGAGAGAGAGAGAGAGAGAGAGAGAGAGAGAGAGAGAGAGAGAGGATCCACTCTCCGCTTAGATCCGACTTTAGTGACACTTTCTACAACTTTTAGGCTTTTGACACTCTTCTCAGCATTATTTCAATTTAGCATCAGCTCGGGATCGATTTTGGCACCGATTTGGTGATTTGGCTAGCGACTTTCATTCGACAATGGAAGGTGTCATCCACATATACTTTGGGGCCTTGAGTGAGAGAATTTTTGGCTCTCCTACATTGTAGCCTCGCCATCGAATACTCTCCCATGCCCATTTTGGATCGGTTTTTTTCTCTGGCGATTTTCCCGTGGCACCTCGGCTTCCCGACTTTGACTAACTTGGAGATAGATTGAGTGAGAGCGGCATCAGCTCTCCTCTAGCCCCCATCCAGAGTGGCTCGACTCTGTAGTGTCTCCTTGGTGATCCTTGCCCCCCTCAATTTGGCGATTCAACTTCAATGGTTCTCCATTTTTCTACCTTCATCGGCACACATACGGAACATACAACTCCGACGGACCATTCTAGAGTAAATTTTCCACTCAGTTTTCAGTGTACCAAATTTTTCCCAAATTCTTGCCATGATTTGTGCGCATTCGTAGTTTGCTCTTTGATGGTTTCATGGTCGATTCTGACTCCCACTTTTTGTCGGTTACATACGCTTGTGTGGCTACAGATTACAGGCAGTCACATGCTTTACAAATTTTTTGCGCATTTCTTGTGGGATGCGTTTTGAGCATGTTTGCTCACTACTTGCCTATATGGTTATGCACTTTATGCTCGATCGAGTTGTTTGTCCCAGATTGTAAAGCTATTTTATGCATGTGCGAGCATCAATTTTGATGCAATTAATCATGGTTTTCATGATTGTGTAGTGGTCAAGTAATCTCCCACTTTGTTGCCAGTCTGGCAAGGTTTATGGTTGAGATTTTGCTTGACATGTTACTCACTTTTTACGGAAGACTTTGCTAGATTTCTCCTTGGTATTCTTGCCATAGTTTGGTTTCTTGGCATCCATATAGCAGACATGTGTGATAGTTGAGAGTTGACAGTGATGAATCATGAGAGACGGAGGTCTTGTAGTTGCCCATATATGCGATGTTGGCATTGTGGTCACACGAGACGGCAACACTAGAGATCTATGTGATATGCAAATAAGATTTTTACACATGCTAGAGTGGTGGCTTCATATACCAATGATGGTACTGTCACATTTGCCTTTAGCGTCCCTCCTCCTTACATGTCTTCGAGAGGTGATGCTTCTCCCCATGATTGCTAGATGAGGTTACAGTTTTCCACGTTGCACCACATTGTGAGTGGTTCGACACATTCTCTAGTGGGAGCTTTGGTTGTGTGCACTTGGATGATGGTTCGATGTGGGACATTGTAGGTGCAGGAGATGTTTGCTTATCATTGCCCAGTGGTGCATCATATACGATACGACATGTACATTATGTTCCTCAACTGACATAGACTTTGATCTATGTGAGGCAGCTAGCAGATCGTGGGTGTCAAATACTTCTTAGAGAGCAGTTTTTCCAGATACATTTTGGATTGTTAGTGATTGCCAGGGAGCCCGTAGTGGCTCGGTATATCTTATGCATGTATGTAAGGTACGAGATGGCATAGTCTCCGTTTTGTTGCTGGCATGCATTGAGCAAGAGACAAAACGTGTCTCCTTGGTGGGTGAGCTCCATCATGATCATGAGATAGAGTATTTAGATATGCAAGACATGCCAGTGGACTTTGTAGAGACAGAGGTAGAGCGGTAGTGCTCTAGTGAGACACACAACAGGCATTGTCAAAGTCTGTGGAGACAAAGGTAGAGCGAGTATGCTCCATAGAGACACGGACATAGACTATGTACATGGAGTTCTTTGACATACTCATGCTAGAGGCTAATGAGTTGATGCCAAGACACATGCTTCCGCATATGGGTGAGAGGGATGTAGCCATCCTAGTGTCGACAATGACACATCCATGCACGATGAGTAGTCATGATGATGCATTGCATGTAGTAGGGTAGGGGAGGCTAGGACAGCCAGGTTTGCACATATTTTGTGAGCGTTTGAGTGTCTCATATATGACCTACTAGTATCGAGGCCCGACTAGCACTGGTAGTGTTAGCATTTGAAGCAGGGATTGCCATTCATAGTACGATGATTGACACTAGCATGATGGATAGTGGAGATTGGCACATGAGTATGATCATCATGGGTATGCACTACATGTCATTTCAGGTCAACACTTTGAGAACCCTAGTTTAGAGAGAGAGAGAGAGAGAGAGAGAGAGATTTAATGAGAATTTTGTGCAAGCCTAGGGACCATGTGCTAGCAATGCTGCCCTTGCCCCCATTGGGTCCCTCCCATTTGGATGGGCAACTCCAGTTTCATCCTAGTAGCAATAGAGAGAGAGAGAGAGAGAGAGAGAGAGAGAGAGAGAGAGAGAGAGAGAGAGAGAGAGAGAGAGAGAGAGTCGTGGGTGCAAAGTGAGAGTCACAACATGGAACATCTTAAGGCTAGGAATGGTGATGTCGAAGGAGGCCTAGAAATAGCTGAATATTGTCTGCATTGATTGGCCTTGCACAGAAAAGCACTACCTGCATGAGAGAGAGAGAGAGAGGTAGATAGAGAGATAGATTTTTGATTTTAGATAGATTTTATTATCATCCTTGGAGGTCAAATAGGACCTATGGGACCAAAACTACATGTGATGCAGTATGTGTGTGGATGATGAGTGATTTATGATGGTTCAAAAGTGTGGTGATGAGAGTCGCAATGGAGAGCCCACACAGTGGCTGGGAGAGGAAAGTGTGTAGGTTTAAGTCATGGCTAAAAATGTCAGGGAAGAAAGTTCTGATGTGACCAAAAGCTAAGCACTCTAGTAGTGTGTGGTACTCAGACTCTCGAACTTGCAGTGAGCAAAATGTGCACAATCGATTTGATTCTTCTCCATTGCCCCAACGCCCTGTCTCGCATTGAAGGGAGTGGGAGCTAAGCCGAATGGCTGCGATAGTATGTATCGCTATCTAGGGGACATGCTCAAGCATGTAAGGGTGAGTACGGAAGAACATGGTTTTGTAGTTGGGGGCAATATGGGTGGTGTAATGTATGAAGCGTGACCCAGCGGATTCCTCCCAAGTCGTAATACATTGGCATTGTAAAAAAGGCTCATTCACTTGGGAGTCTATTGAGGCATCATGTAGCAAGTGTAATGTATCCCATCTCCCAAACCACTTGTTTATGTCTTGCATCCATCCCGTTCTCAAGGTTTTGCTTTTACGCGTCTTTTGAACTTTTTTGCTTGCTTCCCATGCAATTGTAGGAAGTAGATGTGATGGGTTTTGACGCATCTTTATCATGTACTCCACAACCCTTTCCATGCCCATAACCTCAATTGGAAGAGATCGTAACTCAAGAAGTAGGAGCATATATGGTGTTTGTGTCTTAACTTGGAGAAAGTTTGTGAGTAAACGCTTTTGGAAATTTTTAAACTCTTTCCAAGTAGACTATAAGATGCTCTCGCCCCACACTTCAACTTCATAAAGAAGAACCGGTGTCACCAATGTGTTAAAAAGATACTTGAGAACCCAACACTTGATGTTTCTTGCATTACACATTGCTCTCGCCCCACACTTTAACTTCATAAAGAAGAACCAGTGTCACCAATGTGTCAAAAAGATACTTGAGAACCCAACACTTGATGTTTCCGGCTTCCAAACGACGCATAGCTTGGTCGTAATCTCAAGACCAAGTTAATTAAAGCTCTCAACAACTTCAAGTGTCTCATTGTTGTACACAATGCATGGCTTCTCCTTATGGTTGGTTCCACAAACATAACCTTTGTTTTGGATTCAATACAATTAGCCCACTATGCAAGTAAAAGTTCTCAAGGACAACCATAAGCTTTTGTGCATCCTCTAAACTGTGTGTTAGAAGCACTACATCATCCGCATACAACAAAAGCATGATTATCGCATTGCAAACAGTGACCTCTTCAATGTCTTGTCCTTGCATAAAGTCAAGTACCATTTGTTCCAATTGATCGATTCATAGACCAAAGAGGGTTGGTGACAACATACATCCTTGTTTTACCCCAATAGTGCTTGCAATTTTTTTTGAAATTCCTCTTTCATGCGCAATTGACACATCACCTTCTCATAGATTTAAGAAACCACAAAATATATAAAGAACTCTCTCTCTACCCCCTCCCTCTTGCTCTCTCTTGCTATCTCCCTCTACCCCCCTCTCTCTAAGAGAGAGAGAGAGAGAGAGAGAGAGAGAGAGAGAGAGAAAGAAAGCGAGAGGGCAAGAGGGGTTAGAGAAAGAGAGAGAGAAATAATTTATATATATATATATATATATATATATATATATAGAGAGAGAGAGAGAGAGAGAGAGAGAGAGAGAAAGGAGAAAGTTTCCTCCTGAAGCTCTCTCCACAAGGGAGCTTTCTAAGAAACTTTTTTTTATTTCTGCTTCTATAAGTAAAAATCACGAAAAAAGCTCCCTAAAAAGCTTTCTTAAAAAGCTCTCTCGATTCCCATCCCCCTTAAACTCCACAAAGCAACAATACAATTGCTTGCCTTTCAACCAACTTTCTCCATGAGAACACAAAGAGTGACAAGATGATCAATGGTGCTAGGCGTCCACAAAAATCCGCTTGTCTTTGCCATTCTCTTCAACCCAATCACTCAATTTTATCTCCATTATGCATCCAAACAACTTTTCCATAAGAGACCCAATCATTATAGTCCGGTAGCTATCTACATTCTTTACATCCACTCCTTTATGCAAAGGTCTTAACCACTTACGAACACCCTATCACCTTTGATGGACGCCTTATCACTTTATTTGATTCATGGACCGGGCTTGTCTATCCTATAGGTGCGTAGGTGATCACCGATAGAGGTGCACAACTTATGTCATTTTTATATTATTTTTCCTATGACCGACCACTGTAGGCGCCCATATGTGAATGGGTTAGATTCATATAAAGGTCCATTTTAACCTAAAATCCTCATTCTTGAGGTGCATGCTAAAGAAGTGCTCTTGCTCTACCTCTATCTTCTTCTGCATCGTGTGCTCACAAGTGTGTATGTGTATGTGTGTGTGTATGCTTGAGAGAGAGAGAGAGAGAGAGAGAGAGAGAGAGAGAGGGAGGGAGGGTGTGATCAAGCATTGCGACGGCATCGGCGGTGGCGAGGCGGTTGAGCGTGGCGGCGGTGGCTCCCTCTTCTTCACGGCACGAAATCCTTCACAACGGCAAGCATTGAGCGGCGAGTGACACACCATTGCCCCTTTGAGCTTACTAGGATAGTCTAGTTGTGTGCTTGCAGCCACTCGTGGCTCGCACACAGTGTTCGACAAGTTCTCAACCTTCAATACATGCGATAGAAGCGCACATCTTTGGCGCCACTGTCAGGGAATGCCCCGCACTAAGATTGAGGAGCACTATGTGCTAGCTCTTGAAGCCATTCTTTTCATCTGTTTTTTATTTTTTTTGAGTTTGGAGCAGGTTTTAGCAGGTTTTGTTAGTTTAGTAGCTTTGCAATGTGCAGGTTGTAATAGCAGTGGACAGTGTTGTGAAGTGTTAGTGTTGTTAGTGTGATGTAGCTGCAAGGTGCAACTGCGCATGTAGGTAGGCTCTGTGCACGTGAGCTCGACGCCCACGCAGCACAACCTTATCCACATTATCCATAGCAAGTTTTTTTTAAAAGAAAATATAGAATTTTTTTTTTAAATTTAAAAAACCCTCGAAAAATTTGAGATTTAAAAAAAAAATCAAAAACAAAAGGAGAAAAAAAAAACCTTAAATGAAAAGGAAGGGATCGAGATCATTCCCCAAGACCAAGTCCAAGTCCAAGCCTTAGTCCCTCTGTACTATGATATAGTATAGAAACTACTATATATATAAAGACTACCCCCCCAAGGTGAAGGAAAGGCATGTGGACAAGTCCTTACAGTCCTCCACCCTTCCCTTCACTCTTACACCCTTGGACTTACTAATTTTTGCCTTCTTCCCGACTAGAAAAAGACTGTTTTTAGGATTCTTAGGGCTTTAAGTAACCGAATTGATGGCTGTAAAGCACGACACGTCCCTCTAACCAAGACGCTCATTTTGAGCTATCACACGCCATATTTCATGGATTGATTAGAAAAAAGGACCAAAATAAAAAATTGAGAGTAAATTTGGGTTGCAAAACACCCAAAAAACTAGGTGAGTGGCCTTCATGGGCACTCACCAACACTTCTAAGGTGTTGAGGTCACATGTACCTATGCTCTGGTCGTGTGCTAGAGGACGATCATACAGAGAGTGTCTCTGTTTACGCGGGCACCCATTATTCCTCCACATTAGGCTCTAGGCCCTCAGCGAGAACCCAAGGTAGTACCACTCAGGACCCACATATTGCATCTAGTGGCTCTTCCTCTGACTACGACGTCATGGAAGGTTACCCGACCACCAATCCCAATAGTTCAAGCCAAGACATGCATGCCATGGGCCCACAGTCCGGGCCGAGCGTGTTTAGCCGCTTGAAAGAGACTCTTAGTAGAGCCACTCGCTCCGAACATAGAGCTAGCAATGTAAATGAAGGGGTGGGGAAGTAAATTCACCATTCATGACCAATGTAGACCCCATGCTCCTGGAGAGTGTGCATGTGAATACTCCATTCACTACACTCCGTGACTCTTTAGAGCTATTCTCCTCTGAGGTTATATAATATGATGGTAGAAGCCTTGCCGAATTGCAAGAGATTGAGCGATATATCCTTGGAGCTAGGGAAAAGGAAATTGAAAGCTTTCGCAAGGTAGAGCGAAGGCCCCTATGTCAACATCCATGCTAGTCGAGAAATCGAGTGCTCCTGAATTAGCAACCACTAAGGGTCAAACCATAGAGAGCTACATTGCATCTAGTTCAATGGACACCCCTAGCACCTCAATCCTAGATGGAGCATTTCTAATGAAAATTGGGAGTATGAACTAAAAAAGAGAGACTTTAACCGACCTATACACAGGTCATACCTATTACGTGGGTTGGTTAGATGTCCTACAATCCACAATGGGTGCTACTAGCGTAGAGGAGCAACAACAAAGAGTTTGTGATGTCATCCATAGGGTTATTGAGTTGGAGAGGCAGAACAAAGGGATCCACATGCCTTCAACGAGTCTCATGACATTCTTGGATACAGGGAAGACTAAGCAACCAACTTTACCACAAATGGAGACTCCCTTGGTAAGCCTGATGGATCCTCCATATGTTGTTTCGCCAAGGGTCTCAGTACAATCTGAGTCCACAAGCGATAGCTTTACCTTTCCAAGTTTAGCTCATCTTTCTCTTGGTGACACCATAGCTACCATGCCTACCCCAATGATGGGCATGACAAAAAACACGCCATGGACCTCATTTGTTAGTAAAGCACTGTTAAATGGTGGCCCAATGCCTACAACAGTGTGTATCAATCATATGCACCTATGGTTCCTTGTGCTCATGTAGCTCCTACCCCTCCCATTGTTTCAACAACTTATGCTCCACAATCACAACATCCAAGCCCTTATTTCAATGAGACCATACCAGCTAGCATTAGCATGTCACATCCCACCTCTGGGCCACCACATGGCACAACATCGTACCCAGCTTGGGACCCGAGGATCACTTGTATGCCTAACCCGATGCCAACCTCCATTCCCCATGCAGTCTTGAGAGCATCTGTCCCCACTATACCTGCTCACTTGGGTGACTTGGCAACATTTTTTGAAGCTATTGATCTATCTATTGCTGAAAATGTGTGTAACATGCCTGATAGAGAGCCTAGAAGTAAGGCAGTACAAATAGCCAAGCTCATACAAAAATTTAGTGGAGACAAGGATGTGAGAAAGCATATCAAAGTATTTGCTATTCCCTAGGAAAACACAATGACTTGCATAAATGTAATGCTTTAAGCCTGACCTTGAGTGGGAAGGCTGGGGATTGGTATAGCACCCTAAGGGTGGAATAGAAAACAATTTACCCTACTCTTAGGAGACTATTCTTGAAAAAGTACATACGAGAGAGATTGCTTTGGGGTGTAGCATCTCAGCTCCAGAATGCCCAACGAGAGGAAGGAAAGTCCGTGAGAGACTTTATTAGTCGCTTGAAGCATTTGAATTCTCGTTGTAATTCAAATGAGGGCTTCAATAATAACCAATTGCTCGATATATTCATTAGGGAATTACGACATGAGGATATCTACAATGGCCTAGTCATTAGAGGTATCACCACTTGGGAAGTAGTCACCACTGATGTGATCCAATTGGAGGACAATATAATGATTCAAGGAGAAAGAGTGTCTGTTGAGTCTTAATCTACTAGCTCACAAGCATCGAGGCATGAGCCAATGACCATAAAGCCTATTGCTAAAGAGCCAAAGGTATCGGAGATGACCTTAGCAAATCTCCCTAAGGCCATTCAAGAAAGTCTTAGAGACAATCGTGCTAAAACAATCATATGTATCCAAGAAGGGAGCAACAATGGTGTTCAATTTTCTTTGGTCCGCATAGTATCAGTGAATGCCCTACATTTAGATTAAAATTTAATGAGAATTGCAATGCATGTGAGAGGTATAGTCATCAAGCCAAGGATTACATAGTATTTAAATGCGCGATGGCCAATAGACCAACCTTAGCATGGACGGAGACACCTCGAGTGCCTGCATTGATGCCAGCCCCACCTCTTGAACAACCGTCACAACACATGGTCCCTAGGGCCCAAAATATTGTTCAAACAACACCATTACCACCTCCAGTGCTAGGATTGCAACCCCTACATCTGAGAATCACTTTTGTGAATTAAGTGGGTTGTGAGTCATCTATTGCTTGTGTGGATTGCGAGGATGAGTTAGACCCTAATATGGCCTATAGGATTGAGGCACTTAAAGAAAGTCCACAATACTACATGAAGGACTATTGGGGACAAGTAAAATCTATCTAAATAGCTTATCTTGTGGCAAGAGGCCAAAATATCAATTTCACTGCCAAGAGACCACCTTTTCAATGCTACGAGTGTGGGGGTCCACATTATGTAGCTAAGTGTCCTATTAGACTACAAAATAATGTCACACTAATGCAAACCAATCAAGAGAGTACAACTACAATGCCGATACTCATGTGTAATCGATGTGGAATAGATCATTTGATTTTTCAATGTCCTAATAATCCAAATGCACCAAATATCATGCCATTGAACTTAATTGAGGTTATCGAGGAGCCATCACAAAGTACACCTGTGGTACTAGTAAATGTATTCACACGATCGATGCTCCAAAATCAAAATTATATTCTTGAAAAAAGAGACACAACATCAATTGCCCAATCTTAGAAGAAGAAGAAAGCACAAAGGAAGAGATCACAAAAAGCAGTGAAGTCAGACCCCAGTTGAAAAACCAACATAGGGACTGGTGACGACCCCATGTATATGAACGACGTTGAAGAGGATTTTGATTGGAATGAGACCATGGAGACTAAAACGGTCACTAGGAAAGAAACAACCAAGAAAGATCATCATGAGTGACAATGGCCAGGACCCAAGGAATCCAAGAAGAAGATAGGAACCTACCCAAACCCTATAGAGGATATCGAGCGAGTCAAGCAATTAATGAATTTGGTAGAAGAGACCCCAAAGGGATCTAGAGCGAGCATCTAGGCAGTCCAGATTATAGACACAGTGTTCCCTACACGAAATCAACCTCACAAAGACCATAGACCACTAGCCATACCTAGTGTCATCCAAGAAGAAAGTGAGTTTAAGTCATTGGGAAGTGGGCATACTCCCTTCTTGTTGGAGAGAATGTTTACAGGGGGATTACCTGATCCTATCAAGGAAATGGAGATCCCAACTTCCCCATGTCAAAGGACTGAAGCCCAAAAAGTGCCGTTAAATATCACCAAATTGATGGATTTCATGGCTTCAAAAGTTAGAACCACCATCATGTCAAAACTATATGGAGACCCCAAGCTATTCTTAGCTCTTCGAGCTTTCCTCAATGGAGAACTGAAAGTCAGGCTACCACAATTTTCACAGATGGATGGAGCTAGGCAGGTGCCAGTAGAGGAGGAACATTTACATTCACAACCCAACCTAGATGAGAACTCTGTTGTTGAAATACATGTTAACAATTTGAGATAATATTTTGAAGGTGATGAATCCAATGCGACCATACCAATCACTACCAAGTATTTAACTGTGAAGGAATCCTTGATGGTGGCACTGGGATTAGCATTGTAACTACAAATTGCTGGGAAACTATGGGAAGACCTCACCTTGGGACTACAAACATAGTAGTAAAGATAGCCAATGTGACTATTGTTTATTGTTAAACCTATTGGGATGCTAGAAGGTCTCAAGGTCAAGGTCCTTGGACACAAAATAAAGCATACCTTGATTGCTAAGGATTTTTCCAAGCACACTATGTCATCTGAGATGATATTAGGACGTCCTTTCATGAGGGAAGCAAAAATGGTGCATGACTGGTCTAAAAACCATGTCTACTTGCAGTTCCAAGACTCTATCATTCAAGTTGATCTTGTAATTGGATGAGCACATCCTCTAGGAAATAGATTTATAATCAATCATAGATCTAAAAGCGCAATTCACTCGGCCCCATTGCAGTATTGTTACAGGTGTAAAGGACACTAATGTTGGGGAAGATTCCACTTATATGAATGTTCTACTTGGGATGACTGAGTCCGACAATGTGGATTGGGTCCACTTAGCAGCAACCATATATACTTGGGGAAATAGGGGGATGACATGGGTAATACCTGAGGGGGATGAAATGCCGCAACTCGTACCTTTTAATATGATAGGAGCAATGCAGCTTCTGATGACCTACCAAATGAAGGCTTGAATGACATTGGAACCAGTAGCATCTCAAAATACTATAGCCCACACGATTCAAAGTCGGAATCATCAATTGAAATTGACTATGAGGATGAAGAATCTCAGTTAAATCTTGGTGAAAATGTGGGGACAATCCATTCAAGGCCCAATGGTACCCTAGATGACAATCTATCCTAGAGAGGAGAAGACACAAGTAGCGATTCATCAAGCGACTTTGCTTATCGTAAGTTGGTAGATAATTGAGGTGAATACCTTCAAAGGGTCATGTGGTGAAGTCCACAACCCATTGACATTGCGCAGTTAGAGGCTACAAAGAAGCAAAAGTTGAGCCGTACTATAAGGAGATAACAAAATCGAGAGCTAGCTCAACAACAAAAGGAAGCAAAAGAGAAATCATAGTCCATAGAACAACAAGATCCCATGGATTTACATCCTCTACCTGAGCATTTTAAATCCTACACCACAGAGGAGTGTAAGGTTGTGTATACAAAGGCCCAGAGAACACATATCGATGGAAGTAATGGAGTCTATAATGGTCTAGCGAAATTTAAGGAAATAAAGTTAGCAGAACTAGGTGAGGAGTCCAAACTTGTTTTCATTGCCCAAGATCTGATAGAGACTAAGGAATATGTACTTAAGGAGATTCTCAAGGAATTCAAGGATATATCTGCTTGGACATATCATGATATGAAAGGTGTTCCACCTTCCGTGGTGCAACACACAATACCCATGAATAGCATGGCTAAACTAGTCCAGCAACGACCCTACCCAATGAATCCTAAGTATGCAAAGATTGTTCAAGAAGAGATTGAAAATCTTGTCAAATGCGGATTCATAGACCCTATTGAGCACTCAGAATGGGTGTCTCCAATAGTTCTTGTGCAAAAAAAGAATGGGAAACTCAAAGTGTGCGTAGATCTCAAGAAGGTCAATGCCGCCACTAGGAGAGACCATTACCCCTTGCCATATTCGGAACATGTGCTTGAAAGAGTTGCAGGGAAGGAAGCTTATAGCTTTTTGGATGGGTACTCTGGCTACAATCAAATCACAATTGCACTAGAGGACCAAGCTAAAACTGCTTTTATAACCAAATTTTGAGTGTTCGCATTTCGTGTTATGGCTTTTGGCTTAACCAATGCCCCTGCTACCTTCCAAAGATTAATAAACACTGCTTTTAGGGAATATTTGAGGGAGTTTTGCGAAGCTTTCTTAGATGACCTTTGTGTTTATTCTTCGTGGAAAGAACATCTATCATGTTTACAAAAAGTGTTTGAAAACTACAGAATGTATTGCATCTCATTAAACACTTTCAAATGCCAATTTTGGGTTAAAGTGGGATTTTTGCAGATGAGAGCAAAATTAAAGCCATTTCCAATTTGCCACCACCTACAAGTTATAAAGGAGTTCAAAGGTTCATGGGCCATGTTGGTTATTACCTGCAGTTTATTTTAAACTTTGTTGAGATAGCTCGCCCATTGTACAAGCTTCTTATTGAGTTCCATTGGACCGCGGAGTGTGACCATGCTTATTAGTTATTAAAAAAGGCCTTCACAAGTGATCCCATCCTATTAGTGCCCGATTGGAATGTAATTTTCCATGTGCATATTGATGTATCAAACTTTGCTATTGAGTGTGTTCTAGCTCAACTAAGAGAACATAAATTGGACTACCCATTAGCTTTGCAAGTCGTCAATTAAATGATACTGAGAGGAACTACACCACTACAAAGTGGGAAGGTTTAGCTATGATTTATGCAATAAAGAAATTTTGCTACTACCTTCTTGCCAACAAGTTTGTTTTCTATGTGGATGATCAAGCGTTGTTGTCTCTAGTGAATAAACCTTGTTCCATGGGAAGAATTACATGATGGTTATTAATTCTTCTTGAGTTTGATTTTATCGTTCTGGTGAGACCTAGTAAAAGACATGTCATGGCAGATCATTTGTCTCGCATACCCAATGGTGAAGCGCATAATCATGAGTTGCTCGATACTTCCCTATTCCTAGTTGAGACCATGCCTGAATGGAGTGAGAAGATTGTGAACTTTTAGTTAATGGTTTTCCACCCAAAGAGTTTCATAAAGATATAGCTCAAAAACTATTAAAGGAATGTGAATCTTATTCTCTAATTGCAAGAACTCTCTACAAGCTAGGGAAGGACGCTCTTCTTAGACGTTGTGTGAGGATGAGTATTTATACATACTGCAAGAAGCCACATGGATATAGCCGGAGGACATTTTTCAGGCGAACTAACTGCTAGAAAGGTGTTGCAATCAGGCTATTGGTGGCCTACCTTATTCAAGGATGAATCACTTTTTGCAAAAGGGTGTGATGAATACCAACGTTATAAGATCACACAGCAAAAGGATAAGATGCCCTTACATCCTATTAAAGTGAACCATTTGAAAAATGGGGTTTAAGCTTTGTAGTCCCAAGTAGTCCAGCAGCTCATAACACTCAATCTCGATATATTATTGTTGACACTTACTATGTAACGAAGTGGACAGAATCCAAGGTGACACATAAGGCTGATGCAAGGTCAACTGCTAAGTTTCTCTTTGAGAACATTATTACATGATTTGGTTGTCCCCTTGAGATTGTGAGTGACAATGGTACTCATTTTATAAATGGAATGATAAAGGAACTCACGACAAACTTCATGATAGCCCACCATAAGTCTACACCTTATTATCCGCAAGAAAATAGCCAAGCTGAGAATACTAACAAGACTTTAATTTCTATCTTGACCAAAACAGTGGAAACCCGTCGCACAGATTGGGATTTGAAGCTGTAGTCATCTCTATGGGCTTATCATACCGCCTACAAAGTGGCTATTAATTGTACACCATTCAAGATGGTATATGGCCAAGAAGCACTTATGCCATGGGAGTTTGTAATTCCTATTATCAACTGCTGAGGAAATACAGCCCAAAACATTGCATGTCCAAGGGGTTGAACCATCTGTACCTATAGCCCAACCCTCTAGAGCTTCAACTTCTGTAGCTAAAACAAAGCATGTGACACACAAGACTCATCGTAATATAACAAAGAAAACATACAAATGGGTCCCTAAAGCTTCTTTAGCGACCATTTATGACGTTAAAAAATAAAAGCCTTATAAGAGACGCCCCACTCGCTCCAAGAAATGTAAGAAAACATTGCGTTGGATTCTTAAATGACTATTGGAAACCCAAAGCTACTATGAAGGGAATGATCAAATCTGGGTGCCTAAATGTAAATTGTGTTCTTACCTGACACTTATAGACGCATCGGAGTCAAATCCTATAAGGATAAAGCTGATTGAAGACCGTGGGGAGGGAAAGATCACATAATACTATACACCTCATCCGAAGCTAGTTTGGGTACCCAAGCAAGAATGACTTGTATCGCTCGGCTCAAACATAGAAAAAACAAATGAAGCTTCTTGCTCTTCATGTAGTTCTTTTATAGAAGCACAAACTTCTTCACAACTTTCACCTACCACCAAAATTTTACAAAAAAAAAAGGAAAGAATAGCACCTCCCATTGTAAATTCATCACCGAAAACAATGTTTCAAGTAAAATCATGGGAGAGTACCTTACCACCCTTGCAACTAGGTGAAACGCCTAGGGTGGTGAAAAACTATTGGTGAAAGTCTTCACCCGTTACAACTTGAAACAATTGGTTCCAAAAGGTGACGACATCGTTCCAAAAGGTATGATCTACCCAAGGAAGAGGGGAGTGTTTGCTGACATCCATCATTCACTTGCTCCCCTCTTAACCTTCCTCCCTAACCTCTCAATCTCCCAATCTTAGGTATATATAGCTCTATACTCTAGAAAACAAAAATAAAAAAGTAAAAGATCAAGAGCCACTAAACAAAAAGCTTGAAACCTACAAATTCTAGTACATGACCCAAAAATCATAATAACACATTATGCACAAGGATACAACCTTTTGACATGACCCTTATAATATTTTCACACTAACCAAAATCTATCTTTGTGTACAGATATGGCTAGTACACTAGAGTCATCCACTCCTACCTTGGGTGAGAGGTACCCTCTTACTTTTCACAAGTGTTTCACATAGTCTACCCAGTGCTTGCTTGTGAATGGGATTTGGTAGATACACTAGCGTGTGAGAAAAAATTTGAGGAATTAGAATGGATGATAATCTCTTTACCACGACTGATCCCTACTTAATAGAGAACGTCTCTCCGATTGTACAAGCTTACCCTTTTGAGTAGGATGACTATACACGCCTAGTGACATTCTTAGTGAACATATGTGCATATAATGATGAGGAAGATTTACATGATTACACGGATGACACATATGGTCTCACGGATGATGAATTTATTTTTCTTGATGATGACAAAGATAGGGGTTTAGATTTAGGGCTACGCGCCCATCTATACAATATCCTGTTCTCTTGACCCTCTAGGGGGATACAAATACTTAGGTTAGGGTTCTTTATGTTGTTTTGATTGTGTTCAATAAAGGTTGGTCCCTCTTCCCATTGATGTGCCTCCTAGAGGTATTCCTTGTGTTGTCTAGTGTGTACAAGAATGCGTTGCAGTAGTTGGGATTTTAAACTTCATGCCATCTTTGTCTAGTTCACTCTTCGAATCGAGTGGCTTTGAATCGAGCGCGATCAACACGAACATGTGTTTCTTGTCCATTATCATTGCCTCTTGTCTTTTTAGCATCCATGTTTGTCTGCTTTAACTGTGATTAGTAGCACACTATTCAGCACATTTGCTTAGTATTAAACATTAGATTCAATATAATTTTATGTCATAGTCCCTTGTATAGGTTTATGAATCAAGTAGTCTCACTAAGATAGTTTGACCAAGATAGACATTAGAAATCTTCTCTTAATACCATGGGAAATGCCTTCCTGATTGTCAATGGTTACTTTAGGTTCTTAATCCGATACTATGAAAGATTGTGTGCAATGTACTAGTGCTTACTAGTGGGCTTAATTCCTATTGACCTTTAGCTTAAGCATTATAAAAGGAGTTTACTATTGTGATGAGCTTGGGGAGGGTAACAATGTCAATATGATCCCCCAAAGTTACAAAATTGAAATGCAGTGAAAAACAAATAAACAAAAAAAGTACCAAAAATGTAAAAAAAGTACCAAAAATAAGGTTAACCAAAAAGAAGGCGTCCGTATGGGAGTGAACCATAAAATGACATTTTTCTAGCATTTGGTTGCTCATATAGTTGCCTACAATGTGTGTACATATCCACAAGACTCAAGTTGCTAAAACTCTTAACCTGCTTGCCCCTCAAGTTTCTCCAAAATCTTCCACATGCATGTGTATTTTCTTGGACTTGAAAAAATTGATGCTTTACTTCTCAGCTTTTGAATCAATGCCTTGTATGCATGCAAATGACTTTGATAGTTGTCTTTGTCCATAGCTGCATCAAGCTTTATCAAGGACTTTTGAGCTTCTTGACATTCTTCATCAAACCACCTTTTGTGTGATCTATCTTTGTTGATACCATGGACATGCTTTATGGCAAAGCATTCTTCTGCACGAGAACAAATAACCTTCTTGAAAGCTTCCCATTTAGTTTCCATGGTGAGTCATATTAAAGATTAGCCATCCATAACTTTTGCTCAACCATTTCATTATACATTGGTGCCCGTTTGAAATCCATACATAGCGATAACTTCTCTTCACTTTGGATGACATTATCATGCTTAGTTGCTTCTCCACATGCAAGGTCAATACACAAGGTCCGATGGTCTGATTCTGGAGTCCATTGGCCAAGCATAAAACTCTTTATGCGATACATGATGGCTTCGAAGAGTAGCATATAGTCAATCATACTATCCTCATTATGTTTTTTACATGCATCGGTTCCACTCCACAAAGATACACCATTGGCAATGAGCATACCCTTACTATTGCACATGTGTAAAAGTAACTTTCCATAATGATCCGGATCTTTCTCATCCATTGAAGTACGATCATACAAGTGAACTTCCATCAACTCCTTTGAAATGTATGGCATATCAAATTGTTGAGTATCATGTTGCAATGTTTTCGTGCAAGCATTCATATCCCCAAAGACAATAACATCACCTTTTTCTTAAAAATAAGCAATGTCCTACTCTAAATAAAAGATGGCAGGTCTCTATCCATGCAAGGATTAAAGGGGGAATCATGATGAGGAATGTAGCAACCGGCTACGAAAATGGGTGCTCTTTTTGGTGTCATAATTTCCAGCCATACATAACGTTTGTGCTTGTCATCTTTCACAATTAATACACAATCTTCCAATCCTTTCTTAACCATACATGCTATCTCTCCTTGCCCTCTTTGTTGCTTGACCTTCTTTGAACACATCAATGAATGTACATTGTAATCCTCCAACCCACCCGTTAATCCTTTGTGTATCATGCTCCCAAGTTTCAACAAGAAGTACAACATCGGATTTTCTTCTTAGTTCATTTATGACAAACCCCACATTCCATGCGTATCCATTGCAATTCCAAAAGAATATTTCAATTGTAACTTGGCCTCATATGTCTCTCATTCCTATTTTCTTGAGGGACTAGCCTCCTCCTTGGGCACATTTTCTTCATGAGACAACTCCGTGTTTTTGTTATTCGTCTCCTCATATGCCTTGCAACACATATTTTGTTGCTTATAGTGTGATCTTCACATACAAAACGTTTTGTATCCCTCAAATAGATCCAACTAATTATCAAGGATAATCTTTCGTTTGGTCTCATCCGACATGGTGCATACAATTGGCCATTGTCCCGAGCGAGGAGCTCCTTGCTTATGCACTCTATGTGCTCCATAAACCATAACCTCTGACATGCCAAGGTGACTTTTGAAGAAATCTTCAATAACAATGGCAAGAGAAGGAGGTGTCTCTAACCTCTCTTTGGGAATTCCATGAATAAAAATTTTCTTGGAACATCGCTTCTGTTCCTTTAACTCCTCTACACCCACATTCTCAACATTCTTTGTTTGAGCCATACCTTACATCAGGGAGGAATTAGGAACCACATTGTTACCACATACATCAGTCCAAGACTTGTTTGTGCATACATTTTTCATGTCGCATACATCCCAACACATGGTGTCAAATTTCAATACATGGTCATGTTCTACTTTGATCATGCACTCTTTCAATACATGGCCATGTTCTACTTTGATCATGTGCTCCTTCAAAGCATTCAAGTCCACCAGAGAGCATTTACATTCCTTGATTTTCTCTTCAAGTTGCATCAAACATGTTGTTTGCATCTCAAGTGTCCTCTTGAGATTCTCATTCTCAACCACAAGAACCCTTAGCGTGCCATTCTCCATTGCAAGTGCCTGTAAGTCTTCACATTGTTTGTTTATGGTCTCTTGCAACAATATTAAGTATGCCATGATCATGGTTTTTGTTGTTGTTGGGAGTGGTTGTGTTGCTATTTTCAAAAATAGGAGATTTTGGATCATTTTCTACAATGGTTGTGGACCTTGTCGAAGAAGAAGAACCCTTGCGAGTTTCAAAAGACATTGTATGTAAAATAAGAGATGAGAGCCAACTTCTCCGTGCAAAAAGGCCTTTTATAACCCTAAAATTTTCTATTTTTATGTCAATGTGCAGAGGGCGTCGTGCTCTTTGATTAAAGCTATTAATCACCCAAATCGAAGGTCGAATGAAGAAGTTATGTTTTAGCTACGTGTGAAGCTAAATTTCGTAATTTCAAAGAGCGATAGATGCCTAAGCCTGAGCGTGAGCTTGGGCTTGGGTCTGAGCTTGGGTCTGGGAGATATTCCCGATCCCGGTCCTACCTTTTTTTTTTTTGGGATAAGGTCACCACGGCCTGCGCACGAGCACACACACACTCTACCTACCTACTTACAACTAATACACCTACTGTTACACACTAACACACTTCATTAGCTCTCACAGATATACTTCCTACTTAATGTACTTTGCTTACACAGAACTAACAACCTTAATACTAACACCTTACACAGAGAAAAAACACAATACCTTTGATAACTCCATTAACAAAGAAATACACAGTAGCAACACAAAATCAAAAGAGTGAATTGATGTCTACTAGGTCAAAAACGGCTACAAGGGAGGGAGAGAGAGAGAGAGAGAGAGAGAGAGAGAGAGAGAGAGAGAGAGAGAGAGAGAGAGAGAGAGAGAGAGAGAGAGAGAGAGAGAGGCTCCACTCTCTGCTTCTGCGAGGAGGTGGTAGGTGGATAGGAGAGGCAACTTGAAGAAGGGCATGAAGTGCAGGGTAGCTCCTACTTGCAACCACGTCGAGCAGTCCCCCAAACCTTCGCAATATTCATCATCATCCTTCATTTAGACTGTGCCTCCCTACCACTGCATATACGTCATTAAGTTGAGCAAATAGCTCAGTGTTGTGTAGAGAGCCATATATGATAGTCTTCAAAGCTTTATGGCTCTTCAAGCTGCATGCACACTTAGACACACACACACACACACACACACACACACACACACACACACAGATCATATATCACCATTTTCATGGTCCATGTGAGATTGCACGTACGTCCCACCTGTCTTCCTTCTTGCAATCCAATCTCCGCCACCAGCTCCAATGGGCTGATCTAAAATTAATGTCCAGTTTCGGGGGGGGGGGGTACTCAAGAGATCGAGAGAGCTACTAATCGAGTCCCTGAATGACTTGCAAGGCCTGCACACAACAAAAAAGCACTCTCTCTCTCTCTCTCTCTCTCTCTCTCTCTCTCTCTCTCTCTCTCTCTCTCTCTCTCTCTCTCTCTCTCTCTCTCTCTCTCTCTCAAATATTAAAACACATCATACGGTTCTACGTACGTGCAAGAGAACGTTGATGTGGCTTTGACTCGCATGAGCACTGAGAAAGAAAAGCAAAAGAGAACTTGCAACCATCGTCCAATCTTGTGCTCTTGGGCCGCGGGAGTTTTCTCGAAAGTCCAGACTCCCTTTAGTGGGCTCGCAATTCGAGTGCAAAGTGCACCCCAAAAATACAAATTCAGAACGTGATAGGCAGTGCGAAGGTCTCAGGCATCAGGTATGTCAATGTGGCAGGCAAGTGCGCAGGACAGCGACACCTCTCTGAGCCCCCCCCCCCCCCCCCCCCCCCCTCTCTCTCTCTCTCTCTCTCTCTTTGTGTGTGTGTGTGTGTGTATCGCCTGTGTTGCTTGGGCTACATGGCACACTAACCGGAGCAAAGAGGTGTCGACACGTGACCGAGGGCAGAGGCTGGAATTCCTCCCCGCTTTATAGATACTAGTACAACACCGCCGCCTCCAGTGGTGCAGTGCTATGTGGATTTGTTAGCTTAGGCATGCCGAGGCAAGGAGCTATCACCGTGGTATAGAGGATATCACAATAGCTTCTAAGTACCTTTTAGTACCACTTAATCTTTTTTGGTACTCACCATTTTGTGAGTTTTTGGTTTGAAGATATTGATATATCAATTCAGTTCTCTCTCCCTCTCTCTCACTCATTGCATTTACAATGCATCTCTCTCTCTCTCTTTTAAAAAAAAACCTAGGTTTAGTGTAATCGCACCTACAAATTCTGCGATTTACCTCTCAAATTTAAATTTGAAAGTGAGGAAACCTACAAAACTTAGAGAAATTTAGTGCAAAAACTCACCACTATTTTCAAGAAAAATGTGTCTTAGCTTACAATCGTGCCTCTTTGAAATTCAAAGTTGCTTAATGAGAGGAAGAGGAAAAGGAAGAAACCTGCACTGCTCTCTCTATTACACCTGCCAGGTCATTGGACAACTACGCTTCTCTCTCTCTCTCTCTCTCTCTCTCTCTCTCTCTCTCTCTCTCTCTCTCTCTCTCTCTCTCTCTCTCTCTCTCTCTCTCCCTCTCTCTCTCTCTCTCTCTCCCTCTCCAATGCTAAAAAAAAATTGGGTTTACCTACAAATTCTGAGATTTACCTCTCAAATTTAATTTTGAAATTTGGTGCAAAAGCTTTCAAATTTAGTCAATTTACCTCTATTACTTGTCATATGTAGGTTTGCCAAGGTTTTGGAAATTAGCCTTTTTTCGACCACTTCTCTCTCTGTTGCGTTTGTCTGATCATCGAACAATCTTCTCTCTCTCTCTCTCTCTCTCTCTCTCTCTCTCTCTCTCTCTCTCTCTCTCTCTCTCTCTCTCTCTCTCTCTCTCTCTCTCTCTCTCTCTCTCTCTCTCTACTCTACGCCCCGCTATTTTTCAATATTTTCTCGTGGAAAATACGAAGTTGTATATGGTTGTGATTTTTCCCGAACATTGATGCTCACTACTAGCACCTTGCCGTTTGTTCCTCCCTTCTTGCCCAGTGGCATGCCTTGCACCCGCGAGTGCTTCTTCCTCCTCTCTTTATCCTCCCCTTTCTATGTCACCCGATGCCCAAGCCTACGCTTGTCTATGTTACTACACGATCGAGGCTTCAAGCCCTTGTATGTTCTGCTACATGATCTGGCCCCTGTACGTCTACGTACATTGTACATGTTGCATGTGTGTGTGTGTGTGCACATACGTTTGCATACGTGCATTCATACGCTGTCTCTCCTCGTTGCAAGGCAGGCTGGCCAAATATGCTTTCTCTCTCTCTCTCTTGTCGTAGCTGCGGTTTTTGGGATGTCATAGGTTGTTGGGCTTCAAGAAATAGTGGCAAGTAGAAAGGGTATTTGGTAGGCAGCAAAGCGAGAAAGTGGTGAGCGTGCAACTCTAAAAAAGTGGGAAGAAAAAGAAGATTGGAATGGGCTGCTGTGCATCAACAACCAATTGTGTTGATGGGCTTACACGAGAACCTCTCTCTCTCTCTCTCTCTCTCTCTCTCTCTCTCTCTCTCTCTCTCTCTCTACTTGAAAGGCTAAATAGCAGACAATAGTTTTAATTACAAAAGCAAGATCATGAGGTTTATGAAATCTAATATGTGCACTAATTACAAATTGGTACATTTTTTTACTGAGACATATATTTTGACTCGTTGATCTTCTCCTTCGCTACCTAATCGCAGACTGCTCTATTTTAAAGAGCCAACCCTTCTTTCCCATTTCTTGGAATTCTTCCGTCCCTATCTATTCTTTTCGTCTCTGCCCTCCCTTGTTGCACCGGTGCCTGAGGGAACGACCATCTCTCTAACGCAGGCCATTCTGTGGTTTCCCTTGAAAAGAACACAAAACAAATGGTGAAATATAGCTATCTCTGTGTGTGTGTGTGTGTGTGTGTGTGCGCCTGCCGAGGCTGAGGCTGCACCATTTTCCTATTCAAAGCCAAGCTTGCGCTTTGGAACTAAAGGCATTAAAGAAGGAGGGGGTTTCCAGTACTGCGCACCAATAGTTAACCTCGTTGTAATGCAGTGCACCAGTAGCCCCAACTGGGAGTTGGATTCGCACACGGCTTCCAAAGCACCAAAGTAAAGGACCGGGAGCTGGACTTGTGACCATTTTGCTCTTTGAGGTCCATATTCTTGCACATCACAGAGGAGTTGTAGGTTGGGCCTCGTTGCAGTAGTACTATGCACCTTATATTACTGCATGATTGTGCAACAGGAGCATCTTGGTTTCAATACTGCGCACCTTCAGCAGAAAGAAGCCGCTTGCATTATTGCGCACTAGCAGTAGCAAGGAGCCTTGTGGACTCGGAGGGCCAGGAGATGGACTCCCAGTTGAGAAGCTTCATCAGCCCAGCTCCAATGGGCTGATCTACAATTACTGTCCATTTTGGGGAGAGGGGGACTCAAGAGATCAAGAGAGTTACTAACCGAGTCCTTGAATGACCTGCAAGGCTTGCACACAGCAAACATAAAGGTTTAAAGTCATGCCCAAGGGAACCCTAACGAGGTCCTAGCGATGGAACCCTAGCGAGGTCCTAACCTCTGTGTCAGCGGCAGCATCCTTCACCCCCCATGCAAGATGACATCTCCCATCATCTCACCCCATCAAAGCTCTAGCGCGAGACCCCACAATATCTGGGCTACTGGTGCGCTCCCCCATCAAGCGCTCGTGCAAAATAATTGCCCTCTCTTGCATGGCGGTGGCCTCAACGATTTCAACCCAAGCTCATTCTCCCCTCACAACCCCTTAGCTGCAGCACTTCTCAACGGTATCGATCACCATAGCCCTCTGCTCGGGAGTGCAAAAAAGCTCGAAGTTGCGAGGATACTTCGCCATGATTTTGGCTTCTTCTCTCAGCCAACCAGCTCACCCTTAGCATGCAAGTGGACTTGCGGATTTTGCTGAGGGCCCTGCCGCTCCAGCTACCCATGGCTCTGCCCCGGGCACTGAACAGGGAGGAAGCGATAAGGCTGTTGCTGCAGGAGGCGATCAACCGAATGGAAACGGTAAGCCCTATGTTATTCTGCGTGCTATTCAGGTTAGAAAAACCCATAATGACTTGGAAAACAAGGCCCTGATAGGGCTCCTCGCTGGCCCTCGCCCACCAGCCAGACGTGCTACGCGGGTGGATTCGAAACCAATGGGGGGCAATAGGGGCCGAAGTTGAGACTATACAGGCCGTACCCAAGAACCAATACGTCTTCGTTTTCAAGACTGCGGATATGGCATTCCGAGTGGTAAGCATGGGACAATGGATGTTGTGAGCGACCCCCTCTGCCTATTCAAATGGAACAAGGATTACAAAGCGGAGAGTGATGCCCTCAATCACTTCCCTGTTTGGGTGGAGTTCCCGAACCTCCCCCTTCACTATCACAACCACCTCATAGTAATAGGAGCGCAGCTAGGTAAAGTCCTAGGAGGCCGATCTAGAGGGGATTACATCCCTGCATGGCACCCACATGCCCTCATTGAGATGGACATTTCAGTTGAGCTCCCCCAATCTATGTTGATTGCATTAGATGACGGAGAGTGCTTCGAACAACCCATAAGCTACAAATACCTACCGAATGCCTGTTTCCACTGCGGAACGAAGGGGCACTTCGTTAGGGAATGCCCGAAAAAAAACCCTAAACCAGACCAAGCCCCTTCTAACACTACTCCAAACAAAAGCAGTCGCATTCATCTCCGACCGTCTCCCCATCGCAACCCCCCAAGCCAGAGAAAGCAATGGCCCGCAAAACTCAGATGGAGAAGGGCAAAACGTGGGGCCCAAACAGATTTTCCCTTCTAGCATCATTACCAGAGTGGGAGGATTCGGATGTGGTAGAGTCCATTGAACGAGTCTCAGAGGAAGAAGAAGATGCTGACACAAGATTGGAAAGGCAAGTGAATCAGGCGGATCATTCGGTAGCCCCAAGCCAAAACAAGGCGACTACAAGCAATGACCCTAACAAGGAAAACATAGTCCCTAGCCAGAAGGTTAATGGTGAGGTAGGCCCAGCCCCAATGGAAGTTCAGAAGGACAAGAAGAGGGGGCACACCTGAGTGTCACAATCCTCTCCTCGATCCCAATCCAAAAATCGCAAGGATAGATGCACTCCCCGATGAAAGTAGTCTCTTGGAATATCAAGGGTCTCTCAGACCCTCTCAAAGCAAAGAAAATTAGGGTCTGGCTTAATAATTTTCCTGTTGATATCATTGGACTGCAAGAGATAAAAACTCTTGGGGATGAGCTCTCCCAAAGACTTTCTATCATCTCTAAAGAGCACCTCTGGCACTGCTCCTCACATGAAAAGGGATCGGGTGGTACTGCAATCGGCATTCCCCAATCTTGGAAGGTGAACCCAACTAAATCTGGCAAAGGAACTTACTGGGTGGGGGTGGCTGTAGAGTCCCCTGTCCAATATATGATTTTGTCTATTTATGCAGGAGGATCTGTCAGAGACAGAACCCAACTGTGGAAACAACTGATAGCCCAAAGTGAACCCACCATCCTCATTGGTGATTTCAATATGGTAGAAACCATAGAAGACCGTTTTCTTCACCGGGGCAATGTAATCTCTGGATCAGAGCTGCATGAATGGAATCAACTGAAGGACCACCTTGATCCGTGGGATGTCAGATCCCGAGGAGATTTCACATGGCATAACTACTCAAAAGGCCTCAATGTTAGAAAAGCCAGGCTAGATAGATGCTACATAAGCACTTCCATAGCCAGAAGCTTTAATAGAATTAAAGCCAAACCCCGACACACGTCTTGCATCTCGGACCACTATCCCCTAGTGATAACACCGGATGATAAATGTAGGAAAATTAGGAAGCACTGGTTTCACACGGACACCTCGCTGTTTCAATTGGAAGAAGTACAGAGTAGCATAAAGGCAATATGGGTGCAGGCTTTCTCAAAGGGACTCACTCCATCTAAGGCATGGACATTGGCAATATCAAACACTCAAGAAATTCTTATAATGTTCATGAAAACAGTAACAGAAATCAGGAGAAAGCGCAAGGACAAAATATACAGTGAACTGTCCGAGATGGAGTGTAGCAAAAGCCCTAATTCTGTCACTCAGGATAAGATAGCCACTCTAAGGCATCAACTTCGGGTTGAGGAGGACTTCACCCTCAAGCATGCTGCAGTCTTCTTTAGGGAATGGTGGGCAGGCAAAGTGGATAAGCCTACAAAAGAAATGTTTCAAAATCTGAGGAAGAAACACATGAGAGAGGTCATCCCATTCTTTGTGGGACCAAAGGGTAAGGCCAATGATGAATGTGAAAACCTGGAAATAGTGAGAGAACACTTCTCCTTGCTATTCAGTCCTAAGGAGCTACTGAACAAGGAGGTGAATACAGCCCGTGAACAAATCAGACAATGCAGACCTAAAGTTATCCACTCCCACCTAGCAGTCCAGCTTGATTCAGGACTCACAGTGTGGGAAATAAAAAGGGCAATTGAATCATTAAAGCCCAAAAAGACTCTTGGCCTAGATGGGCTCCCGACCGAATTCTACCAGACCTTTAAGAAGTGCTGGCTCCTATCCTCCTTAAAGTATGGGAGGAATCAGTCAAACACGAGGCTGTACCAATTCAACTCAATATGGGAGTCATCAAACTTCTACATAAGAAAGGATCCAAAGAAATCATCTCAAACTGGAGACCACTCACCATGCTACATTCAGCCTACAAAATCTTTGCCAAAGCCATAGCGCTTAGAATTTCCCCTGCCCTATCAGAGTGGCTGTGCACAGAGCAAAAAGGCTTCATCAAAGGAAGGAGAATCATGGAAGCTGTTATTGCAATGTGGGAGGGAATAGAACATGCCGAAGACTCCTGTCAGGACTTCGTCTTTGTCAAAGTCGACTTTGACAAAGCCCACGACAGACTGGAGTGGACGTTCATCCTCGACTGCCTGACCATGATGGGCTTCGGACCTGGTATGATCAGGTGTGTAAAGACCCTTCTAGGGAATGCACATGCAAGAGTGGCACTCAACAATGGCATCTCGGAGCCATTCCCTCTCAATCGATCGGTTCGACAAGGATGCCCCCTTACTCTTTGCAACCTCGAGAGACTCTCTCAATTGGCTGGTCAAAGCCAAAATGAGGGAAGGGACTCTCAAAAGAATATTATTACCAGATGGCAGACAACAATGCCTATCACAATTCGCTGATGACACCAATGGCCTACTCAACAATGACGAGCAATCACTTCAATGCTTCTGGAACTGTCTGAAGACTTTCTGTGCAGCATCAGGATCCTGAATCAACCATTCCAAGACTGGAATAAGAGCTTCCCTCTCTCCACTGCCAAGGTGGATTGCAGAGCAAGGTTGCACAATACTTCAAGACGGGGTCATCTTCAGACTCTTAGGTATCCCTTTTGGATTTAGGGTATCCATGGCAGAGGTGGCAATGGGTACTGGAGTGTTTCTCCTCCAAACTAAATCGATGGAAGGGTTTCCAGGCCAATATTGCAGGGCGGGCACTGGTCATCAAGCACTTTATCTCATGCTATGTCTTGTTTTTTCTCTCTTGTTGGAGACCCCCCGACTCCCAGCTAAAAGAAATAACCAGGGCATGTAGAAACTTCCTTTGGTCAGGAGATCTGATGAGGAAAGGCCTAGCTAAGGTCAGCTGGGATGTATGCTACCTCCCCAAGGCACAGGGGGGCTCGGACTACCCAACTTCAGTAAATGGGCGGACAAACTTGCAGTTAAACTCATCTTCAGAGCATTGGACAAGCCTGAAGAGGAGTGGGCCTCATTGCTGCTTAGGAGCATCAGCAAATTCAAAATTAAAGGAAGTAATGGGATGCTCCCTCTTCCATGGATTTCAATCTTCTTTGGACCTTTTGAGATAATGCCCAATGGCTCCCCCCTCCTTAAATCGTTGTGGGGAGCTTGGAACAGATATAGGGATGTCATAATAATCAATATCTAATTCTCCTAAATGATTTTCTCATATTAAACTGATCATTTAATGTGGGGAAGTGCCAAGGGAGAAAAAGCTAGAATATTGGTTAAGTTAGCAGACCGGCCACAGTAGGGATCCAAAGGAGGGAAAATAGGGATCCAAAGGGGGGGCCATCTGCAAAAGAGCCATGTGAAACAACGGGCTAAAAAGACCCTAAGGTTCAGCCCATTAAGACTTCCAAAATGCTAAGGTTCCAAAATTCAAAGGTTGTGTCCAAAGGTCAACCTTAGGGAAAATTGGATGCTTAGTGTGTGCCCAAAAAGTCTTTCTACATCCCTACATGGGAGGGGGCGAGCCCCAAAGCTAGGGGATGAGAGAGAAAGCCACACACACACACACAGGCTCCCTTTACACAAAGGAATGAGGGACACATGTCAGCTCCCTAGGCCAGATGCCCACAAGGTATGCCCAATTCCTATTGGAAGACCCTTGAAGTGGACCAATGAGAATTAGGCTAGAGTAAATCTAGTTTAATTAATTTAAAAACATTTAATAAAAGAAACCAATAAGAATTAAGTGTCCTAGAAGACTATTGGGCAGTCTCCCAAGGGGTCCAATGAGCATTCAGGAGCCCCATGGCTTGCATGATTCCTATTGGCCAGGAGGCAAAGGGGTCCAATGAGAGTTTAGTTTAATTATTTAATTATCTAAAGCTCTCACAAAAGGGGAAAGGGGGACACATGTCAGAAGGCTATCACTTATGCTGCTTAATCCCTATTGGCTTGACCTGGGGAGGTCCAATGAGGCAAAAGCCAGACTAACTTAGCAGCTAGGGCTCGCCCAAGAGAGAGAGGGGGCTGATTTTTGTTTGGCATTGACACACACACTCTCACACTTGACCATGTGTGAAGGGAAAATACTCTATCTCCTCCCAAGCTTTAATGGAGAGCTCATCACCTACTCCAAGCTTGTGAGATAGAAGCCTACATCAACACTCTCTTGGCATGTGGATGCAAATCCAACCAAGAGCCAAGCTTCAATGCATGCTCATCTTCTCTACCAAGCTAATTACTAAGCTAAGCTATGCTAATATGAGTGATTATGTGAGGAGATGTACTTCTTTCTCGTAAGATACTTCTTTTTCCTCTCAATCTACTCTCATACCCTGCTAGCTCTCACCATCTTCGAAGGTGTGTGAGGTCTTGGGTCTGAGAACGGGGATAATTCAAGTTGTGTTTGATTAAGTGTTTTGCTTGGTGTATGAAGCTTCCATCTTCATTGCACTAGCTCGTCTTGAAGGAACACAAAGAATTGTATTGTACAATGTCTCTCTTGATGGGAGAAACCATAATACAAAGCCTTTTGGAGGGGGGACCGGCTCCATGCAAATCCGGTCCTCAACTGTTGTCAATAGCTTAATTGCTCTCTCTCTTTTGAAAGTATTGTCGATGCTATCTAACTAGGTGTTATGCTTTTTGTTGCTTTCTCCACCCAAGCACTCTTGTAATTCTCATTAGGAATCAACTCTAATGAAATACTCACTATGTTCATGCTAATTTCCGCTACACATAAGATTTTAGGCCATTAAATGTTACATTGGTATCAGAGCTCAAGGTTTCTCTTTTCTTGCTCAAGAAGGGAGGTCCTCAAGCTAGCTACAAATGGTTGGTATTATTAATTGCCTGTGAGTAAGTAGAATAGGGATTTTTCAGCCTTGCAGTGCGCCTGCCTTTGTGCAGTTAACGGGGCATCACCGTCGAGAGCTATGGTCTTAATAGTGGAGTCCTACGGGGCTTGCCTACGGCTTAACCACTATTGAGCTATTAGAAGCTTGACAGGAGCCGGTGCTGTTTTGGTGTCGAAAGACCCTCTCTTCTATTCCTTGCAATTAATGGTATTCGAGCCGCGGGTACAGTAGCTTGAGTGCTTTTTCTAAAGGGGTAAAGAGGAGTAGCAACTAGGGCTTGAAGTGCCAAAGTACACCTAAAAAGTTTACACCTAAAAGTTGTTAGAATGGCTGACAATATTAAAGAGAGTGAAATTAATGTTGATAACTTTGATTTTGCTCATGAGCAAGCTACTAATGATGCTTCAATGCTTGTTAATTATCTTGTTTCTAAGCTTCAACAAGCCATGGGCAATCCATCTCTCCAAAGTGAAGTGCAACGGCAGCTCCGTGCTCACGGGATTCTCCAAGCTCATCACCATGACGAGAGAACACCTAGGAAGCCTCCTTGTGAGACTACCAAAAGAGGTCTCTCTCCGATTCGGGAAGAAGAAGAGAATCCATATGAAGGGCTCAAGAACTTACTTCTTGATGATGCATCTCCTTCCAAAGGAGAACTCAAGAGCCTCCACCGAAGGAACGAGAAAGAAGCGAGTCTCCCGCCACCTCGGCGGAGATGGCTCCACGAAGACGGCGGGCTAAACGCTCTCCATCACCACCAAAGCGGAGAAGACCATCACACTCTTCTCCACGCCATAATTCAAAGAGGGATGATAAAAAGCAAGAGAAGAAAAAGGCGAGAAAGAGGACACCCTCTTCTCCATCTTCTTTATCCTCTTCCTCTTATGAAAGCTATGGTGAAGACGACAAAGATCAAGACAAGAAAAAGGCGAGAAAGAGGTCACCCTCTTCTCCACCTTCTTCAAATTCTTCATCTTCTGAAGAAAGTGATGGTGCAACTTTTGAACCATCAAAAAGAAGAGGCCATAGGAAATCCTATGCCGCATGGAAGAGGTCGTCCAAGCTGAAGAAATTCAAAGAGGGAGGGAAGAGCATCTCTTTCCTTACCTATGATGGCACCTTCGGTGCTACAGACAAAGTTTTGGCCTTTATCCAGCAATTCGATGCGGCGTTTGGAGATGAGGGCTTCACGGAGTCCTCTAAGCTACGCCATGTAGCTATGCACTTTCAAAAGTCCGCCAGACAATGGTGGTCTAGCCTACGAGCCAACGGTGAAGCTCCACGAACATGGAAGGCTTTAAGAGCTTCCATTATGAAGCAGTTTTTGGCCACCGATGCCAAAGACAAAGTACTCACCGAATGGCGAAGCTTAAAGCTCTCTCCCAATGAATCCATCCACAAATATGTAGACAAGTTTTGGGACCTACAACTCAAAGCCACTGTCTTCAAAAAGTTGGATTTTGGAGAGCAAAAGCAACAATTTTGTGCGGGCTTAACCGAAGAAATGGCGGAGTATGTCAACTCCCAAAGGCCACGTACCATATCGGCGGTAATACACCATACTATGGTGGCCTCGCGAATCAATTTCCAAACGGGGGGAAAAAGAAATAATAAGCCCCCGGAAAAAAAGGTTCCAATGAGCCTAAGGGGAAGGACAATGTCCAAAAGTCTCCTAAGGGCAATTCCAACAAAGCTAAAGAGAAGGGAGTTTACAAAGGAAAGAATAAACTCTCTCCTGAAGAGCTTGAGCGTTATCGTAAAGATAACCGGTGTTTCAAGTGCGGCGAACAAGGGCATGCGTACCGCGCTTGTCCCCAAAAGAACAACCGCCAAGATCCTCCTAGAGCTTCTTTGGTTGAAATCCAAGAGGAGGAGATTCACCAAACTCACCACAAAGGATCTCCTCTATGCCATGCTTGGGGAAAGGTAAGAGAACATGATGCTTTTATTCTCTTTGACCCTGGTTCTACTCACAATTTCATATCTATGGAGTTAGCCACCAAGCTAGGCATACAATCCTACGAGATGGGAGATATCCTACCCGCAGACAGTGCCTTCAAGGGGCAAGAAGCTTCAGTCACTCCCTTAATCGGGAAATTGAGGCTTCATGTCCAAGGCTATGTGGACAAAGAGGATTTCTTTATCTCTCCTCTCAAGCATGAGGATGTAATCCTAGGGGCACCATGGTTTGACCGTCTGGCTGCCCATGTTAAATTTCCTGAAAGGAGAATCTCCTTTAAGTTCAGGGAAAAGGACATGTATATAGATGCTAGGGAGATGGGTAACACCATCCCCATTGTACATACACCAGCTTTCAACAAGTCAATAAAGAGCTCTATTTCCGTGTACATGATTTTTGTTAAAGATTCTCAAAATGAACCTAATGCTTTAGCAAAAGAAAATAAAAGCAACCAAAAGGAATTAGAGTTATCCAATTTTCTCAAGGGGTTTCAAGATGTCTTTATTGACGACATCCCTTGTGAGCTACCTCCTAAACGAGGTAATGACGACCATGCAATTGAACTTCTTCCAGGAAGTTCACCGCCTAACAAACCTCCTTATAGAGTTTCTCAAGCTCAACAAGAGGAGATTATGCGGCAAGTGCATGAGTTAATTGAGAAGGGCATGGTTAGGCCTAGCTCATCTCCATTTTGCTCACCTGTGCTATTAGTGCAAAAGAAAGACGGCACATATCGTATGTGTGTCGACTATAGAGCACTAAATAGGATCACTATCAAGAATAGGTTTCCCGTTCCACGGGTAGAAGACCTATTTGATAAGCTACAAGGATCGACCTACTTCAGTAGGATTGACCTAAAAAGTGGCTATCATCAAATAAGGATAGTTGATCAAGACATTGTAAAGACCGCATTTCGTACTACATTTGGTCTTTACGAATACATTGTCATGCCTTTTGGCTTGACTAATGCACCAGCCACATTTAACCGCTTGATGGAGAAGCTGTTCAGACCTCATCGAACCTTCACTGGAGTGTTCTTTGATGATATTATCATCTACTCTAATTCATTAGAGGAACATAAGCAACACCTCCAGGTAATATTTCAAGTTTTAAGAGAGAATAAACTTTATGTTAATCGAAAGAAAAGTGAATTTTTCTTGCAAGAGATTCAATATTTAGGTCACATTATCTCTCAAGATGGAATCCAAATGGATCCATCCAAGTTAGAGGTAATAAAAGGATGGCCTAAACCAAGGAATCTTCATGAACTAAGAAGCTTTATAGGTATGTGTGCATACTATAGACGCTTCATAGAAAAGTTCTCACAAATTGCGGGACCATTACATGACCTAACAAAGAAAAATGTTAGGTATACGTGGTCTGCTAAGGAGAACAATGCTTTCGAAAAGCTTAAAGAAAAGCTTATCTCTCAACCTGTGCTTACACTACCGGATCTCTCAAAACCATTTGAGGTCCAATGTGATGCTTGTGGTGATTGCCTTGGGGCTGTTTTGCTCCAAGAAGGGCACGCCATAGGCTATGAGAGTCGAAGGCTCGACCCTGTTGAGCAAGCTCTAGGCATATACGAAAAAGAACTCCTTGCAGTTCTACATGCCTTAGACTCATGGAAGCACTATTTATTGGGGACTCCTTTCATTCTGCGAACGGATCACCAAAGTCTTAAGTACTTCATGACGCAGACCAAGCTCTCCGACAAACAAATGAGGTGGGCAAATTTCCTTTCGCAATTTCATTTTCATATTGCTCACATTGCTGGCAAGCATAATCAAGTAGCCGATGCACTCTCAAGACGACCGAGAGTGAATGCGGTTTCCATAGCAACTCACAATGATCTATCTTTAATGATAGATGAGTATGCTATTGATCCCGATTTTAGAGATGTGATTTCAGCCCTTGCTTAGGGAAGAAAGAAGAACCATTTACTTTACAAGATGGTTATCTTCTCTATGGCAATAGACTATGCGTTACTAACTCACTACGTGAGAAAGTAATGTATGAATCTCATGCTCCCCCATATGCGGGGCATAGAGGGATTCAGTCTACCCTAAAGGGAATTGAAACATATTTCTATTGGCCTACCATGAAAGTGAACATACATGAGTATGTTTCCAAATGTGTGGTATGTCAAAAGACAAAATTTGATAGAGGGAAGCAACTTGGATTGCTTCAACCCTTGCCAATCCCTAATTCACCATGGGAGAGCATATCCATGGATTTTATCTTTGGATTGCCTAAGTCTATCCATGGGAATACGGGAATATGGACGATAGTAGACAGGTTCAGTAAACAAGCTCATTTTATACCTGTCAAAAAGACTATCAAAGCCCATCAAATGGCAACCCTCTTCATTTCACAAATTTTCAAGTACCATGGCTTGCCAATGTCCATAGTGTCGGATAGAGATCCTAGAATGACCAGTAATTTCTGGAAGGGTCTCTTTGAGAATTTAGGAACAAGGCTAAACTTCTCTTCGGCCTATCATCCACAAACTGATGGCCAAAGTGAAATAGCTAACCTAACTATTCTCGATCTACTAAAAGCCTATGTAACGGAAGTAGATCAAAGATCCCAATGGGAGAAGTACTTACCCTTAGTAGAGTATGCTTACAATAACACTGTACATACTTCTACAGGAAAAGCACCTTTCGAGGTAATTGAGGGAAGATCAAAAAGTCCCTTGCTACTTAAGGTACATGGGAAGATCTTCGCTGCAGATGAGTATAGCCGAGACCTACAAGAATCTTTCCAAAAGATTAAGGATGCTATCTCTATCTCACAGCAAAGGCAAAAGGCTGCTGCTGACAAGCACAGAAGAGCCCAAGCCTTTAAAGAAAACGATTGGGTCTTGTTAAAGTTTCCCAAGGCTCGATTAAGGCACACGACGGGCAAGAATCCTACGGGCCACCAAAAGTACTATGCTAAACTAGCAAAAAGGTACTATGGTCCCTTCCAGATTCTTAGGCCAATCAATGAGATGGCCTATCAACTTAAGTTGCCCAATCATTGGCTCATACACAATGCTTTTCATGTGAGCCTCTTAAAGCCTTACAAAGGAGAGCCACCTCAAGAACCAACTATTGAAGACCCACCGGAGATCGAGGACCACGAGGAGGTGCTGCAGCCCGAGTCCATTCTCCGACATGAAGACAAGGTATTAAGAGGCGGTAAGACTATCCGACGATATCTTATTAAGTTTAAGAATTATCCTTTTGAAGATGCTAGATGGATGCAAGGCATACAATTAAAGGATAACCTAAACCTTGTCAATGCTTACAATGCTTCCCAAGAGTAAGCAAATGTACAAAATGTTAAAAATGAACAAAAATTTTTGTCTTATAAGACTCTCTTTTTCTTTATTTGTGCACAAAAATGAAGTAGTATGCATGCTTAGATCAAGTTTGCGGAGACGACGTCTCCCGAACACCAAGTAGAGCTTGTCACTCTACTATGGAAGACTAATAGGACTAATGTGCAGACATGCTTGCGGCAGCCTCAGGCTCTCAAGCGCCAAATGGACTAGTCATCCATTATGGAATGATGTCGTAGGGTAACATAGGGATCCTCTACCCGCTAAGAAAAGGACTCATGCATATGCTTTATCTTCTCTACACCATAGTCGAGGACGACTATGATTTCAAGAGAGAGGTAATGTCATAATAATCAATATCTAATTCTCCTAAATGATTTTCTCATATTAAACTGATCATTTAATGTGGGGAAGTGCCAAGGGAGAAAAAGCTAGAATATTGGTTAAGTTAGCAGACCGGCCACAGTAGGGATCCAAAGGAGGGAAAATAGGGATCCAAAGGGGGGGCCATCTGCAAAAGAGCCATGTGAAACAACGGGCTAAAAAGACCCTAAGGTTCAGCCCATTAAGACTTCCAAAATGCTAAGGTTCCAAAATTCAAAGGTTGTGTCCAAAGGTCAACCTTAGGGAAAATTGGATGCTTAGTGTGTGCCCAAAAAGTCTTTCTACATCCCTACATGGGAGGGGGCGAGCCCCAAAGCTAGGGGATGAGAGAGAAAGCCACACACACACACACAGGCTCCCTTTACACAAAGGAATGAGGGACACATGTCAGCTCCCTAGGCCAGATGCCCACAAGGTATGCCCAATTCCTATTGGAAGACCCTTGAAGTGGACCAATGAGAATTAGGCTAGAGTAAATTTAGTTTAATTAATTTAAAAACATTTAATAAAAGAAACCAATAAGAATTAAGTGTCCTAGAAGACTATTGGGCAGTCTCCCAAGGGGTCCAATGAGCATTCAGGAGCCCCATGGCTTGCATGATTCCTATTGGCCAGGAGGCAAAGGGGTCCAATGAGAGTTTAGTTTAATTATTTAATTATCTAAAGCTCTCACAAAAGGGGAAAGGGGGACACATGTCAGAAGGCTATCACTTATGCTGCTTAATCCCTATTGGCTTGACCTGGGGAGGTCCAATGAGGCAAAAGCCAGACTAACTTAGCAGCTAGGGCTCGCCCAAGAGAGAGAGGGGGCTGATTTTTGTTTGGCATTGACACACACACTCTCACACTTGACCATGTGTGAAGGGAAAATACTCTATCTCCTCCCAAGCTTTAATGGAGAGCTCATCACCTACTCCAAGCTTGTGAGATAGAAGCCTACATCAACACTCTCTTGGCATGTGGATGCAAATCCAACCAAGAGCCAAGCTTCAATGCATGCTCATCTTCTCTACCAAGCTAATTACTAAGCTAAGCTATGCTAATATGAGTGATTATGTGAGGAGATGTACTTCTTTCTCGTAAGATACTTCTTTTTCCTCTCAATCTACTCTCATACCCTGCTAGCTCTCACCATCTTCGAAGGTGTGTGAGGTCTTGGGTCTGAGAACGGGGATAATTCAAGTTGTGTTTGATTAAGTGTTTTGCTTGGTGTATGAAGCTTCCATCTTCATTGCACTAGCTCGTCTTGAAGGAACACAAAGAATTGTATTGTACAATGTCTCTCTTGATGGGAGAAACCATAATACAAAGCCTTTTGGAGGGGGGACCGGCTCCATGCAAATCCGGTCCTCAACTGTTGTCAATAGCTTAATTGCTCTCTCTCTTTTGAAAGTATTGTCGATGCTATCTAACTAGGTGTTATGCTTTTTGTTGCTCTCTCCACCCAAGCACTCTTGTAATTCTCATTAGGAATCAACTCTAATGAAATACTCACTATGTTCATGCTAATTTCCGCTACACATAAGATTTTAGGCCATTAAATGTTACATAGGGACCTCTTAAGAATCAACTGGGACTCCAAGAACTGCCTTAACCTAAGAGCCCATGAATGAATGTGGTGGTCATTGCCTCCGATTCCCCCCCTCAATCAGGTACAAAGTAGGATAACCAAACGCATTCATAACAAAGGCCTCACAACGTGGAGAAATTTGTGGCACAAGCCTGAGCACAGGTGGCTCTCCCTGACCGAGCTCACAAGTCGATACAACCTACAACCTTGGGAATATCATTGATTAATAGCAAAAAATCCCTCTTCCCAAAAGAGTTGGAGTGGACTCTCTCAAGTGACCTTGACCCCTCCTCCAAGGCCTTGTATTGGTCAAGCGGAAGTGCTCTGCATAACGCCCCCACTCTAGCACCAAACCTCTTGGAACCACTACACACTTCACTAAACAGAAAAATGGAGGACTGCACTGGATCGCCGGCAATGGGCATTCAAATTTTAGGCAATTTGGAATAGAGAAATCCCAACCAAACATTCAATTTTACTTTGGCTAATCATGCACAAGGCAGTTTGGACTGGTCATAGAATGAGGATTGCAGGGTTAGGTACTTCCGCCTGCATGATTTTCTGAAAAATTTGACAGAGTAGAATGTAATTTCGAACCCCAAGTTTTTGCAACTATTGACCGAACCATACCCTTTGCGGTAGTTTTTTGTAATCACGCTCTTTCTTTAATATAAATCTGCTCTCGCCCTTTATGGTAAAAAAAAAAAGCACGATCTCTCTCTCTCTCTCTCTCTCTCTCTCTCAAATATTAAAACGCATCATACGATTCTACGTACGTGCAAGAGAACGTTGATGTGGCTCTGACTCGCATGAGCACTAAGAAAGAAAAGCAAAAGAGAACTTGCAACCATCGTCACAGTCTTGTGCTCTTGGGCCGTGGGAGTTTTCTCGAGAGTCCAGACTCCCTTTAGTGGGCTCGCAATTCGAGTGCAAAGTGCACCCCAAAAATACAAATTCAGAATGTGATAGGCAGTGCGAAGGTCTCATGCATCAGGGATGTCAATGTGGCAGGCAAGTGCACACGACAACTACACCTCCCTAAGGCCCCCCCCCTCTGTCTTTGTGTATCGCCTGTGTTGCCGGGGCTACATGATGGCACACTAATCGAAGCAAAGAGGTGTAGACACGTGGTCGAGGGGAGGGGCTGGATTCCTCCCCGCTTTATAGATATAGAAGATATAGATATAGATATATATATAGATATATATATATAGAGAGAGAGAGAGAGAGAGAGAGAGAGAGAGAAAAGAGAGAGAGATTCTCATTGATAACAAAAAAGCCATTGGAGATGCATTCGGCAAGGAAAGTCCTTTTTGTATGCCTTTTGGCACACAGATACCACGTCCTTCTCTGCGGGCAGAAACACTGCTACCAGGTGCCGCCTACACAGCAGATGATACGCAGAGCAGCGATGAAGCATCGTGCTCAGAAGTTGGAGCATCTATCGAGATATGTTCTGGGTCCAGCTGGCCCATCTCAATTATTTCTCGAGCCTATCTACCCAAAATGGGTTGACCCGCCATGGACACGGTAAGATTATCCAGAGAGAGAGAGAGAGAGAGAGAGAGAGAGAGAGAGAGAGAGAGAGTTCCTTATAAGCACCCGTTCCTCCCGTCTATAGATTTTTTTCTGAATCTTTTGGTCCATTGGCATTGGCTTCGAAGGAGCACTGCCTCCCATGCCTTTGGTCACCCTCAGACCTCACCTTCAATAAGAAAATTCTGCTTCTTCTGTACAAATCTCCTCTCTCTATGTGGTGAGGTCTGATCAGTTCCCCTTTTCCCTTTGTATTCTCTTCTTCAACCAGGAACTTTTAAGCTCTTCAGAAAGACCTGCCAAGATGATATCTACCAAGATCATTGCTGCTGCGGCTGCCGTTGGCAACCTTCTGAATGGATGGGACAGTGCAACTCTTGCCGGTCAGACATCTTGCATTGATCATCTTTTTCCGTACCTCAAAGAATTTGAGATTTCCTGCTTTACTTATGCCTGATACATTCATGTTTTTATGCTTGTCAAAGGTCATAATGTCCCCTTTTTTTTTTTTTGGCTTTCAAGCTTATAGCTTTCACTTGATGTTTTCCACTTTGGAGATTTGTTCTCTCTCTGTTGGTGTGATTTATGAATGCAAGTTTTTAGTAGTGCAAATGGAACAATTGGCTAGCAAAAGCAACTTTGAATTCCGATCCATTTGGAAGATTGCAAACGTCCGATGTGGGCCAAATAGAAGAGTACAGCCCTCTTGTCGCCAGAAGGTCTCTACAAAGATGAAAGCTCACTTAGCAGATTTGAAACATTATCCCTGAATCCACGTAAAATACTTCTTGATTAAGATGCACTTCCAAGTGTGCTTCAGGAGATACAAGAGTGATGATACAAATTATGTCGATCCATATTCAAGCCCTTTGAATGAAACTGCTGGGCAGCGGCGTTGCAGCTTATACATGCAATGGATAATTGTTTCACAGTGCCCAAAAGCAATTCTTACCTTAAGCTTATGCAATGCATATGTATAGGCTCTGCAGCTTGAGAGTTGAAGACCAAGCTCTTGAATGTTCTTTGGTCTGTTGGATGTTGTTGGTTCCGTACTTTCAGTTGGAGCTCTATAGCCTATAGTATTTATCAAAATTTTCTAGCTTCTTGGCTTGTTACTTCCCTCTCCATAAAGGTAGCAACTTAAGAGCTTCCTGACATGTCTCGACATTCAAAGAGGATGAGGGACTAATGAGTCCTCTATGTTGCTATGTGCCAAAGGAGCACAGACAGATTTACTTAATTGGGGGTTTTCCCTTGATATTGTGCTATCTTGTATTTACCGCCAGGCGGTTTTACATTAACCAAGTGTCTCAAGCCCAACGAGAGAGAGAGAGAGAGAGAGAGAGAGAGAGAGAGAGAGAGAGAGAGAGAGAGAGAGAGGGAGAGAGAGAGAGAGCATGTTGACCTGAGCTAGACAACCCTAGTGCCTCAGTTAGTGATGCCACCCTGTCGCCTGGCTTTTCAGCTTGCCATCTCCCCTGCCTTTCTGTCCGTAATCTCCCATGTCTGGCTGAAGACTGCCCTTGCAGCTGTACAGCAGCAGGCTGCTGTTGACCAGCCACCCTGCACAGCCATACACTGCCTTTCGGCCCAGAGCTGTCTGCTCTTGTAGATGTGCTCTCACTGCCAGCGCTCAATTCCTCCCACAACTGTTGCCTCCTCCCACTGCGCATACGCAGACTGCTGTCACAAATTGCTGATGTGTCAAGCCAGTGAAGAACGGAGCCAACCTGCAGATCGTGGCCGAGGAGCATAAAACCTAAGTGAAGAAGCAAAAGCAGCAGAAGAAGTCTTACCAACTTATAGAGTCTTGCCGAGTGGCCTCTTCTTAAAGAAGAGTCCACCAACTTATGGGATCCCGTTCAATGGGGGTACCGGCATTGTACTGAGTTCAAGCAATATAAAGAAATACCGGAAGGGGCACCAAGGTTTGGGGCCAGTGCTCTCTAGGGGTGGAACTCTGCCACTCCCTGTCATGTGTGTCGTGCACTCTGTGTGTGTGTGTGTTTTCGGTTCAGTGTTATTTGAAGTGCTAAAAGTGTTCAGTCTGTTTTTTTCCGTTGGCACATGGTGCTCGTCCCTTGTTACAGTGGTATCAAAGCTTTAGGTGTGTGCTTTTCTGAAAGCATACCGGTCCTACCAAAGAGTAGACAGAGCAAGATGGCGCTTCCAAGTTTCACAAAGAAATTTATCAAAGAATCTTTGTGTCCTGACCAAAGTTACCCGGTATGGGAACGGGTAACGAGAAGGGGGCCTCTGGAACGTTTCCGGAACGCCCCCCCCCCCCCCACAACACACACACACACACACACACACACACACAAAAGGTGGAACAAGAACGGGGGCCGGAACGGTAAGCGTAAATTAGGTTGGATTTAACCTATATGTTAGTAGAGAGCCATACACACCCATTAGTCCAAATAGAATTCTATTTAGGCATGCTTTGCAATGATTCTTTAGTCTTAAGGCTTACATGCGATTGTGCACTACACAATACATGAATTGGGATCATCCTTCACAAAAGCATCTTGATTCTTCATAGAAAGAACATTAACTCAAAGTTGAATAGAGTCCAGACTCCACACAAGAGCTTGGAGTAGAAAGATGATAGATGATGGATTATAAAGATGGCTTACAAGGCTAGCCAAGGCGCTACAAAAAGACATGTAGAGGCTAGAGTGATAAATAACAACTGTAAGAGTCACTAGGTGACATGTCAAGACTCAATCATGAGTGGTAGTGCAATACAAAAAGGGGGCAAAGCCGGTGGCCACAAAGGAAACAAATATAAAAAACCAATGACCATTAAGTCACGACTCATGCCTGATGTCATAGTTACCAGGAACGGGATACCGGAACGGGAACGCGGAACGGGAACGCCGAACAAAATGCCATTCCCTGTTACGGGTACTCACGTTTGAAACACGGAACGTGGATTCGGAACGGAAACTTGGAATGGGAACGGGGAACGGAGACCTGAAAACGGCCATTCCCTGTTACTATGCGGCTGATGTTCACCTCTGGGTTGGACAGAAGAACATCCCACCTCCCAATCTGTAGTGGAGTCCTGGACGTCGTGAATATCATCCCAATCCTCCTACATAGGCTTATCCTCATGTGTAGATCCTCCTGCCTCTCCAAGCACCTCTGCCTCTGCCTCCCATCTCCCACTGAAGAAAAGGATCTGTCACTTTAGATGCTGACTTGCAAAGCATTCTTAAGTTTGCACTGACAAAAACAAGGTCATTTGCTTTCTCCACTCCAAGTCGGTTTCTCTTTCTAGATGCAATGTGGCTATATACACTCCAGAGTTGCTCCAAGCAAGAGGAGCTAACCGCTTGGCTGAGAATGCGGACGGCAAGTCACTGAAGATCGGGACCATTTGAACCATTTTCTTGCCACCACAAGGCGGAGGAAATCTTGGTTCGATCAATTTGGGCATTGGCTGTCCCAAATGATCCTTGCATATTCCTGTAAAATGCAAGCTGAGACTTGATTTTGCGTTGCATGTCACGATCAGGGTGAAGCTTCTTCAAGATGGTGTTCCAATTGTGTACCTCCGAATCATGCTCCTGTCCTTCACCCTAGAACTCTGGGTCCAACACAAAAGGTGCACCATGAAGAGGTGAACTATAGGCATTCCACATGCTACTACTGCAAAGGTCTTTGATTTCTTCGAGCCTATTTGGGTTCTTCTCATGATCTTCAAGCGCCTCGACCATGCGATCCATTGCTTCATAGACCTTGCCAATGCAAGGTTGCATACTATCCATCACTCTAAGCAAGTGGATCACTGGTTTCACCATTTTGTCAATAGTCTTTAGAGACTCCCAGAACTCAGGATCCTCTACCTTCCCTGTACAAATGAGCCCTGCGACTTTACTTGCATGGGAAGTCTCAGAAAACTTTGTACTGATGAAGAGCTGCCGCACTACACTTTGACACTCTACAAAGCGGCTTACCATTAGATAGTTGTAGGCGAAGCGGGTCTCACAATACTTTAGAAGCACTTTTTCCCCCGACCGCTTCAAGAACTCGGCTCGTATGTCGTGGTTGTTGATGAAAGCAACCACCTTGGACGTGGATGCAATGAGAGGCACTATCCAAGGTAGTTTGTTGAAATCCTTCAAGAGGTTGTTAAGGCAATGTGCCATGCAAAAGGACACCGTGATATGAGGATAAGCGCCTTCCAAAATAAATCTGGTTGCTCTGTTTGATGCCTCCCCAGTGGTGACTAGACCTATCACAAGGTCCGACCCAATGGTCTCTATGGTGGAGGCCCACTCACTCGCAAGGACATTTGGAGATTTTCCTGTCTCCGTGGCGTCATGGGAGTGGGAAAAATACATCTTTCCTTTGGAATAGGCAACATTTCCATGGTTGGACCTCCTCCTCGTGTTGCTCCATCCATTTGCAATGAGGGTCACGCCATACTTCGTCCATTGCCTCTTCATGTTGAGGGTTGCCATCTCCACAACGGCCTTCTCTCTATCGAGTAGCGTAGTGCGGAGGGTCTCGGAAGAGGGTGGCACATAGCGTGCCTCATACTCTCCAATCCTCGTGCACATTGTCTTGAAGTACTCCGACCTACACAATGCACACAAGAGGTATTAGGATTTACTATTTAGATGAGAATGAGAATCGAGATGGCAAATCATGAGAAAATGATAGTCTTCTCGAGCCTTTATGAAGGGGATGTGATCATGATAGAAAAAACGTGCAACACTTGTATCCACATCCTCCTTCCTTTTTGGATCCCAAGTGGCATGTAAGGTGCGTTGGTGAGGTTTGGGAGTGGAGACCGGAGTAGTATTAGGCATTGAGAATGGCGATCAAAATGATGTAGCCCCCGTCTTCGATGTTGCCGCATTACTATCATCACCGACCGACGAAGAAGGTGTAGAAGAGGGAAAAACCAAGTCGTTGGGGTCGATTGCGGGACGTTTCGGCTTGGCCGCGTCTTTCTCTTCTTTGTTGGCTTTGATGGCGGCATCCTTGGCTTCGAATACCTTCAACAATTGCTCGTTGACCGCCTTGCATATTGCTACTTGTTGTCCCTCTAGCTTAAGGAGGTGAGCACGTACTTTAGTTGTGCCGGATTGCTGTTCGAAGCCGCATAGTTTGCACTTCCATGCACGTGCACCATTGGCCTTTCCCAACACTCAGGAATGCACTTTGTCCCACCATGAAGCTTCATCCTTCTTCTTCTTCGCGCCCAAGGGCACACGGTCACTTGATGGGAAGCTTGGGCCATGAGACGAGAGAGAGAGAGAGAGAGAGGTTGCGGTGTGGAGCTTGAAGCCTTGAAGCTTGAGGGCTTGACTCTTGAGCCTTCAGGCTTAAAGCCTTGAGGCCCAAGAGAGAGGGAGAGAGACGAGAAGAATGAAGGCTTGAGCCTTGCCCAAGGGATGCGGAGAGAGTTGAGACTTGAGAGAGGCTTGATGGAGAGGGCCGAGGCTAGAGGCTAGAGCATGTGAACTTCAATGAAGCCACCGACGGTCGACCTTGGCCTTGAAGCCTTGAGGGAGGGATGAGGTTTAGAGGAGGCCTTGAGCCCTTATATAGGATAGCCCCCTCATGCCCTCTCCCAAGCGCTCAAAAACACTGTCTCAAAACAGTCGTTTTTTAAAATAAAGGGTCATATTTTTTGAAATTAAAAATCGGCCGTTCCGGATCCTCGCGTTCCGCGTTCCGACCCCTCGTTCCAGCCGTTCTGTCGGACGTTTCGGTTATGTCCCCGGGCGAAACGCCGTTTCGTTCCTATATCCATTCCGGGCGTTTAGCTCGAGCGGGAACGCGTTTCGGGAATGGCAGGGGCCCGTTCCGACCGTTCCCTGTCACTCTGGTTGTCACAAAGTGATGACGTGGCTGCCCGAGAGCAGAAACCCTAACCCTAGCTGCTGTTGAAAACCCTAATTTTGGAAACCCTAACCGTAAAACCTGCAAACCCTAAAACCTGCCAGAAACCCTAAACCTAACCCTAATGGCAGCATGGTAGAACTCGGAAAATTCGGAGATATGATGACGTGGCACCGTACGGCAGGATTCCGCTTTTTGCGACGCAACTTACGACGGATTTACTTTTGTACGCAATTGCAAAGCCAGAGAGAGAAAGAAACTTTGCTTTATTTTTAGAAGCTCAAGAGAGCTTGTGAGAGAGAAAGAGCCTCTGTTTATTTTTAGGCTTTTGATTTGAAGCTTTTGGAGCTCTGCTTTTGGCAACCCTTGTAAAATAAATAAGTGGAATGGGCTCCCACTCTGCAGAGCATCTGGACGCAGAGTCTGAGAGTGAGACCCAACCACTCTTGTACTTTGAACATTGATTAATACAAAAAGAAATACCGAAAGGGGCGCCAGTCTTTGGGGCCAATATCTCTAGGCACGGAACTCTGCCGGGCCAGTGCAAATCTATTGTGAACTGTGAACTATTTTGAAGTGGTTATTCGGTGCTGTCGCGATTGATTCTTGACTTGGAGTGTCCAAGTCTGTTACAGTGGTATCAGAGCGTGGCCGATTTCTCTTCTATGGGAAATCCGATCCCAATTTTTTTTTCCGCGGCACCTATGGCTTCACTGCTCACAAGACATATTCAGAGAAGGAATTAGAAGAGGTGGTTGATGCACGGATTGCTCAGCTTTTTGACGCACAGAACAAAGCTAAAAAGCATGGCAAAAAGCAGAAGAAAGGCACTGACTTCCTGGGTTATTTGGGTCGTCAATCGACATTTGATAAGGCAAAGAAACAGAAGAAGCGTGTTCGATTTGAAGGAGTACCAAGTTCTTCTTCTTCTTCTTCTTTTGACAGTTCTTCTAACTCTTCAGATTCGAGCGAAGAAGATAGAAAAGGCAAAAAACGAAGCAAGAAACAACGCTTCGGAAAGGGCAAGAAAAGGCAAAGAAGTCTAAATCTCGCTCAGTGAGTGAGAGTTCTACAGAGGACTCGTCTATAGACGGTTCAGACTCTGACGACGGCAACTTTTATGCGAACAAGAAGAATTTTTATAAAGCCAACCAATATGACTTTCTGGAAGATAAAAGCACGAAAGTCCGAGAGTTTAAGGAAGGTGGACAGTCAATCAAATTTGACACTTTTTCAGGATATAAAGATGCTTCGAAGGCTTTGTCTTTTATACAACAGTTTGACATCGCTTTCGCGGGAGGACGCTACTCAGAGTACTCCAAGATTCGGAGAGCTGCCTCTTATTTTAAGGGGAATGCTCGAACTTGGTGGTCCACGCTTCTTTTAAACAAGACTGCGCCAGTTAAATGGCTGAAATTTAAAAAGCTTTTTATTTCTTCTTGGTTGACTCAAGAGTATGAACGCGATATACGAGCTGCTTGGAACCATCTTCGATGACCAAGAGAGATTTAGTGGATGCTTACTGCGAGAGATTCTGGAGCTCTTTTCTACCCGCCTCTTCATTCAAGAAGATCTCGTTCAGAGAATAGATTGAGCGGTTTACCTTGGGTCTACCTACAGAGATCCGAGATCACTGCTTGGAACAGAAGTCAGCTTCTATTCAGGAGTTGATGAGTCATGCGAAGTGGGGTTTTGCCATTCACTCTGGCAAATTTCACCCTATCGGCCTATGAGTTTATGCATTCTTACGCAACAAAATAGTACCTGGGATACGAGCAGCATATGCTGTTTTGGATTCATGTGCTTGTAGTTGTTCAAAAATAATAAGAAATCTCCTTCGGGGGGGGGGGGGGGGGAACTAGCCCATCTTCTTGTCCCTAGTGCTGTGTGCGTCTTTTGTGTCATATGCTCTTTATCTTTATGTGTGGAATCTCTTTGAAAAAAACTTGATCAATTTGAAAGTATTAAGTGCACGCTTTTGTTTCTGTGACAACCACCGTACTTTTAACTACGGTTGTCGCTTAAGGTTTACAGAACTTCAGGTGCTCTACTTGGCCGCCTTCACCAAATATCTGTTCCCCTCATATGTCACCTGTGCTGTTTGCGACAATTTCTTTCCTTTTGTTTTGTTTGCTGTTTTGCAGGTATTTTTCTCATGGTTTCTGTTTGTTTAGCTTGCTTGCTTGTATGCACCTTATTTCTTTTGTGTGCTTCTTGTGCTTGTGGATCTGCATGTTGCATGTGCTTGGGGTGAGTGCGTTTTGCATGACTGCTTGTGGTTGAGGTGTGTGTGCGTGAATGTTTACCTGTTTTGCCTGTTTATTGCTTGTTCTTTTTGTTTTTCCTCCTGGTTGATGGGTGATTTAGGTTTGGAATTGGTTTGGGGTGGGTGGGGGCTGGTGGGTGTGCTGGGCGGTTCTTGCCTCACCTTCAAATTTGCACCATTTACTGCTTTTGCTTGCAGGTTGAAGAACGTTAAAGCCCCGTTGATCATTGCTGGAGATGGCTATAGGATCTCTCTCTCTCTCTCTCGGATTTTTGGTGCAGAGACTTCTTGCGGCGGTGATGTCTCTTCTATTGGGATGCGCCGTTGTATACGGCCTTGGAGATCTGGAGTTGGCTGTCAGAGATTTTTTGGTGGAGTTTTCCTCCTCTCGTCGTTAGGGTGGCCCGTTTCTACTTCAGCTCTCCGTGCTAGATGCAGCGGAATGATTGTTTGCGCTTTGCTCAAGATGAGTGCTCCGAACTGTGCTCAAGGTTCCTTTTGTTCTTATGGAAGGTAGAGCCTTCCGTTCTTAATGAGAGAATGCTATGATCACAAACAAGTGAATGGACACTGTGCGTGCAAGTGTATGAGACTGAGAGATAGAGAGAGAAGAGAATACGACACTAGAGACGTAAAACCCTCCTTCGAAGGCCCCACTCTCGTCGGCGAGAGTGGTCTACTTTTGATTGCACAAAGTGGTACAATGCGTATGCAATGGACTGATGCAACTTGGACTATGCCGATGACGACGGTGATGACGACGACGACTTGATGGCTGAAATCTGTGGTCTTCTAACTGCTGAAATTCGGGGCTGTTTCGGTGGCTGAAAATGACTGTTTTGGCTGCGTTTCATGGCTGAAATTGGGGGAACTTCTGCAACCAATTGGGATGAATCTGCTACCTTTTGTATATGCTGAAAACATTGAGTACTCGGCTGCAGAGCAGGCTGAAAACAAAACGCTGATGATGCTCTGTCGCTTAGCCAAAAACGCTGATGGGCTGAACTGGAAAAACGCTAGCAAAGCTGGAATTTGATGGCGATGAGAGGGATCTGCAGTCGCTAGGTATTGCTGGTGAGGATGACGATCCAGACAATGCTGAAAACGCCAGATCTTGGAGGGTCGCTGCTGGAACCAAAAACTCTAGCCAATGGAGAAGGTAGCGCCAAGGTTGGGGGGGGGTTCTGCAGTTCTGCTGAGAAGTTGCCTGTTGAGCGGGGAGCTCCTGCTGCCTCTTCTGCCAGAAAGTGCTAACTTGGGTTTGCTTATATATTAACTTAGCAAAATTGCTCTACCTACTTTTGCTGGAAAGTCACTTAAAAATAATAAATGAAAATACCAAAAATAGGGAAAATAGGCTAAATGCACTGGAAAATTCCCATGATTGAATTTGATGGATTCTGAAGGGAATACTGATGATCATGCTGTGTGCAACCGGAGGATATGCATCTATGCTAAGTGACTGGGCATGCACGGTCTACGAATAGACTCACAAAAGTGCCATATCACTTCTAATTTGACTGGACTGACTGAACCCTGATCATGCTGTAGCTTGTCCACGGACACATAGGGCTGGATGTGTCACGTGACATCCCCTCCTTTTTAAAGTGAGGTACTAGTACCGAATTGTATGGCGTCGAGGAAGATCGCCAATAGCATCCGGAATCTTGGAAGGGACTCTTCGCCGGCCCACTCTGATGTGTGGGTCGTGCGGTACTTGAACTTCATAAAGGTCTGCAACGCTTGCTTCTTTGGGCCGTGCCGAAAGCGACACAAAATCTTTTGAATCTCCTTCCTTGCGTCAACTTCGTCTAGAGTCCTGTTTCTTCCGTCTTCAAGAATCTCCATGGCTGAAAATTCCTGAAACCATCTCCAACACAAAACCATGAACATACCTATTCCATGTAAAGTGAAGGAAAAAAATCTTGTCTTCGCTAAAGACTGTGTATGCAATGTAGATGAACATAGAGACGGAGTGACAACCCGTTCGTCAAACACATGCAAACAATGCGATCTAATCTTTTCTGTTTGATCAAAATCAATCAACTGTGGCAAATCACAATGGAAATGCCCATGCTTGGTGCTCATACTATCATGTGCTCTTTTGGAAACCGTGTCATGCCAAGGAAGAGACATGGAATGTGACTTCCTTACATACATACTTTTCAGCTTTTCATGAACAATCCGCATACATTCCTGCTCATTCATGAGTGAAACGTGCTCAACGTACAATATGTCATGCCTAGGAAAAGGGATCACATAACGATGTTGACTAAAATACAGGAAACCTTCACGAATGAAACACTCGAACAATGCGTGCGTATCAATCATGCGAACACATAATACTTCCTGTGAGGGTGCTTTTGACCAAGGCTCGAGAGCCAAGATCGCTTCTTCTTGAATGATCGAATCGTCTTGTGGGGGTTCTTTGGACCTCGACTCGAAAGCCAAGATCGGATCTTCGTGATTGATCGAATCTACAACGAGGTTAGCTTCGCTAGGAAAGGCATCCACTAACACATCATGCTTGTGAACAACCACATCATCTTCATGCAATTCATCATGCTTGTGAGAAGTCACATCTTGATCATGCAAATCATCATGCTTGTGAGAAATCACATCTTGATCATGCAAATCATCATGCTTGTCATTGTCATCCAAATCATTATGCAAATCATTGGCATCCAAATCATCATGCTTATCATTGTCATTCAAATCATCATGCAAATCATTGTCAATTAAATCATCATCATGCTTCACACAATCATGCAAATCTTGTGTGTCATGCTTTGGAGAAGAAGAGACTGAGAGTCTCCTTTTCCCGATCCTGTTGAATCTGTGCCTGCATTTGAGAAAAGAGTCGCAATATCGCTTGCATTCTTGCTTTGGTCTCGCGGTCATATTCTGCTTGTGTTGCTTTGGCTTCCAAGCGTGCTTGCTCGCTCTCACGCGCTATGGCTGCCATTCTTTCTTGGTACTGGCGCTCTATGGCTGCCATGTCTTCTTCGTAGGCTTTTCTTTCTGCTTCTCGTTCGGCATCTCTTGCTTTGTCTTTTAACTTCTTGTCCATCATCCTCTTGTCGAAACCCTCCACAGGAGTTAGTGCAATCCTTGTCGTAGTTGGGGAAGGGGAACCTCCTGGTGGGGAAAATTCTTCTTCGCCTCTCTCATGCTCACCACCTTCCAAGCGAAGTATCCATTCCGCTTGGAGTGATGACCATTCTGAAGTCGTGGGTTCTTGGGGATCTTGGGTTCTTAAGTTCTTGAGGTTCTTCTTTGGCTTGCAAATCGCGTTTGAGAAGGATCTTCTCTTCACCCGAGTTCTACTCCTTTCCGCGGGCGCACCCCTTGGCGGCCTTGTGCTCACACCAAGGTTGCTTTTTCCTACCTCACGTCGATTGGCCGGCCGCTAAGTGCACGGTCTGCTCTCAATGAGTGAAAAGAGACACAAGCGGAGGCTGGACAAGCCCTTCTTTCTTGGGATTCCTGTCACTCTTCAACAAAACACGATTAGGAATCGCCACGCCCAAGTAAACTTGGGTTCGTGCGAACGCAACAAGCAAAAAAAATTCTTGTGGTTCTTTCCTTGAGTAGTGCAGAACACTTCCAAAGCTTTGATACCAATGTAGATGCAGCGGAATGATTGTTTGCGCTTTGCTCAAGATGAGTGCTCCGAACAGTGCTGAAGGTTCCTTTTGTTCTTATGGAAGGTAGAGCCTTCCGTTCTTAATGAGAGAATGCTATGATCACAAACAAAGTGAATGGACACTGTGGTGCAAGTGTATGAGACTGAGAGATAGAGAGAGAAGAGAATACGACACCAGAGACGTAAAACCCTCCTCCGAAGGCCCCACTCTCATCGGCGAGAGTGGTCTACTTTTGATTGCACAAAGTGGTACAATGCGTATGCAATGGACTGATGCAACTTGGACTATGCCGATGACGACGACGGTGATGACGACGACGACTTGATGGCTGAAATCTGTGGTCTTCTAACTGCTGAAATTCGGGGCTGTTTCGGTGGCTGAAATTGACTGTTTTGGCTGCATTTTCATGGGCTGAAATTGGGGGAACTTCTGCAACCAATTGGGATGAATCTGCTACCTTCTGTATATGCTGAAAACAGAGTACTCGGCTGCAGAGCAGGCTGAAAACAAAACGCTGATGATGCTCTGTCGCTTAGCCAAAAACGCTAGCTAGATGGCTCCAAAAACGCTGATGGGCTGAACTGGAAAAACGCTAGCAAAGCTGGAATTTGATGGCGATGAGAGGGATCTGCAGTCTCTAGGTATTGCTAGTGAGGATGACGATCCAGACAATGCTGAAAACGCCAGATCTTGGAGGGTCGCTGCTGGAACCAAAAACGCTAGCCAATGGAGAAGGTAGCGCCAAGGTTTGGGGGGGGTTCTGCAGTTCTGCTGAGAAGTTGCCTGTTGAGCGGGGAGCTCCTGCTGCCTCTTCTGCCAGAAAGTGCTAACTTGGGTTTGCTTATATATTAACTTAGCAAAATTGCCCTACCTACTTTTGTTGGAAAGTCACTTAAAAATAATAAGTGAAAATACCAAAAATAAGAAAAATAGGCTAAATGCACTGGAAAATTCTCGTGACTGAATCTGATGGAGTCTGAAGGGAATACTGATGATCATGCTGTGTGCAACCGGAGGATATGCATCTATGCTAAGTGACTGGGCATGCATGGTCTACGAATAGACTCACAAAAGTGCCAGATCACTTCTAATCTAGACTTGACTGGACTGACTGAACCCTAATCATGCTGTAGCTTGTCCACGGACACATAGGGCTGGATGTGTCACGTGACACTCCGCCACTGTCTTTCCTCACTCCCCTGCTGCTAGCTTTTGTTGTATCTATCACCCATCTTTTGTAACTTTGGATCACTGGTAGTTTTTTCCCTATGGTTTGTAATCATTGAATATCTCGAGGGTTTTTTCATTATCAGATCCGCTATGTGTGTATGACTACGGGCTAATGTAATGCCTTCGGGCTTGTAATTTGGATCACGTAATACAAAAGGGTACCAAGCCCCACTTTTTTTTTTTTTTGACAGACTTGGACACTCCAAGTCAAGAATCAACCGTGACAGCACCGAATAACCACTTCAAACAATTCACAGATCACAATAGATTTGCACTGGCCCGGCGGAAGTACAAGAGAGTGGCTCGGGTTTCACTCTCAGACTCTGCGTCCAAATGCTCTGCGAAGTGAAGGCCCAAGCCACTTATTTAAAGGTTTACAAGGGATGCCAAAAGCAGAGCCCCAAAAGCTTGAAAGCAAAAGCTCTTTTCCCTCTCTCACAAAGAGCTTTTGAAAGCAAAAGCAACTGCTCTCTCTCTATTTCTCATTGCATAGGGAAAGCATCAGAAAATTGCGTTGCCCAGAAAAGCAGCTCGCAAATCCCGCCGCAAATCACGGAAATCCGTATCAGCTGCTTCCACATGGCATCCCGGCAGAAATTAGGGTTTGTTGCAAATTAGGGTTTCTGGCATATTTTAGGGTTTGCAGGAATTTTAGGGTTTCAGCCAGAAATTAGGGTTTCTGCTGTCCGCCACGTCATCACTTTGTGACATACTCCCCCCTCTTGAAAGCATTGTAATCGACTGCGATTACGCTTGCAAAACCGACAAAAGCCATAAACCGTCTTAGCAGACATTGACTGTTAGTACCTACGTACTAGGGACACACATCTAGCACATGTACCAAATCGACAGTCACATCACACGACATCACAGGACATCACTAGACATCATAGGACATCACATGACATTCAACATTCATTCGGATCTTAGACCATGATTTATCGGCAATGTAGCTAGCAATCACATCTAGGTCCAATCGGGACATCATCGATGTCCGATTGACTAACCCCTATTGCAACCATGTCTATTCGAGATCAATCAGACCAAAATGCTGCAATCATTTCGTCTATCAGTTCCTGCACTCAAAAGAAGTGAAGAAACAAATCAGTATCATTATCAGGAATTCCATTTCATAAAGTCATCCAGTAGAATACTGTCAGCTCTCAGTATCCCTGAAGCTCAAAGAGACATCAGCGACTTTAGTATCAAAATCAAGGCTGTTGACAAGAGGCGGAGTAACTCCCCTCTTTTGCATCCCACTGCACTAGATCTTCGGCCAAGCTGAATTTCTGGGTTCTGTTTGGAGTAGACTATGCTAAACCAAAACATTGAGGTAAAGTTTCACAATCCGAGGAGTATCTGCTAGGTCCTCCTCCATCCACTTCGCATCAAATGCAGGAAAGTTCTTGAACTTAACCAAGAACCGCCTTCGGACTTTACCTTTCTTCGTATCCCTACGTGCCAAAATCTGTTCAGGAACAAGGGTCTCCTCGTTTTCTTCCACTTCGGGTTGCTCATCAGGCTCCCCATCATCAGGCACATCACCCTTAAAAGGTTTCAAGAGACCCACATGGAATGCATTGTGAATCCTCCAAGTATCTGGCAGTTTCAATCAGAAGGAGACATCAGTTATCTTTTCAGTAATCTGGAAAGGTCTGTAGTATCGCATACTAGGCTCCTTTCCCTTTTTCTTTCTTAGGCGTGCCTTCTCAAAACGTAAGAGCACCCAATTATCCTCCTTCAATTTCAAGTCGCGACGATGGCGATCCGCTGTCTTTTTCTGTCGTTCTTGAGACTTCTGCAAAGTCTCGCGAACCTTGGCAAAAGCCGTATCCAAATCTCGCGAATATTCATGCGCTTCAAATATCTAATCTTTTGTGCTTAGGAAGGATGGAACCTTCACAACACTTTCAACAATCTCAAATGCCGTCTTCCCCGTCGAAGATACAGTCGAAGAGTGTATCGTGTTATTATAGGCAAATTCCACCAAAGGTAAGTTCTTTTCCCATTGAGTCTTCTGATCCGAGATACAAGACTTCAATAAATCTAAAACCACTGAATTGGCAATCTCAGATTGCCCGTCAGTCTGCAAGTGGAACGATGGCGAGAACTGCAACCGCGTGCCCATGTTCTCCCAAATTGCCTTTTAAAACAAACTCGTAAATCTGTGGTTTCTGTGGGAGACAATCGCCTCAGACGTGCCATGTAATCGGAAAATCATCGTGATCATTCTGTGTTCTCGGGAGATCAAACATGACATCCATTGCAATACTTTCCCAGGGGTGGGTGGGTATGGGTAAAGGCTGTAACAATCCCTGTGCCTTATGCCTGTCAAACTTGACCTTCTGGCATACTGCGCACAAACTCTTCCACATCCTTTTTGAGTCTCGGCCAAAAGAAGTATCTCTCTACCCCTTTCATGGTGGTAGCAATGCCGCGGTGACCCGTAAAAGGTGGACAGTGGCATTCAGTCATAACCTTTTCCCGCAACGGCTGTGTAACGCACGACATAGTCTTCTCATCAAGTAGCCTTCCCGAAGGGAGTATCCAGCTTTTGTCTCCCCATCCCGTATCCGTGTGAAAATATTTGCTAAATCTGTATCTGTGGCATACTGATCGACCATATCCTCGAAGCTCCTATGATGTATCGTGGAAATAGCCAGAACCAACAGCTTCCGAGACAAAGCATCTGCCACCACATTCTTCTGTCCCTGCACATGGACAATCTGGAAGTGAAACTGTGACAAGATGTTCGCCCACCGTATCTGCTTTTCCGAAAGCTGCTTCTGTGGCAAGAAGTATCGCAAACTCTGATGGTCTGTAAAGACAGTAAAATCCGCTCCAAGTAGGTAATGCCGCCACTGAGTAAGAGCATGGATAACCACCAAAAGCTCTTTCTCATAAATCTGTGCTATCATCTCCGGCCTAGAGAACAATCGGCTCCCGTAAGCAATGACACGGCCTTCTTGCATCAAGACCTCACCCAGACTACGACCATAAGCATCACAAAATACTTCAAATGACTTCTGCAAGTCCGGCAAAGTCAAATCTGGTCCTTCAGTCAATTTCTCTTTCAATGTCTGAAAGGCAGTCACCTCTGTGGATCCCCACGAGAAAGGGACTCCTTTCTGTATCAAGATGTGCAAAGGGGAAGCAACCTCTGCAAACTTTCGAATGAACCGTCTGTAGTACGAACACAGTCCCAAGAAGCTTTCAACTTGATGGACATTCTTCAAATCGGGCCAATCACGGATAGTGTCTATCTTGGCCGGATCCATTTGCACTCCTGTTATTGCTGAGACAAAGTGTCCCAAAAAAAATGTATCTCTGAAGCATATGATCTCTGTGTTCTGCTTCATTCTTGGAGAAAACAATGATATCATCAAAGAAAGTGCCAACAAATAGCCTGTACTCTTGAAAAATCCTGTCCATCATCCGGTTAAATGTCGCAGGAGCATTGGTTAAGCCAAAAGGCATCACCAACAACTCAAATAACCCAAAAGTCATCCGAAAGGTTGTCTTGTAGACGTCTCCCGGCGCGGTTCGGATCTGATGATATCCACTCTTCAAGTCAATCCTGCTAAAGCACGAGGATCCCTGTAACCTGTCGAGTATATCATCGATCCTAGGAATCGGAAATCTGTTCTTTATGGTGATTTTGTTGAGAGCGCTATAATCGATGCACATTCTCCAAGATCCGTCTTTCTTCAAATCCAACAACAATGGAGAGCAATACGGTGAAGTACTATGCTGGACAAGACCCTTTTCCAAGAGGTCTTTCACTAAGTTCATAATCTTTTCATTCTGTACTCGGCTCACAAAGTAAGGTGGCCGGTTCGGTGGCGTGCTTCCAGGTATCAGATCAATGGTTTGATCTTCAAGCCCTCTGAAAAGCAATCGGCATGAGTGTGGAGAAAAATCTTGGCGTTCTTTTGATTAGGTCAAAACATAATCAACCTTTATCCATCGTTCAATTCTCTCCTTTAAAAATGACTAAGAAACTGAAGTTCATCAAGTACAATCTCTAAGCCCTTCATTTATCAAAGTCGCTTTCTCGGCTCGGTAGTCAACCACGGCGTAGTTCTTGTGGTACCAAGGGATCCTGAGTAGAACGTTACTCGCGTGCCCTGAACACCCCTGTCATTGCAAACGAAGTTTGCCAATGCTTGGTGTAATGGCAACATCCCATCCGGGTGCCGGTTGAACTACCTCCGCTTGTGGCGTCAGTCTGTCGAGCGTAATTTCCAAATCGAGCGGCCAATTCCAAGTGAAAAGAAGTTGGCCTTGGCTCCTTCAAAAGAGCTTCCTGATCCTTCACTTTGCCCCAAAAGCGGCAAAGTTTGTACTTTCATTCTAGATTTGGTGAAGGTCCTATGCCATATGGTACCAGTTCTGCTTTTCTATCTGCCTTTTCTGCCACGTTCCTCAGCTTCTCTCGAACTCTTAGGCCTTTCGTCGTCTTTATCATTCTGTTCTTTCTGTGCCTTTTTAGGGCACTTCGCGGAGATATATCCATGTTCCCCGCATCCAAAGCACTTCCCCTCTCTGAGGAAGCGAGCTCTCTCCTCAGGAGTAAGCTTGGGTCGTGCATCCTTTTTCTCTGGGTTGCTCTTTTTCTTTCTACTTTCATTCCCAGAAGTCTGTTCGGCTCGTTGTGTCATGGCCTCATCTGTGGGGTAGGTCAGACTGCCATAGCGAATTGCAAAGCCCCGCTTCGCATGACTCATCAACTCCTGAATAGAAGCTGACTTCTGTTCCAAGCAGTGATCTCTGTAGGTAGACCCAAGGTAAACTGCTCAATGTGTTCTCTGAACAAGATCTTCTTGAATGAAGAGGCAGGTAGAAAAGAGCTCTAGAATCTTTCATAGTAAGCATTGATTGTATCTTTCTTGGTCATCCGAAGATGGTTCCAAGCAGCTCGTATATCTCGTTCATATTCTTGCGTCAACCAAGAAGAAATAGAAAGCTTCTTAAATTTCAGCCATTTAACTGGCGCAATCTTGTTTAAAAGAAGCGTGGACCACCAAGTACGAGCATTCCCCTTAAAGTAAGAGGTAGCTCTCCGAATCTTGGAGTGCTTTGAATAGCGTCCTCCCGCGAAAGCGATGTCAAACTGCTGTATAAAAGACAAAGCCTTCGAAGCATCTGAGTATCCTGAAAAAGTATCAAACTTGATCGAGTGGCCACCTTCCTTAAACTCTCGAACTTTCTTGCTTTTATCTTCGAGAAAGTCATACTCGTTGGCTTTGTAAAAATTCTTCTCATTCGCGTAGAAGTTTTCATCATCAAAATCTGAGCTGTCTGTAGACGAGTCCTCAGTAGAGCTGTCAGTCTCTGGGTGAGATTTAGCCTTCTTTGCCTTTTTCTTGCCCTTTCCGAAGCTTTGTTTCTTGCTTCGCTTTTTACCTTTTCTGTCTTCTTTGCTCGAATCTGAAGAGCTAGAAGAACTATCAGAATAATAATAATAATAAGAAGAACTGGGTACTCCTTCAAATCGAACACGCTTCTTCTGTTTCTTTGCCTTGTCAAAAGTCGACTAACGACCCAAATATCCCGGGAAGTCAGTGCTTTTCTTTTGCTTTTTCCCGTGCTTTTTGGCTTTCTTTTGCGCGTCAAAAAGCTGAGCAATCCGTGCATCAACCACCTCTTGTAATTCCTTCTCTGAATACATTTTGTGATCATAAGTTTTCTTGAGAGCGGGTTTCAGGGGTGGTGTAGTGGTTTTCTGTCACTGTGCATGCACTTTCCGAAAAGAAGTCTCGCTCATATATTTTGCTAATTTCGGATCCTTCGCAAAACTGAGCATCATCTTTATTGCATCGCCAATCAATTGACGACGCTTCATCTCTCTTTGCTCCGCCTGAGTAGGTCGAGGCCGGCCATACTCTCTGCCGGAATCTTCGTTGTGATCCCTGCCCGCATCTCCAGATGCAGAGGGAGTCGAGTAAACCTTGTGTGAAGCCATAGGTGCCGCGGAAAAAAAATTTGGGGATCGGATTTTCCGTAGAAGAGAAATCCGCCGTGCTTTGATATCACTGTAACAGACTTGGACACTCCAAGTCAAGAATCAACCGCGGCAGCACCAAATAACCACTTCAAACAATACGCAGATCACAATAGATTTGCACTGGCCCGGCAGAGTTCCGTGTCACAAAGCGGGCACCACGTGCCAATAGAAAAGAACAGACTGAACAGACTTTTGGCACTTCAATAACAACTGAACTGAAAGAGAGGGAAAGACGATAAGCGACACGGAGTGGCGGAATTCCACCCCAGAGAGTATTGGCCCCAAACCTTGGCGTCCCTTTCGGTATTTCTATATATTGCATCAACACAGTACAAGCCGGTACTCCAAGCTCTGCACCTTCTCCAGGAAGCATGCCAGAGAATGAGCCCTAGCCTCATATTTAAAGGCCCTTGGCCTAAAAAGCAGTTACAGTAAAAAGCTTTTAAAACTCAAAAGCTTCTGGTCCAAAAGCAATGCAAAAGCTGCCAGCGTAAATCACTGAAATCCGTACAGCCTGCCATGTCATCATGCCAGTGCAATTTTCAGAAATCAGCCACGTTGTTGCAGTTTTACGGTTAGGGTTTCCAGAATTAGGGTTTCAGCAGTTAGGGTTTCTGCCAGAAATTAGGGTTAGGGTTTTCTGCTCTCGGGCAACCACGTCATCACTTTGTGACACTTCTTCTGTTACTTGTTCTTCTTAGGGTTTAGGCTCCTCGGCCACATCTGTAAGTTGGCTCCATTCTTTAGGCTTTGACACGTCAGCAGTTTGTTACATCTCCCCTTCTTGAAAGAAAGTAATCGTCCTCGATTACAGCATATTTGCAAAACAACTCAAGTTAGCTCAAAAATTTCCGAGGGACATTCCGAGGGACAATCAATTTGCTCTTTTTATTAAGGAGTTAGCTTCTCCTTTCTGCTCTTTTGATCAAGGAGTTAGCTTCTCCTTTCGGCTGTTTTGATCAAGGAGTTAGCTTCTCCTTTCTGCTCTTTTGATCAAGGAGTTAGCTTCTCCTTTCGTCGAGATCGGAACTCTTGATATTCCGGCGTAGTAAAATTAGCCATCACACCCAGACCGTACTGATCTTCCACGGGTGTCTTGATGCACTAAAATTACATACCCAGGTACTCTCATCCAATTTGGAATATTCAGTAATTGGCACATCACAATGCAACACAAATGCTCACATATGCATGTTACAAGACACAACAAACAGCGCCGCTGAGCACTCTCCCGAGACAAACGGTCTGCGGTATGAAGCTACTCAACGACTACCTCGTCACTCCCCCCGCAAATAAAGGTCCAGGCCATGAGCTCAGAGGACTGTACAACCAAACGCTCCCCAGACCGCAGTCTGCGTCGCTCGGAGGTTCAAGCATACAACCAAACGCTCTCCAGGCATCGGCCTGCGTCGTTCGGAGGTTTTCTAGCATACAACGGAACGCTCCCCAGGCATCGGCCTGCGTCGTTCCGAGGTTCAAACAATACCAAAACAGTATTTCTCACTTCTCCACCCGGCGTAAAATCACCAATCATTGAAATTAGTATCAAACCAGAGTAACAATTCAAATCGGCACCAAAACAGGTCCAAAACAGATACCATCCATTTCAAACAAATTCAAAACAGGATCACCAAACAAGATCAAACAGAACTCAAACTTAAAAAGCAATCTCGACATTAGTCGAGCTCGAAAAGTCGACTTACTTTCCATCTTGAAACCTGCACCAAAAATTAGGGTTAGGTTCTTTTCATGAGGTCGTAGCCGCGAGCACAACATGGTCCGTTAGCTCTTGGACAAACAGTGTTGCTTTGGCGGCGATGGTAGTCCCAAGATAGCAATCGCACTAAACCTCCATGGTCATCTGCTCGTGAAGAGACATCTACTGAGAGATGTCGAGAAATTTCAAGATATAATCTGCTAGGGTTTCCATGGCAAGCATTTTAGGATACCCCATTCTGCCAGAAGTTGCACTCCGAAGGAAGATGTCAGAAACCATATAACTTCGGGCATTTTTTTTTTTTTTCCTTGAAAGCTTGCCAAGTACTTGGAGTATGCTGCTTGGTAGCTGTAGAAATCAACATCTGCATGGCACTGCTTCTAAGAAAAACAGTGACTTGAAACAAATCTGGATCCTTCCCTTGCAAGTGATCTTAATTGGCTTATGCCCTGTAAGACATGCGTGGTGAAGACAGGAGCGCGCCCGATGCACCAGGAAGTAAGGGTGGGAGTGGCTGATACCTCAAATATAATTCAATTCCAATAGCTCTGCCTGCTCTTTTGTAGGACTTGTATGGTTTCAGAAAAGCACACGCGTGATGCTCTGATACCACTGTCACAAGGCGGGCACCACGTGCCCAATAGAAAAGAACAGACTGAACAGACTTTTAGCACTTCAATAACAACTGAACTGAAAGAGAGAGAGAGATGACAAGCGACACGGAGTGACGGAATTCCACCCCAGAGAGTATTGGCCCCAAACCTTGGCGCCCCTTTCGGTATTTCTTTATATTGCATCAACACAGTACAAGCCGGTACTCCAGGCTCTGCACCTTCTCCAGGAAGCATGCTAGAGAATGAGCCCTAGCCTCATATTTAAAGGCCCTTGGCCTAAAAAGCAGTTACAGTAAAAAGCTTTTAAAACTCAAAAGCTTCTGGTCCAAAAGCAATGCCAAAAGCTGCCAGCGTAAATCACTGAAATCCGTACAGCTTGCCACGTCATCATGCCAGCGCAATTTCCGGAAATCAGCCACGTTGTTGCAGTTTTAGGGTTAGGGTTTCCAGAATTAGGTTTTGCAGGTTTTAGGGTTAGGGTTTTCAGAATTAGGGTTTCAACAGTTAGGGTTTCTGGAATTAGGGTTTCAGCAGTTAGGGTTTCTGGCAAAAATTAGGGTTAGGGTTTTCTGCTCTCGGGCAATCACGTCATCACTTTGTGACACTTCTTCTGTTACTTGTTCTTCGTGGGGTTTAGGCTCCTCGGCCACATCTGTAAGTTGGCTCCATTCTTTAGGCTTTGACACGTCAGCAGTTTGTTACATTCCGTGCCTAGAGATATTGGCCCCAAAGACTGGCGCCCCTTTCGGTATTTCTTTTTGTATTAATCAGTTCAAAGTACAAGAGAGTGGCTCGGGTTTCACTCTCAGACTCTGCGTCCAGATGCTCTGCGAAATGAAGGCCCAAGCCACTTATTTAAAGGTTTACAAGGGATGCCAAAAGCAGAGCCCCAAAAGCTTGAAAGCAAAAGCTCTTTTCCCTCTCTCACAGAGAGCTTCTGAAAGCAAAAGCAACTGCTCTCTCTCTCTTTCTCATTGCGTAGAGAAAGCATCAGAAAATTGCGTCGCCCAGAAAAGCAGCCCGCAAATCCCGCCGCAAATCACGGAAATCTGTACCAGCTGTTGCCACGTGGCATCCCGGCAGAAATTAGGGTTTTCTGCAAATTAGGGTTTCAGCCAGAGATTAGGGTTTGCTGCAAATTAGGGTTTTTGGCAGATTTTAGGGTTTCACCCAGAAATTAGGGTTTCTGCTGTCCGCCACGTCATCACTTTGTGAGATATATATATATATATATATATATATATATATATATATATATATATATATATATATATATATATATATATATATATATATATATATATATATATATATATATATATATATATATATATATATATATAGAGAGAGAGAGAGAGAGAGAGAGAGAGAGAGAGAGAGAGAGAGAGAGAGAGAGAGAGAGAGAGAGAGAGAGAGAGCGCTGGTTGGTTAGTTAATTTGCCAAGGATTCTTGAGTTTGCACCAGAAAATGATATGACAGCCACGGGCAATTATGAGTATCTCCACTGAAAAGACAAAATATTCACCAGAAAATACAAGGGTTTAATAAGCGTTCACATGAGATGCGTACTTTTAACAACACTTACATGTTCTTCTGCATGTTTGGCTCCTAGCATTTGCACTATGGTTATTCGGGTGAATTGATCTTGTTCTCATGTGCATTGCAGGTGCTTTGCTCTATATAGAGCCTGAGTTCAATTTGGATGTGCAGCCAGTCCTGGAAGGGGCCGTTGCAGCTGCATCACTGATAGGTGCTGCTCTCAGCACAACATTTGCAGGATCTGGAGCAGATTGGCTAGGCCGACGAAAGATGCTATGCATTTCTGCAGCACTATATTGCATTGGTTCCTTGCTCATGCTGTGGTCCCCAAATGTGTATCTGCTCTTGGCAGCTCGCATAGTGGATGGTGTTGGAGTTGGACTAGCTGTGACTGTGGCTCCCTTATATATTTCTGAAGTTTCTCCAGCAGATATACGTGGAGAATTAAATACATTACCTCAACTCCTAGGTACTTCAGGAATGTTTCTGGCATATTGTATGGTTTTTGGCATCTCTTTGACTACCAGTCCTAATTGGAGAATGATGCTGGGGCTTCTGCTCATTCCTTCTTTTTTGTACCTCGTTCTTGGGCTATTTTACTTACCGGAGTCTCCAAGGTGGCTTGTTAGCAAGGGTAAGACAAAAGAAGCTAAGGAAGTTCTACAGCGGCTTCGAAATAAAAAAGATGTGTCAGGTATGCCTTGTTTGACCATTTGCTAGTGTGAGCAGCAGCAACTTATTTGTTTTGTCCAGGAAAAGGCACTGTATTGGGATATTTTGCCTGACTTCTTTGTATGATTGTATGAAAGATAAAGTCAAATGACAGCAGCTTTAGGGCTATAGCATATAATTAGACCCTTGGCGCATATTTGCATTGGCATTCTTTTATCTCAGCGAATGCAATAGATTACAATTTGAGTTTTGTACCAATTTTAGAGTCATTAATCTCCAGTGCAAATTCTTTGAATAAGGTGTAGGAGGCTTTCATGGGAGTTTTCTATACCTGCGTTTTTGCTCTTTGCTCCATCATTTGTGAGGTCACTTTGTGTGTGCGATTTTTTGTTTCTGCTAGGAGAGATGGCCCTTTTAGTGGAAGGTCTGGGTGTTGGAGAGAATCCGGTTCTTGAAGAATATATCATTCAGCCCGCTGATTTACTGGAGGATGATGCCCTTAATCTCAAAGATGACAACCATGTAACATTTTTCACCCCTGATGATGGTAGCGCATGGATTGCAAAGCCTATCTCTAGCTTTCCTGGTTCACAAAGTGGGTTTCTTTCAAGGCCTGCCAGTGTTACTCATCAGGGAACTCCGGCGCTTGTTACCAGTGCCTCTTTCATGGATTCAACTGTCACCTTGATGGGAAGTGTTACGGGCTCTTTTGTTGATCATTTTCATGGTATCATGCCTAGCTATACTCGTGAGAATCACTTAGAAGCCGTTGACGATTTAAAAGTAGATGAGGAGAGTGGGGACAGGATGCGAGAGGCCAGTGGATATCACTCAGATGTGAGTGATGTTGATGCTGATTTGACAAGCCCTCTACTTTCAAGTCCTCTATTCTCAGGACGCAACAGTGAACCTTGGGATGATACAGATCTACATAGAGGAGACTCTTTTAAGTCGAACAGAGCAGTAGGGGCTAGTACAGCACCACCAGAAGGCGTTGTTGGGTCACTTGGGAGTGTGGGTGTTGGTGGCGGTTGGTATTTGGCTTTCCAATGGACAGGCCCTGAGGGGACTGAAGGTAAACGAGAACATGGAAGCTATAAGAGGGTATATCTGTATCAAGAGCCTCAGATGGCTGCGACTGGAATGGGCTCTTCATATTCACTTCCTCTTCCTCGTTTTGGCAGTACTGTGGGCGAGGTAGAGTCCATCCCAGCGGCTGCTATTGTTAGCTGGCCTTCTCAATATGGAAAAGGGATTGTTGCAGATAAGCCTGTTGGGCCCGCACTGCTGCATCCAGCAGAAACTGCTACAAAAGGGCCAGCATGGTCTGAATTGCTTGAAGGTGGCGTCAAACAGGCGCTCATTGTTGGAGTTACCTTGCAGATTCTTGAGCAGGTAAAACGTCTCTGCGCTTGATCCATATGTAATGTTCTGCTCTGTTTCTTCTGTGTACTGTGTAGGTTAAATGGTTTTGGGTGGTATAATTAAGTTTTGACTTGTTTAAGTGGCAAAGACAGTTTGCTTATGTTATTTGGGTCTTCAGTTTCTTCATGTAGCTAACTTGGGGAATTTTGTTGAGTAGTTTGGTGGTATTAGTGCCGTTCTCAGCTTCACACCCAAGATACTTCAAGAGTCTGGTGCAGAGGTGCTACTGTCCCAAATGGGCATTGGATCTGATTCAGCTTCTATTCTAGCTAGTGCTGCTACAAGTTTGGTGTCAATTCCTTTCATTGTCTTGTCGATGCGCCTCATGGATGTAGCTGGTCGAAGGTAACAAAGTTGCTTGACTTTTTGTTTCCCTTGCTACTGCCCCGTGCATGGCTTTTGAGAGCAGAGGTCACTTGTCTGATATTATATAAATGAGCAATGTATTCTTTGGTATTGCCAGCATGAGTAGGGGTTGTCTGACCTTGTCCATATACATGAGCTTATACTCGCGTAAGCTGTAAATTTAAGATCGCTCAAGAAATGAGTGCAAAAGCAAAGAGAATGGTCTTGGTTTTTTCAATCTCAAGATTTAGCATTAGAGAACAAACAATGATTTGAAGGTATTCATTTAAAACCATCATTTCCTGATCTCCAAAGCTAAATAAACCCAACCAAACACTAAGGCCTCTGCTAGGCAAACAAACTGAACTAAACATATCAGTCAATATTACAAATATGAAATAAGAGCATTTTCAACGTTTATCTTTGAAAGAGATATCGGTTAACTCTCCATAAGAAATCTCACATCTAACAACCACCAAGTATTTAACCAGAGAAACCCAAGCGCTGAATTACAAGCCTAAACCTCCAAACCTCAATGATGTCCGCTCTCTCCCCTTCTTACCCCCCCCCCCCCCCCCCCCCCCCCCCCCCCCCCCCCCCCCCCCCCCCCCCCCCCCCCATGATTGGACACACATTGGCACGGTTGTACGCATCCATTCTTGAGCAGCAACTGAGTAGATGGGCAGAGAGGGAGGGAATGTGTGCAGCTGGGCAGGGAAGGTTTTTCTATTCTTGACCATACCTTGACAGTCAGGGCCATCATCGAGGAGGGCACATCCCATGGGAGACGGATCTATTGTAGCTTTGTGGACTTCCGCAAAGCATTTGACACAGTACCCAGCGCTAGATTGATGCGCAGATTACAGGAGATGGGAGTACCCACAGAGCTCATTTGGGGGATAATGGCATTGTAGAGATCAGTAGTAGGGCATGTACGGCGTACGCATCTCAGAGGGTCTATCTACACCGGTTCACTCCACCATTGGGTTGAAGCAAGGCTGCCCGCGCTCTCTTACTCATGTATGTGGATGAGGTTTCTGACTACATTGAGAGAGATGGTGATAGAGGTGCACCGTTGGCAGGGACATGGATTCCGCTATTGCTATATGCTGATGATATTGTGTTGATCTCCGACTCTCCGGAGGGGTTGCACCGTCACTTGGATGCTTTGCATAGGTTTGCCCATGAAAGTGGTTTGTCTGTCAACCTTGGTAAAACCAAGGTCATGTTATTTAATACCACCCCATACTGGATTAGGAGGTCAACGACCGCATTCACATACGGCCAGGAGATAGTGGAGTATACAGATGCTTACACTTACCTTGGAGTGGTTTTACTGGACCAGCATTTTCATTGAGGAGAGCAACAGAGATTAGATTGACCAGAGCCCATTCGGCATTGGGTAGATTGGAGAGGATGTGTTCACAGGTTCAGTTTTAGGAGCCTCGGACAAAGCGCTGGCTCTTTTGACACTTTGGTGGCTTCTGCATTGCTCTATGGAGCTGAGATATGGGGGCCTTCATTGGATCATCACGGGAGGACAGATTGCACTGATGGATGGGGGGACATGGAGAAGCCTCTGGTCTCTATGATCTCGCGGCTCATTAGAGCCAAGGCTTCAGTACCACGTGCCATTATCCGAGTAGAGCTAGCTGCCCCCCCACTAGTGGTTGAGGCACTCACCAGATCCGTCTCCTTCATACACCGCATGTGGGAACTTCCCAGAGACAGATACGCCGGGCTTTCCTCTCGACAATTAGCCATGCAGGGAGATACATCATGTTGGTATGGGGAGATGACATCATGGTTTCAGGCGCACGGGTTCAGCATAGACAGATTGCCCCCCTTCTAGTACTCACTGGATGCACCCTCTCTGACTCTTACACGATCTGAGATTACCAGGCTCATCCGCCAGGACCTGACTCAGCTAGACACCAGGAGGACATGGATACAGCCAGCACAGGAGCTGGGCACGAAGATGGCTTTCTACAGAGAGCATCTTCTCCAGCTTACGGCAGACGGTTTTGTGACGAGGCCCAGATACATGGACACCCACTTGTCTCATGGGATATGGTGTGCTATTGGCCAGATAGGCACATCTTCACATCAGCTGCGGATCGAGACTGGGAGATACAGTGGAATACCAGCAGAGGCCAGGACATGCCCCCTGTGTGACATGGAGCCTGAGACAGAGTTGCACTACGCATGCCACTACCCCGTCTACTACGAGATACGAGGCCGCTTCCATTGCTTGTTCAGAGAGGGCTTTGGACCACTCTCCAAAGTCATGAGGTACGAGGATCAAAGATGCCTGGGTTTGTTTTTGCTCGAGCTGCGCAGACACAGAGAGAGCCTGATGAGAGGAGAGGCCATCCAGTCTCAGAGACACATCACAGGCTTCTTTAGAGCAGACACTGGACACCCGGAGGGGCTACTACCACAGCAGAGCTTGTCGCCTCACACCAGAGGCACACTGATCGACCGAGCGACTGAGCTGGGGAGATCCAGACGCCCACGATTACGGAGGACTACACAGCATCGACGGAGGCTACATCAAAGGATTCGGATCACTTTGGCCCGACATGCACGACGCCCGGTCAGATTGCTCACCATGGAGGAGATTGATGAGATTCGTCAGCGACTGATGCTGGATCTCATGTGACTTGTGATTTAGCTATCCCAGCTACCTGCTTAGTTCTAGGATTCCATAATATTTTTATTTTTCATTTTGTTACTCTGACTTTGTATCATATCCACCACATTGTAACACTCTGGTCTCATAGGTCATTTTGGCCTTTTGAAGACGTTAATATAACATTTCATTTCGTTTCATTCATTTCTCTCTCTCACACGCAGGTTCGCTCGCTCGCTTGCTCAGTCACATTCGTGCGCATGCTCACACCCTAGAAATACTATCTGTTGTTTGTTCAACAAAACTTTTCGTTCTTTTTGGGCAGGCTGTCATAAATTCTTTAACATTTCTTATGCTTGTTTAAATAATAATCTGCTAACTATGCTGCGTTTCATGCTGAAAATGCAGGAAAATTCTTCTACATACACTCCCGGTCTTAGTGCTAACTCTGTTGTGCCTTATCATCATCAACCTTGTTCCTACAAGTGAAGCAGTTTTTGCGACAGTGTCTGTTCTCAGTGTGGTAGTGTATGTCATCTTCTTTATGGCAGGTTTTGGCCCCATCCCAAACATGATTTGTGCCGAAATCTTTCCGACAAGAGTGAGAGGTGTCTGTATCGCTATTTGCCAGGCTGCTATGTGGGTAACAAACATTCTGGTGACAGAACTCTTTCCTGTTTTGGATGCAACCCTGGGAATCGCCAACACCTTTGCAATTTTTGCAGTGTTCTGCTTTATAACCTGGATATTTGTTTACTTCAAGGTTCCAGAAACCAAAGGTCTGCCTTTGGAGATTATCGTGGAGTTCTTTGCATTGTCCGCGGCAGAAAAGAAAAAGTCTGCAAGTACAACAGAAAATGAAGGGGAGGTATGAAATGGCTTGTTGCCATACATGACATATAAGGATCACTTTGTAAACTTACACACCAAAGGTCTTCCATACACGTCTCTCTCAACAGTCAAGTTGAGGTATAACGTGGAAGGTGCAGGAGCTTTGACAGCTTAATAATGAGAATCTTTGTCCTTCAAAGGGTCAAGCGCAATTGGTGAAAGCCATGGGGGAATTTTGAGAAGGGAGGTATGGTTTTGGCTATAAATAATTTGAAAGTTTTGTAGATTCGAGGTATGAAGCAGGATCCAACCTTAGAGACAATTGACAATGGTATTGAGCTTTAACAAGGGTCGGCTTGATCTCAATTTTGGGGGAGCATAGCTTAACTCCTGTTGCAAGTGAGCTTACTGGCACATTACTGCCATATTGAAGTCGATATTTGGGTTCTCTTCAGAATGTTATTTGTAAACTGATGTAAAGCTGATGGATTCGATTAAGCCAATTGCGGCAATCACTTGTAAATGATTCAAATTTTGATGTTGCAATGAGAATTGGGAAGCTTACCATATGTTGCATGTATTTTGCTCTCAGGAGGAGGCAGCTAAATGTGTAAATATTCTGAAATATTGGATCTAATGGGATGCATTTGTGCGTGTGTGGTTTTGGGGGGGGGGGGGGCGGGGGGGGGGGGGGTGGTGTGAGTGATGGAGTGTGGAGAGGATGGTCAAGAAAATCTCTAAAGAATGTTTCAGGCAGCCCAGGGTATCTATTGGAGACTTTGCCATTGTGTGTATTGCTGATTTCATGCTTGACTATCATTTCATGTTGATAATTGGGTCTTCATAATTTGTATGCGACGGTGGGGGGTCTTTTAAAGGGCCTCAAAAGGTTAATGTGGAAATCATTCTATAGTTGCTAATAGGTGGGCAAATCTAGCCTAAAAGACATTACCAATGACTTGGCAAATACAAAATAGTCCTTAAAAGTGAGGAGTAAGCATTGGTATCAACACTCTTAATCCTACGGTTTTCAATCATCAATGTGAATTGCCTTTCAAAAAACATGAGCTCTTTTGTGTTCGCTCACATGTTTAGTGTATTATGTTTGTGAGTATTTTTTAGTACGTGTAAATGTTATGGAAGTCAATAATGACAAAATCTTAAGTTGTGTTTGTTGTTGTTTTAATAAGCCTAGTAAAACGGCGCCGGCTTCGGCGACGGCATGGCCCCTCTTACCCTCAAACCCCTTGCTCTTACTTAGCATCTCTCTCTCTCTCTCTCTCTCTCTCTCTCTCTCTCTCTCTGTGTCCACTCGCCATCTGAGGGGTCTCTCTCTCTCTCTCTCTCTCTCTCTCTCTCTATGGCGGACGATCATCAACAATATGCCCAGGCGACCCCTTTTCAAACGCCATCTTCGGCAACCCCAACTCCAAGTGATGTTTGATTACCAGTAGAGAAATCTCTCTCTCTCTCTCTCTCTCTCACACACACACACACACACACACACACACACACACACACACACACACACACCTTTTTTTGATTGGCCCGTGTCCACTAATGGTGCATTGGATAGTGGAGAGCAGCTTGTTACTCAATGTGAGCAAATGATCCACAACAATAAATATGCCGCTTGCATCTGGGAAGAAGCGTCTCTCTCTCTCTCTCTCTCTCTCTCTCTCTCTCTCTCTCTCTCTCTCTCTCTCTCTCCGTCCGCCTCACACCCTATGCCCCTGCGCACCCCCCCCTGTTGCTGCCCCCTGCGCTCCCACTTCCTCTCGCCCCCCTCGCTGTTGCCCTGCACTGCCGCTTCCGCTCGCCCCGCACCCGCAGGGAAATCTCTCCCTCTCCCGCCTCGCACCCTCTGTCCCTGCGCACCCGCACCCCGCCCCCCGCTATCGCCTATCGCACTGCCCTCTCTCTATCGCACCCCCCCTTTTTTAATAATTTTTAAACCTACTAGACTAACTCTTCATATTTTAACTCTATCGCATATCGCGTTGCCCTCTCTTTTTTAGTCCTGCTTCTCTCTCTCTCTCTCTCTCTCTCTCCTACCCCACGCCCCCCCCCCCTCTCTCTCTCTCTCTCTCGCCCGTACCCTATCGCTTCTCTCTCTCTCTCTCTCTCTCTCTCTCTCTCTCTCTCTCTCTCGTCCGTACTCTATTGCTGCTGCTCCATTGCCATACCTCCTTGCGTTCCCCCACTCGCCCAGCTACCGTGCCCGCTGTTAGTGTGGGTGCACACGTGCGTTTAGTGACTCTTTTTCGGATGGCGATCAAGCATGAGGAAGCTGAACGATAAAGCCGACCCCCTAGAGGATGCCATTCAAAAGTGCAAAGAGGAAATGACGGATACCATTACCAAGATGAACCGTAATCTCTTGGGCACAATAAACATGCTCGAAGGACGCGTGCTGATCCAAGAGAGCAAGATAAATATGCTGGAAGACCGAGTGACGACTCAAGATGAAGAGATTGTGTCACTCAAGAAAGATCTCGCCGAAGCACAATCAAGAAACACACTAGAAGAGGGCGAACTGCAACCCTTTGTAATCGAAGAAATCAACACGATCAAGGAGCAAGTACGGGCCATCAAAGAGGGAGAAGAGTAACACAAAGAAATGACGACTTCTTGGGTGGATAATCTTACCAAAACTCAACAGAAGGCGGATGAAGTCGAGAAATGGATCAAGGTGGCCAAGAAAGGAAAAGGCAAGGAGATAACGCCCACGTCCACACCCACTATCATTATTCAGACACTAGAGGAGGAGCAAAGAAGACGGGTGCGCGCTTTACATGTGAGAATTTGCGGTCTTAAAGACAAAGGCAATGTGGACGAAGAAGTAAAAGAACTCACAGCCTTGATGGGGGTTCATGAGCCGACGCACACAAGAGCATGGAGAGTGGGCAACATAAAGAAAAATGGAAGCAGTGGGGAAACCTCAAAAGAAAGAGCACTCATTCTCCGTTTTCCCTCCATGGAAGCGAAGAAGTCCTTCTTGAAGAAAAGACCAACTCTTAAAGAGACTGGCATCTTTCTCGGGGATGATCTCACCCTCTCGCAGATCGCTCATATGCAGGAAGTAATGCTGGAGATTAGAGCGGCAAGGGGAAAAGGCAAGATTTCCTTTTACCGAGATGGAAAAGTGGTAATACTAGAGCGACGCTCCACATGACGCTGCGAGACTTATGGGACCACACTCAAAGTGGCTGCCTAGAACTGTAATGGATCTATGCATCTTGATGTGGGTGCTTTTGAGGATAGCTTTACTGGAAGAGACATCATCTTTTACTCGGAGACACACCAGGTCCCTGGGCAATCCATGCCTCACATCAGTGGATACAGGTGGGAGACAGCTTACAGATAGGAGACACGCTCAGAGCACAGAGGACGGGGCTCGGGGGGAGTGGCAGTAGCATGCTAGGTACATGTGGGTGAGATTGAAAGCAGAGACAAGCAGATATCTCTACCTTGCTATTTGCTACTTTCCCCCGAGTACATCAGTTTATGCATCACTCAGAGGACAATCCCCTTTCTCTATTTTGGATGATGACATATGGGAGTTCTCTAGGGATGGTGACATTATCATCCTAGGGGACTTCAATGCTAGGACTGCCCATCACCGGGCAGTGTTTTATGATACTTCAGAGGAGATGCTAAGAGAGCTAGATGTTGTAGAGACGGGCCTGTCCTGACTATCACACGATGTGGAATATAGTGAGTATGGGCGACACCTGATAGACATGGGCACCGCACATGGATTGGCCATCTTGAACGGCCTACAGAGATTTCTTGCTGCGGGAGGTTTTACATGCTTCCCACACAGACATGGAGCCAGCACAGTGGACTATGTCATGGCACAACCGAATTTCATCTCTAGTATCCGGGATCTCACAGTTGGGCCCAGACCGGTCGGGGTGGCAGTGGATCATGCTCTGGTGTTGATGACCATCTCCTTCCAGTTCAGTGTAGCACACAGGCCACGGGTAGCAGCCCCTACTCGCTACACCTTCACACGGGAGACGGATTCTGTATACATGGACGGGATCTATAGATGCTTATGCACTGAGGACCCGGGGCGACCTCTGGAGGAGCTAATTACTATACTGACAGAGACATTACATGATGTAGCAGTAGAGGCATACCCACACACCCAGCCTGAGCAGAGCCACCGATCAGGGAGCATGCCTCAGAACAGCTGGTATGATGAGGAGTGCCGCCAGACTAGAGCCAGACTTTAGAGGGAGGTGCTTTTGGGGGACGTCACTCACAGACAGTCACAAATTGACTTCCAATGCCTGGTGCGACGGAAGAAGAGGGCTTTTTTGGCTCGACTCGAGCAGGATCTATACCAGCTATTCTTGAGTCAGGACTCGCGTGAGGCGTGGCGGCTCTTTCATGAGCAGTCCCCCCCCCCCCCCTGCTATTTCCTCCACAGAGACTTGGGGTCAGTACACATCATCTTTGTACACAGTACCTGGACAGCCGCCCCTTCCCAACCCCCCGAATCCATGCCCACACACATATGCTTTTTTCACCGTTGAGATGGTGAAGAAAGCTATTGACAGGATGAGGACTGGGAGAGCATATGATCATGATGGCTTAGTCGCTGAGCATTTCATGCATGCCAAAGACCTACTAGCAGAGCTTCTAGCAGTTATGTTTAACCGTGCCATGTGTGAGGGCCTACCGGACACTTGGAGCCTATCTACGATCGTACCTATCTTCAAGTCAGGAGACCCCATTGAGCCTGGGAATTATCGCACTATCCTGATTGGACACACACTGGCACGATTGTATGCATCCATTCTTGAGCAACAACTGAGTAGATGGGCAAAGAGGGAAGGAATGCGTGCAGCTGGGCAGGCAGGGTTCAGGAGAGGCTTCTCTACTCTTGACCATATCTTGACACTCAGGGCCATCATCGAGGAAGGCAGATCTCATGGGAGACGGATCTATTGTAGCTTTGTGGACTTCCGCAAAGCTTTTGACACAGTACCCAGAGCTAGATTGATGCGCAGATTATAGGAAATGGGAGTACCCACAGAGCTCATTTGGGGGATCATGGCATTTTACAGAGCAGTAGTAGGGCATGTACGCACCCCTGAGGGACTTTCTACACCCGTTCACTCCAATATTGGGGGGAAGCAGGGTTGCCCGCTCTCTCCTACTCTCTTCGGTATGTATGTGGATGAGGTTTCTGACTTCATTGAGAGCGATGGTGATAGAGGTGGACAGTTGGCAGGGACATGGATTCCACTTTTGTTATATGCTGATGATGTAGTGTTGATCTCTGAATCTCTAGAGGGAATGCCACGTCAACTGGATGCTTTGCATAGGTTGCCCACGAAAGTGGTTTGTCTGTCAACCTTGGTAAAACCAAGGTTATGGTGTTTAATACCACCCCACAGTGGATCAGGAGGTCAGCACCTACATTCACATACGGCCAAGAGACTGTTGAGTACACATATGCTTACACTTACCTTGGAGTGGTTTTAGCGGACCTGCATTGTCACTCAGAAGAGCAGCAGAGACCAGACTGACCAGAGCCCACGCAGCACTGGGTAGACTAGAGAAGATGTGTTCGCAAGTTCAGTTTCAGGAGCCCCGGATGAAGCTCTGGCTCTTTGACACTTTGGTGGCTTCAGCACTGCTCTATGGAGCTGAGATATGGGGACCTTCATTGGATCACCACGGGAGGCCGGGTCGCACAGATGGATGGGGGAACATGGAGAAACCTCTCGTCTCTATGATCTCGCGGCTCATTAGAGCCAAGGCATCAATACCACGGGCCATTATCCGAGCAGAGCTAGCGCCCCCCCCCCACTAGTGGTGGAGGCGCTCACCAGATCAATCTCCTTCATAAACCGCACATGGGAACTTCCTAGAGACAGATATGCTCACATAGCACTTGAGTCCTCTCGACAGTTAGCCCTACAAGGAGATACAACATGCTGGTATGGGGAGATGGCATCATGGTTTCAGGCGCATGGGTTCAGCATAGACAGGCTGCCACCATTCCAGTACTCATTGGATGCACCATCTCTCACTCTTACACAGTCAGAGATCACCAAGCTCATCTGCCAAGACCTGACCCAGCTAGACACCAGGAGGACATGGATACAACCAGCACAGGAATTGGGCACGAAGATGGCTTTCTACAGAGACCACCTTCTCTAGCTTACGGAAGATGGTTTTGTGACGAGACCCAGATACATGGACACCCACTTGTCTCATGGGATACGATGTGCTATTGGCCAGTTAGGCACATCTTCTCACCAGCTGCGGATTGAGACTGGGAGATACAGCGGAGTACCAACAGAGTCCAGGTAATGCCCCTTGTGTGACATGGAGCCTGAGACAGAGCTGCATTATACATGCTACTGCCCCGTCTACTACGAGATACGAGGCCGCTTCCATTGCTTGTTCAGAGAGGGTTTTGGACCACTCTCAAGAGTCATGGGATACGATGATCAGAGATGCCTAGGTTTGTTCTTGCTCGAGCTGCGCAGACACAGAGATAGCCCGATGAATGGCGAGGCTAGCCAGTCTCAAAGACGGATCACAGACTTCTTCAGAGCAGACACATGACAGCTGCAAGAGCCACTCCCACAGTAGAGCTCCCCCTCGTCTCACACCAGAGACACACTTATCGACCGAGCGATTGAACTGGGAAAATCCAGGCGCCCACGGCTGCGGAGGACTACACAGCATCGACGGAGGCTACGTCAGAAGATTCGGAGCACGCTGGCCAGGCATGCACGACGCCCGGTCAGACTACTAACCATGGAGGAGATTGATGAGATCCGCCAACGACCGATGCTAGATCTCCTGTGATTCAGCTATCCCAGCAAGCCGCCCATTTTTGCTTAGTTCACATCGACCAATCTAGGATCCCATAGTATATATCTTTGTTTTGTTATGTTGTTATTTTGTTACTTTTACTTTGTATCAGATCCACCACCTTGTAACTTTCTGGTCTCATAGGTCACTATGGCCTTTTGAAGACGTTAATATAACATTTCATTTCATTTCATTTCTCTCTCTCCGCGAGCGCCGAGCTATAGAGAACACTCGGCTGGCCCTTACTCTCTATGTTCACACTATCTCGTTGTTTCTTGTGCGCATTCCCTTGAAGGCGTCGGAGGAAGCAAATGCCTCACGTGTCAAGGGAGCCCTTGGAATCCCTCCCCCTTTTATAATAGTATAGGTATATCATTTCATTTCTCTGTCGTGGCCATCAACGCCAGTCCCAGCTCTTCTCCTTTGACTCTCGGGCTTAACCGTCAGAGCCTTTGTCCCGGCTCTTCTCCTTCAACCGAATATTGTGTGCGGGCTGTTGCATGTATGCCTGCATGTGTGTGTGTGTGAGAGAGAGAGAGAGAGAGAGAGAGAGAGAGAGAGAATGCTCTTCTTCTACATGCTAGAAAAGAGAGTGAGTGAGAGAGAGAGTGCTCTTCTTCTACATGCTACAGAGAACACTTGGTTGATCCTTACTCTCTATGGTCACATTATCTCGTTGTTTCCTGTGCCAGGCCGCAGGGTGCACTCTCTTGAAGGCACCGGAGGAAGCAAATGCTGCCACTTGTCCTGAGGGGGCGAAATCCATCCCCCTTTTATAATAGTATAGATATATCATTTCATTTCTCTGTCGTGGCCGTCAGCGCCATTGTCCCAACTCTTCTCCTTCGACTCTCGGTCTCAGCCGTCAGAGCCTTTGTCCCGGCTCTTCTCCTTCAGCTCGATATTGTGTGTGTGAGAGAGAGAGAGAGAGAGAGAGAGAGAGAGAGAGAGTGCTCTTCTTCTACACGCTAGAGAAGACTGAGACTGGAGTTTGAAGGAGTGGACGCAGAGGAGAGTTTCAAGGACAATACTACCCCAGCAATCCTCATGAGCGCCCCTTGCCTCGGCTGGCTCGCCTGACGATCTTGACCCTCTCCGCTTCTCCTGCTGTTGTCGTGGCCGGCAATGGCATCCGCATCCAAGCACGTGCACCTAACTGACCTACTCTCTCTACCCCCACATTTTAGCCGATAATGTGTCAACTTGGAGCCTTGGAGCGTCTCTCTCTCTCTCTCTCTCTCTCTCTCTCTCTCTCTCTCTCTCTCTCTGTGCTATGCAGAGACTGCGCAACAGCCTTCATGGGAGACTTCGGGCAGTGACCTTGGTGGCCTTCTCAGCGTTCTCTACACTCTTCTTGGGCAGTGGATGTTTGGAAACACACCTCCGTTAGTAATAATCACACCCGAAAAAAGCTTGCCAAGCTCCTCATCGTTGCAGATGGAAAGCTGGATATGGCGAGGAACGATGCAAGCTGCGTTTCTAGCAAGCTCTAGCACCTCTGCATCAAGGTATTCGAGCACATCAACCAAGTAGATAGGGGCTCTGAATCCCACACACTTGGCTCCAACACCTCTGCATCAATGTATTCGAGCACAACAACAAAGTAGATAGGGGCTCCGAATCCCACACACTTGGCATAGGGGCAAGCCTTCCAAGGGGAAACTGAAGAACAACCTTGATAGTCTTGGAGACGCCCATCCCTTGGTAGCCTTGCTAGAGTCCATAACACTCAGAAAGTGAATGGGAGCATTGGCGAATGAGAGTTGATTCGATAGAAGAGAGCGCAAGAGCTGAGTGATTCTCTCTCTCTCTCTCTCTCTCTCACAGCCCTTCTAGTTTCATTTATTCAAAGCATTACCTAACAACAGTTTCGCACTGCGCAACACACAACCTGCAAAAAGCGCTCTGTGCAGGTCGCCGCAGGCATACGATTGGCCCTTCAAGCGGGTTTCTCTCCTGGGGCGGTTGAACATAGAACATAGTTGTACAAGAATTTAACACTTTATTTGTTTTTTCAAAATAAACACTGAGGTATATGTACCATAGTAGTAAACATTTGGAAATCATAAAAAGATATATGTATATGCTCACAAATACTTATAAAGAGGGGCAAAAGAGGAAGCTCCAAACATAAGATAAAAACTAAAGTACATGTGTCTAATTATTGTTAATAAACAGGGCTACAGACAGATAGTTAGGATGAGCATCACTCGTGACATACTTAAGCTCCAATGAATTTTAGAAAAGCTTATTGCTGCACATAGTAAGCAAAAGCCAATAGCAATTAGGGACCCTATCTCCAAACCATGTAAACCCATAGAATCTTTCAAAGACCGTAATAGATCCTACCTACATAGACGAGCTAAAGAAAACATAACATATGTTTAGGAGTATGGTTGGGGTCTCGGATGTGACAACAATAACAAACAGTGGGGATTGCTTGATATACCTGTCACCCATTTAGTAAAAATCAGTTCTAATTAATTGTACTTGTGGTTGGTTGGCAGGTAAAGATCTCTGCTCTCATTTGATAGGAGTTTCGGCTTAAACTCCTACTTTGTCATGTATCAAAGTATCTTATAATGAATTTTATATATCAAGAAAATTAGAAATTCTTCTTTGTTTTGTTCTTTACACAATATATTTTTGCAAACAGTGTTTAAGTCTCTCAGTATATGATTCTGAATGATGGGATTTTAAATTCAAACACACAGACACACAACCCACACATATTCTCTTCCTCTCAATATTCTCTTCACTCACATGCACACCCACACAGACACATAAACACACATGATCAAATACATACTCTTTCTCTCTCACACAAACATTCAGACAAAATCCAAACTTTTCGATTATGGCTCTATCTATCCTTCTTGTGCAAATACATCCATTGTGTTCATAATATTCATGCATTGTATGTATAGACGTATGAGTGACTGTTTAATTATTTTTCCTGTGTAAAGGTTCTATGTACATACATAAACGTACATACTTATAGGAATGTACACAATAATGTAAGTTTGAGTAGACTTACATACATGAACGTACATACTTATAGGAATGTACACAATAATGTACGTTTATGTACATACATAAACGTACGTACTTATAGGAATGTACACAATAATGTAAGTTTGAGTAGACTTACTTGTGACTTTTATTTTTCTTTCTCAACAAAGGTATTACAACTTAGGTATTACAACAAAGGTTTTTCTTTCTCAACAAAGGTATTACAACAAAGGCATCAAAGATCCACCACTCGGCCATGATAATAGTTGGTATTGTTTGGTTGCTTTGTCCAATGCGTACTGTGACTTTTATTTTTCTTTCTCAACAAAGGTATTACAACTTAGTGACAAAGACCTAGTGGGATAAAATGAGAAAATATGTAAACATAAAGAAAGACCAAGTATCATATTGATTTCACCTAGGTTGCTAGTTGGCCCTAGGGTTTAGGGTTGAGGTTCGGGTTGAAATTGAGATTGGACAAGTGGTGGACCTTGCTCTCATGTTGTAACATCTCCATGAGGCATGGTCTCATATGTTTTCTGCACAAGTGATTATATGTTAAGGTTAGCCAAGTGGTGGATCTCGGGTTTGAGTTTCACTCTGCAAGAAACTTTAAATTTAGGCGGAAAAATTTGAATTCAAGCTAGAAAATTTGAGTTGGAGCCTGATAATTTGTATTCAAGCAGGAAAATTCAAATTGAAACGGGAAAATTTGAATTCAAGCGAGAAAATTTAAATTTGTGTGAGAAAGTTTGAATTCATTTTGTTCAAAATTCTAATGAGGTGGATTTAGGAGACACCAATCATTGAATCTACCTTCCAACACTTGGTTAGAATGGCCAAGTGGTGGATCTCAGGTCAAAGGGAAGAGTGCTTAGAATGACCAAGTGGTGTATCTAGGGTTTAGCTATCCCACACATTTTATTTAAAATTGGAAGGTGGTGGATATAGAAAAAACCAACGGCTACATCCACCTTTCAAAACCTGGTTACAATGACCGAGTGGTGGATCTAGGATGTATCTTTTTCAGAAACTTTATTTGAAGTGTCAAGAATGCATCCACATTTCAAGATTTGATTAAAATGGCCAAGTGATGGACCTTTAATGCACCCAACTTCAAGACATCATTAGAATGGCTACGTGGTGGATCTTGGATGCACCCACCTACCAATATTGTTTTAGAGTGTCTAAGTGGTGAAGCTTGGATGCACCCACCTCCCAAGACTTGGTTAGCATGGGTGAGTGGTGGATGTTGGATGCATTTACCTCAAGATTTGGTGAGAATGGCCAAGTGGTGGATCTTGGGCTTACCTAACCCACATATTTTGTTTAAAACTGCAAGGTGTTGGATGTAGGAGAAACCAACTATTATCATGGCCGAGTGGTGGATCTTTGATGCAACTACTCTCCAAATCTTATTATGAATGGCCAAGTGGTGGATCTAGGGTCTACTCATCCCACGAAATTTGTGTAAAATTACAAGTCTTATAATGGCCAAGCATTGAATGCACCTAGCTTAAAGACATATATAGAATGCCCAAGTGGTGGATCATGGATGCATCCACCTACCAATACTTGGTTAGAATGGCCAAGTGGTGGATCTAAGGTCTACATATTGCACATACTTTGTTTAAAATGGAAAGTTGGTGGATGTAGGAGAAACCAACCATTGCATCTACCTTGCAAGATCTGGTTAGAATGGCCAAGTGGTAGATCTTAATTGCAACCACCTTAAAAGCTTGGTTAGAATGGCCAGTGGTGGATCTAAGGTCTACATTGCACACACTTTGTTCAGAATAGGGAGTTGGTGGATGTAGAAAAAACCAACCATTACATCCACCTTGTAGGACATGGTTAGAATGGCCAAGTGTTGGATTTTGAATGCGATCACCTTTTAAAATTGGCTGGAATGGCTAGGTGGTGGATCTATGGTATACCTTTTTCAGACAATTTGTTGAAAGTTGTAAATTGGAGGATTTAGGAGACACCAACCATTGCACCCACCTTCCAAAATTTGGCTAGAATGGCCAAGTTTTGGATCTTGGATGCACTCACCCTCTAGGACTTGGCTAGAATGGCCCATTGGGGAATCTAAGGTCTACCTGTTTCACACACTTTATTTGTAATTTCAAGGTGGTGGATCTAGGAGACACCAATAATTGAATCCATATTTCAAGCCTTGGTTATAATGGCCGAGTGGTGGATCTTTAATGCACCTCCTTTACAAATCTTAGTCTGAATGGCCAAGTGATGGATCGTCTACTCATCCCACAAACTTTCTGTAAAATTATAGGTCGTATGATGGCCAAGTGTTGAATGCACCTAACTTTAAGACATGGTTAGAATGGCTAAGTGGTGGATCATGGATGCACCCACTTAGCAATACTTGGTTATAATGGCTAAGTGGTGGATCTAAGGTCTACATATTGCACACACTTCATTTAAAATGGTAAGTTAGTGGATGTAGGATAAACCAACCATTGCATCTACCTTGCAAGATTTGCTTAGAATGGCCAAGTGGTGGATCTTAATTGTTGCAACCACCTTCAAAATTTGGTTAGAATGGCAAAGTGTTGGATCTAAGGTCTACATATTGCACACACTTTGTTTAGATAGAAAGTTATTGAATGTAGGAGAAACCAACCATTACATCCATCTTGCAAGACTTGGTTAGAACGTCCAAGTGGTGGATTTTGGTTGCAACCACCTTTAAGAATTGGTTGGAATGGTTAGGTGGTGGATCTAAGGTCTACGTTTCTCATATATTTTGTTGAAGTAAATTGGCGTATTTAGGAGACACCAACCATGGCTCCCACCTTCCAAAACCTGGCTATAATGGCCAAGTGTTGGATCTTGGATGCACTCACCCTCCAACTGGAGACTTGGTTAGAATGGCCCACTAAGGAATCTAAGGTCTACCTATTTCACACACTTTATTTGAAAATGTGAGGTGGTGGATCTAGGAGACACCAATAATTGGATCCACATTTCAAGCTTTGTTTATAATGGCCGTGTCATAAAATCTAATATCTAACCAACTCAAATGATTTTCTCATATTAATTTGATCATTTAATGTGGAAGAATAAACGAGAACAAGGTTAGAATATAGACATATGCATATAGATCTTTCTCAACACATTAGGAAGAACATGAACCCCAAAAGGGCCTTGTAAGAGCAACCAATCAGATTTCAGTCAACAATATGACATAAAAGGGGGGGCATGGATAGCCCATATCTATATACCTCAAAACTATATCAGGAAATATATCTATGGAAAGAGCTTGAGGCAAATTTTTTCTTCAAGAGATTCAATACTTAGGTGATATTATCTCTCAAGATGGTATCCGTATGGATTCATCAAAGCTGGAGGTAATAAAAGCATGGCCTAATCCAAGGAATCTACATGAGCTAAGAAGCTTTATTGGTATGTGTGTATACTATAGACGCTTCATAGAAAAATTCTCTCAAATAGCAGGACCGTTTCATGACTTAACAAAGAAGAACATTAACACTAGAATGGTAACATGACACTTTTATGTCCTTGGACACTTTTGTGTCCTGTTAAGTGACCATTTTGCTTGAATTATTTGAAGAGTATGAAATTGAATTTCTAGGTGCTATATATCCACAAAGTTGCCTTATGAGCTGAAAAAAACTTAGCATTTTTTTTGGAGTATCGATCTCACCATTAACCTTACTCTTGCACAACATTTTTGAACCTAAACTGTGTGAAAAAACGGGTCCTGTTTTTGGTTTTTTTTCAATTTTTGGCAACTATACCACTCTTAACTTCATGTTTGTAAGGTTTAGATGGCTAGAGGTTAGGCCTTCATAGTTGTCAACATGTTTTGATGCTTGTAGGGAGAGCTAAGTGTTAAAATTGAAAGTTATGACCAATTTACAAGAATTGCATAATCCTGTTTTTTGGACAAAATTAGCACTTTTATGATTTTGCTGGTGGCTTTCTTGATATCCAAATTCAATTTTGATTGTGTAAGTGTAATGTATAACATAAAGCTAATCTTCCTTGAGTTTTGGGGGACCTAATATGCTATATAGCATAGTATATGATGATGGTTGAGTTTTTTGATTGCTGAAGAATACGATACATTTTAGAGTAGCAAGTATAACTTTCTCAATATTGCTAGTTTCTTAAGCCAATTGTGTGTATTTTGTAGGTAGTAACCATATCTAATCATAGACTACAAACTTGGCTAGATATTGAGTAGTTTCTATGGGTTTCTAGAGGTCATAATGCTAAACCCAGTTTTTTCATGTTTGCTGTATTTAGCACTTTATCATTGCCCCCAAGGTTCCAATTGTAAGAGATCCATTATCCTTTTGACATGCTCCATGGCTCCTTTTGAATCCAAAGGCTCAAAGGGAACTAAGAAAACATGTATATAATATCTGTATTGAGCGTGACTATAGAAACTTTGGTGATAGGTCCGCAGAATGGCAAAAATGCAACTTTTTTGTACCTATTTTTTTTGCCCAAAAAAAAAATAGTGAGGTAAAAGCAACCATATTTTTTGGTCACCAACCCATTGAAGTTAACGGGGCATTTTATCTCATGTCCTACAAAAATCCCCACTCTTATTTATATGCAATCAACCGTAAGAAATTGCTGTTTTGGGCAAAATGCACTGGTCGATCAACTTTGGAGGCTTGTAGTGACCAAGGGATGAGAAAAATTATAAGTTTCTCATTTTTTCCATATTTAGTAGTTATTGAACTATAAGCTCATGAAAGGATTTTTCAAAATGATTGGATCACTATGGTTTTGGAAATTTTTCCCAAAACCCTGAAAGGACACTTTTATGTCCTGTTAGGTTACCATTCTAGTGTTAAGTATTCATGGACTACTAAGGAGAAAAAGGCTTTTGATAAGCTCAAAGAAGCTTACCTTCCAGCTAGTACTCATACTTTTGGATCTCTCAAAGCTATTTGAGGTCCAATATGATGCTTGTGGTGATTGTCTTGGAGTAGTCTTGTTTCAAGAAGGGCATGCCATAGCATATGAGAGGCAAAGGCTCAATACAAATGAACGAGTTTTGGGCATTTATGAGAAAGAGATTTTAGCTGTTCTACATACCCTACACACATGGAAGCGACTAATGACTAAGGATTTATCTCATCTACCTTAGAGTCTAATTTCAAGAGAGAGGTAATGTCATAAATCTAATATCTAACCAGCCCAAATGATTTTCTCATATTAAATTGATCATTTAATGTGGGAGAATAAACAGGAACAAGGGTTAGAATATAGACATGTGCTTACAGATCTATCTTTACCAGTGTGTGTGAGTGTGTGTAGGAGAGTATACACACTCTCATTGTGTGAAGTGCAAAGTGCAAGATCACCATCTCCTTCTCCAAGCTTGTTGAGAAGTTGAGAGCCTACACCAACACTCTTGGCTATGGAATGCAAATCCAACCAAGATCCATGCTTCAATGCTTAAGCTTGCCATCTTCTCCATCTTCATTACTATGCTATTATGTACGCTAGCAAGAAGAGTGATGATAAGTGAATAACTATTTCTTTCTCCTATGAATGTTTCTCTTCCTCTTCCATTACAAGCCGGCTGGTGAATCTTTGGTGCACCTAGTTTCCAAATCTTAGTTTGAATGGACAAGTGGTTGATGTAAGGTCTACTCATCCCACAAACTTTGTGTAAAAATTACAAGTCTTATGATGTCCAAGTGTTGAATGCACTTAACTTTAATAAATAGTTAGAATGGCCAAGTGGTGGATCTACGGTCTACCTTTCCTACAAACACTATTTAAAATTGATAGATGGTGGGGGTAGGAGAAACCAACCATTGCATCCACCTTGCAAGGTTTGGTTAGAATGGCCAAGTGGTGGATCTAAATTGTAGCCAACTTCAAGACTTGGTTAGAATGGCCAGGTGGTGGATCTAAGGTTTGCATATTGCACACACATTGTTTAAAATGGAAAGTTGGTGGATATAGGAGAAACAAACCATTGCATCCACCTTGCAAGACCTGATTAAAATGTCCAAGTGGTGGAATGCAATCAAACATGACTACATACCATGTGCATGAACACACAAGAATGCGTAAAAATCTGGTAAATTTTTTATAGTATTCTATTTATCTAACCGCAATAACTGTACATGCCATAAACATGCTCAAAACCATGAGCAAATCATGCGCAAGATCCTCACTCAAGCATACATGACCTGCCCCAAAGTCTCAACTCTCCGAACCTGGAAAACAATCTTGTAATCCAAAACAGAAAGTGCATCAAAACTGCACTATGTAAGCAAGACAATTACTGCAAGAACTTGGATGCAAATGAGCCAAAATATGGCACAAATTGATACTAAAAAATAACTGAAAATCAGCCCACATATGCCATTGCTAAACGGAGTATATCATATCCAAAAAGCACACATCATGTGCATCCCCATGGCAATGCAAATGAGCATCGAAGCATGCACCAAACATATATCAATTAAGCACCCAAATCAACTAAAAACTCAGCTCACAATCAAGCCATAAATTCTTGCAAAACTCTCTGCAAATTCATGCACCACACTCTCCAAAATACGCTCAATAGCACTAGTCAGTGTGCATAACCTGTGATGAACCCACTCTCAAATCTTGAGAGTCCAGAAGAGTGTATACATCCACCAAATGTTCTCATCTTATGCACATACATTTGTTTAAATTTTCATCCCACACTCTCGTCACTGAAATCAAACCATAAATTCACACAGAACAAGAGAACAACAATTTGAGGGTGGGTGTAACAAACCAGCTCCAAAAGCACTCTAGATCACCACAATGTGCATACATGTTCTACATGTCTGTCTGCAAGTGTATATTTGCATATACATACATATACACACACCAAAAAACTTCTATAGTTCAAAAACCTGTATGTAGAAGAACTTGCAAAAGCAGACCACCTTGTTGTTTGAAGTAAACTCCAAAACAGTGCGGAATTTGAAGAAATTTCATTCTTCAAAGTTGTAGAGCATGCAAAAATGGTTAGAAATTGTGGGAATTGATGTGAAATGTTGATTCTAAGGAGGAGAAATTTGATCTGCAAAATTTGCAGCCAGTCTTAAATGACATGTAGATATTGTGAATAATGTAACTCAAAAATGGTGAGGATTTTAGAAAACTTTCTTTTGCAAAGTCGAAGAGCACAAAAATTGGTCAGGAATTGCAAAAATCAACCTGAATAAAAACATTTTGATAGACCAAAATAGATATGCAAAAACATGTTGAAGTTTTTGCTATGTTTTTTGCTTCCCCGCCTGCTTCCCTACCGATCTCCAATGGTGCTCTCCAATCCTCAAACTTTGTTACCAATTGAAGTGCGCAAGTGGGAGTGTATGTGTGTGTGTCTGTGTGTATGTAGCAATGGAGAAGAGAGAAGAAGAGGATACCTATGTTTGTAGGGGCTAAATCTCATGATGAATGTGTGAGCCCTCTTATTCTATTATGTACATAACAGAATAAGTGTAGTGGGTGGGTGCCTGGCCTAACCATCCACATGAGGCTTTACCCCAATAGGATAATCAAGTTTTTATCCACTTAATATGGGATACAACTCTCATGGAATGAAGGTTATTAACCATTTATCTAAATAAACTCTTTTGAACGTACCATGCACAAGCCTAAAGGCTTTTATAAAGACTTGATTTAATTGAGCAAGATATATTTTTTTAATGCTTGTATGAGAGCCTCTTTTGCTCGTCTCTCCTCTTTCTGCTCATGCTGTACTTCCACTTCCCTTAGAGTACCAAACCTCGTTAGAGCTAGACTTCTCACAAGCATGCCATACCTTGACTGCTATAGATTGAAGCTCTTGCGGGAAAAGTATCTTGCAGAGAGAAACAAGGTTAAGTCGATCTAGTCACAATATTTTTTTCTGGACCTCCCAAGAAACTCTTGACATTGTACTGACCTTTAAATAGGCTTCTCTTGAGCGAGACAAGCAAAACCGCCATCATTTTGGTTTCTCGACACTAGAAGTTCCATTGTTGTTTTTTCTTGTGTTCACACTATATGTTTAATGTTGGCCTCTTCAATTTGAAAACTCTAAGAGGGTATTCCCATCCGATTATCCTTACCTACGATATTGTGTACTCATCAATACAAATTTTACCAAAGTTTTGGTAAATTGGGATTTCTCATTGACAAGAAAAATTCTATTGCATTATTGGCTTCTTGAATCTTGATATTCCAATTTTAGCAAGTTTTTTCTTGGATTTCCAACAACGGTTTTTTCTTTTGCATTCTCGTTACTTTGACAAGCTTGTATGGTGCCATCGGTTATCCATAGTAGATTGACCACATTAGGGACCATACCATCCCTAGTTTTTGAATTTGATGTTGGGAGTACCAGCAGTTGATGGTCATGTTATAGAGAGTGCATGAAGCGATGTGCATGCCAACGTTTACTGCTCCCAACCACTAATCAAGGAGAGGATTTATGTCCCTCACTTAGCCTTGGTGTCTATCTTGTTTTTGCTTGTTCAAGTTAAGCACTTTTACCTAGACATTATGCACACGAAGGAGATAAAGTATGAATGTAAGTTGTGTTGATTCTTACTGCAAAATATGGACCAAAATCAAGCCCCTTCTTTTTCCCAAGTTAAAATATTTTTGGTCTATGGAATTTTAAACAAAACTAGCACTATTGAGGATGACGCCTATACCATTAATGTCTTGATAGATTATGATGTTGGCATTTCTAGATTTGATGATCAAATGTTCTTATATCGGGTTTTGCTTTAAAATTCCTAAACATGGTTTTTTGGCGTTTGTTCGATTTGTGATAATGGGAGGATTTGATTTTATCCTTTATTGAACTTTATCTTGCTAGTTCTTATCATTGGAGAACTTACATGGTGAAAATAGTAATAATAAGTAACCTATGGTCAAAGAATGCACCATATTTGGCATGGTTTGACATATGAGAGATGGCAATGATGTTGGAGCTAGGGTTGGAGGAATGCACACATAGCTTGGAGATAGAGAAGAAGCTCAAGACACACAATAGAGGGAGTATTGCTAGTGTAAAAATACAAGATATGATAGCCATAGAGTGATGGGTGTATACACAAAGCACAGAGAGAAAAACCTCCTACTGAGGGAAAAAAGTGTCTTGACGATCCGAAGTGTGTTCACACACATCACTAATATACATGGTAGCAAATCTTTGGGAGTGATGCAGTGAAGAAGAGTTGGTACATATAGGAAAATGCCATGCCTTATGGGCATGAGCAATCCACAGAGGGAAGTAAGCACAAAAATTTGCAAAAGGATTCAAATTTCTCATGAAGTAATGCCTTTGTGAACATATCTGCAAGTTGTTCCATATCGACACATAAGCCAAGTTAATCTCTACAACAACTGAGAGTCTCTCCTTGACATAGTGATAATGAACCTCAATGTGCTTTGTGTGAGCAGGTAATACATGGTTCCTTGCAACAACTAATGCACTCAAATTGTTACTGTAGATGAGAGTGCCATACTCCTATCCAATTGCCCAATCACCCATAAGGATTCTGATCCACACGAATTCAACCATAGTTGGGAAATTTTCCATGTACTCAACCATAGTCATGAAATTTTCCATGTACTCGATCTCATAACTAGAGGTGACCACGATAGGTTTCTTTGTGTTCAACCATGATATGCATGCTATCGAGCATGAAACAAAAACCACTCATGGACACTCATGCATCATAGAAACCAACCCAATTGGAGTTAGAAAAATCATGTAAATCTCATGGAAATGATCCCAGCTTGGGATAAAACAACCCAATGTAGAGTGTCACTCAAGTAGCAAAGGATCAACTTAGCTACCTACCTTAGAGCTTGGGTATGCATAAATCTACTCACTTGTGAGATTGCAAATTGAATATGTGGCAAAAAATAGTTTTTTGGTAGAGGGAAACGTTTAAAGTATCTCCAGGTTCATGTATACTTAACTTCAAACCTCTCTCCATAGGAGTGGAAATTGGCTTGCAATCATCAAGTCAATTTTGCAATCTACTTTTCCTCATAATGTAGTATGCTCATTACACTACTTAAATGGAATGCCCAAATAATGATGTAAAAGCCCCAAATGTGATGTCTCAACTGTGGAATTCAATCAACTATAAATTTAGCAATATGTGTCACATTTGGACAAGTGAGTAGTAACTTATCCAGATACACAATAGCCCTAAGATATGCATCATCCATACATTTAACATAGAAAGTGGTTCCAATTGGACTGTTTCAAAATCCACGTGAAATCAAATGATTATCCACTTTCTCATACCAAGCAGGAGAAGATTGCTTCAAAACATACAACTCTTTATTACATCACTTCCTCATATAAGTCACCATTCAAAAAAGAAATTTTAATGTTTGACTGATGTATATCCCATCCAAAATAAGCTGCCAATGCATAAATGAGATGAACCGTAGTCATACGATATGTGGGCGCAAACTTCTTTTCATAATCATTTTTACTGAGCATAACCTTTTCTAACAAGTCTTGCCTTATATAGTGATCAATACTACCATCCAATTTATGTTTCAACTTATAAACCCACTTTGAACCAATGGCCTTTTTGCCAAGAGGCAAGTCACATAAAAACCAACTATTGTTCTTCACAAGTGCATCATATTCATCTTGCATAATAGCAGCCATTTAATTCTTTGAATTTTGTGCTTCATCAAGCATAAGAGGCTCATCCTTGTCACACATACTTGAAACAGCCAAAGCATAACAGTTTGAGGCACAAGAAGCATGGTGAGAGCGTGAACGAGTACAAAAGTATGCACCAGTCAATTTGTCATACTGCTAGTCTTTTCATATTCATCAAGTACATTTGCATAAAAGTAAGGTGATTTGTGACATCAATTGAAACCTATAAAGGCTGAATATTTGTCTCATTTGGACTTACAATTGTATTCCCACCATTGAAAATATTTAATAAGGTATCAAAAGTGTCCTACAAGCTTACGCTTGATTCTTTAGTACATGACAACAAAGGCTGCATTGCATCTTCCACAAAAGCGACATCTTGAGAAATCAAGTTACGTTTTGACTGGATGATACAATTTGTAACTTTTCTTTCAGAAATGTTACCGACAAAAATGAATTTGATAGACTTATTATCCAATTTGTTGCATTTTTTTTGTGGCACTAGATCATAAGCCAAGGAACCCAAAATAAAAAGTTGGCCAATAGATGGCTTCTTATCATTCCATGCCTCATATGGAGTCATAGACTGCAAATCTTTGGTGGGGCACTTGTTAAATATGTAGGCAACACACATGACACCCTCTAGCCAAAAGCATGTGGCAAAGATTGGCTTTTGACATATATCATGTCATCTCCATAAGTGACTTGTTTTTTCTCTTAGCAACATCAGTTTATTGAGGCATAGAAGGTATCAAATTGTTGCTGAGGTATATTCTTCAAAACAAATGAAGCCCTCACCCATGTATGCTGTGAATAATCATCAATGAACGTCACAAAGCATAAATTACTACTAAAAGAAGGTGTGTGCATTGGTCCACAAACAACACTAGGAACAACTGAAACTTGCGAGTAGCCCGCACTCAAGCATCTTTCAAAAACTTAGAACATGCATTTTTCCCAAAATAAACCTTCACAAACATGCTTAGATGGTGTCTTCAAAAGGGGGCAAGGATGCAACCATATCAAATTGGAAAAATTCAGATGCCCAAAATGTGCGTGCCATAGTTAGTATTTAAAACAACTTGAGAATCTATAATTGCATCTGCAAAGTTTTCCACACACTTTTCATAAGGACTGAGCTTGTACAAACCACAAGACAAGGTACTTCATGCCATGATAGTATCATGTGAAGTAAGATTGTGAACGATGCATTTTTTATCTACAAAATTTACAATAAGACCAAGTCTTGATAATGAAGAAATAGATAACATCTTCTTCTTGATCTTAGGCACAAAAAGTACATTAAAAAGTGTGAAGAAACTACCATTAACTAAAGGTGAGTACAATATTTTTGACTCCTTGAATTGGATAAGAGGCATTGTTGGCACAAGTGGTAGTATTACCATGACAGGTAGCATCGAGAGAAGTGAACAAGTCATGATGAGATGTAATGTTCTTTATAGCACCATATCAAAATACCACACGTGTGAATCAATATCCTCAATTACACATGCATCATGGATAGAAGGTTCATATTGACACTGCATACTAAAATCCCGTTTTGCATCAATAGAATTTGTAGATAGCTTAATGGTTGTGTTTGAAGGTGATTCACTTTCTTTCTTACGTGCCTCTTTAGCCTTTAGCTTAGGACATTGCTTTATCAATTCAATAGCTGTGAAATAGCTGCAATATAGCTCTTTTTTCCTCTCTTAGAATATTTACTAGATGCATTGTTATTGTAGGAGGCATATATCACAGATGCCTTGGTACCTAGAAAAGGAACATAGGAAGTAGTGGCATCGTTATTGCTACCTCTTCTTTGTGCAACAATAATAGCCTGATCAACAACATATTGCTTAGCTCTATTGTTTTCTTGACATAATGTCTTTAACAACAAAATTAACTAGGCCATCAAACCTAACACCATTATCATTGCCCTGTGTTACAACAAGTCTCAAAGTTGAAGCAAAAAGTTTGATACGAATCTTGTAATGCATCCAGGATGGTGTGCACAAGTAAATGGTTGGGAATGACTATCTACAACAACAAGTTTCTCATTGATTTCAATAATAAAATTTTTAGTTTCATCTTCCTCATGCATGATCGTTGATTCTAGCTATTTTCGTAGGGGCCAAAGCATGTATAGGTGGTACCACTTTTTACACATTTTGGTGGTACCACCAATAGCCCCTAGAAGGAGGGAACTTATTTTCTTTTCAAATGTGGGAAAGGGAGACAGAGGGAATTGTCATGTTTCATGCAAAGGTATTTTTTGAAGAGCATGCAAAATCTAGGTTTATCTGCAAATGGGTTATTATGGCATGGCGTGGGGTTCTCATTTTTCAAAAACTTCACTAAGAACTAATGTGGCTGATGTGGCCCCACCTGATGCCTATGTGCAAAGCTGAACTGCTTTCCTCTTCTCCACCTTTCTCACAGAATCTGCCCTGCTCTCCTCTTCTCCACCCTTCTCACAGAAGTTGTCCTGCTCTCCTCTTCTCCACCCTTCTCACAGAAGCTACCTTGAGTTTCCATCACTCAATACAGAGATGAGCACTCCCACCCCCAAGAAGACCACACCCCCCAAGAAGTGCAAGGATCCATTTCAAGATTCAGAGTCTGTTCAACAGACCTCATGATACGCGCCAAAATTGGAGCATGTTGAAGCTTCTTGGCCTAAATATGGCCCCCCAACAACAAAGTCTACTCAGAAAGGTGCTCTGGTAATCTTTTCTTGTATGAGAAATGCATGCATCTCACCATTGGAAGAAAAAATAACTTCTCTTGATCTTATTGATGACAGCATCGTCGTGTTAAGTATGGAGCCTGATTTACCCCTTCTAATATTTTGTGCTAAAAACGCACATTTGTAAGGCCCCCATTATGAGGAGAATCCATCGTGTGTGAAGAAAAATCACTCGTCGAAAACCAAAATTTTCACGGTCGCCAAAATATTCCTTTTTGCTGAAATTTTATGACCGGACATCGACCAAAAAGTGGTCGAAAAACGGTCATTCGTTTGGCCAATTGGCCAATAGCCAGTGGTCAATGGACGGTGGTCAAAAGTCAATGGCCGGTGGCCAATTTCAAAGACGGACTTGTCTTCTCAAGGGTAGCCACACATGGGTGGATTGGAGAGTCCATTTGGACTTGTCTACACAAGGGCAGCTACACACGGGTGCCTCTCATGAGAGAGGGAAGCCCTTTTGGCCTATAAAAGGAGGCCATCTCTACACACATTTTGGAGTGTAAAATTGATGCAACAAGGTGGGTGTGAGGTGGTGAGAGTGAAACAAGGTGGGAGCTCTATCAAGTGTATAATCCCTTTATAACCTACTTCTTGTTTTGAAGTACTTAAGCCATTGAGTGGCTGCTTTCCCATGGACGTAGCCCACATTGGGTGAACCACATATCTCTCTCTCTCTCTCTCTACTTTATAATCTCTCATGTGTGAAAATTATCTCTCTGCGTTAAGTAAATTACTCAACTATCTACTTAGATACGTCCTATTTCCTAACACGTGGAGTATCCAAAGTTGCCCAAGGAGCTCACCAACAAGGACTTGCCACCTGATCAGTGGCTCAAGGAGTATCCAAAATTTCCCAAGGATTTGATTGATAGCATCGTTGGAGCATCACGAGTATCGATTGAGCATGGAGGGAAAGTTGCCCAAGGAGCTCACCGATGATGAGTACTTGCCACCTGATCAGTGGCTCATTGTCTTCAAGGTGCCTGAGAAGAAGAAGACCAAGGTCTTCCTCCACATGGTGCAGAGCCACCTCTATGATGCTTGTCGCCTCCTTTATTAGAAGGTATACCAGGCTTCCCCTCCAATGGTGAAATCATGACCAAGTTTGCAAGGGGCTTTGCTTATGAAAATTAAGTAGCAGCCAAAGCAGAACTTGAAAGCCAGGGGATTGCATGGACAGTGGTCGGTGGCATGGTCTTGAAGAATGTCAAGTGATAGAAGGGGGGTTTGAATAGGAAAGTGATGAAACTCATGAGGGATTACGGTGTGCGTTTTACCAGGACATAAGGATTTGTTGTGGACTCCTATGGCCCTACTGTGTCTATTCTCCATTTGAAAAAATATAAGACTACAACCCTTGTACACAGAGTGGGTGGATGAAATTACAGATTAGCTTGATTTTCAGACCCATAAAGATGAACAGAAGGTCGCTTTTGCTAAATTTTTCTTAGTAGAAAAGCGTGATTTATGGTTGCGCACGAAGGCAACTACTCAGCTTGTGCTCCAATTAATGCAAAGATGGAGAGGCTCAGAGCAGAACTGCAGGTATTGAAATCACCTCCATTAGATAATGAAGGTCTTATTGTCCAAAAGGAAACTGAGATTGGAGTGCTGAGGAGGGTACTTTCAATTGGTGGTGACTTGACTAATGCTACAAATATGAAGGAGGAGGTGTCTGTAATGCAGGTACTAACTCTTACAAATCTAAATTGTTGTGAACTTTTTTAGGTGCTTAGACCACTTCAAAGTGCCTAGACAGCACTTGGGAGATCAAAGCGCTTGAAAGTGATTAGAGTACTTTAAAGTTCTAGGACCACTACCAAGTGCATGAGGCTTGACAATGCTTATAAAATTTCAAGACACTTTATACCACTTAAAAGTGCTTAAAAATGCTTGTACTTTTTAGTGCTTAAAAGTGCTTTACAGTGTTTCAAAGTGCCTCAAAGTACTTGGAGTGCTTCATAAATCAAAGTTCTGTTAAGTACTACAATGTGCTTGAAAGTACTTCAAAGTGCTTCCTAGTGCTTGAGATTTCTTGCTCCAGCCCTTTTTCTATTTTGCTGTTTGTGTGATTGAGCCCAAGTGTGTTGTACCAGACTGTCAATGGAAGATACTTGTTATAACAAGATATTATGCCCTTGGGAATGTGTATGAGGAGCATGTAGGTAAGATGGATGTTTCACAGAATAGGAATCATGCTACTTCGTTATGTATACTAAATGTGTGCTATGTTTCAGGTGAGCCAGTGTGGCTGACAAGAGATGTGAGCCAGGTGCTTCCACATTGTTCACAGATGATGTGGATGAGCTCATTGACCTCGACACCATGGTGAGGAAGTACAAGAACTTTCACGGAGAGATGCTCAAGGAGACACCTTGTTGTGCAAGCAATGAAGGTAATGCTGGTTTTGTCTACTTGTTTTGCTCCTATATCTGGTTCATGCCTTACTATTGCAAACCCAGGTATAGTGATATCGGTCAGAACGATAATGTTGCTGAGTTTCAGAATCCGGATGCAACCCTGCAATTTGTTGCAGGGGAGCTATGAAAGAAAAGAGAAAAACAGGTGGATAATGGGCTGTACTGCGACCCCAAAAAAATTACTAACATACTTCCCCCCAAGACCAGAGTAAAGCTTCTTGCAGCTTTGCTTTTTTTTTTTTTTCATGCTATCGTACTATCTCCCAAAAATATAATATATAAGCGTTTTCTCTCAAATTTTGTTCATGTGTTCTATAATTAAAACTCATGTTGTTGGCTCAAAATTCCCCCCACCCACTGATGAGGTACGTCATCGGTCATCAGCCGCTTCAATGTCAATAGGGATTTAAGAGTCATTGTTGACTTCAACAATGTACTTGCAAATGTACACATTAACTGCACAACAATGCTCTACTTTGCCAACATAACAAGGGGTGAGAACATTACCTACTACTTATGGCAGGACGCAAAGATTTTCTTACTTGCACTAAGTCAGGTAGCAAAGTTGTTTGTGTGTACCTCTCACACTCAGTAGGAAAGTTGGAACATGCTATTAACAAGTGCGTGAACATGCCAATTGTTGCTTGAGCGGCTAGTTCTGCCAAAACAACTGCCATGTTAGGAGTTGGTTTTTTGAGAACCCTCCAAAGCCAATGTTCTTCAAAAATCTAGAATTTTGTGGTATCTTTTTCCTAAGTTCAATAAGTCAAACACATTAGTGCTAAATGACTCCTTGTATAAGATGTGCTTCAATGATCCTTCTTGCTATGTGATTCTTCCTGGGTTAGAGTAGCAGAATGAGAGGCAGTGGGAACATTTCTTGAAACAAGATGTAGCCAAATTTGTGTTACAATGGGTTGAGAGTGATAACATAGCAAAAACTGTTAGAGAGTGCCCATTTGATGCTAGGAATGAGGCTCTTGCACAATGGATATGGGATATTGTGCATTATAAGGTACAATCCCAACATGAAATTACCTCTCTGTCCCTCCCAAAAGTGCCCCACGAACATACTCCAAAAGCCCCATATAAACGCCCAAAGATGGGAAATTTCCATAGTCTTTTATACGTTAACATCAATTCATACCAAATATAGTGAATCCAAAATTACAGGAATGGTTTTGTGTTGGTGTCCTACTTTATTCTTATCTTGAGTGTGTTGTAAAGTCCTAGTCAAGTAGTGTGAACATACTTTCAAGTAGTACAAAGTGCATGGTTAATGATTTCAAGTGGTTATCAAACAAAATGTGTTGATAAGTTCTAGAGTGTATCTACTATTAGTGTTGATAGCTGTTGTTGTGAAGTGGTGCTAAGTGGGGTAAAGTGCTAAAAATGTGTTTTCAAGTAGTGCTTATTGGTGGTGAAGTGTTGGAAAGTTCTCTCAAGGAGTGTTGTGTTTTGCTGAAGTGGTGGAAAAGTAGTGCTTTAGTGGTAGTGAGGTTCTATAAATTGATGTCAACTGGTGCTTTTGTGGTGGTAAAGTGCTGAAATGTGTTTTCAAGTAGTGCTCATTGGTGGTGAAGTGTTGGAAAGTGCTATAAAAAAGGAGTGTTGTGTTTTGGTGAAGTGGTGGAAAAGTAGTGCTCGATGGTGGTGAGGTCCTGTAAAGTGTTATCAAGTGGTGCTTTTGTGGTGGTAAGTGCTGGAAATGTGCTGTCAAGTAGCGTTTATTGGTGGTGAAGTGCTGCAAAGTGCTATCAAGGAGTACTGTGTTTTAGTGAAGTGGTGGAAAAGTAGTGCTCAATGGTGGTGAGGTCCTATAACGTGCTGTCAAGTGGTGCTTTTGTGGTGGTAAATTGCTAGAAATGTATTGTCAACTAGTGCTTATTAGTGGTGAAGTGCTAGAAAAGTGCTATCAAGGAGTGTTGTGTTGTTGTAAGGTGCTGGAAAAGTAGTGCTCATTGGTGGTGAGGTCTTGTAAAGTGCTTTCAAGTGGTACTTTTGTGGTGGTGGTCCTGGAAAAATTTTGTCACTTGGTTAAACTACTCCTATTAATTGACTACAAATTGTGGGCAAACTTTGAATGATCACATAGATAGAACTTACAAGTTCTCCTCTGAGGGCATGCTATTATAGATTTGTTCAAATACATCATTTGACATATCATAGGCTCACCTGTTGGGGTATAAAGCCCAATGTGGTCGCCCACGTAAGTGGGCGGGCGGCCAGGTATGTACACATATTCTTTTGTTAAAACCTAATAAGAACTCACTATGCTCTCCACATTACAGTAGAGCGAGTTCACCATATCGTTGTGCTCTTCTTCTCGCACTCTCTCTCGCGTCGCACTTCCGCTCGTACTCCTCAACTGGTATCACAACTCAGATCGCCTGCAGGAGGCTAGAGTCACTAGCTCAGATTGGAGTGAAATTCGACAGGCAAAGACACGGCCCCAAATCATGTGGGTAAGCCCGTAGGGCTTGGTGTGCTCAGAATTTCATTCTGAGGTCATCTCGGTCACCGTTCGGCTTCGACAAAGTTCTGCGCAGGTCATTTTCGACTACGTGGTCTTGACGGGTGCAGATCCGACTCTGCAAATTTGGGGTTTTCGGCCTACGACTGCAGGTGCTGAGGATATCGAAACTCCCAGAGTGCTGATTTGTGGTTGTCTACACATCGAAGGACGGCTCACAGTTCTTGGAGGCGTGTCACATACGACACGGGCGCATCTACACACAGACTATAGGCGACATCCACTAGTTCATCAGGTAGCTTGTGTTTGCTGCTTGATATTCCAGATTTCATCCTGACATTGCAGGTACTTCCACATGGGATGTATTGTCACAGATGATGTATGTCTGTTGAGGGTTTGCTGGCTGTGAGTCACGCAGCAAACAACCGCCACAGCGGTTACAATATACAGTGGGAAATTTGTGGATGTATGACTTTGTGGGAAGTCTATGTACTGTCAGATTTACTGCAGCCTTTGTTGAGGGTCGAGTGAGGTTTTATTGAGCTGGGGGATTCTCGAATGTTGAGATCCTTTCGGTGATACAGGTCTTGGAGCGATCCCTCGAGCACCCTTAGATAGGCAGCTAGGATGTATTGACTGTGAGTTAGACAGTTGGGATTGCATCTTTGCTTTACTGCCGTCGAGGCATTGTCAGAGTCTATGCTTACAGGACAGTGACAGGACAGTGACAGGACAGTGAGAGACAATACAGGTGCAGGACAGGTTTACCCGCAGCTTACAGTGTCAGAGAGACAATGTTCTTTGAGCTGTTTTTTGGTCTGTTTTTAGTACACCAGAGCCATTTTACAAAGGAGACTCTGCCAAAATTTCTGCAAAATCTGAAGCTTTCTTGGTTCATTTGACAGGTTGATATTGGTTCAGAGGTCAGTTTACAGGGGAAACTCTGCCGAATTTTTCCAAGGAAAGTAAACTACTGTGAAGCGTAGCTATGGCTGGATCACAGGACACTGCTCTTTACAATATCAAGAAGCTGGATGGAACCAATTTCCCATTGTGGAAGCAGCAGATTTGGCACATGTTGGTACAAAAGAAGCAGATAAAACCTATAAAGCTCAAGGGGATAAAACCAGAAGATATGGACGAAGATGAATGGAGCGAAATGGATGAATTGGCACTTTCTACCATTATGTTGACTTTGGCAGAAAGCGTTTACTTCAATGTAGCAGACAAGATGTCGGCTTATGAAGCATGGACAAAGCTGAGTGATCTTTATGAGAAGCAGAGTGCAGCTTCACAGGTATACTGGCTTAAGAAGCTTGTTGACTTGAAGATGAAAGAAGGGACACCTATTTCCAATCATCTGAATGAATTCAACACCATCTACAGTCAGTTGTCAGCTCAAGGTGTCAAGTTTGATGAACCTGTTAGAGCTATGTTCCTGTTGATCACATTGCCGGAAAGTTGGGACACTTTTCACACAGCTTTGAGTAATTCTGCACCTCCAGATGGTTTGAACATAGCAGGTGTAGAAGGAAGTCTGCTTACTGAAGAAACCAATAGAAAGACAATGGACAAAGGCAAAGGAACAGCCTTAGTTGTCAGGGGAAGGACCAAAGAAAAGTACAAAGGTGGAAAGAGGAATCAGTCTCGTAGCAAGTCCCGCAGTGCTAAAGGCAAGAGTGACATAGAATGCTACCATTGTGGCAAGAAGGGTCACATGAAAAGAGACTGCAGAGAATGGAAATCAGAAAAAGGCAAAGAGAAAGCTGAAGACCATGGTGAGAAGAACAAGTCCTCAGTGAAGATTCAAGAAATAAATGTGACAAACACTGTTGCAGAGGATGACAGTCTAGTGTCAGGAGACATCTACTTCTTGAAGAATACAATGGACTCAGCTCTTCTTACAGCATCTGATGGAAATGCACTGAGTGACTGGATTATAGACTCAGGGGCATCACTTCATGTGTCTCCAAACAAGGAGTGGTTTACTTCTTATGTGACCACTAAAGATCATGTTCGGCTAGGCAATGGGCAGACATGTGAGATCTTAGGTGTTGGAGATGTTCAATTGAAGTTTCAGAATGGCTCTTCTTTCACACTGAAGAATGTGAGACATGTTCGTGCAATTACAAAGAGCTTGATCAGCACAGGTTTACTTGATGATGCTGGCTACGTCACCACTTTTGGACAGAACATGTGGAAGATATCCAAGGGTTCTATGACAGTAGCACATGGAGTAAAGTCTGGAGGACTTTACATGATTTATGTATCAAATGTCTCTAAAAATGTAATCAATGTAACCGAGCAGCCGAACGTTTCTTTGTGGCATAGCCGGTTAGGACATATGTCCAAGAAGGGAATGGAAATCTTGTCTCGTTCTGGTTATTTTCCTGGCTTTTCATTTAATGATTTTGAATTCTGTGAACATTGTCTGTATGGTAAGCAAACACAACAGCCACATAAGCATAGAAGCAGTAGAAGAGATACACAGTTGGCACTTGTTCATAGTGATTTGTGTGGACCTATGCCTAACCTATCTCTAGGGGGAGCTTCTTACTTTATGACATTTATAGATGATTACTCGAGGAAAGTATGGGTTTACTTTCTCAAGCACAAGGATGAAGCGTTTAGTGTTTTCAAAACGTTTGTGACACTTGTGGAGAATCAGAGTGGCAAGAAGCTTAAATGCTTACGCACTGACAATGGTGGAGAGTATGTTTCAAAGGCCTTTCAGGACTTTTGTGAGTCAAAAGGTATAAAACGTGAACTTACTGCTCCTTACAATTATCCTCAAAATGGTGTTGCTGAGAGGATGAATAGGACCATACAAGAGAAGGTCAGAAATATGTTGTCTAATGCACAGCTGCCAAATGGGTTTTGGACTAAAGCTGTATCAACAACTGTTCATCTTGTAAATAGATCTCTTAGCAAGGTTTTGAAGAAGGATTCAGTGCCAGAGATGGTATGTTCAGGCAAAATGCCCTCATACAAGCATCTCAGAGTCTTTGGCTGTGAGGCATATACTCACGTTCCAAAGGAATTTAGGAACAAACTTGAGCCAAAGAGTAGAAAGTGCATCTTTCTAGGCTATGGTAATTCTGGTGAGATGGGGTACAGACATTGGGATCCCGAATCCAGAAAGGTTGTCCGTAGCAATGATGTTCACTTTAATGAATCCAAATATCATTCTAAACCAGAGAGGGTTCAGGAGATTAGAAGAGTTGTCTTCCAAGAAGATGGACCTGCACGTGCAAGACAAAATGTCAGGGCTCAACAAGAGCAAGGACAGGATAGAGTGGAACCACAGGTTGTGGCTGAGCCTGAGCCACCTATTGTGCGTAGATCTGGACGTGTCACGCGACCTCCTGATAGGTTTGTTCCATCTATGAACTATGTCATGTTGACTGATTGCAATGAGCCTTCATGTTACAAGGAAGCAGTGCAAATGAAGGACTCCGGGAATTGGCAATTGGCCATGCAGTCAGAGATGACAGCTCTGCATAAAAACCAGACATGGAAGCTAGTTAAATTACCATGGGGCAAAAAGGCTCTAACTTGTAAATGGGTTTACAGGTATAAGATCACCGCTCATGATAGTCAGCCAAAGTACAAAGCAAGGCTTGTTGCCAAGGGCTTTAAGCAAGAACAAGGCATTGACTTTGATGAAGTCTTCTCTCCGGTGGTCAAGATGACTACATTGAGATGCTTTCTTGCATTGGTTGCCATATTAGATTTGGTGTTGCACCAAATGGATGTCAAGACAGCGTTCTTGCATGGTGATTTAGATGTGGAAATTTACATGCAGCAGCCAGAAGGGTTTGTTGAGAAAGGCAAGGAAGATTGGGTATGCCAGTTGTTAAAGAGTCTTTATGGCTTAAAACAATCACCGAGGGCATGGTACCATAAATTCCACAAGTTTATGCTTTCTCAAGGCTACAAACGTAGTGAGTTCGATCACTGTCTATATACAAAGAAGGCTAAGGATGGTAGTTGGTTGATCCTTATTTTGTATGTGGATGACATGTTGATTGCTGGCAAGCACTTGGAAGAAATTTCAGCTTTGAAGTCAAAGATGGAAAAATCGTTTGACATGAAAGACATGGGTGAGCCAAGTCATATACTGGGTATGCGCATTGAGAGAGACAGATCAAAGAAGTTGATTTGGTTATCTCAAATAGAGTATATTGACAAGGTTTTGCAACGTTTCAATATGGAGAAGGGAAAGGCATTGAGTGTTCCATTGCCACCATATGTGAAACTTAGCAAACAAGATTGTCCTGTGTCTGAGGAAGAACAGGCTGAAATGGATAAGATTCCATATGCGTCTGCACTGGGTAGTTTGATGTATGCAATGATTGCTACTCGCCCAGACATTGCATTTGCAGTGGGAGTAGTAAGTCGATACATGTCAAACCCAGGCAAGAAACATTGGGAGGCAGTGAAAGGAATATTGAGATACCTGAAAGCTACAAAGAGTATGCGTATATTCTATGGGAGTCAGGAGCTAAGTGTAAAGGGTTTTACAGACTCAGATTATGTAGGTGACTTAGACAATCGAAGGTCTACGTCAGGGTATGTCTTTACATTGGCTGATGGAGCAGTATCATGGCGTTCTAGATTACAAGATTGTGTTACTCAGTCTACTACAGAGGCTAAATATGTTGCAGCATCAGAGGCATGCAAAGAATCAATTTGGCTTAATCGACTAGTAACAGATTTGGGAATTAAAGAAGAGATGCCTGTGTTATATTGTGATAGTCAAAGTGCTATACAATTGGCTCGCAATCCAGTTTATCACTCAAAGACAAAGCATGTGGATGTGAAGTATCATTTCATCAGGGAAATGCTCGAGGATAAGCAACTTCAGCTTGTCAAAGTTCACACCACAGAAAATCCTGCTGATCTACTTACAAAAGAACTTCCCTCAGAGAGCTTTGCGCATTTTCGCAAGCAGTTAGGTGTAGGGTAGTACATCACTTCTCTACATCTCTTGTATATTAGCTTGTATAGTAGCTTCTCTCACACTTAAAGTACCACATTGGACTTTAAGTGGGAGGTTGTTGGGGTATAAAGCCCAATGTGGTCGCCCAGGTAAGTGGGTGGGCCGCCAAGTATGTACACATATTCTTTTGTTAAAACCTAATAAGATCTCACTATGCTCTACACATTACAGTAGAGCGAGTTGACCATATCGTCGTGCTCTTCTTCTCGCACCCTCTCTTGCATCGCACTTCCGCTCGTACTCCTTCATCACCTTCCCTCAGGAACATTGGAAACCTGATGCATCGCAGCAAGTGGGAGTAGATAAGAGCAGTGGGCTTGTTGTCCAAAATGCAATAAGTACCATCTCACCCATTTACCTTGCCTAAGAATAGTCCCTCAACAAGAAATGAATTTTTCTTAATACAGTTGTGGCATTCCTCCCTTTCACAGTTTATGATCAAGCGCTTTGTCTTAGTGCATTTGAGGATGTGGAAGTTCGTGGCTAGCTTCTCTGCAGTCACTGCAAAGTCTTGGCCAACCATCAAGGCATTGCTTAGGTTTTGTCATGGTAGCCAGCATATATGGGGGCATATTCATCCTCATTCTCTCTTAACGCTTCTCCATCCCTTTTATCTTTAAGTGTCGGCTATATTTGCAAGTACTTCCACCCATCATGTGCTCTTTGTTTGCACCTGTCCTCCATTGACCTTCTATGCATGCATGGAAAAATCAAGGCAATAATCTGCACCTTAGCCCATGCAATCTGCTTGACTGTAGCCATTAACAGAGTGAAAGGATTGAGATCCTTTGATGCGCATGCAATCCCACATTGTGTCTCTATTGACATCACCGAGCTTCACCTCCTAGAATAAATGGTCAAATTTCTTGCCTGTCTATTGACATTCTTTTTTGAGGTTTGCATTGAGGAATGGAACAACACTTGAAGAATTATGAAGCACCCCTATGTAAGATTTCAACTTTTCATTTGTGAGAGCTCTTTTGAGGACTGCACCAGCCCCTTCCTTCAAAATAATGGGGTAACTGCTAACTAGAATACCTTAAAACCTAATATGAAGGATCCCACTTGGATCAAAAGGGGTGGTGGTCTTATGATCACATTGTAAAATTTTAAAAATATATATAAAAAACACACCTTAATACTTTACGCTTGATCAAGAGAGGTAATGGCTTTGTGATCTCAAAATTGTGGTAGGTTCATACTAGTTTTGCTAAGAATGGATACTTGCTTCTATTTAACACTTTATGGGTGGTAGATATAGGTTAAAAAGGTTTTAAGCAGGACATGGATAACAACTAGTACGGTTCGTTGACACCTATAAAATGTATTCTAGGCTTAACAAATTTGTTGTCTTGTTTATATGGATGCAAGTAAGGACTCTATCTTCGCCTATAATCTTTTTGTCTTAGCTAATGTCGGTCACTGATGAACGTAGTCTCTTTCACTTTAGAAGAAATTTTTCTTGACTATGTCCTGTACAAAACACTAGAATGATACTTCATTCTTACTATGATGTGAAAAAATGAACTAAAGATTGAGTCATTTTTGCGCTAATCTTTGCCCTTTGTCTAAATCTAGCTGTCTTTTGAAATGTTATGTTATTTTTTGTATAAGTATAAGTCTAAAAATAGCACCACACATATCCTAAACACGAGGTTCTCCCAAAAAGCTAGTAGACAAGGACGCTGGCTTTAGAAATTTGTTGGCCTATAGGGCTTCGGTGGGCCCACTATCTATAATTCTTGTTTAGGTTGAATGTGTTAAGTGGTCCATCTTAGAATATAGCTCAGATTTGTGTTCACGGCTATTATGGTCATTTGACTTTGTCGGTTTTAGGGTTGCAGGTTAATCCATGGTTACTTACCCTGGTTCTAATTGATGTTTTGATGTACACGTTAAAGACAAGCTGAGTGCTCGTATGAGGGTCATTGAACCTCTAAAACATGCAAAGATAATGGAGAACATTTTGTAACACTTAAAGGACCACCCTTTACATAAAGCCCTGCCTCCTAGAACTAGACCTTTTCTTAATAGAAAATCAAAAGCCAAAACTATCACATATCTTAAGTAAATACAATCTAATCTCTAAACCTTTTGTTACAAGCCTTATCCCTCTTTGAAGGGCTTGAGTGAGCATCAGAACCTCTTTCTGTTGCTAGATCCCTTGTTCTTTGATGTGTTAGCAATCAAGATTCTTTGCAACTTATTTATGACTCTACCCTAGCAGCCAACAAAAAGTCTTCTATCCTACACATGCTATCCCTCAAAAATTGGGTCAAGATTTTGGCTACTCTTGACAAGGACCCTGATGATGGATTTTCTTTGATCTCACAATACATTTCTTAACTACTTGTATTAGTTCTGCAATGTAATCAAGATCTTGATCTATTCTCTTCTTTTGATGTTGACCTTGCCAATTTTCTCAAAAAAATTTGTCGGCTCAATCCTGCTTTCATTAATACTCCAGTTACCCCTATTGTCGCACAAATTGGTGGCCTCTTTTGTAGAGACAGTGCTACTCTAGAATCTGTTAAAGAATTCCAAAATAATTTGTGTACCCTCAATGACTCTACCCTTCTAGAGATGGTTCCAAAAGTCTCTAAAGCTTTCCCTTTCCTACCAGGCAGAGAAATCAAAGTGGAATCTTTTGGAGTGGACCATCAGCTTTGGATTCTCACTAACAAGGTTTTTGTGCACCCATACTCATTGAAACTCGGGTTTACCTTGCCAACCTACCAAAATCTATAGTAGAAGATAACCGGCTCAAAATACTTAAAGGTGGACAATTTTTGGATAAACGGGAGCTTATAAAGGCCCCTTTTAACCTCAATTTTAATGATCAAGCTAAAATATCTCTAGTGCTAGCCTATATATTTGCACGAAAGGATATATAGAGTTCTCTAAGAGAAATCCCATCATCTGGAACAACTCTTCCATGAAAAACTTGTAGACTTCCACTTATCTCTAATTTGATCTTGGCTTGGGGGGCAAGCAAGATCCTTTGTTATTGCCCAAATTGATTTCAATGCCTTCCAATGGTTGATGCTTGACATCCTCAAAGAACCTAAATATGATGAGCCTGGCACTTACCTCACTGCCTATGCCAACTACAAAGGAGTCAAAATTTCCACTAGATACTCAAATCGTGTATTGAGGATGATAATTCTTCGTCTCTCAAAAGACCTCACTAACTAACTACCCCTAACAGCTCTTTTACATCCTTTCTAACTCCTAGCATTTCTACTAGCTTTAATAGAGGAAAATCTCATAGTTACACTAGAGGGAAAGGAAAGAGTACCCCTCTTTGACATCTCCTTGACATGTAGCTCATTTTGGTATGCATGTTATTTTTGGCCCCTGCGGCGGGAGAAAGACTATTTTTGGCAAAATTTGGGCGGTTGATCAAATCTATGTACATTGTCTATACCACAATGGACTCCTTGATTGGTTTTATCCCAAACCTATCTTTTGCGAATGTTTTGATACGTTCTTTGGTAATCATAACATGTTGAAAAATGTCATGATAGGATGGGCATATCATCAACCTATTAAGCATCTTATTTACAACAATGAATTTTTACAAAACAGTGCTATTCCAAAATGTTCTTGTGTGGAATATGAGTTATCCTGCAATGAATTTAGGGAATTGGGTAAGCATGTATGCACCTGTGCTCTTAGGATCCTTAATAAAACAGAAATTTGAAGGATCATTGGTAAGGGTTTGAATCACATCCCCCTGTTTCCAAAAAATCCTTATCTAGCCCTTACAACTTTACTTAGTTGTTTGAATGATTTAGTCAATACTCTCCAATTGGACTTAATTCAATCTCTCTCTCTCTCTCTCTCTCTCTCTCTCTCTCTCTCTCTCTCAAACACCAATCTGGTTAATAGATGTTTTAAACAAAAATTCACTCTCTTGCCACATAATTGGTTATCTACTACTAGTTCTTGGATCACACCTAGCATTAGCTTAAATTTTCAAAAACTTTCATACAAATGGTTTATTGTTGGTCTAGATAAGTCTGCTAATTGTCCTACTTTTATCTGAAAAATCTTGCATGGAAGGTTTCTCAATTATGTCTTATAGGGGAGGAGTTTACTTTACTCAACCTGTCTCCTAATGATGCCACCAATCTCATCACTGATCACTTTAGGAATATATGCTATCCACCTGAGGAAAACAAACTACCTATGCTATTTCCAGCTTATAAACACCACAAACATAAATTTTGATAGATTTCAGATGCTTCTAGGTATCTTTACAAGTATCACTAAAGACAATACTATACGTTTTGATGTCATACTAACCAAGTTCAAATTAGTATGTGCCAAAAAACAAAAAACTGTGCTTGGATTTTTTAAAAATCCAATACAATCCATATACTGGCTCATAAAAAATTTTACTGAGTAAACACTCAATCTCGCTAAGAAATTTTTTTATCTTTTCTCTACTTATGTCACTCAATGTAACAAAAACATTCCTCTTAATGGGGATCTTGAGCTAAAAAACATTTTGAAAAAAATGATCAAGATAGCATTTAATAATGCCAACTTGAGAGGGATCTCTTGCATTTCTCTTGCAAATAAATCTAGGTGGATTAAAAAGTCTAAGTTAGTACTTATTACTCACTTTGGAGAGATTAAGGTATGTAACATTATTTCATGGCTTCTTGATAATTGTTTAGTTCAATTCGGTGGATGATTCTACAATCATTGTCTTGGTATCCCAATGGGATTTTCTTGCTCTCCCCTTATGTGTAACCTATACTTGGCTTACTTTGAATATAAATGGTTTCTTAAAACCATGGTGAGCAAAAGTACATACTATAAGATCTCTCTCTATAGGTATGTGGATGATATTCTTAGCATTAACAATAGATCTTTTCAAAAAAAAATCGCATCTATATATCCAAACTGCCTCAAAATTGAACCAACTATATGAGATGGTTTTGATACTCCTTCAAGATTCTTTTCTGCCTCTATACAGTTCTTGAACTTTTCAATTTTGTTGCACAACTCTTACAATGGTAATTTTGATCTCTGTTTCATTTGGAAAAGATACAACCTAAAAATCTCCACTACGAAGTTTATTAAAAAGAGGAGTAATTGACCACATAAAGCTGAACTGAAGTCTTGTTTACGTCTACTTTACATGATCCTATATTCTTCTCCAAATAGATTCATTGCTTGGGAGAAAATCAACCACCTTATTAACAAATATAACCTCAATGATTTTAAAAGGTCCGACCTGGTGAACACTATCACAAAAGCTATTACACATAACGACTAGTCTGGCTTAAGAATTGATCACACTAATCTCATCACACTAATTAGGTAGTAGGCCCATACTCAATGGGCATACTACTAACTCATTGAGTATGGTGCATGGGCTTGGGCGAGTGCCTGCGCGCGCGCACCCACACACACACACACACACACACACACACACACACACACACACACACACACACACACACACACACACACACACACACACACACACACACACACACACACACACACACACACACATGTCACTATGGCTTACTAGTGGCATATCTTACACTAGGAAACTCCTATCCATACTTTTTACAATACTAACTATGGAATGGCCTTATCCACTGAAGGGCCTTCCACCCTATGCTTAAAATCTAAAGCTCTCTTCCTATGGGGCCGAAATCCCTTCTATACTATCCTAGCTTAAGTAAATCTTTATGGTTTATATGCATCAAGTGGAACTCACCCCTAAACACACTTATGTCAAGATGCTATCCTTCTTTGGTGGGAACTCTCCCCTTAAACTTACTTTTGATGGGTTTAATACCCATTGCATAAATATGTACACATTCTTGAATGGGGTCTCTCCTCCTGAGCATGATGTGAGGTTCTCTGCTTGCATTCTCCCCACTTATTGCATAGTAGTGCTATCATTGTATCCCTTCTCTCTCTCTCTCTCTCTCTCTCTCTCTCTCTCTCTCTCTCTCTCTCTCTCTCTCTCTCTCTCTCTCTCTCTCTCTCTCTCTCTCTCTCTCTCTCTCTCTCCACGCCATCACTAATGGCGCGGTTGCATACTTGGATCCTGTGCCGACTCTATTGGTTGAGTTCATGGGAGTCTGTTTCCTGCTGGAGGGTCTTCTACTTAAAGGTGAGGGATCTTTCCCCTCACTTAGCCTTGCTTTGTGTTGTTGTGTGTCCTGGAAAGTGAGTGGAGTGCTTGTGTATTTGCCGATTACCCTGGTTCACTGCAAGACTCTTTGGATGGTGTGTTGCTGAGTTTCTTGTCCTAAATCTTTACATTATGGAGTAAGTCAAACAAAAAACTATAGCTCAGGTTGGTGTTGAACAAAACACTACAACTCAGGTTGGCGCCGAACACTATACCCTTAACTTGTCTCTTTTTCTTGGTTTCAATTGTGTTGCGATATTGATACATTAAGGGTTTATGAAATGTGGCGTTGGAATATCTTTGCTAATTTTATCAAATGTGCAATTATATCTATTGTTTTATTGCTAAACTCAGTTGTTTTGCGGTTCATTTAGTGGATGTGTTGAACCATGTTTTGCCTTTTGTGACATTTTTTAATGGTAATTGTGAAATCATTGGGATTGATTGAACAATTTGTGCTCCTTCTCAATGGTCCTTTTTCACTGAAATTTCAAAATTTTGTACTCCTTTAGGCAGCATTATGTGTAATCCTAGGCTTAAGCTTCTCTTTACATTAGAGAGGGTTGGTGGTATATTGAGTTGCTGAGTTAGTTTGGCCAAATTCTAGTTTGATAGGCCTCACATGTAGGCGGTTAGGAAGCTTTCTATATGGAAATGCTTTGGGAAAAATTTTCCACTTTTGAAACTAAATATATCTTGCCTTTGATGCTTTGACATACTCTACCCTATGATAGGATTTTTTTGAAGCACTTAGTCCCTTAGGGGTTAGGATGGGGATGTTTTACTTGCTTATTGACAAACCTTTTTCTCATGTTGTAGTGACGGCTACTCTAGAATTGGCCAATGATGGGTATTTGACTAGGATTGATTAAACTCTAATATTGGTAGCTTATAAATTTTGTGGCTCCTAAAACTCTTCAGTTGTATTGCACTCTATGGATTGCATCGATTTTTTCATCAAATCTATGATAGATAGTGTCTAAATACAAGGAAATGCAGTCGGTAAATTTTGGCTTATGGAGTTTTTTTTATTGATGGGAGCTTTTTGGACTACTATGGGTTTCTCTAGATTAAGCACATTATGAAATTTTGCTAGTTTCTATCACTAAGGGCTACTGGCTACTTGTTGTACTACTTGGGAACTCCCACATCTGTAAAATCTATCGTTTTATGAAATTGGTGATTGAATAATGATATGGTATAGATTAGTTGAGACTATCAATTAAAGTTATGACTTTGGCTTAATGATCACTCATTTAAATAAGGCACGGTGGGTTTACAAATCATCTTTGATTCTTGTCTCATACAAATTGATTGAGATAGTAGTTGAATAATAATCCTGCTTGTGACACGTAAAAAATCTTACAAAAAAACATTAGAAAGCTGAAGTGAAATTTTAAATATATATACAAAAAGCACACCTTAATGTTTTACATTTGATCAAGAGGGGTAATGGCCTTCTGATCTCAAAACTGTGGTAGCTTCATACCATTTTTGTTGAGAATGGATATATTCGTCTATTTAACACTTTATGGATGGTAGATATAAGTTAAAAAGGTTTTAAGTAGGACACGGATAACAATTGATACAGTTCGTTGACACATGCAAAACATATTAGGGTGTGTGCAAGATCAGGTGAACCCAGTTTTGGCAGTTAGGTGCAAAGTGTGACACTCAAGGTGTTCAACACATTTGTGTACACCTCCTATGCTAGCATGGCCAACTAGGACTAAGATGCTATAATATACCCTTGAAGAATGAAAAAATGCCAATTTTTTTAATCTTTGATAAATTTTTGACCCTATGATGTACATTAAGAATAATCCAAAGGTTGTACATACGTAAAATGGATAAAAGATAAGCTTATGAAGCCTAATTGCACACAATATTTTTTCTATGGCCTCCTTGTACCACAAACTATAGTATATATCAAATCCATGAGAAAATAGTAACTATTTTATTTATTATAAATTTTTGGAAGAGTTGAATTTTATTTACTGATATTCTATGTAAATTTTCCAAGGAAGATCTATCAAAATTCAACCGTTAAAGTATGGTTTCTTTTTTCTCACCACATTTCGCATAACTATATCTATCAAATGACTGTAGGATCTTAACAACTTAGCCTTGCATCTATAGATATCTTGTGTAGAAATAGTAATGTAAGAACTGCTAAACTTTTTTGCAAAGATAATTACTAATAATTAGGCATATGCAAGATTCATGTGCAACTTTATTTCAAAATTAAGTAACTCATAAGAGACTTATATAAGTTTCTATGTTAGGATCACAATGCTGTGAGACAGGATTGACAGGTCAAACCAAAAGATTCCTTACACACAAAAAGTACCATTTTCTTTAGTTTGTTTAAAAATCGAGTCTGTTCGGTATGTTAGTACTTATTCCTTTTATGTGGATACCAATTCTTGGCTCTTAGAAATGAGTATAGCTAGGGTGTAATGCAATAACATTTGCATAAAAAGCTTGTTTTTTGTAGTCTAAAACTGCATAAACTACGAAAATTGGGTACACTTGATCTTGCATACACCCATTAAAGGCTAACAAATATGTTGTCTTGTTTATATGGATGCAGGTGAGGATTTTATCTTTACTTAAAATCTTTTTGGCTTAGCTGCTGTCCGTCACTAATGAACCTGGCCTCTTTCACTTTAAAAGCAGTTTTGCTTGACTATCTCATGTACAAAACACTAGAATGATACTTCATTTTCACTATGATGTACAAAAATGAATCAAATACTGCATCATTTTTGCGCTAATCTTTGTCCTTTGTCTAAAGCCATCTATCTTTTGAATCGTTATGTTCGTTTGTGTATAATTGTAAGTCTAAAAATAGCAAAAAACACACACACACACACACACACACACACACACACACACACACACACACACACACACACACACACACGAGGATTTCTAAAATTTGAGAGAATATTTTTGAGCAATCCAAGAAATGAGAAAGATCTACAAGGGTGAGGAGCAAAACAAGTGTGCACTACTTAGTCACATTGGCCTATATAAGATAAAAGTCCCTCTTAAACGGTCTTCTCATTCTATTAAAAGCACTTGTTCCATCTAGTTTTGTGTTCTAGGTAGCAAATGTGTACATCTTCAAGATGCACAAAGTTAGCTGATAGCCACGACCAACTAAGGCTTGCCATGGCCCACTTCCTTCAGTAGTCTTCTTGTGATTTCGAGCCTTCATTAGCAGATGTATGAGCAAGAAGATTCCTTTCTCATGGATGTAGAGCTAATTTATCCATGGTATTGGATAATTTATCTACTATATGTGGCCATCAGCTTGCCCTCTTACAAGAAAAGGAAGAAAAGAGATTTTCTAGACCTAAACTTTTCCATGTGGCACTTATCCACAAGCCTTATCAAATAGTCCAAAATTCCTCTCTAGAGTTGTTGACACTTTGCTAAGGCATTATGTAGGCCAAAATCTAGAAACAAATCCACAAGTTCTCCCAAGAGTTGTGGACACTTTGCTAATGGATTATGTAGGCCAAAGGCTAGAAGCAGAAAAGGAGGCCTCCCCAAAGCAAGCGTCACCACCCTTGTTACAACTTCTTTGTCATCCTCAGGGATGTAATTGACAATGTAACAAAACTATTAATTTCAAAAAAATATGTTTTTTAGCCAATAAAAGTACATTTTGCACTTGTTAACATTTACAAGACATCAAGAATAAACATTTACAATCTAGCAAGAAAATATGGGCTAATCGTACCCAAAGATACTTCAAAACAAATCTATTTGTATTTTTTTTTTGGCTATGGTAAGGACAGTATAATAGTTGCTAATCTCAAAATCTTTGTATTGGAAACAAGCCCTAAGAAAGCCTCTAAGGAGCGAGACGAGATAGTAAGAGAATATGATAGGTAGTATGACATTAGAGCAAGAAGAAGGGGCTCAACAATGGGTTGGACCTTTTTCCTAACTAAAACAATGTGCTTGCCTTCATAAATAAAATCACTCTAGAATTTTGCGTCTGTGCCCATAGTGATTGCCACAAGAGTTGCACTACAACCATAAGTGCAGATTGGAATGGCCTAGATATACGAAGCGCTTATAGATGAAATGTGCAGTGATGATGAAATATAGTGGGAAGTTGCGTTGAATGATCTAACATGTATGAGGTATATGATATGGTACTTTTGATTGAGGATATATTTCGACAACATGAAAGTTCTCTTTAAAGTGATGTATTCTTTTAAGCAATGTAATCTTATATCAACAATGGTTTTTTGTAGGTTTCCAACTTTCTTGAAAATTTTAGTAATGAATTACTGTTACTTGAAAACAGAATCCATTGTTGACCAAGGCAACCCACTGCTTAAAAGTATCACATTGATAAGAGAGCATATAATTCTCATAAATCTATTACATGTTGACAAAAGATATGCTTTAATTCCAAAAAATATGGTTACAAAGGATAGTTTCAAAAGTGTGAATCCTCACATGGATGGCTCAAATCTTTTGACTTTAAAAAAAAGAGAGATTCTGTTACAAAAGGAAATTTACATAAGCTCATGCTAGCCTTCTGCTAGGCCTTCTCATATTTTGGAAGCGTGACCTCTAATTAAACAATTCTGGCATCTTTCTCTGCCAGCTTCGCTTGCAAACTTGCCACACTTTCTCCTTGGCTTGGTAGTGATGTCCCTTGTGTTTCCATCGCCATTATCTGCTCATGCTCCTTTGGTAGCAACATGATGGGCCTTTTTCTCATAAGTGGGGTATATTCTCCTCGTCATGCTAATGCTCTTTCCTTGGGATGCTTCAAACCAATGCTAATGTTTGGATGATGGTCTACTGGGTGTACTCTTTTTGGATAAATCAATTCAAGGATACCCTTGGTAAACCCTTTGTGCTACAGATTTGAGAGCTTCACAAGGGCACTCTCCTTTGTGTTTCCTAAAATTAAGATTAGTTTGCTACGTACAAAGAATCTAGGACATAGCCTTTTGACTTCCTTGTAGGGTAAAGGCTCACCCTTGAGGTCCTTTGGCTTGTGGGCCATTGCATTTGTGAGTTATAAGAAGTCTTGTTGACCATACAATAGACTCTCCTCTCAGACAATGTGTTGTGATTCTGCATGTTCTATGTATTCATCCACATTTGGCATAGCACATGCAATATTCTATCAAGAACAAACGACACAATCTTTAGTCCAATATGTTCGAAAATCAATTGTTTAAAAGACAATCAATCATCTACTAATGCTTACCAAGCTTAGTCATTACATGAAACATGATTACAAAAGATAGTTTACAAGCATACAACAAGCCAAAGAATTTAGACTAATGACACAATTTTCATTAGCATAAATATTGGAGATTAGAAAAGTGGGCTCTTGTTAGTACAAAATTGGGGTGTAATTACAAAAGTGGGTGCAGAAGCTAGATCTTCAAAATTTAGTCTCATTTAGACTATACCCAATGTGCTTTAAACCACCAAAACAACTCAATAAATGGTGAGCATCTTTGTGTTTTTTGAACTCCTTCTCTGTGCATTGGCTTACGGCATATTGAAATCTTGGCAGCCAATATCAAAAGTTGGTGTCATCGGCTATCGGCGGTAAGAACTTAAGAAGCTCTCCAATAATTATGTAGACATAGTACACATCTTGGGATTTGGTGTATATTGGTGGGTGTGAGGCACAATGTTGCTTCCATGCATGTTATTGTGTGTGAAAATACAATAGTTTGCAACAACCTATTGAGATAATTGGCAAGATCTTTGCTCTTACAAGAGATGTGGTGCCTTCCACGTCCCTCAATTTCTTCCTGTAGGGAATATTTTGGCTCTCCTTTTGCAACATTTCCAACCATGTCAAGATTGTTTCCATTCGAGTTTTTGCAAATCAATACAGGTGATGTTTTAAAAAAGGGTCTTGTGAGGCCCATGACACCAATGATTGTAACGTGCATGACATGGATAGTTCTGGCCTTGTGAGTTACCAGCTCATTACCTGTGTCTTTCCATCCATGTCTTTCACCAGCTTTCTAGCATAAAATTTGTCTAAAAAATACTTCTTCATTCACCTTGACCACCTTCCCATGGCAGCCTTTCCAATATTTTTGGAGACTCTATGAACACGCTTGTTGGACAAAGTAAAGCAAGCAATCATGGCCCTAAACGTACCATGTTCACTGCTTTGTGGTGTGCTACATTGCTCTCTTTTAGTGTGAGTCCTGTAGCCCTTGCTCTTCATGTTGTAATGAAGGAACTCAACATGCTTCATTCGACCATAAAGCTTGGTCAGTCCCATAGCCTTGGTCCAAGGGCTATCACAACTATGCATAGTTGGCCAAGGATTCTACAAGTCTCAAGTGACATTTGACCTCATTTGAGGAATTCAATGCTCTTCGAGGCCCCCCCCAAGTTTTTTGATGATGGTAGTGTATGTGCAATTACAAACTTCGTTGATCATCTGTCTGAATGCAGACTCCTCAAAGTTTGACTGAATCAAGACGTATGCTGCTTGATGTAGCCAAATGCATATTGATTCCTCTATAAAGTGACACTCTCTCTTTTCCCACTTTGCCTATACATAGGCCTTGGGCCCTTGGCCCTACAAGTAGAAAAGTAAAATGATCTATCAAACAACTTGAAAAAGTAAAATATCTTGACAAACAAATAATCTAAAAGCTTTATAAAAAAAAAAAAAAAAACAGAGTGGACACAAAGTTTGATAGTCTAGGCTCTTCCATTTCAATGAAACATAATTCAATCATGTGGATAATGGATGAAAACCTTTAAACATTTCATAGACAAAAACCTAAAGACACAATACACATTCCTAAGAAAATTTGCATCATATGGATCCAAATTCAAACATAAACAAAATTAACACCATACTTAAAGAGCATCTTTTTTATTGTATAAATCGTCACCCAAACAAGATCAAAACTCCACGATTGTAGGTCCGATTATAAGAGCAAGAGATGGGCCACAAATTTTAACACCAAAAAATTGTATACTTAGTAGGTCCCCAAAACGACTTTTTGAGAAACCATTAATTATTATTATTATTATTATTATTTTTGTGTGTGTGTGTGTGTGGGGTTTTGGGGGGGGGGGGGGGGGGGGGGGGGGGGGGGGGGGGGGGGGGGGGGGCGGGGAATTCATTTCTCTCATTTTACTCCACAAGGATATACCAAGGATTGTAACAGAAGGCAAGCTCACATTATTTTGGAGCTATGCTAATCTAAAGCCCCCGATATGAGGTAGGAAAATGTGCAAAGTGAATCATCATGAACAATGCAAGTGTCATCTAATGGTCTCCTATAGCCACAACCCAAGCAAGGAGCACGTGGGCAAATCATAATGGGGGTTGTTTTATCTATTTCTAAGTTATTATGGGAGAGAGAGTAAAACCCATCTCCCTAAACATATCCGCCAAGTAAGCGGCACCTTGAGATGGATCATAATCTTGTCAGATAGTTCTAATTGAACAGACACAATCTGTACGCGATGTTTCGATCAAGTCTTTTGATTGAAAGATCTTTTGATTGATATCTTTTCAATTGAAAGGTCTTTCAAAGACTAGCGATGAAAAGATTGAAAATTATTCATTTTCTTGTGTATTTACATTTAATTATATACCAATTTTATTGTATTATTCGTACTATTTTAAATTTTCAAACAATACAGATCATAGCTTTCTCAACCATTAAAAGGAAAAGAAAAATGAAACTTCAAGCTCGATGCATAGTAGAGCATGCAAGCTGAAAGAGCTACGCACCTGAAGTAGGAGGACAAGCTCGTGTCTGTAGCACGTGGGTCCTAGAGTGTTGTTGCTCCTCCCAAACCGGCAACCGGATCTGCAACAACCAGTTTGGCTAGTATGTATCTCTGTGACCACTCAAAAGGCTTACTTATCCACAATAAATATAAAGGAGGCTTAATTAGTCTCGATCTTCCAAACGGATAAGGATGTGATCATGCAAATCATAGTTATCAATAAGATGTTACAGATGCAACTATGCAAAAATTGGCATAGTTACAAAGGCCTTGCATTAGCTCCATTTAAGACAAATACATGGTGCACATGTGATCATGCATGAGGCATAATTTTAGCTATGTATTGTGTGACTGTTGCCTAACTTGGATATGTGTGATCATGCTCCTAGAGTGCGCTGAAGCCTGCACCGATGCAAGGATGAAAGCAAGCAACTAACCAATCCCGAGTGCGATTGGCAAGGCTATAGCTCTGTTCAAAAAAGGTGTATCTCAACTTACAATAAGTTGCTTAAAGATTCAATGATGCTAACTAAAAGCAAGAGAGAAGGGAAAATCCCCCCTAAAGATTGAGAAAAGTAGTGCAAGAACATGAAACTACTAGGTTAAATTTCTTTGAGAAAGCAAGGAAAGGACTGTGTATGGTTTGGAAAATGATTCTTTGGAATATAAAACATCGCAAGACATCAAGCGTGTGAAATAAACACTTGAACTAGATTCATCAATATGGTATTGCAAAGTTAGGTGCCTCCCACACAACTGGTGACATATACAAATTTCTGAGGTCTTTTGGAGTGCCTTTTGGAAGAGAGAGAAAAAAGAACTCCTTCAATGAAAGAAAAGCAAGCTTTATGTAAAAACATAGCATGATATTAACAAAATTAAAAAAACGTGTCACCCACTCATTCAATGATCCAATGGTCTTTAAAAACGATCCTCTTTCAATTAAATGCGAGTGTCTTTTTCATGAGGTAAGTGCCCCTCATTCAATATGGCTTTCGTCTCACTAAAATAAAAAAAATTACAAAACTAATGTTATAATTTAAAGCTTTTGATATAATCAATGCGTTCAAAATGCCAAAAACCTAAAAAACAACTGTCTACTTGCCTTGTTTTGACACTCGAAGAGGGATAAAAGGCCAAAAAATTCTCGAAAAGGGGTTTTTGTTGAATGGCACGACACAGAGACCATTCCGAAAATTCCTCTACGCGATTAGATAAAAAATTGTTGAATGACATGCAGAGGCCATTCCAAAAAATTTTGGAATGTCCCCCTACGCACTGCTCGCCAAAAATCTCTTTTTAAGGCTATTTTTTGGCATTTTCTTCCTCTTTGGGTGTCAGAACAGGGCAAGTAGACATAATTTTTCAGATTTTTGGGCGTTTTTGGAGGCATTGGCGGTGTCAAAAGCTTCAAGTTTTCACACTAGTTAACAATTTTTTGATTTTTTTCATTTCAGTGATGATGAAAGCCATGTTAAATGAACAGTGCCGACCTCATGAAAAAGATATTCACATTTAATAAAAAAGTGACCGTTTTCAAAGATTGTCAAAAAGTTAGGTTTACTTTTCGGAGTGTTTAGTTGCCCTTTTGGACGTACTCAATAAGTGAAAGTACATTTTAAGAAAATCTTCTAGAGAGAGAAATAGAAAGACCAAATGACCTCCGAAATATCCTAATGTAAGAGGTACGAAGTGAGTGATTTAGAAGTGCAATGTAGTTGCAGGTCATGCATATGAGACATGGGAGTGGGGATAACGTAATGGCCTTTGAGGTGCAATTAGAGGGAGAGATGGGATTGACATTGGACACAGATCTCGAGGGGATAGACAACCCACAAAATGTCAACAACATTTACTTTCTAGTTTCCCAAATTATCCTCAAGTTTGGTCCACACTTCTAGGCCACAACACTATATCACACAGGGTGAGATGGGATCGACGACGGGCATAAATCGCTCCCTAGATCGGAATTGAACTCACAACCTCCCAATTGGGAGACTAGTGTGCTAACCACATGCCTGCGTGCGTTTGGTTGTCGAACACTCCACTTTGCAACATGAGAAAAATGAACATGTGCAAGCAAAAGTAAATTTGGTTTCCATCCAACGGACGTATGTTGTTACAAAAATCATACCCGTGTTGCATGTCACCGATCCCATGACCCACGGCTTGGACTTCATTCAATACCATGCTCTTCAAGGTGCTTATGGAAAATGGGAAATATGGATTGAGCGTGTAGAGCTTGGAGGATAGGCCGTTGAACTGCCAATGATCACCACTATCTAACCCCACTCACATGGGCTTTTGTGCTCCTGCTGATGCTGCCAACTCCCTGCACCAATGCAAGGCTTCCCGAGGAATAATAAATGCAAAAAGTGGAGAGCCATGTGGCTAGCCATCTAGCCAGCCTCTGAAGTGTGGCCTCCAACGTACGATAAAAGGAACTACCATATGGATATATGAGAAGGAGAGGAAATTTCTCTGCCTCATAAGCAATGGCTTTTTTATTAGCAACTAGCTTGTGCGACCCGCCTACCGGTGGGTCTCGCTCACTCTTACTATGACAAAAATTAAATTAATGACACACATGTCAGAACTGTGAGTGGCTCTCTCTTTGGATGGGTGTTGTCAGACACACACACACACACACACACACACACACACACACACACAGTTCTGTATCCAGTTCTCGTGGGTGGTCCTCTCTCTCTCTCTCTCTCTCTCTCTCTCTCTCTCTCTATATATATATATATATATATATATATATATATATATATATATATATATATATATATATATATATATATATATCAGGTGTGGCTGGATGCTGTCGGAGCATATCTGTCTAGCTCTCCGGTTTCTCTCTCATCATTAGAGTCTCTCTCTCTCTCTCTCTCTCTCTCTCTCTCTCTCTCTCCCCCCCCCCCCCCCCCGAGTGTTAAATCACTCGTGCACCTATGTACTCTCTTTAGTTCACATTGCAGAGCAAGTGGACGTGTCACCTCGAGTTTAGTGGCGAAAAAGAACAAAAAATACCTAGTAGTATATTTATTATTGACTTCTCACATGCATTGGCACTAAACAGGTTTTAGGACAATTATCATGTTGTCGATAAGCTGAATGAGTTCACCTTGATGGTTTTCATAGCAATGCAATCCATGTCACCGTGACTAATTTTCCCTAACTCTTTCATGTTTTTACTCAAGCTAGACTTGTAAAGACCTTGGATACATTCACTTCTTCGTCCTCCCATGATTTCTAACTATCACGCTTTTGCTTTGCAATTGCTTTTAAAGTTTTCTTTTTAAATACATGATTTCATACAGGTGATAAGAGTACAGGTTTCTAGAAATTTTGAATAGATATAATAGCTGGTTGCGAAAAAGGTTTCATAGTCTTCTGTTAATGTGGTTATGTATTTACACAACCATGTATGTAGGTGTGTTGGTTATAGAATTACGTGTTTTGCGAGGCCTCTTTGTGTGTGTATCATAAACTTATATAATAATAGACCTAAGGTACCTGATGCCTTCATAGCAAACGTTTATGACATGTAGCACTATATGAGAACAATAGGTATCAAGAATACATCTTCTTACTTTGGAAAAATGTCTGAAATATCATGTAGAACCTTTACCAAACACTTTGTACTAATATAGATGTTCATGGAGTATAGATGTTTATATCATGTGAACACACTTGCATAAACATACATGCACATTCAAAACTAAATAGGGCCTGCTCACCAATGGATGCAGAAAGAGGACCTTCATGTGTAGGAGACGTCTTCAATATCTTTCCTGCACCACGGTTGAACGGAGCATGCATGCTGAAACATAATGAAAGGGGGTGTGTCGCCAAAGGTGTCAGTAAGGTGCATGGGCGTGTTGGGCCAGTAGTTGCCAATGCTTCCCTTTTTTACTGGCACATGCATGAAATCGGTGCATGTGCGCATGCATACACACACACACACACACACACACACACACACACACACACACACACACACACAATTGGATAAAGGTTCTTGCCACCATCCCCTACTTGCCTTTTACTACAATGTCTATTGTCCCAAGTGTTGTCCTTGTCGACTTAGCGCATGCATGATCATGCCACATATATTGCCTTTGCGAGCAACACACATTGAGAATGCTGCTAAATATTTGTTGTTAGATGGCATCAACTTTGAATAATCAGTTGCTATTGAGGGAAATTATGTTGCTATTGTATAGTATTCTAGTTTGCAACCTGGAGCAACTTGTAAGCATTCTTTGCACTAACGCACGACACTACATCATGTAGATCATCACCAACATCAACAATATTATAACACTTATCATCTTCCCTTAGAGAATGGGGCTCAAAATTTGCTTCTATTATAGCTACTACGTGAAGCACCTTTTGGGTTTGGTATGACACAATTTATGGGGTTGCCTCACTTAGTTGTAGTAGCTATGTGTTGGAGTAATATAGTGCCTTTAGTGTATTTTTGAGGACAAAATTAAAAATTCTCGGTTGATTTGGAAGATCGCCTTGACGAAAATCGGCTGAATTTGGAGGATTTTAGTTTAAAAACTAATAAAAATCCTAAAATTTTAACCAAAAACCGGGTGATTTTCAATGGGTTCCTTTTCCATTGGTTCACATAAAGTTTTTGGTGAGTACTGGTTCAATGTGTAGGGTTCTTGTTGCAGACAATACTTGTGATAACATCACTGGGATGACTGTCAACGATGTCTCCCCTATGATGCACAACTTCTTGTTCTTGAGCACGTCATTTAGCTTTACTTATGTGCCTGTCGTATCATTGGTGGGGGTCTCCTTTCATAGACGTGTAGCCAGCTGTATTATTAATGTGGAAGGTCGCAACTGAAGTCCAATACATTGTTGAGGGCAGCTTACAACGTTGGCACTTGCCTGCACAAACGAAGGCAAGAGACCCACACATATGTAATTGTTGACCTTGTAGATTGCCAAGCTTTGTTGGTTTTGCTAGCGAGTGCTCGTAGCTATGATCTCCTAGTTGAGGAATCGGCATACTCCATAGGCGCCCATACCGCTGTGATTGGCGCAGTTGTGCATCGCCAGTCAGAATAACACCATCTACCGAACACAGAGTAGTACACCTCAGCCACCTCACTTCCTATTGTGTACCTGAGGATTTTGTTTCTTGTACGTCTTCGTAAATGCATCTTGTAGACTTAATGTTGTGCCTCCTGCTCATTGTACACAGTACTATAAGTGTTGTGCAACCGCATGACAAAACAGTTATTACAGCCTTTGCCTCCACTAATTATCCCACCACAATTTCTCCATCTCAGATGTCCTACCGTACTCACCTCTTTCGTTGCCTTGGGACGATCATCTCCGTGATGGCTGGTAGGTAAAGCCCACCTGCAAATGTGACCACCTCCTCGGCCCTTCTGTCCTTGATCGCCCCTTGCTGCTCTTCGCGATGTTTCAGGTCGGGCTGCAAAACTGACGGGTATGATGCGCTTTCTTGGAAGTTGGAAGAGTTTATCCAAGAAGCTAGGTCTCTCTCTCTCTCTCTCTCTCTCTCTCTCTCTCTCTCTCTCTCAAGGACGTCGAAACTATAGATTGGGAAAATTACTAAAATACCCCTCTAGTTTGTGGAAATTCTGAAAATACCCTTGTATATATTTTGGTTGGATTGATCAAGATTTTCTAATCATTATTCTTTTTTGACAATTGAGATTCGTTTTTGAGTGCGTAGCATGTAATTTGTCATGAATGATCCTGCAAAAAAGGCAATTGTGTCCGAAAATAATGAAGCAATTCATCTCCAAAGCCTACATCACGAACTCAAATTCTTGTTATAGCATCTTGTATTGATAGACAATCAATCTTCTTATGAAAAGATACAAATTTTTGTTATCTTTGGAGAAATTTAATCTCACAACCAGGGGTTTTTTGGAAATCTGGAAAATTTGAAAGGCATTTTGACAAAATAGTGGGGGTATATTGGGAATTTATAAAATTTGAGGGGTATTTTGGGAATTTCCACAAAGTAGACGGGTATTTTGGTAGTTTTCGTTATATATTTTGGCCTCAATTGTCTCTCTCTCTCACACACACACAGTTTCTCATGCGCGAACACACAAACGGGGATATTCTCTCTCTCTCTCTCTCTCTCTCTCTCTCTCTCTCTCAACGTCGGTGGGCAGCGCCTATTGCAGGATCTCTCTCTCTCACACACACACACACACACACACACACACACACACACACACACACACACACACACACACACACACGCCGGCAGCCGGTGGACAGCGCCTATTGCAGGCTCTCTCTCTCTCTCTCTCTCTCTCTCTCTCTCTCTCTCTCTCTCTCTCTCTCTCTCTCTCTCTGTGTGTGTGTCTCGCCGTTCGATGCTGAGCTGGACCAAGCTTGCAATCTCATCGTCAATCGCTCTCTCTTGAAGCATTCATTGCAGAGCATGAGGATGTCGCGTTCAGTCACCAGTGGCGCTCATTGTGTGTGCGCGCGTCGTGTGCGTGTCGCGCTCGTTGTCTCGTCGGGCTGACTTGTGAGACTCAGAGCACACTCACCGTCTCCCCTCACTCAGGCGAGTATGGCTGAGTTTGGACGTCGGAACTCACCGGAGGCACCAGAGTTTGACACATGGCACTGGAAAACCAGTCTCCTTAATATGTAGTATAGATATAGATATTGGCCACAAGGATGATCACGGTCTGAGTTGGCTTCTCCCCCTCGTATAGTTGGACCATTCCCGGGCGTTAATGGTCGGGGGGAGCGGGCAACCGACTGAGCAGGTCACCTGCAGATTCTGCGCACTGACTTCTCACGATTCCATGCGCTTGGAGGTTTCGAATGCTGAGGAGAGCTGCCTCCTGATCCCAAATATTCCGATGTGCTAGAGATTTGGCGCCTTGTCCTGAAAATTCCTGCCAAGAATGACTGTTTTTGACGGCTCAGATGCAATGCCCCGTGACCCCCGACCTTGACGGGGCCATAGAATGCTGGCAAGAGCTCGCTCATGTCAATTGCAATGTAGGAAGAAGGGTACCATGCAGGCGGTATACCACAATGTTGCAGCATGTGTCCTAATGAGTAATATATTAAGGTAGCTGTGTCGGCACATTAAGTGGATTCAAGTCCCTTAGTCTCATGCAAATGTAATTTTATGGAATATGTCTGAATGAGAGTTCTTTTTTTTTTCAACGGTGGCCTTGGCTAGGAAGGGGGCCTTGAGCCCTTATGGCTTCATGCTTTTTGGTGGGCTTATGTAAGTGCAAGAGCTAGAAATAGTGGGTGTTTTAGATATACTAGTATGGCCGGCGCTCTCTCTCTCTCTCTCTCTCTCTCTCTCTCTCTCTCTCTCTCTCTCTCTCTCTGCGCAGGCAATCCATGTCTCTCTCTTTTTGAGCGCACATCTGCAGGCTACACTGTCGGACATGGTCGGATGAAGCAACGCTCGCCACGTCTCAGGAAAGGGGGGGGAGGGAATCCCTCCCCCTTTTATAATGATATAGATTAATGTATTAGTCTTTAATATTTTTTATCTATCATTTATTAAAAAGTAGTCAAATCTATACACATTGTAATCAAAATTGCTTGGAAAATAAGGTGTGCATGGGCCGACGCTCTTCTCTTTGGCATTCCATTAATTAATTAACTTGAAAGATTCCATCTCCCTCCCTTTCGCAAAAGTTCGCTCTGAGCTAAAGTTTGTTGCTTACTGATTCCCATGCTACGTGCGCCTTCACCCCTACCACTATGGAGCCAATACCTGTGTCCCCCACCCGCCTCTCTTTGTCGATTGCAAGAGACATGGAAGACCTCAATGAAGAGAAACCTCTCTCTCTCTCTCTCTCTCTCTCTCTCTCTCTCTCTCTCTCTCTATGCTCGTGCCCTCACGTACACCATAACTTGCGCTATCACTGCATTCGCCATCGCTTGTTGCAAGAAGCTCAACACCCTTCGCCATTGCCCGTCCACACAAATGCATCCACCATTGGTGTGTTTTGGATCTCTCTCTCTCTCTCTCTCTCTCTCTCTCTCTCTCTCTCTCTCTCTCTACCGAGATCTAATAGAGGAAATTTGATGGCAGAAAAATCTTCCGGCTCACTTGCCACATGCCCTTGTCTCCACCAACACCTACACGCAGCAAGGTAGGGTCACCTTTTCACTGCCAAGGCAATGCACCGCGATGGCTTGTGGAGAGAGAGAGAGAGAGAGACAGAGAGAGAGAGAGAGCACCTCCCCTACGCGTGTTCGTGAAAGTGTCCAACTCCCCTGCAATGTTTGATCTCTCTCCTGCATCCGTTGCTGCATAGACCATCTGGTCAGCCCTTCACCATACGACGCATGTGCCTACTGCAACATCTTCACCTTGACCTCTTTGTTGCGTCATGAACGCCGGGTCCTCATCTGTCTTTCTTTCTCTCTCCCCAGCGTCCCTTGCCTCCTACGAAAAAATCCTTTCCTTGAATCTCTGAAGAGGAAATTTTACAAAAGGGAAACCAATGAACCAATTCATCTGTAAAGCCTAAGAAAATTCTAGTTTTAGCAATTTCTATTTATAGATAATCAGCCTTCTTATTAAAAGCTACAATTTTTTTATTTTTGGAGATATTTAATCTCACAACCAACCAGGGGTATTTTGGAATTTCAAAAACTTTGAAGGGCATTTTAGGAATTCATGAGATTATTAATGGGGGTATTTTGGAAATTTTTGAAAATTGAGAGGTATTTTAATAATTTTTACAAATTAGAGAGATATTTTGGTAATTTTTCCTTTATAAAATCAAGTTTATTTTTTGGGTTTTCACACTATTTTTCTCATTTTCCCCTTACCTTCAACAACCATTTTTGAACTTGAAAATAGCACGATATTAAGCCAAGATACATTTTTCCCGAAACACCGATGTCCTCCAAATTTTTTTGTTGCTTTTCCTTTGAACAAAAAGAAAAACTCTTCTCTTTCCCTCTCTCTCTCTATCATATCCACGTGCCATGTCCATGCGGCGTGCCTTTAACCCCCCCTTCTTTCCACTGATTCTTATAAAAAGAAAAAAGATTGTAGCGACATACTCTTAAAACAAATGACAAAAAAAAGATCGTAGCGACATACTCTCTTTTATTTTGATTCTCAAATTGACAAGGACATGTTAGATTTTCACATGGATGTAAATGCTCATGCGAGATCTATGTTTATTTTTTGAAAAATTATTTTATTTATAAAGTATACTTTGAGTGCTTTAGAAAGCTAGTTTCTATTTTTTAAATATTATAGTCTTGGTTTTGCGAGCAAATTTGGTCAAGGGAGACGAGTAGAGTTGGCCCTATCTATTTAGGTAGATACTGCAATCCATATTATCTCACTGCTAGCTAGAGAGTTGTAAGGACACTACAACATAACATCAAGATTTCGACGCAGCATATATCGACGGTCGTACTTTTCTACACGATTATCGACGTACTTGTAGCCCGTCGATATATGCGTGAGAATATCCATCGATATGAGCGTGAAAATATGCGTGGAAAAGAAAACATTACCACGCGTATATCGAAAGATATTCCCACGTATATTTTGACGCAAAAAATTAGAGGAAAAAAAGGGATATCCGCGTGCAGGCGGTCATTTTCGCCTGCGACGCGCTTAAATCTCTTGACGGAAACCTGCTGCGCAGGTATTATGAACTCTCTCTCCCCCCCGCAACCCCTCTCTCTCTCTACATCGTGTGTGTGTGTGTGTAGGAGAGAGAGAGAGAGAGAGAGAGAGAGAGAGAGAGAGAGAGAAACGTGTGTGTATGTGTAAGAAACTAAGAGAGAGAGAGAGAGAGAGAGAGAGAGAGAGAGAGAGAGAGAGAGAGAGAGAGAGAGAGAGAGAGAAATGTGTGTGTGTGTGTGTGTGTAAATAAGAAATTAAAAAGAGAGAGAGAGAGATGTGTGTGTGCGTGTAAGAATTAAAGAGAGAGAGAGAGAGAAGAAAATAGAGAGAGAGAAAGAGATAGGAAATAGAGAGAGAGAGAGAGAGAGAGAGAGAGAGAGAGAGAGAGAGAGAGAGAGAGAAAGAGAGTGATATATATATATATATATATATACACACACACACACACACACACACACAGAGGGAAGTGGAGAGAGAGACAACGAGACAGAGAGAGAGAGAGAGAGAGAGAGAGAGAGAGAGAGAGAGAGAGAGAGAGAAAGAGATAGGAAATAGAGAGAGAGAGAGAGAGAGAGAGAGAGAGAGAGAGGAAAATAGAGAGAGAGAAAAATAGAGAGCGCATTAGGAAAAATATGAACCCTCTAGGGGCCCTTTGGGATTAAGGTTAATTAGAGGCCAGCCAATGAGAAGAGGGTGGTGGACACACTCTATGCCCTCAAAAATGTAGGGGGACAAAGTAGTCTTACACTTTTTCAATGGGCTCTTACCTAGTGAGAAGGTGGGGTGGGGGGGGGATGGGTGGGCCATATGGAACCTCCAACTTCCCTCCTTTTTGATCCGGTTTTGAAAAAATCTCAAAAATTTGAAATTTTTCAAAAATTTCAAAAATCAAATTTCATCTTCTGAAAACCCCCCTAAAACTATTTTATGGTCAAAAAAGCATTTTTTGATCTCAAAAAGTCAAAACGTGCATCCAAAAACCCTAAAATTCAAAATTTTTTAAAAACTTAAAAAAAATCTTTTTTTGCTATCCAGAGCTCCCCCAAAAGTAGTTATCAGGCAAAAAGGGATTTTCTCTCTCTAGAACCCCTTTTCCAACCCCTCCTTGGTTGCAACCATCACACTCATCCTCTACTCCAACACTCTCTCTCTTTACACCATCTCCATTGCTGCAGCAAGGAAGCTCCTCTCTCCTCCCCTACCACCTTCCATTGCCACACCAAGCAAGACTTATCCACCTTCTCCTCCCAGTGCCACACCAAGCAAGGGTTGTCCACCTTCTCCTCCCATTGCCACAAGGGTTGACCATTTTCTCATATCACTTTATCCCACCTACATTGTAGCAACAAGCAAGGTTCTTCTCCTCCTCCTAGTTTGCTTTGCTCAACCATGGCCAACTCTACTTCGCAAAGGCGACCAAAGGATGAGGTCACAGCACTTGCATGCCACAACACTAGAGGTGTAGATGATGAGTGGGTGCCACAAGAGTTCACCAAAGGTGCTTGGGTATACATGCAACCATCTGCCGTTGGCCCTCATCGTGTGCGGAATCGTGCAAACTTGGATCTTCATTGGAAAGGAAAGCTCCTTGGCTTCAAGAACCGCAAAGACAAGGGGACCGTAGCCATTGTGCAACATGTTTTCTCAATGTCAACCATGCACTTGCAACAACCACCTCGATTTCCAACACATTGTAAGTACATGTTTTGAGAATACAAAGCTAGGTGTGAAATCACAGTGTAATGTTATTATGGATTCATACTTAACATTTGTCATGCATTTATAGTCATATTTCCATCCATGTTGGTGGAGGAGCAGCCACTACATAGTCTCTCCGGCACATTCATTGCTACACATGCGGATATTGGAGCAATAATGTTCCCACATCTTTGCCCAACCAAACTGGTTCAAAGAAGGATTTTCTTCTATTCTCACTCCTATATTGTCCCTACTTCTACACAAGCATTTGGAATGCTTGAACCCATCAAAGTAACTTCCTTATTAAGTATGGAGTGGCCGGTCCCAGATTTGTGGTCGGTAGCATCTTTCAAGCAAAAGATGATAATGGATGTCCAAAACTCTTTGAAATACTCTAAAGCTTCTAGGTCTGTGGGCTTGAGCTGGTGTTTGCCTATTCATTGTTTTGTGCATATTTTTAAAGAGTTTGGATTTGTGGAGACTACCACAATGCTTGTATGTAAAGATGCGCATTACGAGGAATTAGGAAGGCTTTTAGAAGAGGACTGGGGTTTTGTGGAGGGCATGCACAACGGAGACCGGTACCGTTGTAAGGTTGGAGCTTCAGGTATTGGAATGCGCTATCTGAAATCCCGCACCTCCTTGTACATACGATTTCACTATGATCGTTGGATGTGCAAGCTTGGAGTGTGGACTCCCTTACAGAGTGTAGACGGAGCTATTGCAAGCTTTGACATTTCAATGAAGATGCCCAACGATGCTTTGGAGGCAGTCCAAGTGAACAAGCATTGGACTCTCAATAATGTTCGAGAACATTTGGTTATTATGGGTTTTGAGGCCCTTCAACAAGCACAATTTCGTTTACAAGGTCACAAGGTGAGAATCCTTCCACCACATTTTCAATACATCATGGTTTGTCGATCATTAGATGCTTATTGTAATGAATGTCCGCAGATTGGGAAGAGAATGGAAGACAAATTGAAGGTCGAGGAGGACTGGAGGATAGATGGAACTATGCTATCGATCTTATAACTTTGTAACTCTTGCAATTTTCATATTGATCCCCGCTGTAATCAACATGATTTGCTTCGGCAAATCATGCCTTTGAATATAATTTTTTGCATTGGGATGAGAAATCATTTTTTGGTGAAAGTGACTTTTTTTTTAATTTCTTAAAAAAAGGGTACATTATAAAAGGGGGGCCACCTAACTCATTCACTATTTTCACTTTTGCAACTCTTGAGCTCCTCCACTCTCTATCCACACCCCACGCTAAACATGGATGCTGCCACAGCCTCTGCATCTGTACCCACATCCACCCCTTTGTCACGCTTCATCCTCTTCCTCGAGGACACCAAATACAAAGGGAAGTTGGACCTCCACACCTTTTTTACTCGTCTCCCTAACCTTGACGCCACAGTTGCCCTTCACATGGATGCATTTGAGGAGATTTCTGCGTTCATGGAGGAGCACATCATAAAATATTCTGTATCTATCCCTCCACATGCAGGGATCTGGGTGCCTTGCGATCTTTTGCGCTATATACACAAAGGTGATCGCCCATTCTCCAAGCGGTTGCAACGATTCCAAGAAATTGCAACCAATGCAGGCCATTACTTGGACGAGCAAGCCCCTGGGGTGTCAGCGCTCAAGAACCGCAAGTTGGGGGTGGAGTACCTTTCTTGGCTCGCAACATTTATCTTCTTGGTGAGCGAGGAACCTGATTTGGAGGAGCTCCGCTTACCACACCTTCAAGTTGGGTCCTTTATCAAGGACACCAAGGAGCAGCAGGTTATCCCCATGAACCCTGCAGCGGAAGGAAAAGCACACCAGCTCGAGTACCCTAGGGGTCTTGAGGAAGTGGTTGAGAAATCCATAGTTGCGGCTGGCCCTAGTGACACTCCAGTGCCACTACCACTGACGGATGTGGCTATCCCAGAGGTAGAAATTAGCCGCTTCTCCTCAGTGTTAGTGGATGGGGAGGAGTTTGTGTTCCTGCATGATTTGGAAAAAGCATTTGGCCTGCGCATGGATGAATGCTTGAGCGTGCTATGCAACAGCAGCAAATGTCCCTTAGACAATACACCAGATGCCCTAGAAAGCAAGCTCTTGCCAGATGGGGACTCTGTTGCTGACACTATTGCAGTTGTATGTGCGGAGGTCCTAACAGCAGAGCAGTTGCACGTGGCTGATGAAGATTTCCAAGCCACGCAAGCCAAGGTTGAGGCTGCTAGGATGCCTATGCCATTATGCAACCTCCCATATGATGATCCAAAGCTTGTATCTGTGGTGCATGGGAGCATTGACTTGGATGCAAAGGGCAATAGGGAGGAGGACGACAAGGAGCAGGAGGTAAACTATATCCTAATTTTCATGTTACTATTTTATCCTTCGTTGTCTTTTTTCTCAACCTTCATCGGTTTATGACCGGATGTTGTGGAGGTTGATGATTTTGCTGCAAGGACGGGTGGCAGGCGGACGGGCTTCGGACCTCAAGCTTCCCTTGTGCATTACCTCGGACAACTCCCCCCTGGCGATGTGGCCATTATCCATAATGAATTTACTCCCCAAGCCCATTTTATGACTTGGTCGTTAAAAGCTTTGAGCAAGTTTTTGTGTTTGAGTACCATTGCTCAAACTGCGCATCAAGTGTTCCTAGTGCGTAGATCCCTTGTATGCACAGCGTTTGGCACTGGCTTTCATGGTAAAGTGCTTGCCCAGATAGGGATACATGCTTCCATTGGCTCAACTGACCCAAATGCCATAGCGCAGTCCCTCTTGACTGGGGAGTTGCCTTACGCGCAAAATAGGCGCCAGGAAATGGTCAAAAAAATTATGAACTCCTCAGATACATGATGTAAAATCACCGTGCTAGAAGGAATAAAAAATATTTGAAATTGTCTCTCTATATTGCAAATTCTTTTCAATCTGATTTGTCAATCTTGAAAATTGTTTCAATTGGTGATATGAATTGTTTTTTGACTTTGTTATTTCAAGGTATGTAATTGCATTCAATTTGAGTATAATTGTGATTTTTAAGTACTCTAGGGGGTTAGATTAGCCTATAAGGGGCAAAAAATGCCTAGCCACAAGGGTGCGCAAATGGCCCATCCATCAGTTTTGGATGGGCCATTTGCGCGCCCTTGTGGCCAGGCATTTTTTTGCCCCTTATAGGCCAATCTACCCCCTAGGGTACTTAAAAAGCAAAAATTTATTGCAATGGATCGGTTTTGCATCATTCATTTAAATGCAACCTTTTTATGGCAATTCCAGTATATGTTCACACTCAAGGACACTAGAAAAGCTCAAATCAATTATGAAATGAAGTTTCCAGCAAACTATCACTTGCTTTAGCTCTACCTACTACACCCTTGCACCAAAAAGTCAAATTACATTGGACACTTGGTTTCACAATATGTTATTTGTTTTGATATCCTATAAGGAATTCAAAACTTGAAATGACCAAAAAAAGGTGTCCATAAGGATCCATATAAAATATTGATGCAAAACCAATAGGTTTTAGTAAATTTGGTTATTTTAAGTACCCTTGGGGGTAGATAAGCCTACAAGGGGCAGAAAAAGGCCTGGCCACAAGGGCGCGCAAATGGCCCATCCATCAGTTTTGGATGGGCCATTTGCGCGCCCTTGTGGCCAAGCATTTTTCTGCCCCTTGTAGGCTTATCTACCCCTAAGGGTACTTAAAATGCACAAATTTACTGAAATTGACTGCAATTACATACAGAACTTGAAATTACAAAGATAATAGACAGAGTAGACACAACTGTTGATCATATTGTCATTGGAAAGTCAAATCATTACAAAGATAAGGGTGTGCAATACAAAAAGAGGGTTAACTTCGGCTAATGCTCGAAGTCTCGTCGCAATCGTCGTGCAAGCTGCATATCTTTTGGCTGTATTGTCACTCGCTTTGCATGAATGGCACATAGGTTGGTATCTTCCAACACTGAAATGATGTGGGCCTCTGCAGCTTCTTGAATAGCATCTAGCGCTATTGCTTGCATTCTATACTGATTTCCATAGCTTTGAAGCACTTCCTTCACAGTGCGAGCAAAGGGGGCGCGTCGAATCAAGAGCTCCGTCGTCTTCTGGTAGTGGCGGATTTTTGCAAATGCCCTTGCTATTTTTCGGCGCCGCTGCGGTTGTCTTGGGGGCACTTGCACATTTGCTGGCGGGTGGCGTGTAGGCTGCTTGAAAAACTTAGACTTGCGTCTGTTTACATGCTTAGGGGCTGGTTCTGCAGCCTCTTCTGATTCTTCCTCTTCCCTTGGTTGTCGATCTTGTCGTGTGGGGAGAGCTCCCTTGCCTTGAGGCAATGTCTTCCCCCCAACGGCCACCCGGTGTGCGCGCGGTATTTTTTCTCGCAACCATGGTGGCTCACTCTCTGATTCGGTGTCTGTATTGACCACCCGAGTCCTGGATGGTCCTGCTTGTGATTGGGGGCGCGACGGCTGCTCCCTATCGGACTCTGATGTTTGCTGGCCCTTTGCTTCTCTCCAGCGCTGGGCACGTTGGTTCATTCTCTTTCTAGGTGTTATATCTTGAGGAGGTGGAGATTCAACAGTCCTTGATGACTCTCGTGCCCTATCACCATGCCCACTACCAGAAGAGTTCCTGGAACGGCCAGGTGTTCGTGGCCGTTTTCTTGTGCCTTTAAGCCATGACGGCTTCTCACATCCTTGGAGGGTGTTTTTGTTGGCAGGCGGATGCTCTTTCACGGTTTGTTTGGTGCGCGCCATTTCGTTGGTAAGAGCTCACCTGTTCTTAAGAAATGAGTGATTTATGAGAGCATGCAATATTTATAAGGGCCCATTTAAAAAGGGCCCTGTTCACACTAATTTTTTTAAAAGAAGTATTATTTTTTAAATAAACATGTCGCTAAGATTTGGACCCTGCGTTCACGTTTAGTGACTCGCGCAGTATCCACTTTGATCCTTGTCGCACTCTGCATCGCCGCCATGCAACATGCTTGGTGGGACCTTGCGACATTTGCCACTTGTTGCTATGCTCTTGACGACTCCATTTGCGCACTTCAATAGCAATCTTGGATTGTCGCGCACGTTCCATTGTGAGCTTACGAGCAAATGTTGTGCGAAAAAACCAGTTGAACATCTCCTCCAAATAATTGGATTGCACCATTCCACCACCATGTCGAGTATTTTTGAAGTACACTCCCCTTGCTCGATAATGGGACTTCTCCATGCCTTGAGTGCTAAAAATTTCAAGCGATCCATACTTGTGCATAAAAAATGCACCATGCGCAAACAAGATATGCTGTTCACATGAGCAAACGATCCACATTAGTAAATAAAAACAATCCCTTGTAATGAATACACCATGAATGACTTACCATGTAATGTGTGATGTTATTTTCACCCCAAGAAAGGGTGAAGACCTTGGTAAAATCCACCAAAGCTTCTTGAAATGATTGCCGTTGTTCTTCTGTTGTGCTGTTAAGGCTCATAAGCTTGACCATTTTATCAAAATGGGCCCAAACTTGCTTGCGCTTGTTTGCAAGCTCGCCATTTGAATCATTGTCAGTAGTAGCTTTGCATAACTCCTTCCAAAGCTCCCAAAGGTTACTTGCCTGTTGGTTGGAGCTGCTTTGAGCATCATATCGACTTGGCTTTCCTTGGGAAACTTTCTTCAAAAAGTGTCTAGCTTTTTGTCCACTCATTGACACTTGTTGAGCAATTTCATGGGCCTCCCCTGTGTTCTTTGCAGCAACTATAGACACATTTCCACCGTGACAGCCAATGGAATTCAAGAGTACCTCCACTCTTTCGATCGCTTCCTGGGACTTTTCCAACGGTTTCATTGTGAAAGCATAGTCAATGTGGAGCTTCAATAGCCTATCAAAAATACGCATGAATGCGTGTAATGTACAAAAATGTACATTCGATAGAGGAAATCGAAAGATTGGATTCCAAGTGTAGTCCTTTTGATCACGGTCTGGGGCATTGAGCATAGGACATCTCAGAATAGACGCTTCCCATTCTCTACCTTCATCTTCGATATCATGACAATCTAACCCTTGTTCTCCATGCCCTTGCCATGGAAGCATGTAATTGGCCTTTGCAGTGCTCTTATGTGATTTTTGTCCATTAGGTTTGTACCCTCGAGTGCAAAATGGACAAGGCATGAGAGAAGAAGCCCCTTGTTTGCAGCCAAGAAAACACTTTATGGTCTTCAAATCCCCACCTAAGTGCCACTCCACATCATAACTACCAAAGTCCTCAATCTCCAACTTCTGACCTGCAATTTGGGAGTGTATTACTTCTGTGATCCATGGAGTTCTCTCAAAAATCCACGAAAGTACTCCATTGGTCTCTTTGGGCACCTCAATAGCACCCAACCACCAAATGTCTTTCTCTGATTGCACGCTAAAAGATAGGGTGGGATATGGCTCGACTGAATCCCTTCTCTTGGTTTGCAGAAGGGCCTCCTTCATTAGAGTGACACTTAGCCTCTCTAACCTTCGGCCTTTCACTATTTGACACTCATCGAGTTTCAGCACAAAAGCGACTTTTGTGCCAAGCACTACAAAATAAATAGTTCTAAGACCTTAAACTTAAGCTTCTATGAAAAGAATAATACCAAAGAAAAAAGTAAAGTGTGTCACCTTCTTCAGGTAACTCGTAAAATCTAAGCATGGCTTCTTGAAGCCTTCTAAGATCCACGAAAATATTGTTCCACATTGTGTAAGGAAAGCCCTTATTCGAAGGTCTTATGGATTGTTTCTTACCTTTTCCCCTTGTCTTTGTTGCGCACGAAGCATAAAGGGAAGTTGGCATTGTGTCCTCAATGTGTAGGTATGTCCCAATGCGGGAGAACACATCTTCGTTTGTGGCCTTCTTTGCGAGCTTGACCTTGTGAGGAACGGGAAATAGGTTTTCCACAATGCCATGTTCTTTGAGGGCATCCTTTAGGAGTTGAAAAATAGTATGATAGGCTTTGGTGCTGATTCCAGCCTCATCATAAGCTTGTTGAACGTCATCATCATTAACCACATTTCTTAATTTACGCATAAGGTCCTTGGTGACTGCATCCTTAATGTGCTTACCTCCAGGTGATTGTAAGATAGAAATAACGTCCTCGGTATTGAGACAACTAGTGAGAAGGTTGACTCGATTATCTTGGCTTGTTCCACCGCATGCCTCCTGGATGAAGTTTCTAGCAACAAATAAACATAAATGTTAGAAAATAGTGTGAAGTAAGAATGCAGCATGCAAGTAAAGACCAAATCACCTTGTGGCTGTAACTCGTCGTTTGCGTGCTCCTCCGGAATGTGCAAGAGTTTCAATGGATGAATACGGGCGTTTGCGTTCCCTTGCACCAAGGGGTGTTTCTTTCAAGTATGTGATGGTGTTGGTAAGCTTCTGGATGTGGAACTCCTTTTCTTGCATTTGTTGTTCAAGACTTTTAACTACCCTCTCCGAAGAGGCAACACTCTCTTGTAATGCCGTCGTCTTGAGGTGAAGAGCTTGACATTCGTGCATCCACATATGCAAAGAAGCACCTGCACCCATACATAGCCGCTTGCAATAGCCTAACAAGCCTGCTTCTCCCCTCCCAAGAAATTGAAGAAATGTGGAAAGGCTATTAAACGGTGGATGGAAGCGGCTTATAGGATCGTAAGGGTACAAATGGCCATCCACCCAAATGTCAACATTGGTCTCACAAGCGGTGCGACGTTCCGGTGATGACCTTTGATCACTTTCACTAGTGGTCTTCGGTGCAAATGCCGTGGGTAAGCGAATATGTATGCTTTTGGTGTGCGGAGTACGTGGTGGTGGAAGCAAACCATTTGTGATGTCCGTGAGAACCATGGAAGCTGTTGCGTGAGGAAGCAAATGATGAAAAGATAGAGGGGGAAGGGTAGAGAGGCCGAGCAGGATGGGAGGAGAGAAGGAGGGAGGGAGGGGAGGGAGAGATTGGGGAGGAGGAGGAAGGTAGGGGCAGAGAGGGAGAGGAGAGGGAGAGGGAGAGAGGAGGGAGGAGGGAGGAGGGAGGAGGAGGAGAGAACAAAATGTTTATTACTTTTTGGGGGAAAAGATTTTTGAAAAAATGGACTTTCTAAGCTTGTGGGTTAAAAAATGGGTCAAAAAATGATTTTTGGATATGTATATATGTTGGGAGGGAGTTTTAAGTAAAAAACAAATAAAAATGATTTTTTTTTAAAAAAAGTCAAATTTTGACTCTTTTTGACCCACGGAATTGCTGATGTGGACACACCCCTATGCTTCCTTTACTTTAAAAAAAGCTAGAGAGAGAAAGCAACCCTTTAGGTCCACATCCTACATTTGTCTAAAAAAAAGGTTAGAAAAGCCTACTCAAAACTACCTTCTTCAATGCCCTTGCCCCCTAAACCCCACACAACATTAGCCTTAATCCCTAAAAATTAGGATTCCTTACAAGGCCCATGCAAGGTTCATATTTCTCCTAATGGAGAGCGAGAGAAAGAGAAAGATAGATAGTGAGAGCAAGAGACGCGACAGAGAAAGAGAGAGCGAGATCGAGAGATAGGGTACGTAGAGAGAGAGAGAGAGAGAGAGAGAGAGAGAGAGAGAGAGAGAGAGAGAGAGAGGAAAATAGAGAGCGAGAGCGAGAGCGAGCGAGCGAGCGAGAGAGAGAGAGAGAGAGAGAGAGAGAGAGAGAGAGAGAGAGAGAGAGAGAGAGAGAAAGAGAGATAGCGAGAGCGAGAGACGTGAGAGAGAAAGAGAGATAGCGAGAGCGAGATCGAGAGAGAGGAAAAGAGAGATAGGGTACGTAGAGAGAGAGAGAGAGAGAGAGAGAGAGAGAGAGAGAGAGAGAGAGAGAGAGAGAGAGAGAGAGAGAACGGGAGATAGGATACGTAGACAGAAAGAGAGAAATAGAGAGTGAATATATATATATATATATATATATACATATATATATATATATATATATATATGTATATATATATATATATATGTATATATATATATATATATATATCGCTCTCGCTATCTCTCTTTCTCTTTCTCTCTCACTCTCTCTATTTCTTCTCTCTCTCTCTCTCTCTCTCTATATATATATATATATATATATATATATATATATATATATATATATATATATATATATATTCACTCTCTATTTCTCTCCTTCTCTCTACGTACCCTATCTCCCGTTCTTTCTCTCTCGCTCTCTCTCTCTCTCTCTATCTATATATATATATATAGATAGAGAGAGAGAGAGAGAGCGAGAGAGAAAGAACGGGAGATAGGGTACGTAGAGAGAAGGAGAGAAATAGAGAGTGAATATATATATATATATATATATATATATAGAGAGAGAGAGAGAGAGAGAGAGAGAGAGAGATAGTAGATAGAGAAAGTCGGCGTGAAAGAGTTAGGTTGGCTGACCAATTGTGTGAAAAGGACAGAAACTCTCTCTATCTCTCTCTCTCTCCCTCTAGAAGAAACTATGGAACTAAAAGAGGCAAAGGGGTTTTGCCCGCTACAAGCATTGTCATGTACACCTGGGAGTGCACATATGTGTCTACCCATATAGGATTTGATCAATAAAGACGAGATTTTGACCCGGTGGTCCTGATCTCCGTACACCTCTGGACCGAGGTGTACGGAGATCGGGCAAGACTAGAGAATGCGAGGTAGTTTACATTGTGAGGAGTATATATATTAAAACAACATCCATAATCATTGTAGATGGCAACGTCATCAACTAACATGGAGGAAAAGATTGCATGCTCGTGCACGCTCTGTAAGTATCAAATCCTGCGCATGCGTAGGATGTAATGAGCATGTGCACAAGTACAGAGAGTTTGCTAGAGAAATCGTACAGAATCTACAATACGACTCCTACGGAACCGGCATTGATTTTCGCGACATAACACCTACATCTGAGAGAGAGAGAAAAAGGATTATGCGTGAAGATCCGACCAATATAGAGCCAAGGATGGAAGCAGAAAAGGGCTTACAGACAGATGACGACGGCATGGAGGAGATGCTGGATGCCTTCTTCCATACAAGCGAGGAGAACGCTAACGAAGCAGCACCAGAAGCAGTGCGCCTACCTCCTGAAGACATGTTGAGGAAGTTGGTACGTCAAACCAATCTATGAGGGCGCCAAAATATCTGTGCTTCGTACTTGTGTGATGTTTTTGAATCTTCACGTGGTCAGATGCAAGCGTCACTGCTTTGTTTAGGTATGTAACTTACAAAAGAGATTTTTCGATTGCAACGTTGACGTGCTTAGGGAGCTTTTTAATTTAATGTGGCTTAAATAGGTTGTTGCGGGAGCAACTTCTCCTGGCTGGCAATGAAATTCCCCCCTCCAGGCCAGACGCAAAGCAACTATACCTCAGTTGGCTTGGACTACAACAAGATTCATGCATGTCCAAATGATTGCATTCTTTTTTTCAATGAATTCGCAGATTGTCTATCGTGTCCTAAGTGCGGAGCAATGCGGTACAAACAAGATGCGGTTGGGGAGACAGTGCTAGCTAAAGTGTTGGGGCATTTCCCTATTATTCTTAGGATAAAAAGCATGTTTTGTTGTGGTTCCATTGCAAGGTTGATGTGGTGGCATTCTACGAATAGATCCACTGACGCAACATTTAGGGTGCCCACTGATTCAAAGGCTTGGAGGCACATTGAAGATACCTAGCCACATTTTAAGAGTGAACCACGCAATTTGCGTTTGGGCATGACAGTGGATGGAGTCAATCCAGTTGGCTTGAGAAGCTCGTCATGGAGCACTTGGCCTGTGTGCCTTATCAATTACAACCTCCCGGCGTGGCTTGCCATCAAGAAGGGTCATTTGATATTAAGCTTGATTGTACGTGGTAAGTTTAAGGAAAAAAACACGGATGTTTATCTAGCTCCACTAGTTAACAAACTCCAGGAGTTATGGCATGGGATCGACATAGCAGATGCGGTTGAACCAGTAGGACAATAGCATGCAAGGATCCATGAACTTCTTATGTGGACTATGCATGATTGGCCAGGATACGGTGAAGCTTCTGGTAATGGTTCTTGATTTACAAAATTCTCGCTATTCGCAAGCACTTTGCCTTGGCCTGAATCATGCTTTAATATATGCAGGGCTTACAACTTCGGGATACAATGCATGCCCAATTTGCGGGCCGTCTTTGGATGTGCGATATTCTGCCTCTCTTCAAAATACAATTTATCAAGGCCACCACCGTTATCTTCCAGATGGCCATCACTTGCGTGAAGGTCAGCTTGGTTGCGTCGAATGTCGTCCTATGCATGTACAAGAGTGGCGTCGCCAATGGGAGCAACATAAGGAGCAACCTGTTCCAGGAATGAAACGTTTGTCCATTCTCTATACGTTGCCGTACTGGGGTGATCTACTAAATAACCATTTGCTGGATCCAATGCATATATTCAAGAATGTGGGAGAGCTCCTCTAGAAGAAAATCATGGGAATGAAAGACAATCGAGCTTCACGAGATGATTTGCAGTCAGTTGGAAAGATGCCAGAGCAGTGGCCTTTCACCAATGCAACTGGCCAAACAAAGCTTCCAAGAGCACCATGGGTATTGCTAAAAAGCGAGGAGCAACAAGTCAAAAGGGTGATTTCAGAGTTCAGGACGCCAACAGGATATATGCGATGTCTCAAGACAACATTCACCCGTGACGATCAATTGTCAGGATTGAAATCGCACGATTGGCTTAAGTTCTTGCAATTCATTCTTCTAATTGCGATCAAGGGGTGTTTAACGGAGGAAGTGTGGTCCTACATATAAAAGATTTCAGAGCTAGTGCGGTGGATCTCTTCCAAGGAGATACGAGAGGAATTTATTGCAGTCGCAAGGGCTAACTCCATTGAGGCAGTTTGCATGATTGAGATGTATCTACCTACGAGTTGCCTAACTATCCAAATGCACTTGCTCGTCCCTATAGTAGATGAGGTTGCAGTGGCAGGTACAGTCCACAACCGTTGGATGTTCTTTCTAGAGGGTTCATGAAAACACTTAAGGGTTTTGTTCGCCAAAAAGCGCGTCCAGAGGGGAGCATGGCAGAAGGATGGCTGGTGCAAGAGTCTCTTGTCTGGACGACCGAATTTCTATCCGTTTCTGACCCAGAAATGCCTCGAATGCGGAGCGATGAGGAGGATGCAAGATTGGTGGGAGAGGAGCCGCAGGGGCAAGGGATGCCGAAGAAAATGAACGACTCCATGCGAGAAAAGATCATGAAGTTGTGTATACTAAATTCAGAGCCGATGCAAAAATGGCTTGAAAAGTACGAAGAAGAGAAAGAGAGACGCAATAAGGAGCGACAAGATTTCAGGCGAAGCTGAACGACTAGAGGCTTACCCTTGCCAGATTATCTCGCTCCTGTACCTGAATTCCCTACAATGGCATGGTTGGACAAGATAGTGAGAGCAGCTCGACAGATCGGAGAACCCATATCTCTAGAAGAGGAAGAGCTAGCTATTGGATGTGACTGGAGGTATCATACATACATGGCATTGTGGTCGCATGGAAAGCATTTCAGAACACAAGAAATTGACAGCAGAAGAAACACATTTGACAGTGGGGTAATGGTTAGTTTCATGCAAAAGAGCAGGGCCACTGCCAGAGACACGAATGAGAGCACTAGCAACCTGGATTATTGTGGTCTGGTGTCAGATATCTTGAAAGTCAGCTTCATGTGGTTTGAGATGTTTTTGTTGGATGTGAAGTGGTTCAAGGTGATTACTTCTGGTCGCAATGCAACAGTACGTAGAGATGGAAACAAGCTTGTGCAAATAGATTCTATAAAGGTTTGGACAGATGCGAGCGACACATTTGCTCTCCTCGAACATTGCGAGCAAGTGGTCTTTGTACCGGACCATCGAGAGTGACAATGGTGGTTTGTGGTTCAGGTTCCTCCAAGTATTTGAAGGGCAAGAGCTCCTGGAGGAAAGTCGGTCAGACGACGCAGATACTACTGTGACATTAGATGAGATGGACAAATGTATTTTAGAGGAAGCTGACAGATATACGAGGGATGGCGCAGACGAAGCAGATATGACAGTTGTAGATGAAGATGCAATGGATAAAGACAATCTGCAAGAACGAGTTGGGGCAGAGTTATGTCTACAATTAGAGATAGACGATGATACGGTGAAAAATCTTATCGCTGATGTCTCACTCGTCGAGGCCTAGGCCTGTAAGTGTTTGTGTGAAAACGCTGATTTAAAATTAAGCTTAAAGTTAATTTAAACAAAGGTGTTCTGACGCTTTCTTTTACTTTCTTTGTGCAGGATTTTAGTATGGCAGACAACTTTCCAGATCCCGCTTCTATGAGTGCAGATGCATTTATGGGCTTCGTCACACAGATGACGCCCAGCCAGATGGCAGAGGCGTCTCAGTACTGGGTAGCCAGAGGCACGGGTACTACGCCTTCGGGCTTCACACCCGAGGGTCCAACGCCTATGGGGGGGACGCCTACGGGTACGATGCCTGCGAGATCTCCCATCACGGCCGCTTCAACACCTAGGGGTACGGCAAAGGTGGGTACGTCCTCATCTCCACAACACAGGCGCACTCGCCGATCTCGGCGATTGTCAGGTGGAGGTGGTGGTTGCTGTGGAGGAGGGTCCACAGATGCTTCGACCCCTCCTCGCTCATGACCCTAGTCCTAACCAAGCACACCTCTCGACACACCTCTTAGCACACCTCGGACACCTTGGGGGGCACACGATCCTAGGGCCTCCAAGCTCTATACTGTACGGGCAGATGGTTCTGTTGACATGGATAGAGTCGGGACTGAGATGAGACAGCGGATTCGCCAGCTCGCGGAGCTGCAATTTTCGACCAGCATTCTGACGCCTTGGCCTGAGCAGGATCGCGGCAAAATCAATTATATAGTGGAGACCATCATGAGAGAGTATCAGTTTGCTCCGAGTTCAAAGGATCTTCCCAGGAGATGGATCAAGGGTGTTGTACGGGACACCGTGAAACATCGTCAAGATGTAGCTCGGAAGGCTTTCATGACCGGCTCGCCGAATCCTTCGGACATCCCACACGAGACGTGGCAACAGATCAGGGAGGATGAGCAGACAGCGGACACGCGGTTCAGACAGCAGCGTCAGGCCGCGGAGGTATGACAGATGACCAGGGAGACATCTCATCTTGGCAGCGGAGGCTTCGGCACCTTTCGCTATGAGTTTGTGAGTTTCCAATCCAATCCTAGCTATGGCGTTTTTTTAAAACGCGATGAATCATGTATTCTTAATTACTTTGATTTTTGTATAAACGCAAAATTGCAATGCATCGAGCCCCGACATGCCAGGAGGAGACAGATGGATATCGCAGAGGTATTTATGAAGTATTGAATGATCTTGCTGCCTCATGAGAGCCTGTAGACTGGGAGGCCTTAGAGTCTCACTGATTGATTGAGGTGAGACGTTAATATGTGTGAGTTGATTTAATTAAATAAGTATATGTGAAGTAATATCAATACTAATTTTGTGACTTGTCCTATGTGCAGGTTGTGACGCGTAGTCATCAGTGGATTTCATATATATGTTTTGTGAGATACAGACATGCTTTTGTATAGACATGGTTATGGTTATTGTTTTCTTTATGGTTATGGTTATTGTTCTTGTATAGACATGATTATGGTTATTGTTTTGTTATGGTTATGGTTAACTTTATGGTTATTGTTTTGTTTATGGTTATAGTTATCATTATGGTTTTGATCAATATGATTATAGACGGTTATGGTTTTAATTTGGTTGTGGTTTTACACAAAGTTCGTTATGGTTATGGTTTCAATTTGGTTATGGTTTTGCATAAAGTTAATTTCATTTCTTTCATTTTCCTTAAATCTCATGTGAGATCCTACATGGATAGCATCTAGGAGGCGTATACATATGGTTTTTTTTAAAGAAGTTTATGTTAAAACGAAGGGAACTCTGCCGAAATTTTTGTGGGAGCACGGTTGATTTTGGTGGTCCTCGCTTTCTTGGACAGAGGACAGGCACTCTGGCTGTGGCTGTGTCCATCTTTTCACTGGGCACAGGCCAGGCTGCCTGTCCTCTGCCCAAGAATTTTTTTTCTGTTATGGTCGTCGCAATATGCGTCGCTAGGCGCGTCGAAACAGGCGTCGATAACAGTGCCTTTCGACACGTATATCGATGCATATTGCGACGTTTTCGTAGGGACGGGTATTTCGACGGGTTTTTCGACGGTAGGCGTCGAAACCTGCGTCGAAGGCCCCCTTTTTTGTTGTAGTGGGAGAAGGAGAACTAGAAAGATAAGCTTCTTTCAGTGGATATGGGTCCTTTCCATGTATAATTTTTCTCTTATTATTCTTTGCTCGAGAAATCTTGCTCAATTTATGATAATACTCTGGATGACAAATTGGATGCAGACAAGCATTCATTGTGGGCTTACATGATACAACATGTACTTGTTTCCAAGGGTGTATAGAACATTGTTAAAGGTTCTGATGTACACTCAGGTTATGTGGAGGATATTGCAAGTTCTAGGGTTCTACTCCTAGTGCAACTATTGTTTTACCTACAATTGAACATGCTCATTGGGATAGTAGAGATGCACTAGCGTATGCATTGATTGCATTGTTTGTAAAGCACACTATTACTCCTCAGATTCGTTCAACCAAAACAACATAACAGGCTTGAGATACTCTATCTGGCTTGTATGCAGGTCGCAATGAGGCAAAAATATTATTCTACGCAAACAACTAGAATCAGAGATCATACATAAAGAAGATGAAATGGACATTTTTCTTGTTGTATTGTGGGCACCATCACTTCTGATCAAGGGGGAGAGTATATGCCGAAAGAATTTGATGCATTGCTAACTATTCATGGAATAAAACACCAACGTGTAGTGCTTTAAACACCTCAATGGAAGAGTTTCAAGAATATTATTTTATGTTGCGCAAAAGGAATGTTTTACCATAAAACACGTCTCATGAATGTGTCAATAAACATTGTCCAAGAAAAAATTGGAGTGAGTAAACATTGTCCCTCAACCTGATTTTATAAAGGGAAAATTACCAAAATACCTCTCTAATTTGTGGAAATTCTTAAAATACCCCTCAAATTTCAAAAATCCCCAAATTACTCCCATTAATAATCTCATGAATTCCCAAAATGCTCTTCAAATTTTTCGAAATTCCCAAAATACCCCTGGTTGGTGGTGTGATTAAATATATCCAAAAATAAGAAATCGTAGCTTTTTATAAGAAGGCTGACTATCTATTAATCGAAATTGCTAAAACTAGAATTTCCATTGGTTATGTAGGCTTTAGAGATGAATTGGTTCATTGGTTTTCCTTTTGTAAAATTTCCTCTTCACAAATTCAAGGAAGGAATATTTCGTGGGAGGCGAGGGTGGTGACGCCTGGGGAGAGAGAAAGAAAGATAGATGAGGCCATGGCGGTACTGACGCATGGAGTGAGAGGGAAAAAAGATCAGCAACCCTCGCAATGGTGTGCAAACAAAGAGGTCAAGGTGAAGGCGTTGCAGTATGCACATGTGTCGTATGGCGAAGGGCAGACCAGATGGTTTGTGCAGCAGCGGATGCAGGAGAGAGATTGAACATTGTAGGGGAGCTGGACACTTTCACGGACGCGCGGGGGGGAGGTGCACGATCTCTATCCCCCCCCTTCTCTCTCTCTCTCTCTCTCTCTCACACACACACACACACACACACACACAAGCCATTGTGCTACATTGCCTTGGCAGTGAAGAGGCTCTCTCTCTCTCTCTCTCTCTCTCTCTCTCTCTCTCTCTCTCTCTCTCTCTCTCTCTCTCTCTTCCACAAGCCATCGCGGTGCATCGCCTTGGCAGTGAAGAGGTGACCCTACCTTGCAGTTGCGTGCAGGTGTTGGTGGAGACAAGGGGCATGCGGCAAGTGAGCCGGAAGATTTTTCTGCCATCAAATGTCATTTGTCATATCTCGATAGAGAGAGAGAGAGAGAGAGAGAGAGAGAGAGAGAGAGAGAGAGAGAGAGAGAGAGAGAGAGAGAGAGAGAGAGAGTGCGATCGAAAGCACACCAATGGTGGATGCATTTGTGCAGACAGGCAATGGCAAAGGGTTGTTGAGCTGCTTGCAGCAAGCGATGGCAAATGTAGTGATAGCGCAAGTGATGGTGTAAGTGAGGGCACACACACACACACACACACACACACACACACACACACACACACAGAGAGGTTTTCGCTTCATGGAGGTCTTCCATGTCCCTTGCAACTGACAAAGAGAGGCGGGTGGGGGACGCAGGTATTGGTCCACAACGATAGGGGTGAAGGCGCACGCAGTATGGGAACCAGTAAGCAACGAACTTTTGCTAAGAGGGAACTTTTGCGAAAGGGAGGTAGAGGGAATCTTCCGAGCTAATTAATTAATGGAATGCCAAATAGACCCTGTGCCAGTAGGCCGTGCAAACGTTGCTTTTAGGTTGATTAAAACGAATCTATTGAGATGCCAGTAGGTCTCTACGCATGTCCTTTTAATACGAATCTCACCAGATGCTTGCATTGGCTTTGCGGTGAAAAATGAGGGAGACGCACGTGGAGAGAGAGAGAGAGAGAGAGAGAGAGAGAGCCGCATGTCAGGCACGAGGACATGCACGATTGGGCGGACAGGTGGCAGAGAAGGGTCCGCGATGGCATCACTTCTTTTTAAAAATCCATTCAGTCGCACACAGTGCAGAGAGCATGCGGCGGTGCATTGGCTTAGTCCAGACGACCTGTGTGCCATGGGCGGGCTACTCCTCCTCACACCGTATGTGCAGGAGCTTCTGCATGGGCCGCAGTTGCTGGGCAGGTGCAGCAAGAGCTCTGTCTTTGCCCTGGCTGCTTTGGCAGGCCCGCGACCTCTGTCTTCGCAGGAGCAGCTTGGCGAGCAGAGCAGTCGCATGAGCAACTATGGCGAGCAGAGCTATCAGCGGTATGGGGCAGCCTATGGACATAGAGGTGTCAGAGGGCAAGGAGTTGTACATCCCGGTGGCAGAGGGGCAGGCTATGGGCACAGAGGCAACAGAGGGCAAGGTCGGTGTAGCCTGGAGTAGCAAACAGTGGGGGCTGAGCTTGCGCGAGTGGGGGGGTCTGTGTCTGTGGGAACTGTCGGCTACACAGAGGAAGCATTAATTTGTTACATACGTGAGAGATTCCTCTCACCGTATCTAACAAATTAATGTTTTTTGACCCATCAAGCCTGCACGATTTAACATTTTGGATTAAATTAATTTGAGACTAATCTTGATAACAATGTAAACCTTCTCTCTTTTTCCTTGAGGATGGAGGATGCGTAAAAATTGGCCACCCACAAGGCTCAAATAGACAACCAAAGAAAACACGGGTTGGCTTTGTAATATGTTTGATCTTGCATGTAATTCCATTTGATGCCCGGAAGCCTCGTTGCTTTAACTAGATCCCGAAGAGCTTCCACATACAGTTCTCACTTTCAACGTGCAAGGCCGACGAGGTCTCCATGCTTACCATGCTTGAGGTAATAATGAGCCATTTTTTGGGTCCACCCTCCATGAGCTTTGGCCAAGGGGCCGAACTTGGCTTGAACGTGGGTCCTCCATGCCATGTGCTCAAAGTTGCAGGCACTTGGCCTCTTGGGGAAGTTCTCCCTCGGGATTAAGTGGCATGGGCCTAGGAGGGTGGGATCTACGACGGGGGCATTGTGGGCCGTAGATTCTTGTGGCGGCGTCGAAAGTAATTTAGGGTACCTTAGTTACTTTTTGTAAAAGTAATCTAGGGTACCCTGTATTACTTTCGACGCCGGTCGCTTTGCATATATGTTTTAAGTAAATTAAGGCCCCCACGTTTCAAAACGCGCGCATGGCGAAGTGGTTAGGGCATGCTCCTCTCATGGGTGTGGTCACGGGTTCAAACCCCACATCCCCAAAATGGGGTACCCTAGATCACTTTCGAAATGTGGGTACTCTAGATTACTTTTTACCCTACATTACAAAAGTAATCTAGAGTACTACGGTACCCGCATTCCAGATCTATGGCTCACAATGTTCCCACGTAGATCCCACCCCACTACAAGAGGTTGTGTGCTCTTGTGACGCTGTTAGCGACGGAAATACACTGGGTTTTTATAACCCCCGGCGTCGCTAAAACCGTCGCTACGAGAGCGTCGCTATAAGCGTCACTATGAGCGTCGTTATATAGCGACACTTATAGCGACGCTTATAGCGACGTTTACACTGCAGACTATAGCGACGCTCATAGCGACGCTACAGAGCCATAAATAGCGACGGTTATAGCGACGGCCGAGAGAAATTTTTTTTGGTGGCAGGGCATTGAATGCCCTGCCACCCATCAACCATATTGTACTTGATTCACTTTTTAAAAAAAGTGCAAGGGTAGATAATAGACCCAAAATAGTCACCCACAAGACGCATTGTTTGCAAAATTGACAATTGTACACATCATAGGCAAAATGAATTGATTGGCAAATGTAATAATGACAATTGTACAACATCATAGGCATAAAGAATTGATTGGCAAAAGGAACTGCGGTGACAAATGTAATAATATACATTGTTCAAAAAGACGTAAGCTAATAGAAACCCTAAACTAATGCTATCTAGCTACGGCTAAACTGACGTCGTCTAGTCAGACGTCTCATCGTGTCCAAGCGGCGTATCTGTCGGATTCTGCAAAAAAAGACAATAAGACAGCTTTCAGTAAGTATAAACATATAACGACATTTATAAAACAATACAAAAAATAAAAAAGAGTAAACCCTAATACTAACCATGCCGTCGCGAGAACTGAGAATGTCCATCAGGGCGTTTAAGCCCTTCCTGCCTGCGTACTCGCGCTCGTACGGTGTGGGATCACGTCCTGTCATCGACCACTGTCAAAACATACAAAGATTTCATTATGTTAGAATTAAAAAACTCATAAACCCTAAACTATCGAACATAAAGAGCAATGTGAAAACACTTACAAAATCGGCCTCAAATGATGCCCATCCACCGCTCCCTAAGTGGTGCGAGCTCCCTGCCTCTACTCGCGCTCTGGCTGCATCCTTTTGTTGCTTCCACTTGTCGGGATTCTCGCGCGCTGCTTTCTTCGCATTCTTTCAATTTTCTTTGGCCAGCCAATTTGGCCTGTTCCACCCATTCTTGATTGCTTTTTGCACTTCGGAACGCTTGTGTTTGCAATATTCGCACATTCGAATCTTCATCAGGTCTTCATTGAAGCGCTGATCCTGTGTTGGAACGGGAAACTCATCATGAAGTATGCTGATGACTCTGTTTTTTAAATCACTTGGTACTTCGCTCCATTTGTTTAGTATGTAGTGTCTAAACAGCTGAGAGCAAAGACCACGCATGCGCGAGATCACCTTCTTGCCGTCATCATCCATGATGATGCCGCCGCTGAAGTCGATGGAGTAAGACAAGCCCTCTGGCCGGTGACGCGTGAACCTGGGTGTCCCGGCAGGGGTCTCTAGCGGCGTGTCGATGGGGGTACGGACGTCAGGTGTCTCCACCGGCGTCTGGGCCCCGAAGCGAGGAGTGTCGAGAGGGGTGGCTCCTGGCGGAGCAGGTAGAGGTGTGTAGCTTCTAGGAACAGTCAGCCGTGCAAAACCTGGCGTAGATGGCGATGCTGTGGCTGGTGTGGGGGCGGGCAAAGAAGGGGAGGGTAAAGAGCCTCGTCGAACACGAGGCGGTGTGGAGGCATCGGTGGCGGAATCCCCACAACAACCGCCACTGCCACCACTAGAGCGCCGGTGTCTAGACGAGTGTGAAGCTTGTCTCGTCGACGCCGAAGCTTCGGAGCGCGCCGAATGCTCCGAAAGAGAGGGAGATGCGGATGGAGTAGGAACGCACGATGATGCGCCAGAGCGATGACGCTCCACGTACCACTGTCTCTGCTGCGATGACAAAGAAGAAAGAAACTCCTCATCATCCATACCTGCATTAAACACACGAATATTTAAACTTAATATTGAATGAATAGAGTAGACAATGACGCAAAGACCATTAAATACAATGACGTAATGACGCATATAAATACAATGAGGCAATGAATCGAGTGATAGAAGAGGCAAGTCGAAAACTCAGAATTTTCAATCAAAAGATGTGAGCGCGAGTAGAAAAGAGCGTTATACACCATGGAAGGTACTTAGAGAGCCAGAGCTTTTACAACACGGAGCAAAATTGTTCAAATACAATATTTGTGGCTTTAAGAGATCTCTCTCTCATCCTCGCATAACTCAGCATAACTTCCTATATCTATATAGAGCTCTCCGTTTAAACACATATCCTCTGTTTCATTTTGTAGCTCCTCTGCATGCACCCCATATAGAGTAGTAGCATCTTGATGCTCGTCTGGCACCACCGCAGCGGCTTCTGATTGAGCATCTTCTCTGATCTCCTCCATTGATGCCGTTGTGATTGGCACATGGTAGCCTTCATACGTCCTTGCACTACGAGGGGCTACCTCTATGACGTACCACCAGTTTGATGTAGACTTTGTAGGATGAAATATTATCTACCAGCGCCACATAACTTACATGAGAGCTTTCAAGCACATAACTTGTAAAAGGGGGATGTTAACTATTTACATACTTACTTGTTCACAATGCTCGGGTAGTACGAAAGTGTCTCTTAGGTCAGTCCATTTCTTAGTAGAATCCACCTCAAGAAAACCAGACTCTCCTCTACGCACAGTAGCGTTGCGACCCTCCATGATTATCTTGAACCATTGCACGTCGAACAAGTCGACCAAAAATCCTCTGTAATTGATCCTCAAAATCTCTTGCAGCGTGCCGAAATAAGTGAGTTCCGCCACCACAGGATCTGCATCAGAGGAACGTCATCGACTAGACTGTTCAAATTTTGCCATGATTCCACAATCTTGAGTAAAACGCTTTTTGTCGATTCGTTCCACCCTAAAATGTCGACCTTTACACCATGCTGCTGTGTATGACTTATACTACAACGAAAAAAGATTATGAGTGGCCGTTCAAACGTTTAGAAATAAAGTCACTAGCTAGTCGTACATTGCAAACTTACCTTGGTCGCGCAACCCCGAGAGTACTCCCACTCTTCCTCAGTCACTTCGTCACCGCATTGTTGTGCGCTTTTCAATTGGTTGTGCAACCATCTTAAGCTCATGAAGGTTGGTAGGCTCTCCAGAACCGCTGGATAGTGCATCGGTGGTCGTCTTCCCCGTTTCCACTCGATTCGTGCCCTTTGTCGCTCTTGCTTTGCATCCTCATATTGTGAAATCCACTTTTGCATCACTGGATTGTGAAGCATGCAAAATCGGTTGATTTTAGCCTCTAGATCTTCAGTCATCTTCTTCTCAACACGGAGATTGCACATGACAATCCCAGATATGCGCTCATCATCTATGGTTCGCCATAGCGTGTCCCGGGATTTATCAAATCCGTCTAGCCACTCTCCAATGTACACTAGGGACTCTGATAACAACCAACCTTCTGCCATGCTACCCTCCGGACGTGCCTTTTGACGCACATATCCCTTAAGCGTTTTCATGAAATGTTCTAAGAAGAACATCCATCTGGAATGAACTGTGCCAGCTATTTCCACCTCATCAACTATGTGAACAAGAATATGCACCTGAATGGTTAGCATTGTAGTAGGAAAATGTTTCTCAAACATGCACACAAGCTCCGCAGCATTTAGTTTGGCGAATGGTATGGAGTCTACGTTGATCTCCTTTTGTGAGATCCATTGCACCAGCTTTGCAAGTTTGTAGATTGTGTTACGGATGTCGAGAGACAAACATCCCTCAATGGCAACCGGTAAAATAAACTGTAAAGTATGTGCAGCAATGATATTAAAGTCCACATTTTATGCAATGATATTAAAGTCCACTATGAACGTACCTGACACATTTTATGCCAATCGTGTGACTTCAAACCGGTAAGCTTTCCTTCTTTAGTAAAACACGTTCGGAGCGAGTGCATTACGCCAGTGGGGGTCCGCAAAGATCGAATGGTCTCTTTTACTTTGCGTTCTTGGGCTCCTGTGAAAATCCATGGTGCTTTGGGGAGTTTTATCGATCCATCAGACGCTGTTTGCGGCCAATATTGCTCCATACGATCCACATTTCTAAGGTCAACTCTCGCTCCCAAAGTATCTTTCTTGCCGGTCAGATGGTCCCATAGTAGATTACCCACATTCTTGAATATGTGCATTGGATCGAGCAAGTGATTGATCATGAGTCGGGGCCAGTATGGTAACTCGTACCATAGAGATAGTCTCTTCATCCCTGGAGGCAATCCGTCATCGCACATCTCCTTCTGCTCTAACCATGCTTGTGCAGACATCCTTGGTGGCTCTCTTCCCAAAAAGCCGTCGCGTAACACATGATTCTCTGGAAGATACGCTTGATGAACTTCGTAGATTTGCTTCTTCAGTGAGGGTGCCCTACGTGCATTCAGTCTAGGTCCACATGTGACACATGCTCTGTATCCGCTTGTTTGAAGCCCTGCATGTATACACATGATAATAGATCAACTATGGGAAAAAACAAGATTTACAGTGTCTGAGTGAGGAGTGTCAATAGATCACCTGAGCATTCTGTTAGCCCGGGATAGTCATGCATGGTCCACATTAGAATGCCTCTGATCAAAGCATTCCGTCGTCCTGTGTGTCGGCTCATATCCACCACCTCTATGCCAATCCACAATTGTTGTAGCTCTTCCAATAGTGGACGAAGATACACATCCATATTCCCCAATTTATATCGCCCTGGCACAATCAAGCTTAGCCATAGGTGCCCCTTCTTCGTAGTCAACCACGGGGGAATGTTGTAGTTGACGATGACAACGGGCCATACACTGTAAGATGTTGATCTTTGACCAAATGGATTTACGCCATCCATAGCCAGGCCTAAGCGCAAATTTCGAGCTTCCCTGGCAAAATCCGACCATGTTCCATCTATATGTTTCCACGCTACGCAATCTGCAGGAATTCGTAGCACACCATCCGAAGATTTATTCTCCTCATGCCATGATGCTAGGGCGGCCATGGACTTACATTCGAAGAAATGCTTGATGCGAGGAAGCAGAGGGAAATGTCGCAAAACCTTTTGTGGAATTTTTGTCCCGTGGAGATCTACTCGATATCTTTCGGAATCACATTTCGGACACTTCTCCATGTCTATGTATTCCCCTCTGAAAAGAATGCAGTCATTAGGACAAGCGTGGATAGAATTGTAATCCATCCCCAAGTTTCGCAAAATCTTTCTTGCTTCATCTCGGGAATCTGGCATCACATTGTCAGCTGGTAGTATGTGCTCTTTCAGCAATCTACACAACATAAAAATATGATACAGCCGTGTAAAAATCTATCAGATCATTATACATTTAGAGTTTTATTAAAGTAAACTAATTGTAATAGATCACCTGAAAAGCGTTGTGACGCTAGTGTCACTCTATCCAAACTTTGCCTGCATGTTGAGAAGAACCAGGAGTGCTTTCAATCTAGACATACGTGCTCCATTATACAATGGCGTATCGGCTTCACTTTTCATATCATCATAGATAAGCCTTTCTGAATCCATGATCGTCTCGATCATTTCATCAATCTCGGGCTCAAACATTGCCTCGTTGGGAATGTGCTCTGCATGATCATCCCCCGACCTGTCAGAGGCTACATCTTGTGGCCTCACATATGCTGCTTGAGCAAAGCGCCTGCGAACACGTCTATTGGGTTGCAAGATTGCTGCTTGTTGGCCAGCGTCAGAGTCCGACGAGTTATAATTGGCAACAACTCGATCTATAATAGATGGATCGAACTCGCCAAATTCGCGAACGTGCTGCAAAGAAACACGTCTTGTCCGTCGCACAGCATGCTTGCATTGATTACAAGGACATAAGACCCTCGTTGAGAGATAGGTGTTTCGGTTGGACGGTCCCACATCCTCGTCACTACTCATAATGAGGATAAAAAACTTATAACCTGGACAACAAATTTAATATTCTATTGGCATTCTTCGTTTTATCTCTCTCTCTCTCTCTCTCTCTCTCTCTCTCTCTCTCTCTCTCTCTCTCTCTCTCTCTCTCTCTCTCTCATTCTCTAGTCATGTCCAATCCCCGCACACCTCGGTCTAGAGGTGCACGGAGATCAGAACCACCGGGTTATAATCTCGTCTTTATTGGTCAATACCTATATTTGTGGGTACAAGAAATCTACACACCCACGTCTACATGATACTGCATGTAGTGGACAAAACCCCTTTGCCTCTTCTCTAGCTGTAGCACTTCACAGCATCTTAACATCTTTTCACAGTAGATCTTTTCACTGTTCGTCTAACCCTAAACCCTAAACCGTAAGTAATTCTTGCGTGGACTCGATCTAACGTAAATAAGCGTAAATCTAACTAAAAATAAACCTAAATCTAATTTAACGTAAGTCTACATCTAACCTAATCTTTAACGTCTTTTGGGATAGTTTCCTACGACATTAAAACTCTCTTCTTCTTGTGTGTGTGTGTGTGGGTAAACCTAAATAAACCTAAGTCTAATCTAATATAAAATAAATCTAAATCTAATGTAAATTATGTTATATTAAAAACAAAGAACTAAACTAACAGGGATTATAAGAACCTTAAAACTGATTTAACACATAATTTTTCACATAACTCGGCAAGAGTTGGCATTCTCATCACTAAAGATGTGAGAGTTAACTTCCGGCGGTGACGCTGCCTCATCTCCATCCACATCTGACAACAGCAATTGGCCCTTTAGACCGTTCTTGCTCTTGTTACTAACTTTGAAGTTGTTGTTGAATGACTAGAGGTTGTCTAGATGGTCATTGTGTCGGGGATGTAGTGACTCTTGCCGCCGTGAAGATCCACCTTCTTCCCTATCTTCTGAAGACATTTCACCAGTACTTTTGGATCGACGGAGCCCACCATGAGTGAAGGCAGCAATACCCTATATTCCATTGAGGGCTTTCTTCACCCGCTTCATGCAGGCATCGCAGTCTATGGAGACCTAAATCTAATCTAATATAACGTAAATCTAAATCTAGCGTAAATAAACGTAAACCTAGTTAAAAATAAACCTAAATCTAATTTAATGTAAGTCTACATATAACCTAATCTTTAACGTCTTTTAAGATAGTTTCCTACGACGTTATAACTCTCTTCTTCTTGTGTGTGTGCGCGTGTGTGGATGTGTGTGCCAATAAAAAGAGATAAATGGTATAACCTTTCTATCACCCATGCCAAGTATGATAGATTGATTATGCCATTTTCCTCTTGAATAATAGGTCTTGAGTTCAACTCCTCGTCGGCTAGATCTTTAGGTCTTTTAATTTTAATTAGTTTCCTACGACGTTAAATTAGTTTCTCTCTCTTTGTCTCTCAATGTGTGTGCGTTTTTTTGGATCGTATGCATGTTTTCTCTCTCTTTTCCTCTCTCAATGTGTGCGTTTTTTGTTTATGCATGTTCTCTCTCTCTTTTCCTCTCTCAATGCGTGCATTTTTTGTTTATGCATGCTCTCTCTCTCTTTTCCTCTCTCAATGTGTGTGTGCATTCTTTGTTTATGTATGTGTGTGTGCATTTTTGTTTATGTTTGTTCTCTCTCTCTCTCTCTCTCTCTCTCTCTCTCTCTCTCTCTTTCAAAAACACTATGTGTGTGTGTATGTGTGTGGGTGAGAGAGAGAGAGAGGGAGAGAGAAAGAGGGGAAGGGAACATGAGAATGAGGAGAGGGAAGGAGCATACCTGGCTCTCCTTCCTCTCCTCGTGTGTGTGTGTGTGTGTGTGTGTGTGTGTGTGTGGAGAAGAAAAAGAGAGAGAGAGAGAGAGAGAGGGAGAGTGTTACTTGCTCCTTGCTTGAGGGCGCCGAAAAACTCAGATCTGAGATCTGAGTTTTTGGGCGCGCTCGGTTATTTTTTTAGCCCAGCCGGCGTCGCTATGAGCGTCGCAAATTAACAAAGAAATTTGAGACGCTCATAGCGATGCTCATAGCGACGCCGGGAATTTTTTTTTTTAGCGTCGCTGTGTGAGCGTCGCTAATGTGAATAGCCTCTTGTAGTGCCCTCCCATGCCTGTGCCACTTAGTCTTGAGAGAGAGTCTCCCTTTGTGTGTCCCAAGGGGCTCCCATGACACTTGAACAAAGCACAACTCACGATTGCTAGATCGGGTCTCCATGTAAAAGATAGAGATTTAAACATTTCAAATAATTACTGGCCTGTGATGTTTTTATCTCTTCTACTAAAGCTATCTATACTATAATAAAAGGGTTTCAAACTCGACGTCCATAAAATGGGGTACCCTAGATTACTTTCGAAATGCGCGTACTCTAGATTACTTTTTACCTTGGATTACAAAACTAATCTAGGGTACCCATATTTCAGATCTACGGCTCACAATGTCCCCACCGTAAATCCCACCCCCCATGCCGGTGCCACTTGGTCCTGAGGGAGAGTCTCCCTTGTGTGTCCCAAGGGGCTCCCGTAACACTTGAACAAAGAACAACTCATGATTGAAGCATTAACTAGATCGGGTCTCCATGTAAAGATATAGATTTAAACATTTCAAATAATTATTGGACTATGATGTTTTTATCTCTTCTACCAAAGCTATCTATACTATAATAAAAGGGGGAGACTCCCCCCCCCCCCCCCCCCCCCCACACGCGTCATAAGCTCCTTAATCTGATTAGTGTCCCTTGAAGCCCAATCGACACAGAGAGAGAGACTCTGAGAGAGAGAGAGAAAGAGAGAGAGCTTCTTGGCTCTCTAGATTTATGGTCTCTGTTGTTGATAGCTCCAGACATCATTCACATCTGGGGAGAAGAGGTGCTTGCCGCGCCCTGCACACTTTGAATGCCCACACTGATGTACTCTCTCTCTCTCTCTCTCTCTCTCTCTCTCTCTCTCTCTCTCTCTCTCTCAGCCCTGGGCCTGCACACTTTGAATGCACGCTTGCAATATGGAACCATAAAGAGTCCACATCACAGGGAAGAGAGAGAGAGAGAGAGAGAGAGAGAGAGAGAGAGATTGGGATCTCCATATGGCGGCTCGCAACACTGCAATAGAGTTGAGCCAGCTGGGATCAGCAACTAGAGCACAATATTGTCATCCTTAAAGTTTCGAGTTGAACCGGTTGGGAGTGCAACTTCGATGTCCTCAAACTCTCCAATGAACGAAGAATACCGAGGCGTGTGGGCAGTATGAACCAAACTGAAGAGTACAAAGGCGTGCGAGCAGTGGTCGGGAAAATCATTTTTCCAAACATACAAAATTCCTTTCCTAGAATTTGCCAAGAGAAATTTTTTAGCAAATTAGGATATTTTTTCAAAATTTTGCACTATTTTTTGATATTTAGGGTGTAATTTCTCCTTTTTCTCTTGCTCTCAAATGGCATTTTTCAAAATGAAAACGACACGATATAAATTTGAGACACATTTTTCCCGAACACTGCGGGCGAGTAATTAATGCGCGCGCGCGCGCGAGAGAGAGAGAGAGAGAGAGAGAGAGAGAGAGAGAGAGAGAGAGAGAGAGAGAGAGAGAGAGAGAGAGAGAGAGAGAGAGAGAGAGAGAGAGAGAGAGAGAGAGAGAGAGGAATTTATGCATGGTGATGATATATAATTTCATTTAATTTTAGAGAGAGAGAGAGAGAGAGAAGGAGGGAGAAATGAAATTATATATCATGAGAGAAGGAGGGAGAAATGAAATTATATATCATCACCATGCATAAATTCTCTCTCTCTCTCTCTCTCTCTCTCTCTCTCTCTCTCTCTCTCTCTTCAAAACCATTATAAAATATCACAAATCTACTAAAAATATTAATGTTTTTCTTCTAAAACTATTAGATTTTGTTTAGAACGATTAATATATATATATATATATATATATATATAGAGAGAGAGAGAGAGAGAGAGAGAGAGAGAGAACCAATGAATTAAGAAAGATAGAGAAGTTGATATATATATCTATACTGTAATAAAAGGGGGAGGGATCCTCCCCCCCCCCCCCCCCCCCCCGACACGCGTCGACAGCAGCTTACCCTGACCACTGCCCTCTTCAGTCCGGCGACACAGGGACATGCAATACATTGCGCGAGAAGAAAGTGACACACGGGCAAGGCAATACAATGAGAGAGAGAGAGAGAGAGAGAGAGAGAGAGAGAGAGAGAGAGAGAGAGAGAGAGAGCACGAGCTAGATTATCAGCAACATCATCAGTAGGCGGCCTCTCCCTCTCTCTTTTGGAACACTGTGGGAGGAAATTTTTTGGGGTTTATTTTTTGGGGTTTGGCACTATTTTTCTCTTTTTCGGGTGGGGTGTCTCCTTTTTCCCTTGCCCTCAACCGGCCTTTTTGACATTGAAAACAACACGATATTAAGTTGAGGCACATTTTTCCCGAACATTACTCTCAGCTACCGTGAGCTACCTGAAGTTGTTAAACAATGCTGGTGCACACTTTGAATGCAGGCATGCATGCTTGCATGCACACATACACAGGCAAGAACCAAGCTCGCAACTACCTGTTAGCTTCATCTATTTTATTCTCACTAAGCGTCGAGCGGCGACAAATCCACTCACAAATTTAGGGAAGACGCACGCGAGATTGCTTCAGATTTTGAAGTTGATTGACGTGGTCGGGTGTGTGTGTATGTGTGTGTGTGTGTGTGTGTGTGTGTGTGTGTGTGTGAGAGAGAGAGAGAGAGAGAGAGAGAGAGAGAGAGAGAGAGGGACATTGGGGAGATAGAGAAAGAGAAAAAGAAGAAGAAGAGAGTTTTAACATCATAGGAAACTATCCCAAGATACCTTAAAGATCTAGCCGACAAGGAGTTGAACTCAAGATCGAAATTCAAGAGGGAAATGGCATATTAACCAATCTACCACACTTGGGTGATAGAAAGGTTATACCATTTTCCTCTTTTCATTCACACACACACACACACATACACACACATGCGAGAAGAAGAGAGTTTTAACATCACACGTATTTACATCCATTTGCTCGAGATTTAGATCATGAGCAGCCACAAGGCTTAAGACAAGCCTAGTTGAGTTCATTTTTACAACAGGAGAAAATATTTCATTGAAGTCAATACCTTTCTTTTGAGAAAACCTTTTACCACAAGCCTAGACTTGTACCTTTTCTTCCCACCTTCTTCTTCCTTCAACTTGTACACCCATTTGTTTTGAAGTGCCCGCTTACCTTTAGGCAATTCAACCAACTCCCATGTTTGTTTGCGATGTAGTGAGTCCATCTCCACTTGCATGCTCTTCGTCCATTGTTCTTTGGATTCATGTTGCATAGCTTCTTCGTATGATTCCGGCTCTCCAGAATCTGAGATCAAGAGATGGTTGAAGGAAGGAACAAACCTTTCTGGAGGTCTTCTTGCTCTTGTAGATCTTCGGGGAATAGGTTGAGGCTCCTCATTTGGTTGACGTTGTTGCACATTGTCACCGTTTGCAGTCCTTGAGTCTTCACCGTCCTCAAGCTCCATGTACTCATCACCTGTTTCTTTTGTTTGTTTTCTTTCCAAGTAATCTTTGTACATATTTTGTTCGTTAAAAATTACATCCCTACTCCTTAAGATTTTACCATCTTCAGGATTCCATAGGCGATACCCAAAGTCTCCTTCTCCATAGCCAATGAAGAAACACTTTTTGGACTTTGCATCTAGCTTTGATCTTAGGATTCTATCTATGTGCATGAAAGCCTCACACCCAAACACTTTGAGAAATGCATAATTCACCGGTTTACCTGTCCATGCCTCTTCTGGAACTCCCCCATCCAATGCCGTTGAGGGTGACCGATTGATTAAGTGCACAGACGTACTTACAGCTTCCGCCCAAAGCTCAAGAGGTAGGCCTGCATGTAGCCGCATGCTTCGTGCTCGTTCCATGATTGTCCTGTTCATCCTTTCCGAAATCCCATTTTGTTGAGGTGTCCTTGGGGTTGTCCTTTGCCTCCGAATGCCATTGCTAGCACAAAATCTTTCAAAAGCTTGGCTGCAATATTCGCCTCCATTGTCGGATCTGAGGCATTTAACCTTGGTACCTGTTTCATTTTCCACAAAGGCTTTCCACCTTTGAAATATGGAAAATACATCGGATTTATTCTTCATGACATAAACCCATGTTTTTCTACTCGCATCGTCTATGAATGTTACATAGTACAATGAGCCACCAAGTGATGGTGTACTTGCAGGACCCCAAACATCAGAATGAACCACCAAAGATCCCTTTGAGATCTTCCACCATTTGTTTCCGAATGCAATGTTGTGACCTTCATCGTCCAATTGTCTTATAGAGATCAAATTTTTGCGAAGAGAAGGAACATGCCTAACATCTTTAAGCTTCCATTCATTTCCGTTAGCAGTTTTGACAGAAACTGTACCTTTTCCGACAATCTCACAAGCTTCATCATCTCCCAAGTATACATACCCAAAATTACCTTTGGTGTAGTCTTGGAAATGTTGCTTGTGTGGTGTCGCATGGAATGAAGCCCCGGAATCTACTATCCAGGAATTAGACACATTGTCTAATGAGAGAATTAGAGCATCTTGCTCTACTTTACCTGCCACATTGGCCTCCGATGTTGGCTTGTTGTCTTGAGACTCTGTCTCTTTCTTCTTCTTGGACCAGCAATCCTTCTTGACGTGGCCCTTCTTGCCGTAGTTCCAACATTCAATAATTGACTTTGTGCTTGACTTGCTCCGCCTTGAGCGATCACGACCCTTTTGGTTTTTGAACCTCTCCTTAGGCCTTCCTCTTGTTTCCACTGATAGTGCAGCACTTGATGATTCTCCTGTGCTTCTCCTTCACATTTCCTCGCTTAGGAGAACACCCACAACATCATCAAACTTAAGAGTATTTGTGACAGAGATAGAATTACTTACAGCCATCACAAGGCTATCCCAACTATCTGGTAGAGATGATAGTATAAGGAGAGCTTGCACTTCGTCATCGAAATTGATTTTCACCGATCGAAGTTGACTTATGTTTGTGTTAAAGTTATTTAGGTGTTCTGCAACTGAACCATTCTCTGTCATCTTTAGATTGAACAAGAGCTTCATAAGAAATACCTTATTGGATGCCGATGGTTTCTCGTAGAAGTCGTCAAGTGACTTCATCAAGTCCTCCGTGGTCTTCATCTCCGAAACATTGAAGGCCACTGTTGACGCCAAGCTTAACCGGATTGTTCCCAGTGCCTTTCGATCAAGGACAATCCATGCTTCATCTACCATTGTTGCGGGCTTCTTCGCAAGACCACCTAGTGGAAAATAGAGGTCCTTCTGGTAGAGATAATCTTCAATCTGCATCTTCCAATGTTTGTAGTTTTTGCCGTTGAACTTCTCAATCTTGAGCTTCCCTTCCTCTGCCATAACTCGCACTCAATTCAAGGAATCCTTTCCTTGAGATAATTTAGCTATGAGCAAACCTTGCTCTGATCGATACCAGTTGTTAGGAAATAAGACGTAGCTAAATAGATTTTTGAGTAGATTACTTAATGGAGAGAGATAGATTTCACACACAAGAGATTATAGAGTAGAGAGAGAGAGAGAGTACACACGATATACGTTGTTCACCCAATGTGGGCTACGTCCACGGGAAAGCAGCCACTCAATGGCTTTAGCACTTCAAAAGAAGAAGTGGTTTACAAAGGGATTAAACCCTTGATAGAGCTCCCGCTTTGCTTCATTCTCACCACCTCACACTCACCTTGTTGCATCAACTTCACACTATGAAATGTGTGTAGAAATGGCCTCCTTTTATAGGCCAAAAGGGATGCCCTCTCTAATGAGAGACAGCCATGTGTAACCGCCCTTGTGCGAATAAGTCCAAATCGGACCCTCCAATCCGCCCATGTGTGGCCGCCCTTGAGAAGACAAGTCCGCTTTTGAATTCGGCCACCGGCCATTGACTTCCGATCACCGGGCACCGGCCATTGACTTCCGACCACCGGCCATCGGCCATTGACTACCGGCCACCGGCCAACCGATCGATTGTTTTTCGACCACTTTCCGGCCGCCGTCCGGCCATAATATTCTGGAGAAAAGGAATATTCCGGCGAAAAAAAGTCTCGGGGGCCTCCGTCCCCAAGGCCTCTAAAGTTGCCCTTGATTCTTGTCCGTGAAAATTTTGGTTTCCGGTGAGTGATTTTCCTTCACGCTGTTGTGTTCTGAAATGCTTTCCATGCGACCACAGTGCCATGTATGTATGATACTTCCAGTCACATCCAATAGCCAGCTCTTCCTCTTCTAGAGATATGGGTTCTCCGATTTGTTGAGCTACTCTCACTGTCTTGTCCAACCATGCCATTGTAGGGAATTAAGGTAGAGGAGCCTCTAGTCATTCGACTTCGCCTGAAATCCTGTCGCTCTAGATTGCGTCTCCCTTTCTCTTCTTCGTACCTTTCAAGCCATTTTTGCATCGGCACTGAATTTAGTATACAGAACGTCATGATCTTTTCTCGCATGGCCAGGTTCATTTTCTTCGGCACCCCTTGCCCTTGCGGCTCCTCTCCCACCAGTCTTGCATCCTCCTCATTGCTCCACAGTCGAGGCATTTCTGGGTCAGAAACGGATAGAAATCCGGTCGTCAATACAAGAGACTCTTGCACCAGCCATCCTTCTGCCATGCTCCCCTCTAGACGCGCTTTTTGGCGAACAAAACCCTTAAGTGTTTTCATGAACCGCTCTAGAAAGAACAGCCAACGGCTGTGGACTGTACCTGCCACTGCAACCTCATCTACTACATGGACGAGCAAGTGCATTTGGATAGTTAGGCAGCTCGTGGGTAGATACTTCTCAATCATGCAAACTGCCTCAATGGAGTTAGCCCTTGCGACTGCAATAGATTCCTCCCGTATCTCCTTGGAAGAGATCCACCGCACTAGCTCTGAAATCTTGTATATGCAGGTCCGCACTTCCTCCGTTAAACACCCCTTGATCGCAATTGGAAGAATGAATTGCAAGAACTTATACCAGTCGTGCGATTTCAACCCTGACATGTGATCGTCACGGGTGAATGCTGTCTTGAGACATCACATATATCCTGTCGGCGTCCTGAACTCTAAAATCACCCTTTTCACTTGTCGCTCTTCGTGTTTTAGCAATACCCATGGCGCTCTTGGAAGTTTTTTCTGACCAGCTGCATTGGTGAAAGGCCACAGCTCTGGCATCTTTCCAACTGACTGCAAATCATCTCGTGAAGCTCGATTGTCTTTCATTCCCATGATTGTCTTCCAGAGGAGAATATATGCATTGGATCTAGCAAATGGTTAATTAGTAGATCACCCCAGTATGGAGAATGGACAAACGTTTCATTCCTGGAACAGGTTGCCCCTCATGTTGCTCACATCGGCGATGCCACTCTTGTACAGGCATAGGACGACATTCAAAGCGACCAAGCTATCCTTCGCGCAAGTGATGGCCATCTGGAAGATAACGGTGGTGGCCTTGATAAATTGTCTTTCGAAGAGAGGTAGAATAGCGCACATCCAAAGACTGCCCGTAAATTGGACATGCATTGTATCCCGAAGTTGTTAGTCCTGCATATATCAAAGCATGAAACAGGCCAAGGCAAAGGGCTTGAGAATAGCGAGAATTTTGTAAATCAATAACCATTACCAAAAGCTTCTCCGTATCCTGGCCAATCATGCATAGTCCACATAAGAAGTCCATGGATCCTTGCATGCTGTTGTCCTACTGGTTCAACCGCATCTGCTATGTCGATCCCATGCCATAACTCTTGGAGCTCGTCAACTAGTGGAGCTAGATAAACATCCATGTTTTTTGCCTTGAACTTACCAAGTACAATCAAGCTTAAACCCTTCTTGATATCAAGCCACGGCGGGAGGTTGTAATTGATAAGGCACACAGGCCAAGTGCTCCATGACGAGCTTCTCAAGCCAAATGGATTGACTCCATCCATTGCCATGCCCAAACGCAAATTGCGTGGTTCACTCTTAAAATGTGGCTAGGTATCTTCAATGTGCCTCCAAGCCTTCGAATCAGCGGGCACCCTAAATGTTGCGTCAGTGGATCTATTCGTAGAATGCCACCGCATCAACTTTGCAATGGAACCACAACGAAACATGTTTTTTATCCTAGGAATAATAGGAAAATGCCGCAACACTTTAGCTGGCACTGTCTCGCCAACTGCATCTTGTTTGTAGCGCATTGCTCCGCACTTAGGACACGACAGACAATATGCGAATTCATTGCAAAAAATAATGCAATCATTTGGACATGCATGAATCTTGTTGTAGTCCAAGCCAACTGAGGTCAGAAGTTGCTTTGCATCAGGGGCATTTCATTTGCCAGCCAGGAGAAGTTGCTCCCGCAATAACCTGTTTAAGCCACATTAAATTAAAAAGCTCTCCGAGCACATCACTGTTGCAATCGGAAAATCTCTTTTGTAAATTACGTACCTAAACAAAGCAGTGACGCTTGCATCTGACCACCCGTACACTGACTAAAGATTCAAAAACGCCAGACAAGTACGAAGCACAAATATTTTGGCGCCTTCATAGATTGGTTGACGTGCCAACTTCCTCAACATGTCTTCAGGAGATAGGCGCACGGCTTCTGGTGTTGCTTCGTTCGCGTTCTCCTCGCTTGTCTGGAAGAAGGCATCCAGCATCTCCTCCATGCCGTCGTCTTCTGTCTGTAAGCCCTTTTCTGCTTCCATCCGTGGCTCTATATTGGTCGGACCTTCACACATAATCTTTTTTCTCTCCCTCTCTCAGATGTAGGTGCTATGTCGCGGAAATCAATGCCCGTTCCGTAGGAGTCGTATCGCAGATTCTGTACGGTTTCTCTAGCAAACTCTCCGTACTTGAGCACATGCTCATTACATATCCTATGCTTGCGCGGGATTTGATACTTGCAGAGCGTGCACGAGCATGCAATATTTTCCTCCATGTTAGTTGATGACGTTGCTATCTAGAATGATTATGAATGTTTTTAATATATATATATATATATATATATATATACTCCTCACAATGTAAACTACCTCGCATTCTCTAGTCTTGCCCAATCTCCGTACACCTCGGTCCAGAGGTGTACGGAGATCAGGACCACCAGGTCAAAATCTCGTCTTTATTGGTCAAATCCTATATGGGTAGACACATACGTGCACTCCCAGGTGTACATGGCAATGCATGTAGCAGGCAAAACCCCTTTGCCTCTTTTAGTTCCATAGTTTCTTCTCTGTCTACGTACCCTATCTCTCATTCTTTCTCTCTTGATCTCGCTCTCGCTATCTCTCTTTCTCTCTCTCTCTCTCTCTCTCTCTCTCTCTCTCTCTCTCTCTCTCTCTCTCTCTCTCTCGATCTCGCTATCTCTCTTTCTCTCTATTTCCCTATTTTCCTATCTCTCTCTATTTCTCTATTTTCTTATTTCTCTGCCATAACTTTTGGAGCTCCACTTCCCTATCTCTCTCTCTCTCTCTCTCTCTCTCTCTCTCTCTCTCTCTCTCTCTCTCTCTCTCTCTCTCTCTCTCTCTCTCTCTAACACTATAACATATGCACGGTATTATCGCTCACATTACCGCAAAAAAACAAACAAACTTGAAATATAAAAATTCCCGTACACGACAAATACTGCGGCAAAGATGGTGGTAATGGTCTAGCGGTAACTGATGCGGTAATGGATGCGGCAATATTTCCGCAAATATTACCGCGTGCTTTGCTGCAACAGTACCCTCACATATTACCGCGTCAGGCTTATTGTGAGCATTACCGCGAAGGGATTTATTATAAAAAAACAGATGACCGTTTGGATTGTCCTTTGCAGGACCATCCAAAAGGTCATCTATTTTTTTATTTATTTTAGTTATTTTACAAAATTATTATTAATTACAACAAAATATCACAATTGGACAATACATTGAGCCAAAAAAAGATTGATAATTTCATTTACATAAGTGGAATTACAATTGGGGGAGGTATTGAGCCAAAAAATGATAGGTATTGCATTTACATAAAGGGCAAAAAAAGCCCACGTGTACAAAATAGAGTATGGTCATGTGGGATAGGGCAAACAGGGCCCGCGTATACAAAATAGAGGATGCTCATGGGGGAGTTGGCGGCATTTCACGTGGAACTCCTTGACTCTGCAAAACCATAAAACAGAAACAATTAACACTTTGTTATTTAATATTTGATATAAAATCAACAATTTGATTATTTAGATAAGATTAAACTTACATGTTGCAGACTTCTGCACGCATTTTCGAACTCCTCTCGAGAGATCATTTGATTTTCAAACAACCAACACCAAGTTTGATACTCGGTATGGTTCTCTCTATATTTCTGTTTTTGTGTTGATTGTTGTTTAATTTAACATAATTAGTGTGTGTTTTAGTGTTGGCTTGTTTAATTGGCTTGTGCACACACTAATTAGTGTGTTTTAACGTACACTAATTAGTGTGTGCATTGGCTTGTGTAATTGGCTTGTGCACACACTAATTAGTGTGTGCATTAGATTGTGCACACACTAATTAGTGTGTGTTAAAACACACTAATTAGTGTGTGCATTAGTTTGTGCACACACTAATTAGTGTATGCATTGGCGTGAATAATTGGCTTGTTTAATTGGCTTGTGCACACACTAATTAGTGTGTGTTAACATACACTAATTAGTGTGTGCATTGGCTTGTGTAATTGGCTTGTGCACACACTAATTAGTGTGTGTTAACATACACTAATTAGTGTGTGCATTGGCTTGTGCACACACTAATTAGTGTGTTTTAACATACACTAATTAGTGTGTGCATTAGATTGTGCACACACTAATTAGTGTGTGTTAACATACACTAATTAGTGTGTGCATTGGCTTGTGTAATTGGACTAATCACACACTAATTAGTGTGTGCATTGGCCAATTCCATTGGTCAATGCGCACACTAATCACACACTAATTAGTGTGTGTATTGACCAATCACATTGGCCAATGCACACACTAATCACATACACTAAATAATGTGTGTATTGGCCAATCCAATTGACCAATCACATTGGCCAATGCACACATTAATAGCACACTAATTAGTGTGTACATTGACCAATCACATTGGTCAATGTACACACTAATCACACACAAATTAATGTGTTAATGAGCACTAATTAGTGTGTGCATTGACCAATCACATTGGCCAATGCACACACTAATCACACACTAATTAGTGTGTGCATTGACCAATCACATTGGCCAATGCACACACTAATAGCACACTAATTAGTGTGTACATTGACCAATCACATTGGTCAATGCACACACTAATCACACACTAATTAGTGTGTGAATTGGCCAATCCCATTGGCCAATGCACACACTAATAACACACTAATTAGTGTGTGCATTGACCAATCACATTGGCCAATGCACACACTAATAGCACACTAATTAGTGTGTGCATGGCCAATCTCAAATTTAACATATTAGGTTATGCAAGTAATAAAATCTAACAAGTTTAGATTTTGCAAGTAACTAATAATTAACAAATTTATGTTTTGGTGTGTCTTTACTTACACTAATTAGTGTGTGTAAAGAACACATGCACTAATTAGTGTGTAAAGAACGTACACATGCACTAATTAGTGTGTGTAATTAGTGTATGCATGTGTATGCATGCATGTGTATAGGTGTATGCATGTGTGTATGCGTGTGTATGTGTATGCGTGTGTGTGTATGCGTGTGAAAAAATCAAAAAACATAACAACAAAACTTACATGGAATTGAAGTGCTTGTTGGGAGAGGGTAGGAGAGTGGAAGAGTAGAGATGGTGGAGAGTAGAGGAGTAGAGATGGAGGTAGAGCTCAAGGTTGTGAGGTTCGCGCTCTCGGCTTCTGTGGAGAAGACGATAAAATTCGAATTTTAAGGCTTTGAACTTCGCGGGGCACGCGGGTGCCCCTATTTATAAAAAAATTTGAAATTTGATTTTCCGCTCCTATTACCGCGAGCATTACCGCGTATATTATGGCGGCAGAAATTCGGGCCAAATAAACAGATGGCCACGTTCTGACATTATTACTATTGATCCTCACAATCTATTGGTACTATGTTTTTTATAAAATATATATAAAATGAAAGTATTTCTAGTACTTTGAAATTGATATTTTTACCTAAATGGTTAATTTTTACTTTTTACTGATATTTTATTAACATTCTTTGGTAATTTGATTTTAATTAGTGTATGTAATTTATTAATGTAGGTTGCTTGCGATGATTTTGGCCCGTCCACTGAACCGGATAGATCACGGTGGTTGGCCGAGCGATTACCATGCCCACGCGTGCGGTGCAAATGCGCCATTGCTCGACTTCGACGGATATGCTTGAGCCATGTAGAAGATTATGGACTATGGGACGATCCTCGCAAGCGTGCACGGATGGAAACAAACGATCCGCGAATTGTTGCGGCTATTGACGTCACCCCACATTGGCGTCTGGTTGGTGGAGGAGGGGAAAGGAGGGTGGAAGAGCGCATGCGCCAGGAATCCATTAGAGAGGGAGGAAGCACATCAAATCAGCCAAGTACTGCTGCTCCCTCTTATCCGAGTGCTGGAAGACAATCATGGGCATGAAAGACAATCGAGCTTCACGAGATGATTTGCAGTCAGTTGGAAAGATGCCAGAGCTATGGCCTTTCACCAATGCAGCTGGCCAAACAAAGCTTCCAAGAGCACCATGGGTATTGCTAAAAAGTGAAGAGCAACAAGTTAAAAGGGTGATTTCAGAGTTCAGGATGCCAACAAGATATATGCGATGTCTCAAGACAGTATTCACCCGTGACGATCAACTGTCAGGACTGAAATCGCAGGACTGGCATAAGTTCTTGCAATTCATTCGTCCAATTGCGATCAAGGGGTGTTTAACGGAGGAAGTGCGAACCTGCATATACAAGATTTCAGCGCTAGTGCGGTGGATCTCTTCCAAGGAGATACAAGAGGAATCTATTACAGTCGCAAGGGCTAACTCCATTGAGGCAGTTTGCATGATTGAGAAGTATCTACCCACAAGCTGCCTAACTATCCAAAAATGCATTTGCTCGTCCATGTAGTAGATGAGGTTGCAGTGGCAGGTACAGTCCACAGTCGTTGGATGTTCTTTCTAGAGCGGTTCATGAAAACACTTAAGGGTTTTGTTCGCCAAAAAGCGCGTCCAGAGGAGAGCATGACAGAAGGATGGCTAGTGCAAGAGTCTCATGTCTTGACGATCGAATTTCTATCCGTCTCTGACCCAGAAATGCCTCGACTGTGAAGCGATGAGACAGCGGATTCGCCAGCTCGCGGAGCTGTAGTTTTCGACCAGCATTCTGACGCCTTGGCCTGACCAAGATCGCGACAAAATCAGTTATATAGTGGAGACCATCATGAGAGAGTACGAGCCTGCTCCGGGTTCAAAGGATGTTCCGAGGAGGTGGATCAAGGGTGTTGCACGGGACACCGTGAAACATCGACGAGATGCAGCTCGGCAGGCTTTCAGAACCGGCTCGCCGAAGCCTTCAGGCATCCCACACGAGACGTGACAGCAGATTAGGGAGGATGAGCGGACAGTGGATACGCGGTTCAGACAGGAGCGTCAGGCCGCGCAGATACGACAGATGACCAAGGGGACATCTCATCTTGGCAACGGAGGCTTCGACACCTTTCGCTATGAGTTTGTGAGTTTCCAATCCAATCCTAGCTATGGCGTTTTTTTAAACGTGATGAATCATGTATTCTTATTACTTTGATTTTTGTATAAACGCAAAATCTTGTGATGCATTGACCCCCGACACGCCAGAAGGGGACAAATGGATATCGCAAAGGTATCTATGAAGTATTGAATGATCTTGATGCTTCAGGAGAGCATGTAAACTGGGAGGCCTTAGAGTCTCACTGATCGATTGAGGTGAGACGTTAATATGTGTGAGTTGATTTATTTAAATAAGTATATGTGAAGTAATATCAATACTAATTTTGTGACTTGTCCTATGTGCAGGTTGTGAAGCCTAGTCATCAGTGGATTTCATATATATGCTTTGTGAGACACAGACACGCTTCTGTGTCTCTTTTTTGTATAGACATATATGGTTATGGTTATTGTTTTCCATATGGTTATGGTTATTGTCATTGTATAGACATGGTTATTTCTTCTATTCTTGTATAGACATGGTTATGGTTATTGTTTTATTTATGGTTATGTTTAACTTTCTGGTTATGCTTATGGTTATTGTTTTGTTTATGGTTATCTGCATTATGGTTTTGATCAATATGGTTATGGCCGGTTATGGTTTTAATTTGGTTATGGCTTTAATTTGCACAAATTTCGTTATGGTTATGGTTTTAAGTTGGTTACGGTTTTGCACAAAGTTCATTTCATTTCTTTCATTGGCCTTAAATCTCATGTGAGATCCTACATGGATAGCATGTAGGAGGCATATACATATGGTTTTTTTAAAAAAGTTTATGTTAAAACGAATGGAACTTTGCTGAAATTTCTGCGGGAGCACGGTTGATTTTGGTGCTGCTCGCTTTCTTGGGCAGAGGATAGGCAGTTTGGTTGTGGTTGTGTCCATCTTTTCACTGGGCACACGCCAGGCTGCCTGTCCTCTGCCCAAGAAAAAATATTTCTGTTATTGTCGTCGCAATCTGCGTCACTAAGCCCGTCGAAATATGCATCGATAACAGTACCTTTCGACGTGTATATTGACGTATATAGCGACGTTTTTGTAGGGATGCGTATTTCGACGGTTTTTTCGACGGGGTGCGTCGAAGGCTCCCTTTTTTGTTGTAGTGGTTTTCTCACCTTCAAACTTAAAATTTAGAGGTAAATCTCATGTATGTGGGATTTACACTAAACCTAGGTTATTTTTTAGCATGCCTTGTCTTTGGCTGCTCTTTTTATATCCAAGGCAACGAGCGAGATGAACTCAAATTTTTTTTTTCCAAAAGCTTGAAAAACCTGCATGCATATGAGAAATTTGTTTAGAGGTAAATTGGCTAAATTTGAAGGTTTTTACACTACATCTCCTAGGCAGTGAGCAAGATGAGTCGCCCACCAATATTGTTGGATTTTTTTTTTCCAAAAGCTTGGAAAACCTGCATGCATATGAGAAATCTTTTAGAGGTAAATTGGCTAAATTTTAAGGTTTTTACCTTCAAACTTAAAATTCAGTGTAAATCTCACGTATGTGGGATTAAACTAAACCTATGTTTTTTTTTTAGGACTGTCGTCCACTCTCTCTATGTGGCAGGTAAGAGCTCTAAACCCAAATATCACCATTTAAGTACCATGTGTGTCATGGTAAGGGTTTTGAGGGTAAGAGGGGCCATGTCGTCACCCCTCCCCCTGCCACATGCTGCGAGTTGCTTGCTCAGACGATGCTCCGATGAGTGAAGTCTGCACACAGGACCCACAACAACAACAACAACACACACACACACACACACACACACACACACACACACAGAGAGGTTCCCTAAAGAGAGAAAGGGTGCGTGTAGCAGTCGCTAGCTAATTGCGGGAGAGCTCGGGGGCAATGATGCACAACCACCATGATCGCATCTCCAACTGAGTACTCATTTCATGTAACTCTAATAACATGGGTCATGATGTATTGGCTATTCTCCCAATACATATAAGAATGATTATATATTTGAAAGTTAAGGAAGAGTACATTTGTCAAAGATATGGTATATGGTGTTGGTGGCATCATTGGGTGTATTCATATGTTGATGGGTGGTATGGAAATTGTGGACGGTTAAGCATTACACAATGCAAAGTGTCACAAATATTGAGCGAAATAAAATTAATGAGAGTCCTACAAGAACTACATATGGTTGATATTTATTATGTCAATGTTTGTGGTTGTGATATTCAGTTGCGAAAGATATATCACAATCACAAATCTTACTTTTCAGATGAAGAGTTTGCAATTTTGAAATTAATTTTGAAGTTTATCAATGCGATATATTGGAGTGATCCTCATCCGTCCACTTATAGAGTAGAATATGAGTCGTTGTAAACAAAAAAATTTGAGGTTGTTCTAAGACTTTGACCTAATGAACCTCTTGACACTTTTTGACATGACAATTAGTAATTGAAGTGTTCAGTAATTGAAGTGTTCGTATTGTGCTGATACTTTTTTAAAGTGTTTAAGTGGCCATGTTGATCATCTCTCTCTCTCTCTCTCTCTCTCTCTCTCTCTCTCTCTCTCTCTCTCTCTCTCTCTCTCTCTCATTTTAAGCTTTGAGTACTAATGTTGTCTTCTTTTCTTGCAGCCAATTAAATGGCCCACGAAATTGTGGATATTTTTCCAAGTGTAAAAAAATTTATTGTTGATGCCTTTGAAGAAAATTTGTTACCTGCTGAACGGGGATGGCAATGGGCATGAGAAGTGATTGAGAAAAACTACATTGTTTGGGGGTCATATGTAGATGAAGAGTTGGACAAGATTTACATCAAGTTGCTTGATCCCTATTTATTTCCCAACATTAGGCTCATGCTCTTAAAGCAAGAGCTTGGGTTGATTTGTCATTACAAGATTTACTTGAGCTGGGTTCAAAAAATAGATTTAAGAGAAGTTTGTAGAGCTCCAGCGCAATATCTTGATCCTGTTGAAATAGCAGGACTTAGAGTGCTATGCAGATATGTTCCTGAGCCTTTTGGGCAATAATGTAAACTGTTTTTTTAATAAAATATGTCTCTTTAGTCATGTGCTTTTATGTAATCTATCTGTGTGTGTGTGTGTGTGTGTGTGCGCGCGCGCGCGCGCGCACGCGCAAAAGGGGTTAAATGTACCATGAGTAGTTTAAAGGGGCCAAAGATAGAAAGTGTCGATCGTGTGAGTGTCGATCGTCGGTGTGTCATGGAGAAATGTATAAAGATGCACACACAGACACACAAACACATATAGAGTGAGGTGGTAAGAGCGAGCGAGGCCCGCCGTAGGCGGGGGGCGTGAGCTAGTGTAACTCTATGGCGACATTAATGGCAAAAAATACGAAATCAAGTTAGATGCTAGATTTCCTCAAAAGCAACCTCCCCTACCTGGTTGCGGCTGCACTTCTATCCTTTCACTTTTGAAAAGTGTGATCCTAACTTGGCAATTGTCACCGTTAGCATAGGTTCATACACTCTTATTAAGAATATGAGCTCGGAAATACGATTGCATCCAAAAAGAGTTTTCCATCAATGTTGTGTCAACGCCTCTATTGGTGAGCTTCATAGCTAGGTGAAGCGAAATATGCTTATGCTATGGTAAATGTCACAGAGGTGGTTTCTATCTATACTATGTATAAAGCGGGGATGACTTCCGGTCCCTCCCCTCGACCACGTGGCAAAAGCTCCATTGTCCGGCTGGTTCCGGAATTGCTATGTTCATTCCTATGCATTCTTCCAGCCGCTATTCGTGTCTACTATTTCAGCCACCGTTTTGAACCCAAAGTTTGCATGGGAGTTTTAAGGCGCTGCCGATTTACTTTGCATTGGCGTTTGAGGGCACTGCTGAATTATTTGCATGGGAGTTTGAGGATGTCATCGTGTGTGTGTGTGTGTGTGTGAGAGAGAGAGAGAGAGAGAGAGAGAGAGAGAGAGAGAGAGAGATACGACACCAGACGGTTGTCAAATCCTCCTCCAAGGGTCCCCCTCTCTATCACGAGAGAGGTCTACGCTATTGATTGCATAAATCTGGTACAATGGTCTAGATGCAATGGACTTGCCGACGATGTCGATGACAATGATGATGACAACGAGACGGGCTGAAATTTGAAAACAATAGGGACTGAAATCTGTAAATCTGCTAACTGCTGAATTCTGACATTGTGTCGACGAGGACGGCGATGACGATGACACGACGATGATGCGCTCAAAATGCAAATGCCAAAATCTGTGGACAATGGGCTTAATATGAAAACACTGGGGGCTGATCTGACGGTGCGGTATGGATCTATTGCGGGTAGGTGAGATCTGCGAGGTTAGGGGCTGGTTCTACGGTGTCTAAGTGCTGAAAATTGGAAACGTTGATGCTAGGGCTTGGTCTGTCATCGAGAATCTGCAAAACACTGATGCTATCTGCAAAACGCGAGGCTGAATCTGGGATCTACAAAACGCCAGGCTGGACTGTTGTCAAAAACGATGGTCTTGATATGTTGTTGGTTGGAAACGCTAGGTCACCTGTCCGTCTTGTTGAGAAGGTCCACTGGAAACGCTAGGTCACCTGTCCGTCTTGTTGAGAAGGTCCACTGTAAGTTGTTGGACTTCTGTTGGCTCTTTTGTCAGAAAGTGCCAGCGCTAGGTTTCTTATACATTAACTTAGCAAAGTTGCCCTACCCAGTTTCTCAACAGTCACTTATTGATAATAAGTGAAAAATGGATAAAATAGGGAAAATGGATTATGTGCATGTAAAATGCTCATGATGGGTACTAAATGTCATGTTGATGATCATGCTACGTGCAACCAAAGGATATGCAACTACTCTAAGTGCCTGAACATGCAAGGCCTGCTCAGAGGCTCACAAAGGTGCCAGAACACTTCCTAAGCTGACCTGAACCCTAGACCTAAAGTAGCTTGTCCACATGCACATAGGGTTAGATGTGCATGTGACATTCCCTCCTTTTCAAAGTGAGGTATTGGTTCCAAGTTGTATGGCGTCGAGGGAGTGCGCCAATAACTCTTGGAATCCTGCGAAGAACTTTTTGTCGGCCGACTGTGATGCGTGCGACGTGCGATACTTGAACTTCATGAAGGTCAGCAGTGCTTGCTTCTTTGGGCCGTGCCGAAAGCGACACAAAGGAATTTGTGGTTGCTTCAATGTTTCAACTTCGTCTATGTTCATGAGTCTACCTTCTTCAAGAATCTCAGAGGAGAAAAATTCATGAAACCACTTCCAACACAAAATCATGAACATACCAATTCCATGTAGAGTGATTTGAAAAATACTATGCTTCCTAAATGACTGTGCATGCAATTGAGATGAACCAAGTGACAGAGTGCCAAACCGTTCATCGAACACACACAAAAAGTGAGATCGAATCTGACTTTCGGCCTAAACCTGTCAACTGTGGCAAAGCACAATGGAAATGACGATGCTTGATGGACAATATTTCTTGTGCTCTTTCTGAGACGATGTCATGCCAGACATGGAATGTGAATTCCTTAAATGCAAACTTTTCTTCTTTTCGAGTTTGGTCTACATATATCTGTGCTCATTTATGAGTGAATCGTGTGCATCGTACAATACGACATGCCTATGGAAAGGGAACCCGTAAAGACAGTGACGAAAATACAAGAAACCGTCACGAATGAAACACTCGAACAATGCATGCTGGCTAATCATCCGAACACTCAGTTCTTGAGTGGGTTCTTTGGACCTCGACTCAAGAGCCAAGATCGGTTCTGTGTGATTGATCGTATCTGCAATGAGGTTAGCTTCACGAGAAAAATCATTAAATAAACCATCATTCTTGTGAACAATCACATCTCTATCATGCAAAACATGTGTCGTGCTTTGGAAAAGGAATGACTGAGAGAGAGTCCTTTTCTAGTTCTTTTCGTATTTCGTTTCACGTGGCTTTTTTTGTTCTTTGTCATGCAACAAATCATGCTTCTCTAGAATGAGACTACGTGTTTTATCCTCATCCAAAACATGAGAGTGAGAGATCAGTGACATAGATGGAATCTTAGTGTCACATTGAAGAACCACAAGAGGTGCTCCTTCAACTGGGAAACTGAGAGTGTTTTCTTTCCAACAAACTTGTGGATTATGATCTTTAAACCACTTAATGCCAAAAATCACATCATATCCTGAAAGAGGAGAAATCACAAACTTTCGACAAAAAAGGACATTTTGAATGGACACGGTCACATCATGACATTCATGTATTAATGAAGAGTGCAGGCCAGGAGCAAAACCAGAGGACTCAATAAAATCAATGGGTAATGAAGAGTGCAGGCCAGGAGCAAAACCAGAGGACTCAATAAAATCAATGGGTCAAGCTTCTAGCCGTGCGCTCTTCACAAGAGAGTCGCTAATCATATCATGCATACTACCAAAATCAAAGAAGAACAAAATGCGTTAACCATTCACATAACCATAACAATTCATGAGAAATGCATCAGCATGATCGTGAGAAACTTGGGACACATTAGTATGCTCTGTGATTGCATTAATAGAAGATGTGAAATCTATGGGTTCTTTAGGTTCGTTCTTTGGATAATCTCGTCTTATGTGACCCTTAGTGTGACATTGAAAAACATCTTCCTTCCTTAGAATAAATGACTTGTTCTTCTGCCGTTATGTATCCTCTTACAATTCCTTCTACGGCTTTTTCATCTGGGGTGAGCTTAGGTTTAGCATGTGTGTTAGCTTTATCCTTAGATTCATTTTGAGAGTTCTTTTTCGAAGGATTAGAAGAAGATTGCTAGAAGAGTTACCATTCTTACCATTCTATGGGTTTTGAGGAGTCCGAGAGGTACTTTGAGAAGACTTGTTCTCCTTAGGCTTTCCTTTGTTTTGCTTCATCTCCTGTGCAAAAGCAATCGCTACTGCCTTGTTGAGATTTATTGGATCGAGTACTTCAACATCATACTTGATATACTCGTCCGATCCGTAAAGGAATGCCTCTTTGCGCTCATCATTCGATTTGCATAATTGACAAGCTGCAAAACACGATTAGAGAAAGACATAACTAGCATGCCATTTTGCTTGAGACTACGCCAATCGTCTTTCAACCGCGCTAGGTACTAAGGTGGCATAAACTGCGCCTTGAGCTTGTCTTGGAAGTCGACCCAATTGAAGGAAAGGGACGCACCTTCTTCGACTTCCTCTAGGTGCACGGTCAATTGTGTCTCTTGCCATGCGTGGTACCAATCAATGGCATCACCGACAAGGTACATGGCTCCCATCAAAACCTTGCTATCTCCTGTTTTCTTAGTTGTCGCAAAGTAAGCATTAAATTGATGCAACCAAGAATGAATAATAGTAGCATACATCTTACCGTCATACTTACTAAACGTCAACTTCTCAGTGACGGGGTTGTTGGAGTCCGAATCTCTGCTTGTGGTACATGATGAACTACCAACATCTTTGACCGGCTCGGACTTCGAGGTGAGTACATGTAGGACCAACTCTTACATGCGTTGGTCTCTCTCTGTCTCACGCTCTAACTCCAAGGATGCTCGTCTTTCTTCGCGCTCACAATCCAAGTCTGCCTTTCTTTCTTTGCGCTCACGATCCAAGTCTGCCTTTCTTTCTTCGATCGCTAAGCGCGCTTAATCACGCTCGCGATCCAAGGCGGCGCGTTGCACCTCTTGTTGTAACATCATGTCCATCATCGTTTTGACCAAAGCGTTTATAAGATTTGGTACAAACCATTGCGTAGATGGGGAAGGAGGGGGGTCGGAAAAACATCCTGATGGGAAATTTTCTTCTTCACCATCTCAATGCTCATCACCTTCACGCAAAGTATCCATTCTGCTTCGGGTGATGACCATACATTGAGATCTTGGGTACTTAAGTCCACGAGGAACTTAGGTTCTTCTAATTCTTGGATTCTTTAAGGTCCTTGAGGTCTTTCTTTAGCTTGCAATTTGTATTAGAGAAGGCTTTTCTCTTACCCGAGCTCGACTCTTCCCTGTGGGTGCACCCCTTGGCGGCCTTGCACTCACAACAAAGTTGCATTTTTCCACCTCACATCGATTGGCCGGCCGCTAAGTGCACGGTCCGCTCTCGATGAGTGAAAAGAGGAACAAGGGGAGGCCGAACAAGCCCTTCTTTCTTGGGTTACCTGTCACTCTTCAAAAACACAATGAGGAATCGACGCATCCAAGTGGACTTCGATTACGTGCGACCGCAACAAGCAAAAAAAAATATTGTGGTTCTTTCCTTGAGTGATACAGAACACTATCAAAGCTCCGATACCAATGTAAGGTGCAGCGGAAGTGAATGTTGAACTTTGCTCAAGATGAGTGCTCCTAACTGTGCTCAAGGGTTCCTTTTACTTACGGATGAGAGAGCCTTCCGTTCTTTTAGTGAGAGAGTGCAAATCATCACAAAGAAAGTGAATGACACTATGAATGAAGGTGTTGTGTGTGTGTGTGTGTGTGTGTGTGTGTGTGTGTGTGTGAGAGAGAGAGAGAGAGAGACACGACACCAAACGGTTGTCAAACCCTCCTCCAAGGGCCCCCCTCTCTATGGCAAGAGAAGGGGCTATTGATTGCACAAATCTGGTACAATGGTCTAAATGCAATGGATTTGCCGATGATGTCGATGACAATGATGACGACAACGAAACGGGTTGAAATATGAAAACGCTAGGTGCAAAAATTTGCAAACAACGTACTGAATCTAAAAATGCTGGCTAATTTGACGGAGCGACCAGGATCTTGGGTGAGATTTGTGAGATTAGGGGTTGGTTCTACGGTGTCTAAGTGCTAAAAACTGAAAATGCTGATACTAAAGCTTGGTCTATCGCCTGGAATCTACAAAACACTGATACTATCTGCAAAAACGCCAGGCTAAATCTGGGATCAACGCCAAGCTAGACTATTGTCAAAAACGCTGGTCTAAATCTGTTGTGGGCTGGAAACGCTAGGTCACCTACCGGTCTTACTGAGAAGGTGCACTGTAAGTTGGTGGACTTCTATTGCCTCTTCTGCCAAAAAGTGCTAGCGCTAGGTTTCTTATATATTAAGAGTAAGTGAAAAATAGATAAAATAAGAAAAATGGGTTTTGTGCACTGTAAAATGCTCATGATGGGTACTAGCTGTCATGCTAATGATCATGTTGCGTGCAACTTGCAACTACTCTACGTGTTTGGACATGCACAACCTGCTCACAAGCCCACATAGGTTTCCTAAGCTGACCTAAACCCTAGACTTGAAGTGGCTTGTCCACATGCACAGAGTGAGATGTGCACGTGACATCAAAAGTGTTCACATGCATTCTCTTGAGAAAATACGAACACTGTGCATCTTCCTTGCCCCCTCCTCAAATCAAGATCACATCCTATTGAGGCTACAAGCATGGAGAGAGTGCTTGATAAAGACGCAACAAGGCTCAACTTTCAAAAAATGCTTGGGAGGCAGGCAAAAAGTTCAAGACCTATAGAAACATAATATGGCACTGGACGTTTGGATGTAGGATATCAACGAGTGGTTTGAACGATGGCAAGCAACATATTTGCTTCATGAGACACCATAGCATGAGTCCCTTCAATGTTAGATAGGATGTTGAGGCACTCGGGAGGAGTCCCTGCATTTTTATAGCACACTATGCCTCTTACTTGAGTGCTCAGACCATCTCTCTCTCTCTCTCTCTCTCTCTCTCTCTCTCTCTCTCTCTCTCTCTCCCCAAAGCAAGGTTGCAGGCTCTCAACCGCCACCCTCATTCAAGTTCACAATCCTTAATCATGAGAAACACGGCATAGAGCATGTATCATGTTTCATTTGGACCCATACATCACAGAGGACGAGACACGAAAATATCCTCAATGTAATCACTTCATTTAAAGTCTGCAAGTACAAAGCTATGGTGATGTGTTACTTTAACAGCCTCCTCAAATTCGGCCGGACCCCACTGTACAGAAAATGGGAATTAAACCGTTTCACATTTCCCACAATGCTTAACTACAAGACCATTCTTGCTGTACATGCCCTTCTTGTACTCCCCCCGTCCCCATTATCAACAGCCCTTATAGTAACCACCCCCGGTCCCCATTATGAACAACCTTCACATGAGACGTGTGTACCCGTGTTTAATTCCGCATTAAAATACCCAACTCACAAAGAGCTACACTTCACCACCACCGGAAAACATAACCAAATGACCAACAACGTCACCACATTGCACTTTTCAAACCAGACCAGATATAACAACAAACACGCCAAAAAAACCAGTAATAGACATTAAATTTGTGGAATTAACTCAAGAAAAACAAATAAGGATAGAAAACCTGTGATAGACAATAAATTTGAGTTATCAGCTCATGTAAAAATAAAGGGGAACTGACTGTTTGATGAAAAGACTGGTCCAAAAAGAATTAAAAAATAGGTGGCTCAACCGTCCTTGTATGGCTGTACAAGAATCAAGGGATTATCATCCAAAGATCATTACACATGAAGAGGAAGATGAATCGCTGCAAGGTGCCTACATTGTTCTGATATCCTTGTAAATGTATATTACATTGAGCCAAAAGCCTGCAAAACACCATTAAAAAAGGGTCAGCAACCAGGTGTTGACAAGAGATCGACTCATGCCCAGGGGCATATGCTCACAAGCGTGTGCACACAGACATCTACACACATAGCCACTAAGGGCTGCTATGAAACATATGCCCTTGGCTCCAAAATCCGGAGAAACCGGTACATTAAGACACACACATTGCCAGCACATGGACAGTAACCAACATCTTGTCAATCATCCAACTTGCCGATTCTAGAGCAGATTTCCAACAGATCTAGTTTTGACTTTCACAAATGAAACACATATTAGGCCAAGCCCCACTTGTTTACGGCGTGTAATTCACTCTCGTTAACGACCAAGATCGAAACTGCAAGAAATTCTCTCTCTCTCTCTCTCTCTCTCTCTCTCTCTCTCTCTCTCTCACAAACACAAAAAAAAACTACCAAGCAAAAGAAGACAAACACATTTGAAACAACTCTACAAAGACCATCAGAAATTTGAAGAAGAGAAACCTGCAGAAAGCATATCCATTAACAAGGGAGGCAGCTTCGGACACAGCTGAAGCAGTCGCGCAAGCAGGAACAGACGCAGCAGAGAATCATGAGGAGGATGAGGGCCACGATCACAACCACGACGATGATGACGACTTGAGGAACTGCAACGGCCATTAGGGCTTCTTCCACAGGTGCAGAGAGGTGGGCTTGAAGCGGAGGGCTTCCTGTAAGATCTGCAGGGCAAAAGAATGAAGGCTGCGTTTGTGAGTGTGTATGGGTGCGTGTGTGAGTGTGTGATTATAATAAAAGATATAGCCTAGCTGCGTTTGCGTTTTCTCTTCTGCTGCTTCGCAGAACGTTACTTTTGTACTCTCGGGGACGCGCTTTTGATTAGAACTTGAGTTACTTGACCCTTTCAAACTTTGGCCCATGCACGACTTTTATTTTGCTTTTTCAGTTCCACATTCGTCAAGCCTCAGCACTAAGTAACACCCGTATCTAAGGCAATGGGATCAAAGGGGGAGAAGATCACGCGCGAAAATCGAGAAAATCGTAGTTATAAAAATCAAATCAAAAACTAAACCTGAAAACGCACTAAACCTAAACAATCTCGACAATGCATGTTAACTTACAATATAATGTTGTAAAAACGATTGTGGATACACAATGCATGTGCGGCTAAGGTGGTTAGTCTATGCGACCCTATACTCGGACAACGAGGTCATGGGTTCAAATCTTCCCGCCGTGCCTCGTTTTTTTCCACTGGGCAGGTTTAATACGCCACGCTTTTTTGGCGGCGTGTCTCGTTTTTTTCGCTGACTAGGTTTAGTGCGCCTCGAGATCCTAGCCCCAACCGTCGATCCCATTACTCCCCCCTGCATTAAATATAGGTGTTACTTAGTGCCAAGGTTCTTCAAGCTTGTTTTTTGTCCGGCCCTATAAGTACATTCCAAGTACATGCTTAAGGGCCATTGTGTATTCACTTCGGGTTGATAGTGTGCTTCTTGGATTCCGTTAAATCCTGTCTCACCTGCATCACCCTCCTCAAATTGAGATCATGGGCTTAAGCCTCTTCAGGGGGAAGGGGGGGTCTTTCCATGAATGGGAATAACTCTATCCCTCCATTGCAACGAGTTTCCAAAGCATTACAATGTTAATCAATAGGGTAGATCAATTCCAAAGAGGGCTCCCTGCAAAATGCAATGCTTGTAATTGTATAGAGCTTGAAAGGCATTAGACCCTTTTGACTATTTCAGATGCTTCATTAGCTAGTTGTGGCCCCTACATAATCTTCTTCATGCAAGTCATCATGCATAATTTGGGCATGGTATTTGCTCAGTGTGTTAAGTTGTTAGAAAAGAATTGCCCAAGCAAGAAGCCATCCAAGCCTCTTGAAAGGAGAAAGAGCTACCAAAGAAAACCGACCCCCCTTTGCTCATTAAAAATCATCAAAGAGCACACAAGGAGTTCGCTTGAAGTAAAAAGTTTGTGCTATTATTTTAAAGAAGCCAATGATAAAGAGGAGGAGATAGGCATGCTCACCATTGCAAAAGAATATATAACACTTGAACTAGAAGCAATATAATGTGGCACGAGAGTGAGCCAAGGCGCTCAATTCACCACAAAAAGCTCTCAATGAGATAGGTGGTTGATGTAATCCCTCCTTCTAGTAGGTCGTTGTAAGTCTCAATGTAGTCTTTCCTCTTCGGGCTTGTGAGTGGCATTATTCATTGGTTTTTCTTAAGGTCTGGAGATAAGGTAATTACGGCTTCAAATGCTAGGTGGAATATCATAGTTCGCTATCAACACCAAAAATCATGCTACTTCGGTGAACTTCACACATGCATGTATGGATGTGGGTGGACATCGATATTGTACTGAAGAATCTTTCTTGAATATAATCAACATCGACACTCCAAGAAAGGATACTTGATTTATGATAATGAAGTTGAATGGTCTTCTCCTTCACCAACCATTGCATTACATCACTGGTATCTTTTGGAATATCAAGTTGCTTCAAATTACCCTCCACATACCCCTTCTTCCAAACTTGAGGACCATAGGATTGACCTTATTCGTGGTAGTCAACTTCATCATAAAGCTGTTGGAAGCATCCAACACCAACATCCATTTTCATCTTCTCCATTCGCACATTGTCTATTTACTATGTATAGATTGACATGCTCTCTATGATTTCCAATTTGTGTCTACTATTTTACTCTCTGCGCCTTGGGAAATCGGCCATTTACTTTAAAACCCTATGCATATAAGTGAAGTTTAGGTCTTCTGAAAGAGGAGAGACCATTTTTGTGAGGATAACATAGAGTAGAGAAGGAGAAGAAGGAGGCTATGGAGGTGGAATCTTAAATCCACATATACTTGCTTCATGAATCGGTTAATGCATGCATTGAGGATGAGTCCTCTTGCTTCTCTCTTGCTTTTCATTAAAGTGTAAGAACTAATAGCTTTCTAATTTCTTGAGTGCCTAGTATATGTTTAGTTATGGTATTGCGTGCATTATTAGAGTAGTGTGTAGATTAGGGTTCATGCATATCACTCTAATCGTAACCCGATGAGTTTGGGTGAGCTTGTGTTTAAGATGTGCTTCCAAGGATTAGTAAAGAATGGCATTATGTGACTAGCATAAGGGTTGACGTGCGTAAGACCACTAATCCCCTTCATTAGTTCTCTCTTCTTCCTATTCTAGATGACCTCTCATGATTTCCTCACTCTTTCCCAACTCATTGCTCTCACACACTCACCCATGTGTGATGCTTCCATGCCTCAGTCGGGTCACTATCATCTCTGGATTGACATTTTTGTTGATTCATGGAGCTATGCTACAACGAAGCCAACATTTGGCATCATTGTCGATGACATTAGTTTAAGCTAGACGAGATTTTTAGAGTAGGAATGAGTGTTTAGGAGTAGGTTTAGGTGTAGAAGTCCTCTATTTTGCTCTAACTAATCACTATTTTTTACTAATTGACTAACAGTTTGAGTGCTATATATGTGCATATGCCTAATTAGAGGCTTGAACATCACTCTTTCAAAAGAAAATTGCAAAAATTTCATATGGATTTGAGTGATTTTGAGTGTGTAATTAAGGGATTTATCACTAATTATCATCTCTAATTACTCATTCATCGCATGTACTTTTAATGCTATACATTGATAAATCTTTGGTTGGATGTGTGGTTGCTAATCTTATGTGTTTAATTTTGTCAAAATAGAAGCCAAACATAAGATTTGGTGATGGTGTGTATAGGTCAAAGCGGTCAGCGCATGCATGCGTGAACCCACACACACACACACACACACACATATCAGTGGAAGCGTCAATTGGAGTACACGGTTTTTGGTGCAATTGTGATTGCATTAATCCACTCATTTTCAGATATATGTGTAGGTTTTAATTGAAAATTAAGTGCATAAAATTTGGTGCAATTTTAATGGCATTAATGTGCATCTATGTGTAGATAAAATGCACACATTATGTATGGCATTTTTGGTGCCAATGGATTGATGTAAAACAACTGGATGTTTTTGTTATTAATTTGCTTATTATTTATGATTTTGAGGATTTGATTTTTGTCGAAATGTCGTCAAAATTGTGTTAGAATTGTGTGTGTGTGTGTAATCTTGTTAAGTAATTGTGCTTAATGTGCATGTTTACACACTTGAAAATCGATGTGCAAAATGGAATGATTGATACGTTGATTTGATAGCAAATTTTATCGATGTGTAAAAAGTTTTCTAATTAAACCCTTTATTAGACTAATTTTTGAGTCAAAATCGAGTGAAAAAGTGATAAAAATGATCCAAAACGACTTGATTTTGATTAGCACTTTGATGAATGATTGATTGAAAGGTGTAATTGCATTGTTAAGTGCTCCATTTTGGGTTAAATTGAGCTCATAATTTTAAGAAATATTTTGGTATTTTTAGCAAATTTTTGCTAATTTATTGCCCAAAATTGCTAACTTTCCATCATATAATGAGAGTGAAGAAAAATTGATCAAATAGCAGTTGCAAAGTGTACATTGCAAATTGCTGAATTTTCACTAATTTTTTTGGTGAATTTTAGCATTTTTTGTAGTCCCGAGATTTCAGTTTTATAGCTTTTTAACTTGTGTGCATATTTTCAAAAAAAAACTACAAAAAACACCCCATAGCCACTTATCTCTTTTATTTCTGCTTTTGCTTCTTTTCTTTATTTTTTACTATTTTCCTAATATTTTGTTTTTTCTCTATAAAAAATGAAACATAATAAAGGTAAAAAATAGACAAATCAAATAAATGATAAAAATTTACCAAAATAATCATGAAATGGCAAAAAAGTAAGAATATAACCAAAAAATTATTAAAAAACTTGTAAAAACCAAAATAATTTACCTTTGTATTTTTTACTTTTTCTTTATTTTTTGTTTTATTCATTTCTTTTTTATTGTTGAATTTATTTGTTTGCTTTTCTTTGTATTTATTTTTGTTTTTTAAGAATTAAAAACCAAAAAAACGAGGAAAATTTATGCATTTCTCACTCTTGATTTTTCCCTCTACTTCCCACGCGCATCACATGCCTTGTATAAACCTTGTTCACGCGCATTTACGCACGATAAGACATGCCCGTAGAGTTCGATTTTGCTAGAGTATACCTGATTTGACCAGATTTGAGCTAGACCTTGTGCAAAGAACGTGTTTTTACACAAACTCTGATTTTGGCCTACACTTTGCATGTTGAAGAGCTTTAAAGCACATTCACATGTGGAATTCCATTTTGGCTTGATTTTAGATGTTGATCATACGCTTGCGCACAATCAGAGCCCGATTTGGTATGTCGACTGATGTTTGACAACAACTTGGACTTAGAGATGATTTTTAGAGCCAGTTTACATGCAGTGATCCCAGATTAGTGCTAAGCTAGCCCTTTGATTGCCAGATTATCCACCCTAGCTAGTGCACTTGCATATAGACCTCCTTGACACCAGATTTGACCTAGCATTAGCGAAAGAATGGGATCTAGGAGGGCCTCTTATTTTCCACGAGATTATGGAGGTGATTAACATACTTTATTTTCCATGACATACTTTGGCGATCATGGATTCTAAGGCCCTATTTGACAGACTATTGTGGGTTCATGGTGAGTTAGATGGATTGCCTTTATACATACACGTAGACACCCAACAAAGGTATATCTAGCTTCATCCCACATACCGTCAGACACCTAGTTTTCAAATGCATAGAGTCTGAGCATACCCGACATTATCGGATCACCTTCTTGATGGTTTTGCCACATCATATAGACACATGACAAAGGATAGTCTAAAGCGTATCATGTTAGCTCTTCCTGAGGATCACACAGACACCCTTGAGCTTCCACAGACTGTATCTTTGCACTTGTTTGACATTGGACCCTTATATACTGATGAGAATCGGAGGATGTACATGAGAGAGATAGCTAGAACTTGAGAGTACCCTCCCTATGACACAACTAGTGCTACCCTACGAGGTTCCTTATGAACTACCTATAAGAGCATTTATGATGAGGATAATATCTATAGTTGTTGTGTGGAATATGCTATTCCCCTTCTTGGAGTAGTCCTGTTGAGCTTATAGTAGACCCAATGACCATATCCCCTACATAGCCGACATGACTTAGATCTCCGACAAGATTCACATACTCAAGACCATCTAGGAGACAAGACTTTTGATGACATCTTATGAGAGACCAGAGCTGATATGGAGCATAGGAGCGAGAGCCTTGCCAGAGTTACCATGCACAAAGATAGCCACATCATAGGCTTTGAGTGCCACTACGACTAGTACACATGCTAGAGAGGCTGTGCAGACTACACCACAAACTACACCGTAGACCACGAGCACACCAGACATAGAGCTTGCTAAATCATATGCATCGGACACGCTAACGAGTCATAGATCACCACCTAGAGACATCACCCAAGTATCACATGAGGATAGAGTTGCCATGATGAGTAGAGAGCACCATATAGAGGTTGTGCTACATTTCTTATGCTATAGAAGAGCTATGCGTTGGTTTGTTGCCTTTGATAGACATTCTTACACTCGAGACACCTACTCAGATTTCATTGACCCTTTGATATATGGCATATAGTTATAGTTTATAGACGTCACATTGGTTCAACTGAGTTCTATAATGATGAGCTCAAGGCCACATACATGTGCATGCCCAGTAGCCCATACAATGTTGTAGACAAAGCACATCCCTATGATTATTTAGACCCCCAAGTACATCTTAGGATAGTGCATTTGGATAGAGTAGAGCACACACAATCTTATGATGATTGTGGTGGATGCAGATATCGATAAGATCATACCATAGGATGTTTTGCATCTGCCATGAGACTTATGGTATATCTTGTTAGAGTTCCTCACAATAGGATTTATAGAGACGTGTATGGTAGTAGACACATATCGACGAGAGCATACCATAGGATGTTTTGAGCCAGCCATGAGCCGTATGGTATATCTTGTTAGAGTTCCTTGCAATAGGTTTTGTAGAGACATGTATGGTACTAGATATTCCTTGATGATTGGATTGCCCTATTCTACACAGTACGGCCAAAATCCACTAGTGATGACCACAGAGAGTCCACAGACACCTGACAAACTTTCCCTACTAGATCACCTCCCAAATCTCCATCACATAGACACATTTTGCATGACAGTACAATTGATTAGTTGAGATATAGAGTGATTGAGATAAAGAAGACGAATACACAGATTGATGGCATGACAAGTACACCAAAGAGCACTACCGTACATGTCATAATAATCAATATCTAATTCTCCTAAATGATTTTCTCATGTTAAACTGATCATTTAATATGGGGAAGTGCCAGGGGAGAAAAAAGCTAGAATATTGGTTAAACTAGCAGACCGGCCACAGTAGGGAACCAAAGGAGGGAAAAGAGGGATCCAAAGGGGGGGCCATCTGCAAAAGAGCCATGTGCAACAATGGGCTAAAAAGACCCTAAGGTTCAGCCCATTAAGACTTCCAAAATGCTAAGGTTCCAAAATTCAAAGGTTGTGTCCAAAGGTCAACCCTAGGGGAAATTGGATGTTTTGTGTGTGACCAAAAAGTCTTTTCAAATCCCTACTTGGGAGTGGGCGAGCCTTAGGAGTAGGGGATGAGAGAGAAAGTCACACACACACACACACACATGCTCCCTTTACACAAAGGGAATTAGGGACACATGTCAGCTCCCTAGCCCAGATGCCCACAAGGTGTGCCCAATTCCTATTGGATGGCCTTTGAGGTGGACCAATGAGAATTAGGCTAGAGTAAATCTAGTTTAATTAATTTAAAAACACTTAATAAAAAGAACCAATGAAAATTAAGTCTCCTGGATATATTGGACAGCCCGTGAAGGGGTCCAATAGGAATTGAGCAGCCCAATGGGCTACTTAATTCCTATTGGTCAGAATGGGAAAAGGTCCAATGGGGATTTAATTCATTTAAATCAATTAAGTTTAATTGATTAAGCTCTCACAAAAGGGGAAAGGGGGACACATGTCAGAAGGCTATCACTTATGCTGCTTAATAGCCATTGGCTTGACTTGGGGAGGTCCAATGGGGGAAAAGCAAGAGCAAATAGCAAGAGGGCTCGCCCAAGAGAGAGAGGGGGCTGATTTTTGCAAGGCATTATCACACACACACTCACAAAATCTCATGTGTGAAGAAAGAGAAGACTATCTCTTCCCAAGCTTTAATGGAGAGCTCATCACGTACTCCAAGCTTGTGAGATAGAAGCCTACATCGACACACTCTTGGCTTGTGGATGCAAATCCAACCAGGAGCAAAGCTTCAATGCATGCTCATCTCCTCTACCAAGCTAATTACTAAGCTAAATCTATGCTAATATGAGTGATTATGTGAGGAGATGTACATCTTTCTCGTAAGATACTCCTTCTTCCTCTCAATCTACTCTCATACCCTGCTAGCTCTCACCATCTTCGAAGGTGTGTGAGGTCTTGGGTCTGAGAACGGGGATAATTAAAGTTAAGTGTTTTGCTTAGTGCATGAAGCTTTCATCTTTATTGCACTAGCTAGTCTTGAAGGAACACAAAGAATTGTATTGTACAATGTCTCTCTTGATGGGAGAAACCATAATACAAAGCCTTTTGGAGGGGGGACCGGCTCCATGCAAATCCGGTCCTCAACTGTTGTCAATAGCTTAATTGCTCTCTCTTTTGAAAGTATTGTCGATGCTATCTAACTAGGTGTTATGCTTTTTGTTGCTCTCTCCACCCAAGCACTCTTGTAATTCTCATTAGGAATCTATTCTAATGAAATGCCCACTATGTTCATGCTAATTTCCGCTACACATAAGTTATTAGGCCATTAAATGTTACATTGGTATCAGAGCACAAGGTTTCTCTTTTCTTGCTCAAGAAGGGAGGTCCTCAAGCTAGCTACAAATGGTTGGTATTATTAATTGCCTATGAGTAAGTAGAATAGGGATTTTTCAGCCTTGCAGTGCGCCTGCCTTCGTGCAGTTAACCGGGCATCACCGTCGAGAGCTATGGTCTTAATAGTGGAGTCCTATGGGGCTTGCCTACGCCTTAACCACTATTGAGCTATTAGAAGCTTGACAGGAGTCGGTGCTGTTTTGGTGTCGAAAGACCCTCTCTTCTATTCCTTGCAATTAATGGTATTCGAGCCGCGGGTACAGTAGCTTGAGTGCTTTTTCTAAAGGGGTAAAGAGGAGTAGCAACTAGGGCTTGAAGTGCCAAAGTACACCTAAAAAGTTTACACCTAAAAGTTGTTAGAATGGCTGACAATAATAAAGAGAGTGAAATTAATGTTGATAACTTTGATTTTGCTCATGAGCAAGCTACTAATGATGCTTCAATGCTTGTTAACTATCTTGTTTTTAGGCTTCAACAAGCCATGGGCAATCCATCTCTCCAAAGGGAAGTGCAACGGCAGCTCCGTGCTCACGGGATTCTCCAAGCTCATCACCATGACGAGAGAACACCTAGGAAGCCTCCTTGTGAGACTACCAAAAGAGGTCTCTCTCCGATTCGGGAAGAAGAAGAGAATCCGTACGAAGAGCTCAAGAATTTACTTCTTGATGATGCATCTCCTTCCCAAAGGAGAACTCAAGAGCCTCCACCGAAGGAACGAGAAAGAAGCGAGTCTCCCGCCACCTCGGCGGAGATGGCTCCACGAAGACGGCGGGCTAAACGCTCTCCATCACCACCAAAGCGGAGAAGACCATCACACTCTTCTCCACGCCATAATTCAAAGAGGGATGATAAAAAGCAAGAGAAGAAAAAGGCGAGAAAGAGGACACCCTCTTCTCCATCTTCTTCATCCTCTTCCTCTTATGAAAGCTATGGTGAAGACGACAAAGATCAAGAAAAGAAAAAGGCGAGAAAGAGGTCACCCTCTTCTCCACCTTCTTCAAATTCTTCACCTTCTGAAGAAAGTGATGGTGCAACCTTTGAACCATCAAAAAGAAGAGGTCATAGGAAATCCTATGCCGCATGGAAGAGGTCGTCCAAGTTGAAGAAATTCAAAGAGGGAGGGAAGAGCATCTCTTTCCTTACCTATGATGGTACCTTTGGTGCTACGGACAAAGTCTTGGCCTTTATCCAACAATTCGATGCGGCGTTTGGAGATGAGGGCTTCACGGAGTCCTCTAAGCTACGCCATGTAGATATGCACTTTCAAAAGTCCGCCAGAAAATGGTGGTCTAGCCTACGAGCCAACGGTGAAGCTCCACGAACATGGAAAGCTTTAAGAGCTTCCATTATGAAGCAGTTTTTGGCCACCGATGCCAAAGACAAAGTACTCACCGAATGGCGAAGCTTAAAGCTCTCTCCCAATGAATCTATCCACAAATATGTAGACAAGTTTTGGGACCTACAACTCAAAGCCACTGTCTTCAAAAAGTTGGATTTTGGAGAGCAAAAGCAACAATTTTGTGCGGGTAACCGAAGAAATGGCGGAGTATGTCAACTCCCAAAGACCACGTACCATATCGGCGGTAATACACCACACTATGGTCGCCTCTCGAATCAATTTCCAAACAGGGGCAAAAAGAAATAATAAGCCCCCGGAAAATAAGGGTTCCAATGAGCCTAAGGGGAAGGACAATGTCCAAAAGTCTCCTAAGGGCAACTCCAACAAAGCTAAAGAGAAGGGAGTTTACAAAGGTAAGAATAAACTCTCTCTTGAAGAGCTTGAGCGTTATCGTAAGGATAACCGGTGTTTCAAGTGCGGCGAACAAGGGCATGCATACCGCGCTTGTCCCCAAAAGAACAACCGCCAAGATCCTCCTAGAGCTTCCTTGGTTGAAATCCAAGAGGAGGAGACTCACCAAACTCACCACAAAGGATCTCCTCTATGCCATGCTTGGGGAAAGGTAAGAGAACATGATGCTTTTATTCTCTTTGACCCTGGTTCTACTCACAATTTTATATCTATAGAGTTTGCCACCAAGCTAGGAATACAATCCTACGAGATGGGAGATGTCCTACCCGCAGACAGTGCCTTCAAGGGGCAAGAAGCTTCAGTCACTCCCTTAATCGGGAAATTGAGGCTTCATGTCCAAGGCTATGTGGACAAAGAGGACTTCTTTATCTCTCCTCTCAAGCATGAGGATGTAATCCTAGGGGCACCATGGATTGACCGCCTGGCTGCCAATGTTAAATTTCCTGAAAGGAGAATCTCCTTTAAGTTCAGGGAAAAAGACATGTATATAGATGCTAAGGAAATGGGTAACACCATCCCCATTGTACATACACCAGCTTTCAACAAGTCAATAAAGAGCTCTATTTCCGTGTACATGATTTTTGTTAAAGACTCTCAAAATGAACCTAATGCTTTAGCAAAAGAAAATAAAAGCAACCAAAAGGAATTACAGTTATCCAATTTTCTCAAGGGGTTTCAAGATGTTTTTATTGACGACATCCCTTGTGAGCTACCTCCTAAACGAGGTAATGATGACCATGCAATTGAACTTCTTCCAGGAAGTTCACCGCCTAATAAACCTCCTTATAGAGTTTCTCAAGCTCAACAAGAGGAGATTATGCGGCAAGTGCATGAGTTAGTTGAGAAGGGTATGGTTAGGCCAAGCTCATCTCCATTTTGCTCACCTGTGCTATTAGTGCAAAAGAAAGACGGCACATATCGTATGTGTGTCGACTATAGAGCACTAAATAGGATCACTATCAAGAATAGGTTTCCCATTCCACGGGTAGAAGACCTATTTGATAAGCTACAAGGATTGACCTACTTCAGTAGGGTTGACCTGAAAAGTGGCTATCATCAAATAAGGATAGTTGATCAAGACATTGTAAAGACCGCATTTTGTACTACATTTGGTCTTTACGAATACATTGTCATGCCTTTTGGCTTGACCAATGCACCAGCCACATTCAACCGCTTGATGGAGAAGCTGTTCAGGCCTCATCGAACCTTCACTGGAGTGTTCTTTGATGATATTATCATCTACTCTAATTAATTGGAGGAACACAAGCAACACCTCCAGGTAATATTTCAAGTTTTAAGAGAGAATAAACTTTATGTTAATCGAAAGAAAAGTGATTTTTTCTTGCAAGAGATTCAGTATTTAGGTCACATTATCTCTCAAGATGGCATCCAAATGGATCCATCCAAGTTAGAGGTAATAAAAGGATGGCCTAAACCAAGGAATCTGCATGAACTAAGAAGCTTCATAGGTATGTGTGCATACTATAGACGCTTCATAGAAAAGTTCTCACAAGTTGCGGGACCATTACATGACCTAACAAAGAAAAGCGTTAGGTATACATGGTCTGCTAAGGAGAACAATGCTTTCGAAAAGCTTAAAGAAAAGCTTATCTCTCAAAACCATTGAGGTCCAATGCGATGCTTGTGGTGATTGCCTTGGAGTTGTTTTGCTCCAAGAAGGGCACGCCATAGGCTATGAGAGTCGAAGGCTCGACCCTGTTGAGCAAGCTCTAAGCATATACGAAAAAGAACTCCTTGCAGTTCTACATGCCTTAGACTCATGGAAGCACTATTTATTGGGAACTCCTTTCATTCTGCGAACGGATCACCAAAGTCTTAAGTACTTCATGACACAGACCAAGCTCTCCGACAAACAAATGAGGTGGGCAAATTTCCTTTCGCAATTTCATTTTCATATTGCTCACATTGCTGGCAAGCATAATCAAGTAGCTGATGCACTCTCAAGACGGCCGAGAGTGAATGCGGTTTCCATAGCAACTCACAATGATCTATCTTCAATGATAGATGAGTATGCTATTGATCCCGATTTTAGAGATGTGATTTCAACCCTTGCATTAGGGAAGAAAGAAGAACCATTTACTTTACAAGATGGTTATCTTCTCTATGGCAATAGACTATGCGTTACTAACTCACTACGTGAGAAAGTAATGTATGAATCTCATGCTCCACCTTATGCGGGGCATAGAGGGATTCAGTCTACCTTAAAGGGAATTGAAACATATTTCTATTGGCCTACCATGAAAGTGAGCATACAAGAGTATGTTTCCAAATGTGTGGTATGCCAAAAGACAAAATTTGATAGAGGGAAGCAACTTGGATTGCTTCAACCCTTGCCAATCCCTAAAAAAGGTACTATGGTCCCTTTCAGATTCTTAGGCCAATCAATGACATGGCCTATCAACTCAAGTTGCCCAATCATTGGCTCATACACAATGCTTTTCATGTGAGCCTATTAAAGCCTTACAAAGGAGAGCCACCTCAAGAACCAACTATTGAAGACCCACCGGAGATCGAGGACCAAGAAGAGGTGTTGCAGCCTGAGTCCATTCTCTGACATGAAGACAAGGTACTAAGAGGTGGTAAGACTATCCGACGATATCTTATTAAGTTTAAGAATTATCCTTTTGAAGATGCTAGATGGATGCAAAGCATACAATTAAAGGATAACCTAAACCTTGTCAATGCTTACAATGCTTCCCAAGAGTAAGCAAATGTACCAAATGTTAAAAATGAACAAAATTTTTGTCTTATAAGACTCTCTTTTCTTTATTTGTGTACAAAAATGAAGTAGTATGTATGCTTAGATCAAGTTTGCGGAGACGACGTCTCCCAAACACCAAGTAGAGCTTGTCACTCTACTATGGAAGACTGATAGGACTAATGTGCAGACATGCTTGCGGCAGCCTCAAGCTCTCAAGCGCCAAATGGACTAGTCATCCATTGTGGAATGATGTTGTAGGGTAACATAGGGATCCTCTGCCCGCTAAGAAAAGGACTCATGAACATGCTTTATCTTCTCTACACCATAGTCGAGGATGACTATGATTTCAAGAGAGAGGTAATGTCATAATAATCAATATCTAATTCTCCTAAATGATTTTCTCATATTAAACTGATCATTTAATATGGGGAAGTGCAAGGGGAGAAAAAGCTAGAATATTGGTTAAGCTAGCAGACCGGCCAAAGTAGGGATCCAAAAGGGGGGCCATCTGCAAAAGAGCCATGTGCAACAATGGGCTAAAAAGACCCTAAGGTTCAACCCATTAAGACTTCCAAAATGCTAAGGTTCCAAAATGCAAAGGATGTGTCCAAAGGTCAACCCTAGGGAAAATTGGATGCTTTGTGTGTGCCCTAAAAGTCTTTGCACATCCCTACATGGGAGGGGGCGAGCCCTAAAGGTAGGGGATAAGAGAGAAAGCCACACACACACACACACACAGGCTCCCTTTACACAAAGGGAATGAGGGGCACATGTCAGCTCCCTAGGCCAGATGCCCACAACGTGTGCCCAATTTCTATTGGATGACCCTTGAAGTGGACCAATGAAAATTAAGCTAGAGTAAATCTAGTTTAATTAATTTAAAACATTTAAAAAAAGAAACCAATGAGAATTAAGTCTCCTAGAAGACTATTGGGCAGTCTCGCAAGGGGTCCAATGAGCATTCAGGAGCCCCATGGCTTGCCTGATTCCTATTGGCCAGGAGGCAAAGGGGTCCAGTGAGAGTTTAGTTTAATTATTTAATTACCTAAAGCTCTCACAAAAGGGGAAAGGGGGACACATGTCAGAAGGCTATCACTTATGCTGCTTAATTGTAATTGGCTTGACTTGGGGAGGGCCAATGAGGCTTCAGGAAGAGCATTTAGGAAGAGGGCTCGCCCAAGAGAGAGAGGGGGCTGATTTTTGCAAGGCATTATCACACACACACTCACACAAGCTCATGTGTGAAGAAAGAGAAGACTATCTCTTCCCAAGCTTTAATGGAGAACTCATCACCTACTCCAAGCTTGTGAGATAGAAGCCTACATCAACACTCTCTTGGCATGTGGATGCAAATCCAACCAAGAGCCAAGCTTCAATGCATGCTCATCTCCTCCACCAAGCTAAGCTATGCTACATATGAGTGATTATGTGAGGAGATGTACATCTTTCTCGTAAGATACTCCTTCTTCCTCTCAATTTACTCTCATACCCTGCTAGCTCTCACCATCTTCGAAGGTGTGTGAGGTCTTGGGTCTGAGAACGGGGATAATTCAAGTTGTGTTTGTTAAGTGTTTTGCTTAGTGCATGAAGTTTCCATCTTCATTGCACTAGCTAGTCTTGAAGGAACACAGAGAATTGTATTGTACAATGTCTCTCTTGATGGGAGAAACCATAATACAAAGCCTTTTGAAGGGGGGACCGGCTCCATGAAAATCCGGTCCTCAAATGTTGTCAATAGCTTAATTGCTCTCTCTTTTGAAAGTATTGTCGATGCTATCTAACTAGGTGTTATGCTTTTTGTTGCTCTCTCCACCCAAGCACTCTTGTAATTCTCATTAGGAATCTATTCTAATGAAATGCCCACTATGTTCATGCTAATTTCCGCTACACATTAGTTATTAGGCCATTAAATGTTACACTCCTAGAGCTTCCTTGGTTGAAATCCAAGAGGAGGAGACTGACCAAACTCATCACAAAGGATCTCCTCTATGCCATTCTTGGGGAAAGGTAAGAGAACATGATGCTTTTATTCTCTTTGACCCTGGTTCTACTCACAATTTTATATCTATAGAGTTGGCCACCAAGCTAGGCATACAATCCTACGAGATGGGAGATGTCCTACCCGCAGACAGTGCCTTCAAGGGGCAAGAAGCTTCAGTCACTCCCTTAATCGGGAAATTGAGGCTTCATGTCCAAGGCTATGTGGACAAAGAGGACTTCTTTATCTCTCCTCTCAAGCATGAGGATGTAATCCTAGAGGCACCATGGTTTGACCGCCTGGATGCCGATGTTAAATTTCCTGAAAGGAGAATCTCCTTTAAGTTTAGGGAAAAAGACATGTATATAGATGCTAAGGAAATGGGTAACACTATCCCCATTGTACATACACCAGCTTTCAACAAGTCAATAAAGAGCTCTATTTCCGTGTACATGATTTTTTTTAAAGATTCTGAAAATGAACCTAATGCTTTAACAATTTTTATTGCAAGATATTCAGTATTTTGGTCACATTATCTCTCAAGATGGCATCCAAATGGATCCATCAAAGTTAGAGGTAATAAAAGGATATTCTAAACCAAGGAATCTTCATGAACTAAGAAGCTTTATAGGTATGTGTGCATACTATAGATGCTTCATAGAAAAGTTCTCACAAATTGCGGGACCATTACATGACCTAACAAAGAAAAGCGTTAGGTATACATGGTCTGCTAAGGAGAACAATGCTTTCGAAAAGCTTATCTCTCAACCTGTGCTTACACTACCGGATCTCTCAAAACCATTTGAGGTCCAATGTGATGCTTGTGGTGATTGCCTTGGAGCTGTTTTGCTCCAAGAAGGGCACGCCATAGGCTATGAGAGTCGAAGGCTCCACCCTGTTGAGCAAGCTCTAGGCATATATGAAAAGGAACTCCTTGCAGTTCTACATGCCTTAGACTCATGGAAGCACTATTTTTTGGGGACTCCTTTCATTCTGCGAACGGATCACCAAAGTCCTAAGTACTTCATGACGCAGTCCAAGCTCTCCGACAAACAAATGAGGTGGGCAAATTTCCTTTCGCAATTTCATTTTCATATTGCTCACATTGTTGGCAAGCATAATCAAGTAGCTGATGCACTCTCAAGACGGCCGAGAGTGAATGCGATTTCCATAGCAACTCACAATGATCTATCTTCAATGATAGATGAGTATGCTATTGATCCCGATTTTAGAGATGTGATTTCAACCCTTGCATTAGGGAAGAAAGAAGAACCATTTACTTTACAAGATGGTTATCTTCTCTATGGCAATAGACTATCCATTACTAACTCACTACGTGAGAAAGTAATGTATGAATCTCATGCTCCACCATATGCGGGGCATAGAGGGATTTAGTCTACCTTAAAGGGAATTGAAACATATTTCTATTGGCCTACCATGAAAGTGAACATACAAGAGTATGTTTCTAAATGTGTGGTTTGCCAAAAGACAAAAATTTGATAGAGGGAAGCAACTTGGATTGCTTCAACCCTTGCCAATTACTAATTCACCATGGGAGAGCATATCCATGGATTTTATCTTTGGATTGCCTAAGTCTATCCATGGGAATACGGGAATATGGACGATAGTAGACAGGTTCAGTAAACAAGCTCATTTTATACCTGTCAAAAAGACTATCAAAGCCCATCAAATGGCAACCCTCTTTATTTCACAAATTTTCAAGTACCATGGCTTGCCAATGTCTATAGTGTCAGATAGAGATCCTAGAATGACCAGTAATTTCTAGAACTCTTTGAGAATTTAGGAACAAGGCTAATCTTCTCTTCAGCCTATCATCCACAAACGGATGGCCAAAGTGAAATAGCTACGTAACAATTCTTGATCTACTAAAAGCCTATGTAACGGAAGTAGATCAAAGATCCCAATGGGAGAAGTACTTACCCTTAGTGGAGTATGCTTACAATAACAATGTACATACTTCCACGGGAAAAGCACCTTTCGAGGTAATTGAGGGAAGATCAAAAAGTCCCTTGCTACTTAAGGTACATGGGAAGATCTTTGCTGCAGATGAGTATAGCCGAGACCTACAGGAATCTTTTCAAAAGATTAAGGATGCTATCTCTATCTCACAGCAAAGGCAAAAGGCTGTTGCTGACAAGCACAGAAGAGCCCAAGCCTTTAAAGAAAATGATTAGGTCTTGTTAAAGTTTCCCAAGGCTCGATTAAGGCACCAAAAGTACTATGCTAAGCTAGCAAAAAGGTACTATGGTCCCTTCCAGATTCTTAGGCCAATCAATGAGATGGCCTATCAACTCAAGTTGCCCAATCATTGGCTCATACACAATGCTTTCCACGTGAGCCTATTAAAGACTTACAAAGGAGAGCCACCTCAAGAACCAACTATTGAAGACCCACTAGAGATCGAGGACCAAGAGGAGGTGCTGCATCCCGAGTCCATTCTCCGACATGAAGACAAGGTACTAAGAGGCGGTAAGACTATACGACGATATCTTATTAAGTTTAAGAATTATCCTTTTGAAGATGCTAGATGGATGCAAGGCATACAATTAAAGGATAGCCTAAACCTTGTCAATGCTTCCCAAGAGTAAGCAAATGTACAAAATGTTAAAAATGAACAAAGTTTTTTGTCTTATAAGACTCTCTTTTTCTTTATTGTGCACAAAAATGAAGTAGTATGCATGCTTAGATCAAGTTTGTGGAGACGACGTCTCCCAAACACCAAGTAGAGCTTGTCACTCTACTATGGAAGACTGATAGGACTAATGTGCAGACATGCTTGCGGTAGCCTCAGGCTCTCAAGCGCCAAATGGACTAGTCATCCATTGTGGAATGATGTCGTAGGGTAACATAGGGATCCTCTACCTGCCAAGAAAAGGACTCATGAATATGCTTTATCTTCTCTACACCATAGTCGAGGATGACTATGATTTCAAGAGAGAGGTAATGTCATAATAATCAATATCTAATTCTCCTAAATGATTTTCTCATGTTAAACTGATCATTTAATATGGGGAAGTGCAAGGGGAGAAAAAAGCTAGAATATTGGTTAAGCTAGCAGACCGGCCACAGTAGGGATCCAAAGGAGGGAAAATAGGGATCCAAAGGGGGGGCCATCTGCAAAAGAGCCATGTGCAACAATGGGCTTAAAAGACCCTAAGGTTCAGCCCATTAAGACTTCCAAAATGCTAAGGTTCCAAAATTCAAAGGTTGTGTCCAAAGGTCAACCCTAGGGGAAATTGGATGCTTTGTGTGTGACCAAAAAGTCTTTTCAAATCCCTACTTGGGAGTGGGCGAGCCTTAGGAGTAGGGGATGAGAGAGAAAGTCACACACACACACACACACACACACACACATGCTCCCTTTACACAAAGGGAATTAGGGACACATGTCAGCTCCCTAGCCCAGATGCCCACAAGATGTGCCCAATTCCTATTGGATGGCCTTGGAGGTGGACCAATGAGAATTAGGCTAGAGTAAATCTAGTTTAATTAATTTAAAAACACTTAATAAAAAGAACCAATGAAAATTAAGTCTCCTGGATATATTGGACAGCCCGTGAAGGGGTCCAATAGGAATTGAGCATCCCAATGGGCTACTTAATTCCTATTGGTCAGAATGGAAAAAGGTCCAATGGGGATTTAATTCATTTAAATCAATTAAGTTTAATTGATTAAGCTCTCACAAAGGGGAAAGGGGGACACATGTCAGAAGGCTATCACTTATGATGCTTAATAGCCATTGGCTTGACTTGGGGAGGTCCAATGGGGGAAAAGCAAGAGCAAATAGCAAGAGGGCTCGCCCAAGAGAGAGAGGGGGCTGATTTTTGCAAGGCATTATCACAAACACACTCACAAAATCTCATGTGTGAAGAAAGAGAAGACTATCTCTTCCCAAGCTTTAATGGAGAGCTCATCACGTACTCCAAGCTTGTGAGATAGAAGCCTACATCGACACACTCTTGGATTGTGCATGCAAATCCAACCAAGATCCAAGCTTCAATGCATGCTCATCTCCTCTACCAAGCTAATTACTAAGCTAAATCTATGATAATATGAGTGATTATGTGAGGAGATGTACATCTTTCTCGTAAGATACTCCTTCTTCCTCTCAATCTACTCTCATACCCTGCTAGCTCTCACCATCTTCGAAGGTGTGTGAGGTCTTGGGTCTGAGAACGGGGATAATTAAAGTTGTGTTTGCTAAGTGTTTTGCTTAGTGCATGAAGCTTTCATCTTTATTGCACTAGCTAGTCTTGAAGGAACACAAAGAATTGTATTGTACAATGTCTCTCTTGATGGGAGAAACCATAATACAAAGCCTTTTGGAGGGGGGACCGGCTCCATGCAAATCCGGTCCTCAACTGTTGTCAATAGCTTAATTGCTCTCTCTTTTGAAAGTATTGTCGATGCTATCTAACTAGGTGTTATGCTTTTTGTTGCTCTCTCCACCCAAGCACTCTTGTAATTCTCATTAGGAATCTATTCTAATGAAATGCCCACTATGTTCATGCTAATTTCCGCTACACACAAGTTTTTAGGCCATTAAATGTTACAGTACAGCCACCTACAGAGGCTATTTAGAGGATGCTACTTTCATGAATATTAACTCCTAATCTTCCAAAATATTTTCGAACTTACTTTGGCCACTTAAGTCCATGGAAAATAAAAAGAGAACAAGTGAAATTGATTAAGTGTTTATGGAACAACCAATCAAGGCATGGAAACAAAAGGGAAAAAGTCCATAAAAAAGCATTGGAAATTTTAAATTAGTTATCTTAGTCATAGGTACATGTCAAGGAAGGATAAATGTGTCCCAAGAAGCCTTGTCAAAAGTATAGGACAAAGAAGATGATCAAGCATAATAATAGGAGTCTAAAAATAGAAAGCGATTGTGCTAAACTCAAGTCATTAGAATAACTCTTTAGACTCCAAGTATGAAGTTTAGGAAGCCATAAGGTGAAATTTTAACTTGCCATAAATTGTCTAATAGTAATTTAAATTTAGCAGGTTTTGGAAGTAGGTTGGTGGCACCTCCAAAGCATTGTGCTAAGGTTGCACAGAGGAGGTGAAAGTATTAAACCCCAAAGGGTGAGTTTTATTTTTACCAATGTTTATCCTAGTTTAGCAGGTCCTAAATTAGCATGTAGGCTATAATGAGGCTATAACCCGGGGTCAACTTCATAAGCCTCCAAGGTTTGTAGAAAGGTTTTGCACCTAAGCTAATTAATAAAAGGGTAAGTTTATGGTTTTTAATAAATGAAAGGAAAAAGCTAAAGGCTTAGGTTAGATCAACCCTTCCTCATTTAGTAAGTTGACTCTAGTCTTTCTTTCCTAAGCTTGCCTAGCTAAGCTTGGTTAGGCCACATGTCCAAAGTAGCACACACTTGCTTTGATTGAACTTAACAAGTGTGTGTGCGTGTGCGTGTGTGTGTGTAGTTGTTTTACCATAAATAATAAGACATAATTGTGGACTTTTACATTCAAAAGATAGCTGGCTCCAGAGACAGAGAAATGATAAGTACAAAAAAAACTCAGTCTTAGAATTATCTTTGTACAATGTTTATATGAATGAAGCCTCATTCCAGTATACAGATATCAGAAGTACTTCCCTTGCAGTACGTGTATGTTTAATCCTATATTGGACAACTGTTAAGATCCAAAAAAACCTTCAAGATAAGAGAGAGTTCTTACCTGCATCCATCAAACAAGACAACAGATATGTTAGCCTTGGATATGTTTTACAGGTATCAATGGACTATACCAGTTGTCATCCATGTCCATCAAATTTTTTTTAAATTAAAAAACTTTTAAGCCTAGTCCAAAATATTCTTCATAAAAAATGTTTTATTTTTTCAAATTTCGAAATATTATTCTGTTTAGAAGGCCATAACTCCTTCTAATCCAAGTGAGAAGTCCCCCCCCCCCCCCCCCCCCCCCCCCCCCCCCCCCCCCCCCCTTTTTTTTCCAAATGCTCCATTTCCACTAACCATAAAGTAAGGAGCCTAAGGAAGATTTCTATCTAGTAGTTCAAGAATATCAAACTAGTTTTTTGTTTAATTAAGATAGATGAAGTATACCCCTCAATTAGGGTTTATGAAGTTTGTATATCACTTAGCTTCATTATATATCACCTGAGTAAACCAAGTGGTAGAGATCCCTTAGTGTAGACGTAGTATCAATACTAGCCAGAACGAATGCTCAACCATGAAGTAAAAGAAATAGATGCCTTAATGGGCCTCTTTTTAATCAACTAAGTCCTGATCATGTGAATGCTAAAAATTTATATCATCTCCTCATTAATTAAAAAGCAACTAGTAGTCAACCAAGTCTAGCAATAGTATGCAGTCGAGGGATCCCCCCAAAAAAACCTATCCCCAAACAGCTATTATCAAAAAAGGCAGTAGGTAGTCGGGGCCCTCATTTTCATTTAGCCAGTAATTGTATGCTCAATGTATCAAGTTAAGGAAACACAACCAGTACCATTTAACAAATCCAAAACCAGTAAGCATTGGGTTAAAAAAATTGTATGTACCAGTAGTTCGTCAAAGAATATCGGAGAAAAGCATTGATAAGCAGAGCGGTAGTAAATCCTTATAATGCATCCCCAATTACCTCAAACTCACTAGTGTTCAATTATATGTATCACAACAGTAGCCGGACCATATCTTATTATAAGAGTGCCGATTCATTTAGTGTTTGCCACATACATTTAAGCATATCCAACCCTCATAATGGGCCTTACCCGGCTAAGCGACAAGGAACAATAATCCACAGGAGTGCCTCCATTTGTTAAGCAAAGCCAACCATGCAACGGTTCTTACCAGGCTACGCGGCAGGTTATGCCACCCAATTATTTTACCAACTGCATTTTATGTAATTTCATTATTTAGAAAAATCCAATAATCACCGGGGTAGACCCCCCCTTTTTAACAGATTTTTTTGCACAGTATGCTCCTGTAGTTTGTTAAATGATTATGCATAGATTTTAACGGAGTATAGTATGGACAAGCCAGGCGGCAATAACCCCTTAAAATGTTTCAAAAAATATTTTCACCAAACTAATGAACAGATTACATAGAGCAGCCAGAAAAAACAATAGCAAGATCAAAGCTATGCCTCAAGAGTGTTTAAACTACTTCACCATTTACCATATAATGTCACACATAGCCAACATAATGGGCTTTACCAGGCATAATCGTCAAGGAACAATACTCCTCAATGGTGTCTCTAATTGTCAAGCAAAGCTTAACCACACCGTGGTCCTTACCAACCATCCATCATTTATCATGTTTTGCCAAGTAGAGCCAACCCAAACATTGGGCCTTACCAGGCTTTAAGTGACAGAGCTTTAATATATCTATTACATTATCTGCCAACTTGTGTTGTTTGTGTTGCAAGCTCCATGTTTGGTGCAACAGAGAATAAACACACAGTCCTTACACTTTATGCAAGCAAAACTGACACAAGGCTAAGTGAGGGGCAGAGTGCGCCCTCACCTCTTAAATAGAAGAAGGAAGAAGGCCTCCATCATTGAATGCGTGTAGCGTGCAAAGAGTACTGAGTGGAGCGAGCTCCTCCTAGGGATCCGAGAATGTGAGGCCGCCTATGATGCAGTTCGTCATAGCAAAACCACCATAGCTCCTTCACGGCAGGGTTTAGTGAGGGCAGTAAATTATAACCACCTTTTTTTGTCATCTAGGGGTTTAGTGAGGGTAGTAAATTATAACCGCCTTTTTTTGTCAGCTCTATGGGTTTAGTGAGGGCGGTAAATTATAACCACCGTTTTTGTCAACTAGGGGTTTTGTAATTATCATAGCATTATAAGGGTTTCACCCCACAGTGGATACCCATATAGTAAAACTAGGAAGAGTGTTTTGGATTATATAAATCCAGAATGTCAACTTTTTGTGGTTTAATAAAGCTTTAAAAATAATGCTAAAAATCCTATGGGCAAGTAATCACTGTGTGTGTGTGTGTGTGTGTGTGTGTGTGTGTGTGTGTGTGCGCACCCGCCCTATCCCAGGCACCAAACATAATGAGCCAATAGTAGGCCCATTGTGAATGGGCCTACTACCTCATTAGAGGGATGCAAATATCATGGTTAAAGTATAACCCAAGCCAGTCACGCTGGGTAAGAGATAGTAGAATTTTATTAATTGTGTCTCGTTTCTATTAAAGCCATTAAGGCAATACTTTTTTATAAATACCTTAATATATTCCCAAGCAAGGAAGTAGTTGGAGGAAGAGTAGATATTTAAATAAAGCAGGCTGATACAAGTGCAAAGAGCCGCTTTGTGGGGCCTATTACTATTCCTTTTAATGAACTCAAAAGGTGGAAGGTTTAGAAGATCTCTCTTCCATACAAATTTTCAGGCATGCTCTCTAGCACATGTATATGAAGAGAAATAGAAAAGTTAAGGAATTGTATTGATATGCGGAAAAATCCATTAGGTGTTGTGAACCCTTGTAAAGAAGTTGGTTCAATTTTCAAGAAGTTAGGATATATATGACTGATCTCATCTGAAAAAGCCTTATTGTTTGTTGATGCTTAGTATGTCATCCATATATCTGTAAGTGTGTCCAAACAGTGAAAGTTTATTACTTTTATTTCTCATGGCTCTAAGAAACCATTTGTACTCAAAGAAGGCAAGGTATATATTACACATAAGCGGGTAGCAGGATAACCCCATGGGGATGCCTAGGCTTTGGTTAAAACAGTGTCCTCCAAAGAGCATAGTAACCATGATATGTAAAGACATAGCTTCTCTTCATTGAAGTGCAAGGGTGTGATGAGTATGTCTTTCTTAACCATCTAGGTTTTTTGGAAAGAGATATGTAGAAAAAACTCTTCTTCCTAGCATTAATAAAAGCTATTTTGATAACATGTGATAGTACATCTTTAAGCCCAAGATCACCTTCTATGGGAATATTCTCATAACACTGAGTAATAGCTGCAGTAAAAAGATATAGAAAATTTGTTTAGGGAGGTTAAGAGAAACCTCAATAGAGTTTTTTTAATCCACAAGGGGTTGTATTGTATTTGTAGAAAGTTATGGTATATTTTTTGTGTAGAGGCACACATAAGTTCAAACTCAGCTAATATAAGGTCAAGACAAAGAGTAACATCTTTGGTGATATTTGTAAAGATGCCATTAGAAGCATCTGATATCCATCTAAATTTATGTTTGTGAATCTTATAGGTGGAAAAAAGTACTGGTAGTTTAGTGTTCTAAAGAGAATAAACTAAATTTTCTAAGTGTCTCAAGATGTTATTGGTAACTGTTTGTAGGGATGTGTTAATTCTAGTGAATTCTTTCCCGGATACCCGAGAATGATTTCCAAGCTAAGTTTTTGCAAAAAAGAGTGGGACAATTAGAGCTTTTATCCAGCCCGGCTGTGAACCAATTCTTAGCTAATTTTTGAAATTCATGAGCAAGTTGTGGTGTTATCCACTGTAGATAACCATTTTTACTTGTGAGATTTTTTGGAAGAAACATTCTTCCATCACTTTGGTTAAGTCCAGTAGGACTGCCTTCTCCAATTGGAGAGAACTGACAAGGTCAGTTAAGCAGCTAAGTAAAGTTGATAAAGCAATATATGGGTTTTTGGGAAAGATGGGTATGTGATTAAGCCCATTAGCCAAGATTCTTCGGACTTTGATATTTTCAATGATGCTAAGATCACAAGTACAAAAATGCCATATGTATCAAAGTCTTTGCAAAATGTGATAAATTTTTTGCAGATACATTTGGGAAGGAATAGATTCATGTCGAAGAAAATCATTACTATAGACCAAATTTTTAATGGGTTGTTGATACTTCCAACCACTAAGTACATTGTCTAGTAGTTTATGACTGCCAAAAAGTAGGTCAAAGCACTCACAAAAATGTGTTTTAGGTTGTATCCAAACGAGAAGCTCATTATGGAAGAGACAGTGTACGTAAATAAAGTCTTGGCCTCGAGCCTTTTTGTTGAGAAACCTCCTTCCACATGGGCTCACAGCAACCTACATGTTCATCAATGATTACACTTTAAGCAAGTTCCTGATTGGGGAGTTTCTGCCTCTTCCTCTAGTGTAGCTACGAGATTTCGACCCTCGATTAGAGGAAGAGCTTGGTGTCAAAAAAGAAGTGAAAGAGTTGGGAGTAGCAAGAGAACTAGGTCTTTTTAGAAGAGGGAGTCATCTTCATCAATACATGGCTTGAGTAAGCTAGTGATGATCTTTACTCCTTTGTAATTAGCATAAGTGGTTAAATAGATCCCAGGTTCATCATATTTTAGTTCCTTCAAGATATCTAGCATTAGCCCATGATAGATGTTAAAGGAAATTTGAGCAATTACTATCTGTTTAGCTTGGCCGCCTAACCAAGAACAAATAAGGGAGAGATGAAAGTCCATGGGTTTTTCAAGGAAGAGTAGGTCTAGATGGTTGAGAATATATTAAATGGCATGATCAAACCACATGATGCTAGATTTGCATGAAGCTTTAGGGTCAAGAAATTAGCAGGCACATTTAACATAGGGTCAAAAAACATTCCAAATGGATTCTGTGTAGAAATCTGGGTTGCTTTTGGCAAACTTCATGTTACCCTTTGTACAGATGTAGGCCTGTATTGGAAGGGCATTTAGAATGATCGATGAGGTTGAGGTTGAAGGGGGATTTTATGAGTTTCCCTTTTTCAAGGAACTGTCCACCTTCCAGAATTTTGAGTCTACAGTCTTCGATAGTAGAGGCAGGGAGATTAGCAAGGTAAACCCAAGTTTCACTTAGAATTGGTGCTAGAAAGGCTTTGTTAGTAAGACCCAAAGCTGATGGTCTACCCCAAAAGATTCAATTTCAATCTGCCTAATAGGTAGGAAAGGAAATACTTTAGAGATTTTGGTTACCACTTCTAAGAGGTTAGAGTCATTGAGGGAGCAAAGATTACTTTGAAATTCTTTGATGGCTTTCAGAGTCGCACTATCCCTACAAAAGATACCACTTGTTTGAGGGATCGTTGGAGTAGCCGGGGTACTAATAAAAGACGGATTGAGGCCGCATAGTTTCTTCAAAAAGTTAGACAAATCATCCCTAGAAGAAGAGAATAGTTCAAGCTCATGTTGGTATTGTACAAAGAGTATGGGAAGCTGGGCTATGTACTGGGAAATCAAACTCACACCCTCTTTGAAATCCTTGTCCAAGGTAACCAAAACTTTGACTCAATCATTAAAAGAAAACATGTGTAAGATAGACATCTTTTTGTCTGAGGTAAGAGCCGAGTCATAAATTAGTTGAGAAGCATCCAAGCTGCTAATACATCTAAGGACAAGAGAAGTTGCCACAGAGAGGGGTTTAGAGGTCAATTCCAAGCCTTGCGAGAGAGCAAGGGTCTACAATATACAAAAAAGTTAGTGAGGCTATGACTACTTTTTGCAGTAAGTAATACAATATTTGGCCTTCCTTGCCAGGAAAGGTTGCGTTCTAACTGCCAAAGCATTTTTTGGAGTATGGTCTTTTAGGTAAAACTTAATCTGCTCTAGAATCTTTGTATGATTCTCAGGGTTGTGTTTTACATTCATGCGGGCTGTCATTCTAAATTCTGTGGTCCTAAAAGGAAATATATAAACATAAATAAGATTAGTCTTTGTAGATTGGGCCTGCAATCCTTAAACCAACAAAGTCAGAGACTATAATAGTCGTGAGCAGGAGACCAGAAAAATAGTCTATGAAGGACCACCTAACACCAGTCAACCAAACAAGGGATTACAGACTGTGGGTCCAACTTAGAACTAAGTTTCAGAATTATTTTCTAAAGCCAGCATCCCGGTTTCCCCATAAGAATGGAAAAACATTATGTTTAGGACGTGTACATGTAGTTGTTTTACCATAAATAATAAGACATAATTGAACTTTTACATTCAAAAGACAGTTGGCTCCAAAGAAAGGGAAATGATAAGTACAAAAACAACTCAGTCTTAGAATTATCTTTGTACAATGTTTATATGAATAAAGCCTCATTCCAGCATACAGACCTTAGAAGTACTTCCCTTGCAGTAGGTGTATGTGTAATCCTATATTGGACAATTGCTAAAAGCCAAAAAAACCTTCCAAGATAAGATAGAGTCCTCACCTGCATCCATCCAAACAAGACAATAGATATGTTAGCCTTGGATGTGTTTTACAGGTGTCAATGGACTATACCAGTTGTCATCCATGTCCATCTTAAAAAAATAATTTTAAAAAACTTTTAAGCCTAGTACAAAGTATTCATAAAAAATGTTTTATTTTTCCAAAGTTTGAAATATTATCCTATTTAGAAGGCCATAAGTCCTTCTAATCCAAGTGAGCAGTCCCCGCTTTTTTTCCAAATGCTCCATTTCCACTTACCATAAAGTAAAGGAGCCTAAGGAAGATTTCTATTTAGTAGTTCAAGAACATCAAACTAATATTTTGTTTAATTAAGATAGATGAAGTATACCCCTCAATTAGGGTTTATGGAACTCTCCTTTTGAAGTTTGTATATCACTTAGCTTCATTATATATCACTTGAGTAAACAAAGTGATAGAGATCCCGTAGTGTAGACGCAGCATCTAGCCAGACCGAATGCTCAACCATGAAATAAAAGAAATAGATGCCTTAATGGGCCTCCTTTTTACCAACTAAGTCCTGATCATGTGAATGCTAAAAACTTATAGCATCTCCTCATTAAAAAGCAACTAGTAGTCAACCAAGTCTAGCAATAGTATGCAGTCGAGGGATCCCCCCAAAAAAACCTATCCCCGAACATCTATTATCAAAAAAGAGAGTAGGCAGTCCGGACGCTTATTTTCATTTAGCAAGTAATTTTATGCACCATGTATCAAGTTAAGGAAAAACAACTAGTACCATTTAACAAATCCAAAACCAGTAAGCATTGGGTAAAAAAATTTGTATGTACCAATGGTTCGTCAAAGAGATACCAGAGAAAAGCACTGATAAGCCAAGCGGCAGTAAATCCTTATAATGCATCCCCAACTACCTCAAACTCACCAATGTTCAGTTATATGCAGCGCAATTGTAGCCGGATCATATCTTATCATAAGAGTGCTGATTCATTCAGCATTTTCCACATACATTTAAGCATATCCAACCCTCATAATGGGCCTTACCCGGCTAAGAGACAAGGAACAATAATCCATAGTAGTGCCTCCATTTGTTAAACAAATCCAACCATATAGTGGTTCTTACCAGGTTAAGTGGCAGGTTATGCCACCCAACTATTTTTCCAACTGTGTTCTATGTACTGTCATTATTTAGAAAAAACCAGTAATCACCGAGATAGACCCCCCCTTTTTTATAGATTTTTTAACATAGTATGCTCTTGTAATTTGTTAAATGATGATGCATAGATCTTAACGGAGTATAGTATGGACAAGCCAGGTGGCAGTAAGCCCTTATTATGTTTCAAAAAATATTTCACCAAAATAATGAACAGATTACACATAGCAGCCAGAAAAAACAATAGCAAGATCAAAGCTATGCCCCAAGAGTGTTAAAACAACTTCACCATTTACATATAATGTCACGCATATCCAACATAATGGGATTTACCAGGCATAAGCATCGAGGAACAATACTCCTCAGTGGTGTCTCTAATTGTCAAGCAAAGCTTAACCACACCGTGGTCCTTACCAACCATCCATCATTTATCATGTTTTGCCAAGTAGAGCCAACCCAAACATTGGGCCTTACCAGGATTTAAGTGACAGAGCTTTACCATATCTATTACATTATCCAAACAAAATAAGAAAGAAACGGAACAAAACCCTTGATACCAAGCTTAGTGGCCAACCTATGTTGTTTGTGTTGCAAGCTCCATGTTTGGTGTAGCACAGAATAAACACATAGTCCTTACACTTTACGCAAGCAGAACTCACACAAGGCTAAGTGAGGGGTAGAGTGCACCTTCACCTCTTAATTAAAAGAAGGAGGAAGGCCGCCATCACCGAATGCGTGTAGCGTGCAAAGAGTACTGAGTGGAGTGAGCTCCTCCTGGGGATCTGAGAATGTGAGGCCGCATGTGATGTGGTTCGTCATAGCAAAACCATCATAGCAGCTTCACAACAGGGTTTAGTGAGGGCAGTAAATTATAACCACATTTTTTTCTAGCTAGGGGTTTTGTAACCATCACAACATTATAAGGGTTTCACCCCACAGTGGATACCCATATAGTAATACTAGGAAGAGTGTTTTGGATTATATAAATCCAGAATGTCAACTCTTTATGGTTTAATAAAGCTTAAAAAGTTATGCTAAAAATCCTACGGGCAAGGTATCAATGTGTGTGTGTGTGTGTGTGTGTGTGTGTGTGTGTGTGTGTGTGTGTGTGTGTGTGTGTGTGTGTGTGTGTGTGTGTGTGTGTGTGTTTTGCCAAGAAGGGTCAAAGAGAAGGGGGGCTGAATTTTTTCATGCATGGCAAGAGGGGACAAGTGTATAAGAATGCTTGAGTTGCATTGTGAAGTGTTCCCACCTCATTAGTCAAGTTGTATGCATTCTAATTGAAGACTAGTTGCACACTTGCACAAGCTCCTCCTAGTGGATCCGAGAATGTGAGGCCGCCTATGATGCAGTTCGTCATAGCAAAACCACCATAGCTCCTTCACGGCAGGGTTTAGTGAGGGCAGTAAATTATAACCACCTTTTTTTGTCATCTAGGGGTTTAGTGAGGGTAGTAAATTATAACCGCCTTTTTTTGTCAGCTCTACGGGTTTAGTGAGGGCGGTAAATTATAACCACCGTTTTTGTCAACTAGGGGTTTTGTAATTATCATAGCATTATAAGGGTTTCACCCCACAGTGGATACCCATATAGTAAAACTAGGAAGAGTGTTTTGGATTATATAAATCCAGAATGTCAACTCTTTATGGTTTAATAAAGCTTAAAAAGTTATGCTAAAAATCCTACGGGCAAGGTATCAATGTGTGTGTGTGTGTGTGTGTGTGTGTGTGTGTGTGTGTGTGTGTGTGTGTGTGTGTGTGTGTTTTGCCAAGAAGGGTCAAAGAGAAGGGGGGCTGAATTTTTTCATGCATGGCAAGAGGGGACAAGTGTATAAGAATGCTTGAGTTGCATTGTGAAGTGTTCCCACCTCATTAGTCAAGTTGTATGCATTCTAATTGAAGACTAGTTGCACACTTGCACAAGCATAAAAGGGAGATCTCATTGGATTTTTTGGCTCTCTTGCTCCTCTTACACACCCTCTCAAGTGCCCAAGCTCTCTCTCTCTCTCTCTCTCTCTCTCTCTCTCTCTCTCTCTCTCTCATTGGACCTCTAGAGATGAGTTCTATGCTCAAGCTCTTGGCTATGGATGCAAATCCAAGACAATGAAAGTTTCCTCTTCTCCATTGCTATTATTCTATTATACTAATCTATGCTAAGAGCTTGCCCATGAGAAAGCGTACATGGAGTATCAATTCTCTTACTCGAAAAATGTTTATGTTCACTCTCATCTTCCTCTTTCCCCGCAGTTCCTTTCTCTTTGCTGTGGTGTTTAGGGTTTGGGAAGGAGAGTTATACCATGAAATCTTGAAGAAAACCATCTTCTCAATTCGAGAAAGCTCAAAAAGAGCACAAACATGTAGTGTAACAAAGATGACTTTATTTTCCCTACCCCATAGCCGAGGACGACTATGATTTCAAGAGAGAGATAATGTCATGAATATTAATTTGTAACCTTCTAAAAGTATTTTCTAACTTAATTTGGCCACTCAAGTCCACGGAACATAAAAAGAGAACAAGCGAACCAATAGGTCAAGGTTTGGGATCAAAAGGGGAAGTCGTAGATACATATCAAGGAAGGATATATATATCTCGAGCAACCTTGATCAAATATAGAGGACAAAGGAGATGACCAAGAGAAGTTATAGGAGTCTAAAGAATTATTCTAATGAATTGAGCTTAGCTCAGTCACTTTTGAGAGCAACGGAATTAGCTATGACTTTATGACTTCATAGTCGAGGACAACTATGATTTCAAGGGAGAGTTAATGTCATGAATAATAATCTTCAACCTTTTAAAATTATTTTCCAAATTAATTTGGCCAATTAAGTCCAGGAAAGTAAAAGGAGAACAAGTGAAATTGATCAAGTATTGAAGGACCGGGACCAAGAGGAAAAAAGTCCATAAAAGAGCAAGGGTAATTGCTAACTAGTTATCTCGGTCATAGGTACATGTCAAGGAAGGATAAATGTATCCCATGCAACCTTGATCAAAGGTACAAGACAAAGGAGATGATTGATAGCAATTACAGGAGTCTAAAAATAGAAAGTGATTGTGCTAAGCTCAAGTCATTAAAATAACTCTTTAGACTCCAAGTATGAAGTTTGGAAAGCCATATGGAGAAATTCTAACTTGCCACAAATTGTCTAAATCTAGCAGGTTTTGGGAGTAGTTTGGTGACACCTCCAAAGCACTTTGCTAAGGTTTTTCACAAGAGGTGAAAGTTTTAAAGTCCAAAGAGCAAGTTTTATTTTTATCAAAGTTTATCATAATTTAGCAAGCCCTAAATTAGCGGGTAGGCTATAGCCCCAAGTTAGTTTCATAAGCCTCCAAAGTTTGTGCAAAGGCCTTGCACCCGAGCTAATTAATAAAAGGGTAAGTCTATGGTTTTTAATAAACAAAAGGGAAAAGCTATACACTAAGGTTAGATCAGCCCTTCATCATGTAGCAAGTTGACTCTAGTCTTTGTTTGCTAAGATTTTCTAGCCCATATTTCCAAAGCAACACACACTTGCTTTGAGTGAACTTAACAAGTGTGTGTGAGTGTGTGTGGTGTCTACACTTGCCAAGAAGTGCTCAAGAGAAGAGGAGCGAATTTTTTTATGCATCGTAAGAGAGGAAAAGTTTATAACCATGCTTGAGTTGCATTGTGAATTGTTCCTACCTCATTGGCCAAGTTGTATGCATTCTAATTAAAGACTAAGTGCACACTTACACAAGCATAAAATGGAGATATTGTTAGTGGATTTGATCACATATGATATAAAGTATTTCATAAGGTGCACCCCTCGAGGCACTATCATAGGAATCAATAGAGATAATTGAATGTATATAATTGATGATAATAGTGGTTGTGGGAAGAGCCCTTAAGCGAGTCTTTGTTAAAAATTAGCTATTTAAAGGTTAAAAATATTTTGAAGTCTCTATGTAATGTCATTGCCAAATGGGAAGGAATCCATCTGAGGCTCATTAGAGTGTTTGATTTTGTATGCTCCAAGAGAATTAGAGTGTGTGTATGAGTACTCCCCACACAAGATGTGCAAGTTGTGGTAGCACTGGTTGAGGGTCACCAAGGGCCAGTTCTAGTTGGGAAGAGCTATCGACATCATCATTGATGAGGAAAGCTAGAATGAATTGAATGAAGGTTGCGTATGGGTGGCGTATGTAGCCAGTAAAGCACCCTCAAGGGGCCATTAAGGCTACATTGAAGGAACTTTATGATCTAGTAGCCATGGCAACGGTGATGAGTGTCAACATGTGTAGAAGGTAGGCACCTAATTTGAAGCTCATGGATTTTAAATGGACTCCAACTGGAATTTACAAATAACATCATCAATTATGTCCATCCATAATCCATGATCCTTTAGAAATCCACTAAATGTGGCCTCTTGGATAATAAAGAGGATAATTCAAGCCTCGATGATAATAAATCATATTAGGAATAGAAAAGAATTAAATTGTAGGATTGAGATCTTAGTTAAAACTCCCACTCTAATAGCATATGAGAGAGAGAGAGAGAGAGAGAGAGAGAGAGAGAGAGTGAGTTGACACAGGACCATGACAGAACTCTATAACAAGAACTATAAACAAAAGAATGTACAATTGCAGGTTTTATAGCCAAGATGCTATGCGGGGTGATATCATAGACTATGGCATATGATGGTGATCTCATAGATTAGGTCAAATCTAAGATACTAGCATAGGGTGAATTCCTATATACCTAAGAGACAAGTCACTGAACTACTTGACAAAGGCTTGATACAACCCTTTAGCTACTATTTTGGAGCCCTTGCCTTATTAGTAAAACAGAAAAATAAGACGTATAGGATGTGCATAGACGATCATGATTTGGATAAGGTGACTATTAAGAACTGGCATCCCATTCCTCGTATTGATGATTGTTTGGCTCAAAGGAGTCGATTATTTTAGAAAGATTGACTTAAAGTCTATCTATTACCACGTAATAATCCATGCATCTACTAACATTTGTAAGACTGCATCTCACAATCAAAGTGGTCACTATGAATTTCTTCTTGTACCTTTTGGTCTCATGAATGCACCTACTACTTACAGATGCATGATGAATAGAATCTTTTATTAACCATCAAGATATTGTGTTTGTTTTCTTTGATGATATTTTAGTTTTTACTAAATCACACCAAAAACATAAAAAACATTTTCATTTTGTTTTTAAAGAATTGTGTGAGAATCATTTATATGAAAAACTTGAAATGAGTGGGTTTTTTTCAAAATGAGATTGAAGAGCTTGGTCTTCTTGTTGATGGGATAAAATTTGATACCAAAAAGGTTGTTACTATTAGAAATTAGCAAATTCCTTAAATTGTTCATGAGGTTTGATCTTTCATAGGTCTCATAGATTTTTATCATAAATTTGTAAGAAATTTCTCGTTGTTTATACTTTCTCTCGTGATTCTTTCAAAAAGAAAAACTACTTTTCATTGGGGTGAAAATCAACAAACAAATTTTGACAAACTTAAGCACATGCTCACACATGCACATATCCTTCGGTTGCTTGATTTTTCTAAACCCTTACTTTTAGTCGTTACTGATACTAGTGGGGGTTGGGAATAGGTGTTGTTTAATGCAAGATGATCATGTAATTATAGAGTTGTAATTGAAACAAATAAACAAAAGTATAGTACTTATAACAAGGAGTTTTTCATTGTTGTTCATCCTCTTGGTCTATGAAAACATTATCTTACGGTTTCTAATTACTTTGTTAAAACGGATCAATAAAGCATATGATACCTTTTGGCACAACCTCTCCTCTTAGACAGGCAAATCAAATTGTTGCTTTTGAAACAATACCAACCTGGTCATAAAAATGTTGTGGTAGATGCACTTGGTATAGACATCTTTAAGTCAATAAGTTTTCAGCCAATGCTATCATTTCCTTTGATTTTATGCATGACTTTTGGAATTAGGTTGATTTTGCTTTTATTTGGATCGAAATACTACATAAAATACTCCAACTGATGGCTATTCATAGTCATATTGTCTTCTTTTTTACCATGGTAAGTTATGAGTGAGTGCATCTTTTTGAAAATTGGTTTTTAAAGGAAATGCATATGCCACTGTAAATGGGTCATAGGGGTATCTCAGTCATACTTTCGACTTGTGAAAAACAATTTTATTAGCCTAACATGAAAAATGATCTACATCATTTTGTTTCTATTTGCATTGTATGTTATTGTATGTTAGCATGTTAAGTGTGCGAATGGTAAACGCCAAGGATTTCTCATACCTTTGCCCATTTTTTGGGCCTTAGCAAGAGTTATTCATGACTTTCATGACATTTTATCCTTTCACTTCATCATAGCATGGCATTATATTGACATTGTTGATAAATTTTGTAAAATTGCGAGCAAGAAAACATTCATTGCACCACAAGCTACCAAGCTTTTTATAAGAAATGAACTTCATCATGGGTTTGTTTAATTGATCGTTTGTTTTATGAGTTTGACATTTTTGTGATCACTTTTAGATATATTTGTTTTCTAACTTAAGATGTAAAACCGATTTTAGTTTTTCTTTCCATCCTAAAATTAAGAATGTAAAATGGATCTTAGTTATGCTTTTCATCCTAAAAGTAAAGATGTAAAATGGATTTAAGTTTTTCTTTTCATCTTGAAAGTAAGATTCAAAAACCTAATCCACTAATAGCACAATTCCTTTGATGTTACAAACCAAAACACCAATAAAATTGGGATGAGCATCTAGCTTTCTTGCAATTTTGCTCATAAAATGACATCGTGTGCTCCACCACTCGAAAAACATCTTTAGAAATTGTTTACGGGTCTTATCACTATTACTACTTTTGGACATTCTATCCATTTTCTTATGTTCTTTTTCTCAAAACGCTTCAAAAGACTTAATATATATAGAACTTTCCTTTGTGTACTATTCTGTTGAAAGGTCAATCTTTCAACAACGCTTCCACAAAGATTTCATAAAGATTCTTTAAAGATTCTTTAAAGATTTCAAATAAAGATGTTGATGAAGTGATGAAGACGAAGATGGATGCTATAATGTGAAGATACAAGCTCATGGACATCATCAAATATCCCGTTATTATCATTTTGAGCCATTACGGCCACTTTTGTAATGTTTACGGGAACTTCATATTTTAAGTCGGCAATTGTAGTTAGGCCACAGATGCTTGTTGGATGAGCAAAGCCAGCTCACAGTGTTGTAATTAAGCTCTATAGAAGCCTAGGGACAAATCATGTCATTTTGGTCGGACATTAGGTTTTCTAAGGCTTTGTATATAAACCAAAGCCTAAATCTTTGTAAGGAGACTTCTAATAATCCGATCTTCTACGTCGTTGGGAGACTGTGAGAGAGTGTGTGTGTGTGTGTGTGTGTGTGTGCTGTAGAAGCTACGGTGGTCGGAATCGCAAACGGAGAACAACAGTGTGTTGCCCACGAGGAGAGCTACGTGTTGATGCTTACATCACACGCGTTCGTCTGTGTTTTGGCAGATTCACTCATGAGCTACTTTTGGAGTTTCGGTGAGTAACTGTTGTCCGTTTTTGCATTTCAGCATATCCACGTGATCAGAGCAAGTAGAGCTACACATTATGCACTTTAGTTTTCGGAAACATCGACCTGCAAAAACCAGCCAGACATCCTACGCGTTTTCTGCACGGAGGATATTGAGTAGGTTTTTTGGTCACGGACCTTAGGAAGAGTGGCCTATTGGTGTTGATAGGATATTCCTCAAGTTTCGTAACGTTTTGAGAACGTCTAATGGGCTTTTGGCTTGCGGTAGCATCATAGGAGACTCTCACATTCACAGAACCAATGGCATGTAGATTTGATATCTCTGTAGGAAGTAGTCATTAGTCGGTCAGGTAGAGGTTGACACCCTTTGCTTGCTTCCACGCGCTTGCGGGTCGAGCTTCGTCCTCAGTTGACATTATATGTTAGGTGAGTTCTCGCTATGCTGACGTCCATCGCGGCGTATCCGTCCAACATTGGCGTCGCTGCCGGGGACGAGGACCCTAAGTAGGTGACCGAGACTAGTCCTTGAGGATAGAGGTCCCTCGGGCTTGCCAGAGTATATTCATTCGTTTAGATAGGATCAGAGAGTGGTGGACTCTTTTGGTCTTAGAGGGAGTCTAGGGAGCGTGTGTCTGGCCTAGATCCTTCGTCTTAGGTAGTATTAGGTAGTAGTTGGTTGTGGTGTAGAGAGTAGGAGTTGGAGTGGTAGATGTGGTGGTAGGTTGACTTGAGAGTCCGTGTGAGGCCAGGAAGCAACCAAGACATCAAAATCACCATCTCACATTGATGAGTAGGAGTAGGGTAAGTAGGATATCTTGAGTGCTGATCTAGAGTACTTTATGCATGTCTTATTTGCTGTTAGGCTCATCAGAGAAGTGGGAAACGCTAAGTAGAAAAGACAGTAAATTGTGTTTGGAAGCTGATTTGAAGTCCAAAATTTTCTTTGATTATTGCTGAGAGCTCTACAAAGCATAGAGAGTACTACTGCCAGAAAAAAATTGCATTTTGAGACAGTAGACATCCTACACGTAGGATGTCTCCAGGGCACTTTTGGCAGGGAATTTGGGAAAACTGAGGTTACCAGTGTGTTCAAAGGGTAGGTTTTACCCTAGCAACATATTGACTTGAGTGTTTTTCCCTAGTTTTGTTGACCAAAAGCCAAAAGGCGAAGTCAAAAAACGTAAAATTTCAGAAAAGGCTTAAAATGAGTGATTTTTGCATGTTTTTGCAATTGTGAAGCATACTTGCACTTGCTCAGAGCATAAGGAAGCATCAGGGACACTTCAGTCTGAAAAAATAAGCAGTAGACATCCTACGCGTAGGATGTCTACAGGGTGATCTGGGCATTTTTTTTGAAAATCTGAGGTTACTAGTGTGTTTAGAAGGTAGGTTTTACCCTATTTTCACGTGGAAAGTGGAAATTTGACCAAATTTTGACAGATCAAAGCCAAAAGACGAGAATTTCCAGACATCCTACCCAAATTGTGTCCAAGGCCTAATTATGAGACCAAACCATAGGATGACTTCATGTGCATGTTATACATGATGTTTTGAGTGCATGTGAGAGTTTTCAGCTCATTTGGGTGAGAAAATTGGGTTCAAAGCGGACTTTAGCACTTTTGACTGAAAAAGGCAAGAACAGCTAGTTTTGGGGTCTTTTGACATCCAAACTCAAATCTAAGCATACCACTAGGTTACTGACATCAAGGGGAAGATGTGGGACAAGTCTGGGGTGAAACAGGCCAAAAAGACATCCTACGCAGAGGATGTCTTCTATGTGATTTTGGACTCTAAATGAAATTATGAGCATACCACAATGATCAGCACCTTAAGGAGAGTCTGTGGTTCAAATTTGGGGCAATTCTGAGCACTTAGACATCCTACGCGTAGGATGTCTAAGGCATGATTTAGAGGCCAAATTCAAACTGTGGACATAGCAGGGTGTTGTATAGCCTTAGGCAGGCCTCCTAGTCAAATTTGGTCCAATTTGGAGTTGATTTGACTTGGGAATTCATCAGAACAGACATCAGGCTTCTGGAGCAGATTCTTGATCATTTGACCAACCTATAGGTGTCAGAAATCAAAAAGTAAAAATAGTTGTGAGATCAGCACATCAAGGGGAAGCTACAGTGCAAATTTGAGCTGAAACAAAGCAAAAAGACATCCTACGCGTAGGATGTCTCCAGCTTGATTTAGGACTCCAAACCAACCTATGAGCACACCCCTGTGATTAGCACATCAAGGAGAAGCTGGGGTGAAAATTTCAAGTCATTCTGAGCAAAAAGACATCCTACGCGTAGGATGTCTCAAGGCCATTTTTAGGTCCAAATGAAATTCTGAGCATACCATTGTGTTGCTGGACTTAAGGGGAGTCTCTGGACCAAATTTTGTTAAATTCTGAGCATATAGACATCCTACGCGTAGGATGTCTCTAGTCCAGTTTTAGGGTCTAACTATAATTTTGACCATACAAGAGTGTTCACAGTGTCACAGAGATCCCAAATCTTCTTTCAAATTTGAATTTGGACTCATTTTGACCATTCTAAACTGCAATTCACTATTTTGGCCATAACTTTCACAAACGGTATCAGATCGAAAAAGTTTCTATATCAAAACGTAGCCTGAGAGCAACTCTACATATCTTAGAGCAGAACGAGAACTAAATGTATGCCTACGACAACCGTTTAGTTCAACTTTGAAAAAAATATCGTTTAAGGCCTCAAAATGCATCCGGAAGTCAGGAGTGTCTAAAACCGACAGTTCGAAAGAATTGTGAGAAAACGGTCACGGTTTTTGAAGACTGCTAAGTTAGTCACCTACAGGAAGGTGTAAAAGTTAACTACAGCCTAGTAAAATTTGAGCATCCATACACAAATCTGGTAGGAGTAAGACCATACACAAGGACTCTTTATTTTGCAACAACAGTCGCAAGTTTTGGAGAACTTTAACACAAGATTTTTGCTAGCAAATCACTGCGACTTGTGCATAATTCTCTTGTGCTAGCTTAAGTTTAGTTCAGCTAAAAGCGAACTTGAAAGTCACTTCCCAGCCCACGGAACAAGTGTGGCCGTCAAAGGTACATCAAGAATTTTTGCATTCATTGTGAAAAAGTTTGCCAGCTAAATAGAATTTTGCAGATTGTGTGCTAAAGTGAACACAGGTTAGCTCGACTCAAGAATCTCTAAAAAGGGAGCAGTCGTTGCAGTATAGTGGTAAGTTGCATAACTTATCACAGTGCTTCCACTAGATCGAGGCCTTCTAAAAAGATCTAGGCAAAGCACAGCCATACAAGACAGTATCAGTCTTGGCAAGCAAGGGAGTTAAGAAGTTCAAGCAGTGAAAGCAAATCCCAATTCAGAAAACTCAGAGATTAAGACATCCACAAAAGCTGAAGAACCTCAAGCGAAAAAGACCGACACAAGGGTGCTAATAATTTTTATTAGCATTAAGGCAAGCAATTAGAGCTATCACTGAACAGGTACAACAAGGGAGTCAAGACGAAATCAATGGCGTCTCAAAGGAATCAGACCACTCAGGAAGAAGCTTCAAGTACATCCACATAAATTACAAGAGAGAAAATTCGGATCTATCTGATTGGATACTACAAAGGACTGCCATACTATGAGGATGACAATCGTAATTTGTACATCAAGACAAAGAAAGATACAAAGGAAACTCGGACATCTCAATATGTGGAAGTTGAAACAGCGAAGAATGTACTATACCCACATCCAAATTTCATGGAAGACTGTATGGGATCAATTTACATGAGGCACAGAAAATACATCGACGATGAGATAGAAATGTTGTACAAGGATCAACTTACAGAACTCTACGCATATCCTCCAAGTATTTTTCTTTACAAAGAACAAGATGGAAAACAGAAATTTGGTACCCTCTATGGAGATGAAGAGGGTCGATACTACAGGGCTGTCACAAGTCATGAAGTTCCTGTAGAAAACAATCATTACTTTATAGCAGAAGCGTTTGGCTCAAGAGGAGAAGACTACATGTCTAAAGGTGGTAATGTATACCATCTCGTCATGGGTTTACCTCTAACTACGCACTTGGAAAAGTTAACAACTACAGTTGTCACTGCACAAATGGGTGGCACAACACAAGGCACAACATGGAAAGACACAACACAAGTCTCGTGCACTGCACCAGCACAAGAGGTACCATCTATGAAGATAGCCCAACTTCAAAAAGAACTAGCTTGGTCTCAAGAGCTACTTAACAAAGCACAAGAAGTCATATCATCAGGCATTAAACAGATGCCAACATCAGATATGAAACCCTCTCGAATGGTGGGAGTTCAAACTCAACAAAGAGACCCTATATCTTCAAGAGCGGGATTAAGGAGTCCAGTTTTACAAGAAGCAGTGTCCTTTTCAGGAGTCCAAGTGGAATTTCAAGAAGCATTGGAAGATGCCGAGCCGGAGGAGATACCACTGGAAATTCACAATTCCCAATATAAAAGGTCAGGTCAAGATGTCATTGTGGTCGACAAATACGATAGGCACTATGAAATAGCCGATGTGAAAAATATGGATGAGTTTAGCAATTGTGGGAAACCTGTAAGTCACATACTTGGACCCCGTCCAAAAGCACCATCAAGGGAAACGGAAAACAAAGATTCGGTTCAATCTTCACCCTCAGTGCAGAACTCGCCAAAATCAACTCGGAAACATAGCCCTAAGGCTATGGAGAAGCCCCACGTCAAAGACCATATACTGATGGAAGAATTAGCATCACAACTGCGAGAAAGCATGGATAGTGATTTGATCTTGTATGCAAGCAATAATGGAAGCTATTTTCAGCTTCTCAAGGACAAGACGATGAAGGATAAAGAGACAAAGCCAGTGGATACACCTAAGTCAGTCGTAATCTATAGGTTCATGCATGCAAAGAAGAGGTCATATCTGTATCTAGATACCACAAGAAACCATTATCAATAGTATTATGGACAGCTGCCTCGTCCAAAGGGTGCACATGTTGAGATAACAACATATTGCGACCAATGTGCCATTGGTCATTTAGTGAAGGACTGCCCAGCAAAGCTCTACATGGAAAAGAAGAAGCAACAAGCCAAAAGCAAAGTTCAGATAGTGACAACAAGGGAACGGAAGAAGGAATCCCCAACAAGATCTCCGAAAAATAAGCAGATCTTGTCGCAGAGCACAAAAGATAGGCTCAAGACACAGTTGCTTGAGGTCAAGGGTGTCAACGACATTATCATAGAGAATCAGGCTTTCAAAAAAGATCAATTGAATCAGCTGATTCAAGATCGGTTAAGGAACCTCAGTGAGGACAAGTCAAAGCATCCACAAGGTGATGAAGATGAAGCTCGTAGTTCAAGGTTCGAGAGCAAAAGAAGCCAAGATTCTGATGATAGTGAGCCAACACAAGAAGAGGTGGCAGAGGTAACAAAAAATCTTAGTGCCACGTCACAAGTGGAAGACATGCAAATAGAGTCAATGGATGAAGCTGAAAGTCTACCAAATAAATTTTCTATTGTGGACTCTTCATTGGTGATTGAACAAATCAAAGAGTATGAGAAGTTAAAAGAAGATGTAACTGAAGACATAAAATGCACAGAAGAAAGGAAAATGACTGAGTCCAAGATTGACTACCAAGGACAAGCAATACAGGATATGAATGAATATTTTCGAGAAGAGACTCTACAAAAACCCATGGAACAATGGAAGCCAAAGGCCATGGCGACCATTGCATCAGAAGAAGAGAGTAAACCTCAACATCCTCTACACAAGCTTCAAAACATTTCCAAGAAGAAAAGTCACCATTGAATGACCTTCAAGTGCTAGAAGAAGTAAATAGTGACAGAGAGCTTCTAAAATCAAGAATCAAGGCATCAAAGTCAGAAACTAGCAATGAACACCAACAAGCAGCTACAACAGAAGATAGTAAGCACTTGGGACATGCTACAACCAATCAAATGACAAAGAAGTTCAACATACAAGAGAAGGACAAAGCTTCCAAGGCACAAAAGTCCAAGACAAGTACCAAAAGCAAAGAGGACATCAGTTACTTGGCAGCCAACAAGAAGATTAAATTCTCGTTGGATGTGTATGAGAAACTGAAATTCAACTTTACAGCAGAGATAGATTGCACTGCCACGACTAATGTCATGTCTTATGGGCTATGGTTACTTCTAGGTAAGCCAGAACTGTATGAAATTCAGGTACAGGTTCCTGTATCACATGGAATAGCCATCACAAGTTTAGGGATTGCAGAAGCTTCCCTTAAACTACAGTCAAAGGTAATCAAAGACAAATTCCTAGTGGTGGATTCATCAAAAATGAGTACACATTTGATTTTGTCCAAGCACTCGGCAAAAACATTGGCAGAAGAACTCGAATTTTCAACAATGGTCATCACGACTAGCTCTCAAGAAATCCAGCCTACTACTGCTCCAAGATTATCGGCTTCCGACAAAGGAAAAGCCAAAATGAGCCCACAAATGTCCTACCAACAGAAGCAGCCCCTTAAATCAGAGTCTTCAATCCAACCAAAAAAGGTTCAAGATAGAGCTTTTATATCAACTGACCACATGCTTCCACATGAAAGACAGAATCCAAAGAAAATCTTTCAACCGAAATACCCTACACTGTGAGATCACAGCCGCCAAAGGTTTTCAAAGGTCTACATTAAAGCAGAAGAAATAAAGGTCAAGGATCCAATATGGATAAATGATCGTAGCCAATTGACGAAAGGTAAACACATGGGATGGACAGCCTCCCAGTACAACTTAGCAGAGCAAGGCTATTATGAGGGTCAAAAGAAACTTTGGTTACCAAAACCACAGACCTCGGCTTATGTGGTGGATAAAGGTTTCAAAAATCATCCCCAAAAGCAACAAAGCTCATATTTATATCGCCAAAGGAGACCAACCAACAAGGCTCGCCAAAGGGATGCAGGGAATTTCAAATCCAACTGGCCTTCATACCAACATAGGACTTCATCGATAAATAATCCCAAAAATGGAACTCTTGTACATCTCAATACGACATCAAAAACATCATGGGAAGTGCCATCTACAATCCTTCAAGCACAAGGTTACTATGAAGGAAATCGGAGAATCTGGCTACCAAAGATGTCAGGTAAACATTCTTCAATCAGACGACTTCAGCTTGAAGATAATCGCAATTTCACGGAAGGCAAAACAAGGACAATGTCACACTCAAGGCAAAGGATATCTGCAAAGACACGCTAATCACACGATGCAGATACAAATGGGTGCCAAAAGAACAACACATACCGAAGAAGATTGAGTCATCTCTAGCTCTCAAGAAATGTCAAGACATGATAGGCAAAGTGTTACGAGGAATGGAGCGAGCCAATCTTCTCAACCAAGGGACCAACAACAACAAAAAGAAATTTTGACAACCAAGGTCACCCAGGTATGGCAAAAGAAACCAATATTGCCAGTATAGTCCTTTACAAATCCTCTCTTCGAGGATGGGAGTTTTGAATTTCAACACCTATTCTTCGTCGAAAGCTCCCGAGAGTAAGTCAAGTCGCCATAAAAATCGTGGCATAAGAGTCAAGAGTCGGGTAGTTGAGCCACGAAATGAGCAAGCGTCAGACCCAAGCTTCATGTCTATTTTTTGTGGTCTATGAGTCTAGATATTTAGGTTATAGCTCAAGCTAGAAGAGTTGAGCATATTGTGAAATTGAGTCGCTCATGCTGGATAGGTGAGCATAAGAGTGGAAGTTTACTATTTTAAATGGTGGAGTGGCGGAGTAGTCGAGAAAACACTCACGCACATGAACACAGTGAGGAGAGTGGACAAAACCTCGTCGACAAAAACCCTTCTTGTGAGTAACGGCAGCTCTTGAAGTCAAATATATTTTTGCTTCTCTAGCTACGTTCACTCCTAGAAGCACCCATTCAAACTCCTCTCGCATGGCATATTGTTTCCCATGCATCTATCTGTGCAAGCATATATATATAATGTCCCATCATTGGACATTTTCATTTGACACGATTTGTGTTCCACCCATGCACTTACACAACAAAATGACGATGACGAAGTGGTAACGGGTTTCATTAGCATTTGCTCAACAACAACGACTTTGACTTCACGCTACTAACACTTATCCAATGTATATCCAGTCAATAATAGTAGCCATACGACCATAAGTACTTTAACTCAACAAGACTCGGTTACATCAAGCATAAGTACATATAGCCTCACATTTAATGGTGACTAAAGGCATTTTTTTCCCATTGGGTTTTCCCTTTAGTCCTATCCAGGTATCCAAGACCTTCCTTTTGTAATATACGCCACATTTTATTTTTACTATTTTATTTTTTCATAAAAACACATAAAAGCAGACCAACAACATCCCAAAACAACTACGTGCTCATCAACTAGAAGATCCAAGGGGAGCGGCCTAGAAAAAATTCAAAAAGGCTTCAAGTTTACAGGTACACATGCAGGATGACACCCAAAGAACAAACAATACAGAGCTGCCATGATAAAGCCTTGCTGCAACAACAAACCTCACTCGACTTATTCACGCTACAACAACCAATCGGAGGGGGAGAGCTATGGCTTCAACTACACTACATGTACAAGAAAAAGGTACCTCTACAACATACAAAGCATCTGGTAGAAGCAACTGCAACAACAAAAGCTTCAACCAACACCACAACATGAAGCACTCATCAAGGCCACTGCAGACATAGGGTCTTGTCGGGGACGACAAGACTTCGGAGGGGGAGAGTGTTGAAAGGTCAATCTTTCAACAACGCTTCCACAAAGATTCCATAAAGATTCCTCAAAGATTCTCTAAAGATTCCAAATAAAGATGCTGATGAAGTGATGAAGACGAAGATGGATGCTATAATGTGAAGATACAAGCTCATGGACATCATCAAATATCCCGTTATTATCATTTTGAGCCATTACGGCCACTTTTGTAATGTTTACGGGAACTTCATATTTTAAGTCGGCAATTGCAGTTAGGCCACAAATGCTTGTTGGATGAGCAAAGCCAGCTCACAGTGTTGTAATTAAGCTCTATAGAAGCCTAAGGACAAATCAGGTCATTTTGGTCGGACATTAGGTTTTCTAAGGCTTAGTATATAAGCCAAAACCTAAATCTTTGTAAGGAGACTTCTAATAATCCGATCTTCTGCGTCATTGGGAGACTGTGAGAGAGTGAGAGTGTGTGTGTGTGCTACAGAAGCTACAGTGGTCGGAATTGCAAACAGAGAGCAGCAGTGTGTTGCCCACGAGGAGAGCTACGCGTTGATGCTTACATCAGACGCGTTCGTCTGTGTTTTGGTAGATTCACCTGCGAGCTACTTTTGGAGTTTCGATGAGTAACTGTTGTCCGTTTTTGCATTTCAGAATATCCACGCGATCAGAGCAAGTAGAGCTACACATTAGGCTCTTTAGTTTTCAGAAACGTCGACCTACAAAAACCGGCCAGACATCCTACGCATTTTCTGCACGGAGGATATTGAGTAGGTTTTTTGGTCACGGACCTTAGGGAGAGTGGCCTATTGGTGTTGATAGGATATCCCTCAAGTTTCGTAACGTTTTGAGACCGTCTAATGGGCTTTTGGCTTGCGGTAGCATCATAGGAGACTCTCACATTCACAGAACCGATGGCATGTAGATTTGATATCTCTGTAGGAAGTAGTCATTAGTCGGTCGGGTAGAGGTTGACACCCTTTGCTTGCTTCCACGCGCTTGCGGGTTGAGCTTCGTCCTCAGTTGACATTATATGTTAGGTGAGTTCTCACTATGCTGACGTCTATCGCGGCGTATCCATCCAACATATTCTTAAAGTTTAAGTGAAATCTTCCAGATAGACTGTAAAGTTATCAGACTACCCTCCTTCTCTAATGCTTTGTGATCCCCTTCTTCTAATGAAACTTTAGAATGTGCATACATGTACATTGTTTATAGAGATCACAATCTTAGACAAACTACTTTTCTTACATTTGGATTATACACACTCAATAAAACTAGCTAGTCTTGTAAATGAATGCATAGAAAAATGAGAAGCTTTGCTATCATGGACGAGTATCCATGGTGGACACATGCATTTGAAGAAAAATCAAAATGTTTCCAAAGAAATAGGAGATGTTCTCTAGAATGTTTCAATGGGAGGAGCAAAATCTAAGAGCTTTCTAAGCAACCATGATATTAAACAATTAGGAACTATTAATATGAACTCTACCTTATAACTACAATTGAAAAGAGTAGATTAGATGTAGCCAACAAAAGAATGAAAGTATGGAAGGGGCTCGAATATCTGAAGACAGCAAGGAAGTACAATCACATATGAAAAAGTCTTCAAGAAGGCAATAAAGATTTTGATATCGTCAATTAAAATGCCTAGGGAGAAAAAGATATCATGTATTACTTGGTAAGATTTTAAAAGTAGTTTTCAATGTAACACTCCACATTTGAACCCTTCAACTGACTTTTATTTTATTTTTAGCATATTTTGTACTTGTATGGTCCTTATTTTACAAAAGCATGGCCACTTACTACATACAATACACAAGAAATGGAGAAATCACATTACCAAGCATGTAGTTAATTTTTCATATGTACAAGAAAGAGAGGTGGACAAACATGAAAAAACTTCAAAGGATGAAGACAATAAGAACTCCACAAACACATGCGTCAAATAGCTAGACATGTTCCCTAGAGGAATCTTGAAATCTACTAACATTGGCCATAAAATAAGTTGTAACTTCTCAAGATGGTGAACACAATGCACAAATTTTTCTTTATTGAAACAGAGCATCGAGAATTGTGGCACATCCCCTCTCTATACTAAAGAATTCTCTTTTATTGAACCCACCAAGGAGCAGCATCCTTCTGTTTGGCTACAGCCTCATAGTTAGAATAACAAGAAAGTTTCTTGATCTAAAGGCATTGAAACTAGCAGCATAACTAATATTGTAAGGCTAGATGCTCTCTCTAAAATCAAAATTCTGTTGGAGTTCATTCGAAGGAGACTATATCCTATGAGTCTTGAGAAAAATTTAAGCATCAAAAGTGGAAATTCATGTTCTTTAGAAAATTGAGCATGGAAAGCACAAAATGCATCTTTGTCAATCTTGAACAAGTAGCCCTCATTTTTTGGATGTGCCTTCAATCAACTTCCCCCTTGATCCTCTTAATCTGCCAAGAAAGTTATCGTTATCAAGAAGCTTTGTTAGCGGGTCACCGCGACGAAGTCAACTGGGTCACTCACAACCTAAGGATCGACTTCCCCAACAGCAACGCCAATGTTAGCGGGTCACCGCGACGGACGTTTGCAGCATAGTTTTTTGTACTAACATAATGTCAATATGCAAGGAACCGACTTGGGATGGGGCATGAGACTTAATGAAAGTGTCAATCTCACCAAAATGAACTCGGAGGGCTGTTCATACTACGACAAAAGCAAAAATTCAAAAAATTAGTCTATGTCCGATCTCACTACTCTATGTCATCACGTCTTTTCGGCACCAAACGAATTTGGAATGCAAAAAAACTTAAGGAGATGTAATACAACACCTAAGGGTACACCTACCAAGTTTTTCAGTCATCAAGGAAGGTACATAAATCACGATCCAATCACAAAAAATGTGCAGAAAGCTGAAACAGAACTACACGGAAAGGTCCCCCTTAAGCATAGAAACACTTACACAAGGTCACAACATCAAAAAACAACCATTTAAGACCTCAAATCAATGAATTTAGCTCACAAACAAGACGTTGCAACCACAGCAGAATCAAGAATAGATTACACGTAGATTGTAGAGCAAGAGACAAGGAACACAATGTGCTATTCGGAATTGAATTATGATTACCAAACAAGGAGAAAAGCGGATTACAAATTGTAGCAGCAAGAATCTCTCACAATCGACATCCAATACTTCTTCACGCTAATGATAATGTGTTAGTCCAAGCTAAGGTTTTGACTTAAGAGCTAAGGGAACTTTCCCACGACCATTCGACCACTTACAAGGGGTGGACTCAGAGAGGCTAAGAGGGCATGACAAAATATATTACAATTGGGAATCCTTATTAGCAGAATTACACCGCTTCTGAAAAAATGAGTGAGTACAACAAGGTTGGGTGTACATCCACCTTTTACGTGTCAGCACATTGTGTCCACCAAACGTTACCCCCTTCCTATTCATTGCACGCCCTCATGCAACCTGTCTTTGACTGTCTACTACTAATTGATTAGTCTCTTTTCTAGCGTCCCAGTGAGGTGCCTGAACTTTTGTGCCCTTGCCTTGATCTCCACTTTTGTCACCAGTTCTTTGAAAGGATTATTGTTGAGAGTGCTTTGATAGGCTATATGTTGGGATGGCAGATCTTTGGTCATGGGATTAAAAATGGAGGAGTCTACCTCAAAGAATCCAGTCATGAACGCCTCCTCAAAGGTTTGCATGTAGTGGGAGGGTAGGAACATGACTCGAGCTTATAGTCCCATGATGACATTTTTGGTTGAGATTTATGTCTCCATATTCCAGCAAAGCCCTTTTGTGCCTTCCACAAAAACCTACCAGGGATGCTCCTCCGTCTCTATATCATTGAATGCCATTATGCAGGTGCTTAGAATCTTGGCAATGTTCACGAGCATCTGGCATGCGAGATCTGGTATCTCCTTCATCATATTGATGACCCCTATGAGCGTCTGAACCATATACTTCTTTGACGGGGGGTTGTTATTGCTTGGCTTTGTGATGACGAGGTAGTTCAACACTGCCGATCTTTTGCTTTGCCAAGAGTAAAAGTTGTCCTAGGATTGCCATCTGTTGATGGGACAGTAAGTTGGGTCGATCCTAAGATGTTGCGGAACATTCCTATAGTATGTTTCATATGTTGGTTGCTGCTCAAACCATTTCTTTTGCCAGAGGGTTGATTGTCAATGATAGTCTGAATTTGTAGCGCAATGAAAGGAACATCTCTGTAATCCCCTCTGTTGTTTGGCTCAAGGGCAGGTAGCATTTTTTGTTTCCATAATCTGGCCTCTTGCCGTATTAGTGGCAGGGCAATCGTCTCATGCCCAAGGTTTTTCACTACTTCATGTGGAGTGATCATGAGCAGAGCAGCTGACTCCAACACTTTCAGCTCATATTGCAGGTACTCCTTGTATGAAGGGTCTTTGACTTCTGAGATCCAGTGCTGAATTTCTTCTTTTGCCTAATCCAAGATGGATGTCGTAGCTGGATTCAGATTCTTGCATTGCTTTTCCTGTGCTTGTACTTGGGTTGGTACATCTATTTGGTGAGCTTCAATGGTGAGCTTCAAAGGTGAACTGCTCAATTCCTCCTATCTATTCAAATTCCGTTTGTTCGGGATTTGCTTATGTTGCCCTTAGAGCCTCCAAATATGCATGTGCCTTTGTCAACTGCTTTCTCAAATTTTCAATCTCTTCATCTTTGGCTTTCTGCAGTGCTCTATGCCCTGTTGTCATGATTTGTTTGTCGTATTTTTCTTGAGCAAGGGCCTCCTTTAGATCTTGGACCTCTTTGTTTAGCGAAGTTGATCTAGCTGTCAATATTGAGGAGCTCGACGTCTCTTGCAAGGCTAAAAGCTGGGTTAGAGTCTTGCTAACCACCACGTAGGACTCTTGCAGCTTTTCACTCTGCTCTCTTTCTCTGACCAGCTCTTCCTCTAGTCATTGTTGCTCAACCTGCAGAGTCGTGTTGGCCTCATCAAACTGTTGAACCTCCTTGTAGTAATAGGCATTTAGATGGTGTCAATATGGCTCATGGTTATGCCTGCTAAGAGTTAAAAAGTTTTGAAAAACTGTTAAAGAAAAAGAAATGATGCTAATATATACAAAATGATGATCTTGCTGCATTTTCCCCCTTCCTAGAGTGAGTAGCCCCAAACATGTGTTAGAGTGCATGGAATGAAGTATGTGTCTATGCATAGTCATATATTGTGGCTCTATGATGCGAATCGAGGATATGCACGTGGTAATAAAATGTTGTGCAAGATATGGATTTTGAACAATAAGTTCAATGGTTTTCGATGGTGAGGTTATGTTGAAGCTACGTGGTCCGAACAAAAGTAATTGTAGAAGATGCACCCTTTGTTTGACAGTGGCCTCTACAAAGTTGTGACCCTACCTTATCTTGTGATTGAGGGCTCTGTTTTGGTCGCCATTGAAATTGCTTGGATGTGGTCTTCATTGTCGAGGCATCCAATGAGCTAGGCTGTTTTGATTTCCATACCCACTTAACTTCGTTTGGTTGTCGATGTTGAGATTGGATTGGCCTAGGTTGCTTAACAAAAGCCTTAGGTGGTTAGTCGAGGGTGGGTTTCTTTTGATGCATCGTGGGTGGACTTGCATTGCCATGTCGTTTGGGTATCCATAATTTTTTCGGATTGGTTTGCATAATGGACTTTTTTACCCAAATTATCCTGACCATTGTTTGAGAACATCACTAGATTGGATCAGGTGTTGATTGGAGAGGTTCCCATACATAGTTTGTTTGTACAAAGGGTGTGGCGAAAGATTTGTCATCTTGCCTTAGCTACAAGGTTTTATCACGCCAATTTGGTGTGGCTTGATAAGTGCGCATCCATGGCACTCCCAGAATAACTGCTTTGTTAAGATCCTTATCCTCTACCACATGAAACTGATGAGGATAAAATGTTCCATCAACCTAGACTGTCCATTGTGCCTTTGTTTTCCATTCTGAACCCCATAATAAGTGGAGTAGTTGACAACATTTGCTCTTGTCCTAGTGTCCACTAATGCACGCGGTGGTGCCATCTGCTAGCTGCAGCATAATGCGTAAATCCATGCCACCTAACCATGTAGCCTCCATTTGTATGGATGCTATTGGAGGGGAGTTGATACAATTGTTCTATTGGGCCTCTCTCTGAAGGTTTTCCCGTTCCTTATGCTTTAATATTCTGATTTTGGTTTCTTGTTGTGCCTGTTCCTAGCATTTAGATGGTGTCAATATGGCTCATGGTTATGCCTGCTAAGAGTTTAAAAGTTTTGAAAAATTGTTAAAGAAAAAGAAATGATGCTAATATATACAAAATGATGATCTTGCTGCATTTTCCCCCTTCCTAGAGTGAGTAGCCCCAAACATGTGTTAGAGTGCATGGAATGAAGTATGTGTCTATGCATAGTCATATATTGTGGCTCTATGATGCGAATCGAGGATATGCACGTGGTAACAAAATGTTGTGCAAGATATGGATTTTGAACAATAAGTTCAATGGTTTTCGATGGTGAGGTTATGTTGAAGCTACGTGGTCCGAACAAAAGTAATTGTAGAAGATGCACCCTTTGTTTGACAGTGGCCTCTACAAAGTTGTGACCCTACCTTGTCTTGTGATTGAGGGCTCTGTTTTGGTCGCCATTGAAATTGCTTGGATGTGGTCTTCATTGTCGAGGCATCCAATGAGCTAGGCTGTTTTGATTTCCATACCCACTTAACTTCGTTTGGTTGTCGATGTTGAGTTGGATTGGCCTAGGTTGCTTGACAAAAGCCGTAGGTGGTTTGTCGAGGGTGGGTTTCTTTTGATGCATGGTGAGTGGACTTGCATTGCCATGTCGTTTGGGTATCCATAATTTTTTCGGATTGGTTTGCATAATGGACTTGTTTACCCAAATTATCCTAACCATTGTTTGAGAACATCACTAGATTGGATCAGGTGTTGATTGGAGAGGTTCCCATACATAGTTTGTTTGTACAAAGGGTGTGGCGAAAGATTTGTCATCTTGCCTTAGCTACAAGGTTTTATCACGCCAATTTGGTGTGGCTTGATAAGTGCGCATCCATGGCACTCCCAGAATAACTGCTTTGTTAAGATCCTTATCCTCGACCACATGAAACTGATGAGGATAAACTGTTCCATCAACCTAGACTGTCCATTGTGCCTTTGTTTTCCATTCTGAACCTCATAATAAGTGGAGTAGTTGACAACATTTGCTCTTGTCCTAGTGTCCACTAATGCACACTCGGTGGTGCCATGTGCTAGCTACAGCATAATGCGTAAATCCATGCAACCTAACCATGTAGCCTCCATTTGTATGGATGCTATTGGAGGGGAGTTGATACAAATGTTCTATTGCGCCTCTCTCTGAAGGTTTTCCCGTTCCTTCCGATTTAATATTATGATTTTGGTTTCTTGTTGTGCCTGTTCCTGGATGTCATGGGCTCAACTTCTGCACTGAGTTGTCGCATGTATTGTTTGGAGTTCTTCTGGTGTCAGTGGAAGAAGATATTTCTTTAATCTGTAGCCACTCATCCAATTAGGCATCTCCTCTCTTGCCAATGTTGCAAGCTTGATGGCACCGCTTTGTGATATATCATGTATTACAAAAGGCCCCATCCCTCGCTTTTTGAGTTTTTTGGAGTGTTGTTTGAGGGTATACACTAAAACATAATCCCCTTTTTGGAACTCCTTGCTAATCACATGTTGATCACGCTAATATTTCATTTGTCTTTTCAGAGCATATATCCCGGCTACCACTCTTACTCTGGTTTCATCCAATTGTTGCAGGGTGTCTACTCTCTCCAACAACTCGTGTCCCGTCCATCCTAATTGTGTTGCGACTCGTAGAGTTTTGATTAAGAATTCCATGGGTAGAATTGCATTAATCCCGAACGCAAGCTTAAAAGAAGTGTCCTTGATGGAAGTTTTAAAATCTACTCTGTAAGCCCATAATGCAGTGTGTAGCTTTTGATCCCAATCATTTCTTGAGTCACTGGCTATTTTGGTGAGCACCGTGCATAAGACTTTATCGGTGCTCTCGGCTTGTCTGTTAGCTTGTGGGTGATAGGGTGCTGATTTGTGATGGATCACCATGAATTCATCAAGTAAGCTTCAATGACGTTGTTCAGAAAGTGTGTTCCCCTATCGCTCACTATTTCAACGGGTAGACCATATCTGGTAAAGATATGTTCAAAAAGGAACTGAGCCATAGTCCGTGCATCATTTTTCTGTGTTACATTTACTTCCGCTCATTTAGTCATGTAATATGTTGCTACTATGATGTATTGTGCGTGTGACCTATATGCAGGAGATATTATGGGGCCAATAAAGCAAATGCCCCATTTGGCAAAAGCGCATACTCCCATCATTGGCCTTAATGGCATTTCATCTCTCCGTAGGGGTGATTTTGGGTGTTGACATTCATCACATCGTTTGACATAGGCCTCTGCATCCCTAAATAGGGTTGGCCACCATATGCCTGAGTGAAGTATTAGTTTTGCCGTTTTATCAGCAAAGAAATTTCCCCCTGGCTGGCCCGAGTGTGCTTGTTCTAGGATACATATATATTCGCTTTCTATAGCACACAACCATAGTTGTTTGTCCTTTCCCCTCCTATACAGTTGGTTGGCAATTAGCACTGCAAAGGATCATCTGGCACCCCCTCTGAAGAGGTACATGCATCAAGAAGCTCTTCTATACTATCATAATCATCTCCTTCAGATATAGACAAGAAATCATTGATTATGGCATCTTCTTCCATGATAATAGCATCTGCAAACATATGGTTAGTAGCACTCAGCAGCTCGTAGCACTCAATTTCGATATATTATCGTTGCCACTGACTATGTGACAAAGTGGATGGAAACTAGGGTGACACGTAAGGCTGATGCAAGGTCAACTGCCAAGTTTCTCTTTGAGAACATTATTATAAGATTTGGTAAGTCCACACCTTATTATCCACAAGAAAATGGACAAGATGAGAGTAAATTACACCACAACACATCACAAGAAAAGCCACCCCAATCACTGTCTTAAGGCCAGGGGAGTCCTCTCCACCCTGTCGCCCTCTTACAATATATGGGATTTATGGCTAAATTGATGACAACACCCAGAGACAAGCTATCAAGAACTTAAATAAAACACTAAGACACTTACACATCATTGTTTTCCATGACTTCACGTTGGAAGAGAGACAAATTATCCATGCTTAGTCCAAATCTACCCTCCTTGATTCAGCAAATGTTGGGCTTACACTAGTAGGAGAAATGATAGATTTCCTACTCTCAATTGAATGATCACTCTCTCTTACAATGGCATAGAGTTCCCTTGCTAATCACCCCTAATATAACACATGCAGATAATGTTTTGCTTCTTCTGCTACAGTTCTCATTCGTGCGTTACCCCATTCCTCTAGGAAGGTCTTGTTTTTTAAGTACTCAATTATGTGAGTACTCTATTTGGGTGCTTGTACTACTTGAAAAGGGGTGGCGTGTTCCACTGGAGGTTGCTTTGTATAGATATCACATGATTTTACATAAGTATAGATGTTGTTTTTCATTTTTTGCCAATAGACTCCTAGTCTCTTTAGTCTTTGGTAGGTTTGCGTTTCTCCGTTGTGAAAGCCTGTATGTTGTATATGAGCCTGTTTGAGGTAGTATTTATATTCTTCTGGCTGTACACATAGTCTCAAAATCCCATCCTTATCGTGCTTGTACAGTCGTCCTACTAAAAGCTGGAGATTTCTTGTTTGATGTATTATTGATGGTTGTCTTTCCACATGTACTAATTTGATTGTGAGTAGAGGGATGACCTCTTCACTCCACCTTGGAACCATTTCAATGTTAAACAGGTACGAATCTGGAAGATCATCATCAATAACTTCAAGTGCTTCCCCATGGAACAGTCTCGAAACATGATTTGCTCGTGTGTGTGTGTGTGTGTGTGTGTGTGTGTGTGTGTGTGTGTGTGTGTGTGTGTGTGTGTGTGTGTGTGTGTGTGTGTGTGTGTGTGTGTGTAGTCCCCTTTTTTACGACTACTGTGAAGTCAAACTCAAGCCATAGTATAAACCATTGAACAATCCTTCCAGTGTTGCAAGGTTTGTTTACCAAAGATATAACAATGCTTGTTGGTCTACAAAGAAAACAAACTTGTTTGCAAGAAGGTAGTGTCTATTTTTTTTTGACAGCATATTTCATTCCTAGACCTTCTCTTTTTGCAGAGGTATAATTTTTCTCCACGTTGTTCAACTGCCTACTAGAGTAGCAAATGGGAAAATCCATTTTCTTCTCTCCGGGTTGGGCTAATATGCATCCTATGGCATAGGCTAACGCATCAACATCAATGTGAAAGATCTTGCTCCAGTCAGGGGCTTGTAAAATTGGACCAGAAATTAATTGTTTCTTCAATTTGTGAAAAGCTTGCTTGCATTCTTCTGTCCATTCAAATTTAGCAATGAGGGCATACAACGGCTTAGCTATTACAGCATACATGTATATGAAGCACCTGTAGTACCCACAATGTCCCATAAATGCCAACACTTCTTTCATTTTTCTTGGTCTCAGTAGTACGGCAATTATTTGTATCTTTTCTTGATCAGTGAAAATCTCGTTTTTGGACACAATGTGGCCCAAAATTTTACCATGTCTTACCATGAAGACACATTTTTTAGGGTTTAAGCAAATACAATAAGTTATGCACTTTTCGAAGACTTTTCCTAGATGCGTTATGTGATCACTTCTCACGTGAGAATAAACACAAAGATCATCCATGTATATCTCTAAAAATTGTATGAGATATTTCTTGAATGCATGACTCATTAGTCTTTGAAATGTGGCAGGTGCATTGGTCAGGCCGAAAGGCATTACCTTGTATGCAAATATGCCCCACTCTGTTGCAAGCTGTCTTAAATTGATCTTCTGCTTTGATGGTTAACTGGTTGTAACCTAAGAACCCATCTAGAAAACTATAGGCCTCCTTCCCTGCAACTCTCTCAATAACACGATCTGTTATTGGTAGGGGGTAGTTGTCCCTGATGGTGGTAGCATTGACCTGTTTGAGGTTTACATAGACACGCAATTTGCCATTCTTTTTGGGTACTACCACAATCAAGGACACCCAATCGGTGTGTTCAATCTCGTAGATAAACTCCGCATCCTTCAGTTTGTCTATCTCTTCCTTAATTTTCTTGGAAAAAATCTATGTCTAAGGACGTTGTCTGCATGGTCTCGAATCACTTTTAAGGGTATCATGTGATGACAGATCTCTAGATCTATCCCATTTAGGTCTTTGTATAACCAAGAAAACACATCTTTATACCATCTGAGTGTATCTATTAGAAGTCTCTCTTCTTCTTCGGTGAGGTCCGTAGTAATGTCTGTCGGTTTAGGTTCCTCGCATGGTTCTGCGAAGTTTATGCATTTGGATTTCTCAGGCCCATCATATGAAGTTCCAGGCTCTTTTGGGTCTCATTTGGGTTTCTACACCACAATTTTTCTATCTTGAATAGTGTACTTCTTGTAGTGGGAAGGTGCATTAAATTTATCATCGTTTGTTTCCTCATCAGTTTCCCTTCAAAGCTCGTTTCAATTCATTGTACTTGTTTTTACTTTCGGTTTTGGACAACTTCGTTGCTTTTTTGGAAATGCTCTCCGTTAATGGTTTTTCTTTGTTCTTCTTTTTCATTTTTGTTTTGTTTGAGTCAGGTTTCATGTACCTCTTCAATATCCCATCTTTAAGGCAATTGGTTGCTTCAACCAACCTTAAGTCCTACGTTTTGTTGATTAACAAAGGTATTGAGTATTCTTTTGTCTTGTTTTGTTTGTTCGTGCATTTATTCCGATATCTACGTTGTCTTTGAGGATTTTAGTTTGAAAAATTATAGTAGATCACTTGTTGATCCTTCTGTTTGATGTTCTGATTTGAGCTACTAGAAAGCTCATTGTCTGTGTTGAGCAGCTTATCCGTGGAGACCTGAAATGCTTCTTCATGCGTTTGGTCAAGGTCCCTTATTGAGATCTCATCCACTATGTGTCGATAATCTGCAACTTCTTCCCTGTCAGGGACTTCCAATTCTGATTTTGGATTTAGGCTGACATTCATCATCTAGAATGGAATGATATCATATCCTTCTTCGTCATAGAATTTGGTCAAGGTCACCTCATTCATGTATACATCAAGAGTGGCTAGTATCTACTGCCATCCAAAAGGTTCAAACATCTCTTCTGGAAAAGGCTCTGGTACATATGCCTCGTCTTGTGTTAACCTATCATGAATGCACTCCTCTTTTTTTAAACTACCACAGCTTCGCTTGTCCAATAGTGATACAGTGAACGAATATCATTTGGATAGAGCTCTGATCTGGTTTCATGGTTGCCAATAAATGAAGGTAAAGTCTTCAATGACTGAGGTTTGATGTCTTCCAATATCTTCACCTGCATACCATACAATGAACGAATATCATTTGGGTAGAGCTCATGTTCGAGGTGGATCTCCATGATAGGGGTTGACTGAAGCGTTGCGCTTCCATCTTTTCAATTTATGATATGCTCCCACATATCCTGTGGCCATTGTTCTTCCACCTCAGGAATTGGCAGAGCTGCTCGAAAATACATTCCATCTGTCATATTGGCTACTATCCTAGTATCCAATGGTGTTTCCTTTACAGAATCTGTTTGGTCTCCATCTCCGATTCCACGTTCCTTTAACTCTTGAATTTTTTTGTTGATTAGCACCTCACTTTTTGGAGTAGTCAACACTGGTGGTTCCATAAGCGCTTAAGCGGCTTGGATGAGCTCCTTGCACATCTTTAACCTCTCTTTTTCATACCTTGCGTGAGGATGTTAGCCACCTATCCTCTTGGGTTTGGTTAGGCTTTAACCTAGCATCGTAAGCTTTTAAGATCACGTCCAAGGGTTCAAAGACCTTGTCCACCAAGATAGATCCTCCCGACGGTACAGCTGATGGCTTTGCTACATTGCCTTTTTCCTTAATGTCTCTTTCCATCCTCAATTGTTACTCTGTTTGCAGTAATTTAGTTTCCAAAGCCGTTTTTCTTTCTCTCTTTTGGCTTTTATCTTGTCTCGTTTTGCCTTCTAGGATTTCCTAGGTTCTGAGATAGACAAATTTTTTATCTCTATTTGGCTGGCTGAGGCATTCCTTGTAGCCTCATGTGCTTGGGCTCTCGTTTATCGGAATGGTTGGTTTTGTTTCTGATCCACTAGAGCTTGGCACGATTCCGATTTTGTTCATGTTTGCTTTCCCTTTGTTATCAGGGTTTTTTGCACAATGTGAAATGAGACGGTCATTCGTACACTCCTCACAGAACCCAAAAAGTTTGATTCGTTCTCCTTTGTGTGGAAAAACCCTTGCCCAATGATCACCACCGCATTCATAGCAAGGTCCTACAGGTAGTGGAGAAGCTTGTGGAGCCCCCATTGGTTGTCCTGTTTTAGGAGGATATCCCCTAGGTTTGTAGTTCTGGTTTGCCTCATGAACATAAGCATATTTTCATCGACCAAGTAATGGCTTTTTGTTGGTTGTGCTATGTATGAGGGCTCTGGAATCTCTGCTCAGGAACCATCCATGGAATTTGTCCCTCCAAATCATATGCATTCCCTTCAAACCCCCTCTTACAGGTATTGTCTAAATCTTCTCGGTATGGAACTACCTAAACCATACTCTGATCAGAAGGTGCTTCTATAGGTTGAGAAATCCTTACCATGGCCCTGTTTTCCTTGGGTAAAGGAGGTTGATGACCCAACATAGGTTGAGGTTTTTCCTAGCCTTGGATTGCATTATTCTGTCCTACTTGGTATCTTGGAGGGGGCAAAAATTGATGCCCTCCATGTGGCCCTTATTGTCTCTCTCTAACATAGTTTCTATTATAGAAACATTCGTGGTTTTCATGGTTTGTCCATTTTTGTTCAGTAGCACACCACTTCAGTACACACAATATGTTTACTCCTGGCCTCTGTTGAAGGTTGCACCACTACGTTGGATGATCTCTTCCACAAGTGTCACATTTTTAGGTGGACGGTTGTCATGTGTTTGGTTCATCCTGTTTCCTTGGTTCATCCTTCTGATCCCTTCCTCGATCATTTGATCAATGTCCGGCACAGTTGGGTTTTGCCCACCCAATTTCATTGTGGATGCACTAGTGGTTAAAGAGGGGCTACTCATCCCTTGTTATTTGTCTTCTAACACCGCTCCATATGCCTTGCAATTGGCTACTAGATACAATGCCTCTTTCGTGGCTCAAAAGTAACACATGCCTTTAAGTGCAAGTCTTTTTTGAGAGTGTCATTTCGTAATCCTTCTATGAACAGGACTGACAGTCTCTCATCCTAAGGTAGTTCTCTAGCAGGGCATCTTTTTATGTATAGCTTGAAACGAAGTGAGGCTTCCTTCACCTTTTCCTTCTCCTTTTGTCTAGATGCATAGATCTGAGAGATAGTATTATGCTTAATTCCTCTTTTTGAGAATTCCTTAGCGAATTCTCGGAGAATTGATCAATACTTTGGGAATTCTAGGTTTTATAAAGGTAGAGACCAAGTCAAAGCAACTCCTTCTAAAGTCAACCCAAAACCTTCATATTGAGTGTGGAAATCAGTAACTTGTTCCGCCCTCAACACTTGTTTGAAGATCGAAACATAGGCTAAGTTGTATTGTACGTTATACGGTGTACGTATCATACGCTTTAGATGGATGTATTATACGACACATATTTTTAATCGGCCGTATTATACGGTGCCACATTAGCAAAACCACCGTATCGTATATTTTTTTATAATTTCGATTGAAATATTATTTCGATCAAAATATTAATTCAATCATAATATTATTTAGATCAAAATAAAGCTCTTTATATACCATGAAATTGGACTGCTTTGCTCATTCTATTGATCTCTCTTCCCTTATCTCATCTATAGGTGAGCTTTACAACATCAAGAAACTATAAAAAAGTCAGTTTAAATTAAGTCATATGTTTTTTAGTGAAAATTTAGAGCTTTGGATAAAAAAAAATTTAGGCTTTGGAGTTTTGAGTTATCTGCTCTGTGTGAAGTATATCTTACACTGGGAGGTAAGTTAAGTAAGATAGTTAATGATTACTTGCCTTGTGTAGAGGAAACTCACAGTTGGAGGTGATTTAAGGTAGTTAAAGTTAGCAGTTATTTTCTTTGTGTTGAACTATGTCCACACTTAGAAGTAACTTTAGTTAAATAGTTAAAGTTTTACTTGTAGTGTGTTGAACTATGTTCACACTGGAAGTAATTTATCCAATGATTGTCTGTTGTCTAGAGTAATACTCACACTACATACAATTTAGGTAGATTAAATAATAATCTCTCTTTGTGTAGAGGTATTCTCACACCTAGAAGAGATTTAGAGAAGTAGTGAATTTTGATTACTTGCCATGTGTAGAGTTAAACTCACACTTGGAGGTAATTTAGATAGGTTTTTTAAAGATATCTTGCTTTGTGTAGAGTTTACTCACACTTGGAGTTATTGATATAGATTAAGCGATTTATTTATCATGATTCAGGTGTAAAGTGAAAGCTCACACTTGAAAAAAAAAAATTGGTATTTATAATTTAAAGAGTTTGAAAATGTTGACAAATAAAGTAATGTAAATGGTATAGAGTTTGATTTTATATGTGCATTTAGTAATTAGTTATGTTTGAGTTTGCAGATCTGAAGAAGATGGTGAAAGGATATGAGTGGAACCACGTAGATGAATTGGTCAGTGGGAAGACTACATCAAAGTTGAGGTGTAAAACCTGCGGCCATAATTTTAGCGGAAATGCTCACAGGATAAAAGAACATGTGTTCAAAATTCCTGGAAACCTGGCAGCTTGCAAAAACCCCCCAAGAAGTAAACCCTCACTCGACCCCTGCTTCAGGTCAAGGAGGGTGTCATTCATCCTTTGCTGGGAATTGTAGCTCTAATCCTACCGGAAGCTCTGCTACCATAAGTCGAATTGAAGCATGGGTTGGAGAAGAATTTGCACCAAGTGATTTTACTTTGCAACAGACATTTGGGAAACAATGGCTGCTTGAACTCCATCTTAAGTGGACGCAAGCATTTATTGCATGTGGAATTCCTTTTAATGTCATTCAAAATCTTATCTTCAAAGATACTTTAATGAGCACATCAAAGAAGGTTATTGTGGTTCCTGATTGTAATAAGATGCGTACAAAATATTTAGATAAAATAAAAACTACATCAAAGAATATTTTTAAGCACACAACTCTTGATTATGTGCCGGCATATGGATGCACAGTTGCTCTACATGGTTGGACAAATTGTCAGAAGAAACCATTGTTTAATGTGATGTAGATTCGTCCAAGAGATTCCATCTTTCTTGAAGCGATCGATACATCCCTAAAAGAAAAAACTAGTGGATATCTTGTTGGTGTATATGAGCGTTTGATTATAAGAGCAGGGGGACCTAAATATTTGACTGCCATTGTCATAGATAATGCATCTAGTTACAAAGCAGCTGGAAAAGCAATTGAAGCAAAGTATCCAAAGATTACATGGGTTCCATGTGCTGCTCACACTTTGAATTTTCTCTTAAAGGACTTTGGTAAAGTTCCTTCTATTAAGAAAACTCTTCTAGATGCAAATCACTTGGTGAAGTTTATGAGAGAGCATTCATTTTCTTACGTTTTGTTTAGAACAAAGTCCCCAACCAAAAATTTACAGATTTTCTGTGTGACCCGTTTTGCGACAGCATATTACGTTCTCTCTACACTGCATCAGGTAAAAGCGGTCCTTGTTGAAATACTAGCAGATAGAAGATGGGACATTTGGCTTGATAAATATCCCAAGTATAAACTTGCTGCTTCCAAATGCTATCAGCTTGTAAACTCTCCTATTTTTTGGAGAAATGTAGACAAAATTGTTACTCTCAAAGAACCCTTCACTCATCTGATACGATTAGTGGACAAAGAAGCGTCTATCTTTGGAAGGGTTTATTGGTACATGCATGAAGCCACTCGCAAGTTAAAAGACAATACATCTTATGAGGAAAAGAGAAAGCCATGATGATGTCATTTGTCAAAAGATGATGGGAGCAACTACATATTCCTTTTACATAGAGCAGGTTTTGTCTTGGACCCAAGTTCCAAATGCAGGAGCAATCTTCAAACAATGAAGTGATTAGTGATTTCAAGAAAGTGTGTGCTCAACTATTAGGCAATGTGGATGGACAGGTGGCATACACACAGAAGACGACATATATTAGTAGAGAAAGAAAGTTTGGGATCCTTGGCATATAGATGCTATCAAGACGATGAGCGCACCAGTTTGGTGGAAAGAGTACGGTGGAGAAAAAGTGGAACTTCAACATGTGGCTGTAAGAGTATTGTCTGTTGCCGCCTCAAGTGGTAGCTGTGAAAGAAATTGGTCTTAAGTACACGAAGCAAGTATAAGTAAAGTAAATCTATAATAGATATAAATTGACATATATGATTGTAAATAGTTCAAAACAAAAATATATCATGGACAACAATAACCACCAGTAACGAAAGATCTAAACATTTCATGGACAATGATAACAACCAGTAACAAAATACCTTAAAACATATATAATTTCTCCCAGTAGTGCAACACAGTGGTTAGCAACAACCAAAGACAAAAAATGTACAATAACAATCTCCTTGCAGTGCAACGTGGAAGTCAGCAGCAGCTGTCAGGGACGAAGGATTAATACTATTTAACCTCTCTCTACAGTGCGACAAGGTGGTCAGCAACAACTAGAGATGAGAAATTTATTATATCCAATTAACATGTAGTGCGCTGCGATGGTTAAAGTATTCAGGATTGAAGGATGTAAAATATATATTCCCTCCATGCAGTTGGACATGGTGGTCAGCAACAACCAGAGACAAGGAATCCATTAAATCCAATCTCCTTGCAGTGCGACACAATGGTCAGCAACAACCAAGAATGATGGATTAAAAACCCTAAACCTCTCCCTGAAGTGCAACACGGTGGTTAGCAACAATCAAAGACGAGGAATCTATTAAATCCAATCTTCTTGCGGTGCAACATGATGGTCAGCAATACGCAAGAAAGAAGGATTTGACAACCCTAAACCCCTCCTTGCAGTGCGACACGGTGGTTAGCAACAAACAAAGACGAAGAATCTATTAAATCCAATCTTCTTGCGATGCGACGCGATGGTCAGCAACAGTCAAGAAGAAAGATTAGGTAACCCTAAACTCCTCTCTGCAGTGTAACATGATGGTTAGTAATAGACAAAGACAAAGAATCTATTTTTCTAAATATGCTCTTCCAGCAATGCGATGCAATGGTCAGCAACAACTAGGAAGATAAGATGTAAGATAGCTAACACCTCTCTGCAGTGCGACTTGGTGGTCAGCAACCAGGGACGGAAATTCTAATTGTACAATCTAAGCTACTCCCTGCAATGCAACATGACGGTCAGCAGCAGTCAAGGATGTAGCATCTAAATTCTAACCCCCCTTGCAGTGTGTCACAAGGATCAACAGAGTCAAGGACGGGTGTCTAAACCTGCAGACTAACACTGAGGTGTGAGCAAAGCTCCACAACAACAGCGTTAGCAAAAAAGAAGATGTAAATTAACACTGGGCTATGATCAAAGCTCCACAACATAGCGTTAGCAAAAAACAAGATGTAAACTAACACTGAGGTGCGAGAAAATCTCCACAACAATAGTGTTAGCAAAAAAAAATTACCTGCTCTGCTCTGCTCGGCTTGGCTACTCTGCTCTGCTCTGATGTCACTGCTCTCTCTCTCTCTCTCTCTCTCTCTCTCTCTCTCTCTCTCTCTCTCTCTCTCTCTCTCTCTCTCTCTCTCTCTCTCTCTCTCTCTCTCTCTCTCTATAGCACTGTGCCCTCTAGCTCGACAGTTTGAACGAACTGTCGCAGTGCCTTTTTTATAATCCAAACAGTAGTTTGATCGAACTATATTTTTGGATCAAAATAAGGTTTATTCAAAAGTAAGCGTATAATATGGATATATAGCATATATAACCAAAATATATGTACAATTTTTGATATACGGGCATATAAATGCAACTTAAAACATGGGTATACGGATCTCCCGATCCACTACACTTTTTGGGTACACATTTTTTCACTTGAGATGGGTTCATGCGCCTGGACTCCGCAGCCATCCTCACCACCCCTATTCCTCCTCCTAGTGTGGTCTCTCTAGGATAAAAATCTCCCCTTGGCACTATAATTGGTATCCTATCCGCTATATGTTCATCAAGTTGATCTTGTGTAATAGTTGGAGGGATTCTAGTTGTGTAAGTTACGTCAGGTGCCGCACTGCCCCTATGTGTGTTCATAGAAGCTCTAGACCCTGTTGATCCCATAGGCCCTGTGATAAAAAATATTCATGTCCAAAAGAATCTTCCATTGTGGTTCTCATTGGATTTACATGCCCAGTTTTTGGTCTCGTGTGAGTAGTCGTGGTTTTCACTTCTTCTGGATTTACATAGTATTGGTGGAGTGGTCCCCCAAAATATGTATATCGTTCTAACTCCTTACAATCCATAGGAGAGTATTATTGGCCATACTTGTTCATTATGACCACCTGAATACTTCTCCCCTAAGTGTAAGTAAAAACGTATAGCTTTTTACGGTCAGTGAGTTCCTTGATGCTGGGTTCATCACATCTATAATAGAGTGTTTGTTCTCCATTATTAAGTTTATATGACCCCACGTAAGTGTTGTCTATATTAAGCCACTCTATCTCATTGGTGCGTCTAAGCACCACGTTTTGCTTATCCATTTTGGGTGGTTCATCTGCTAGCTCTTCATCTATCTTGTCTTTGGTGCCAGTCATCCCCCATTTGTCCACAATAAAGGGGTTGTGAACCACTAAGTACATCATTCCCTCTCTGTCAAAATATCTATCCCCGTCATAATCCACATCTAGAAGGTCTCTGAACTTGCTTAGCTTATTTTTCAACTTAACACAGTAGCTGTCCATTCCATCCTTATAGATTTTGGCCTTAAGCACATTTTCAAATTGAAACTTCAAGTACAACAATTTTACGTCAAATGCAGGTTGAGAAGGACCTGCCCCCATGCAAGTTGTTTCTTGAGGGCTCAACTTGTTGGAGTCCTCAGTCATTATGCTGTATGATCTTTCTAACGAGGTGTCAGAAAATCTTTCCTCTACAATGGGCTCTAAAAGGATGCAGTGGTCTTTCATTCACGCTACCTTCACTTGAGTGATTGCTGGCTTGGTCTATGATGTTGGGATTCCTATTTTGGTACAATCTTCCTGATTGCAAATTCATGAAGGATTGATATTGCAAAATCCAAACCGGGCTACCTCATTAGCTAGCCTAAATTCCCAGTTTTGATCTTACTTGTTGGGTAGCATTCTCTAGTACCTGCAATCTGTCAAAAAATGCTTGATACTTGTGAGGTTACAACCATTCTTGTTAGTTATAGCTTTCAATCAAAAAAAATTAACGAGGTTTTTTTAATAGCACACAATTTTACTCACAACATCAACAATTCAGGTCCAATTTCAATTTTGAAGAAGCCACCAGGTTCCTATGGACTACCTCTCTGTTGGTAAAATTTTGCTTTTATTTTGACTCAAAGGAACATGGATCGCGATCCATGTTGGGAAGCCAAATTGACTTTTCTTGGTACCATCAAATTCAGTATGATTAGTAGGCACTATGGCATCAAACATTTTGGGAAATGGACCTCTGGATTGAAAATTAGGTCAATTTTGACACTTTGCCAGAGTTCTTGGCAGTTTTGGGCTTTTGGTCTAGTTTTTAATATCCAAACTCAGTTTTGAAAAGGCCACTAGACTCCCTGTGATGTCCTCTAGCTATGGTGCAAATTTTGTATCAAATTTTTTCAAAGGAACATGAATCGCAATCCTTGTACCTCAATCCCAGAATGTACTGAAACTTGACACACAGCTAGTCCTTGGTCTACTGATGCTGGTTATATGGTTTTTAAGTGTTTTGGAGTCTTTTAGATCAACCAAAAATCAATTTTAGGGTCTGTTTCAGTGGTTTTCCCCTTGATCTATTTCTTGCCCTTTTGGCCTACCTTTTGACCTTTTTTTATAAGAGTTCTTTGGGAGAAAGTAATTCAAATGTTTTCTCTTTTCTACCTGCCAATTATCAGCTCAAAATTCCAAAAAGTTACATGTATCACAATCCATGTTTGGCAAGATTTTGGCATGACCTTTGGTGAGTTTGTGATAGAGGGTATGGTGATGCCCTTCCCGAAATCTTTTTGAATCTGGCCCACTTTCTCTAGGTCAAAAGCAAGATTTTGTGTCTGCTTTGCGGTTTTTTATAGATAGCTCCTTTTTTGGTATTTTGATCAGGTTTCTTCACTTTTTTTTTGTGGCTCCTTTTGGACAAGTTATTCCCTTAATTCTCAGGAGTACACTGGTCAAATTTCCCTTACAAATGTCTACCAGGAACATGGATCGATATCTATGTTGGGTAGCATCTGGTCATGATTTTTTGTCCGACTGGTTTCCTGCTTCTAGTTGATCCCAATTCTCACCCCTTTTTGAATTTGGATAAATAAAAGATCATTTTTTCCCAGATTTTCTCAGTTTTCAAGGTTTTGCTCTGTTTAACCCAATTTCTTGATTTAGATTAGCACTCCACTTCTGGCCAAACTCAAGGTTCTGATGCCTGAGAGTGTGTTCTACGCAAAAGAAACAATTTTTGCTCACTTTGCCTAAAAGGTACATGGATCGCGATCCATGTTGGACAGGGAAGCTGGAAAATTTCTCCACAGTCTCTCTCTAGCAAGATTGTGTATCCCCTTTTTGCAAGTTTTGTTGGGTTTGGTTCAGCTTTGAGGCTCTGACCATCAATTTCACAACTTTTCAAAGTTATGGTCTTCGGCACCAAAAGACAGTTTTGGACAGTTTTTTCATGATCCTTTTGGCCCAAATTGATGGTGGAAATTGTTACTTAACCTACTCCTATAAATAAAAATAGATGCACAGACATAAATGAATTTAACAGTAAAAAAACGACAACAAAGTGTGTGGTAAAAGAGTCCTTTCCAAGCATGGGAAAATCAAAGAATGAAATACTCTTTTATACTTCACTCACAGCTTTCTTTGCTCATAAGGAGTAGCACTGGCTAGTCTCGGACTCCAGTCTCTACTAAGCACTAAACCTACGTCTAGATGCTTTACTGTCTATGTGTAAACGGAATGGGTATCAAAAACTTTGGAAGGGATTTTTTGTACAACTGAGTCACTCACCACCGAAGGATCGACTTCCCCGGCAACAGCACCAATGTTAGCAGGCCATCATGCGACCGACGTCTACAACATAGATTTTTTGTACTAACATAATGTCAATATGCAAGGAAGCGACTCGGGATGGGGCACGGAGACTTAATGAGAGTGTCAATCTCACCAAAGTGAACTCAAAGGGCTGTTCATACTACGAAAAAATCAAATCAACCACTTCCTAGTCAGAAAAGCAGTCTATGTCCGATCTCACCGCTCTATGTCATCACGCCTTTTCGGCATCCAAACGAATTTGAAATGCAAAGAAACTTAAGGAGAGGTATTACAACACCTAAAGTTACAATCCTACCAAGGTTTACAGTCATCTGGAAAGGTACATAAACATCACAAAAAATGTGCAGAAAGCTGAAACATAACTACACGGAAAGGTCCCCCTTAAGCATAGAAACACTTATCTAAGGTCAAAACATCGAAAAACGACCATTAAAAACCTCAAATCAATGCAATTAGCTCACAAACAAGACTTTGCGAACGACATTAGAATCGAGAATGGTTACACTTAGATCGTAGAGCAAGAGATAAGGAATACAATGTGCTATTCGGAATTGAATTTTGATTACTAGACAAGGAGAAAAGCCGATTACAAATTGTGGCAGGAAGAAGCTCTCACAGTCGCGTCCAATACTTCTTCAAGCTAATGATAATGTGTTAGTCCAAGCTAAGGGTTTTGACTTAAGAGCTAAGGGGACTTTCCCATGGCCATTCGGCCACTTACAAGGGGTGTAGACTCAGAGCGGCTAAGAGGGCGTGACAAAATATATTAGAATTGGGAATCCTAATTAGCAGAATTACACCGCTTCTTTTGAAAAAATGAGCGAGTACAACAAGGTTTGGTGTACATCCACCTTTTACGTGTCATTCCGTTGTGTCCACCAAACAAGCTCAATTTGTAAGAAATCAAACATATAAATGGGCATCAAATAAACTGAGGGCCTTAGTGGAATGACTAATCAAATGAGGTGAATTTATCTTTCATAATTCATCATCTTCAAGAACTATTTTAACCTTTAGATTGCATGATTAAGCTCTCTCTCACTCTCTCTCTCTCTCTCTCTCTCTCTCTCTCTCTCTCTCTCTCTCTCTCTCTCACACACACACACACACACACACACACACACAAAACAAACACACACACTTGGTCACTTCATCTGGCTATGATTGCTTCACCCACCTATCACACACACATACACATCACTATTTTCTATGATTTGTTTTTTTCAAGCTTAACCTTGTTTACACACACATACACTCACTTAATGCACTATCTCTTGACAGCCTATTGGAACCTTGAACCCTTTGCATAATCCATTTTTGGCTATTGCTATCCCATTAGTGGAAACTACCTCTCGGCTCAGCTAAATATTTTTTCTCCCAGTTATTGGGTGTGTGCAAACCCCTTTGGATTGGGTATTGAAAGAACTCTTAGTACTCTTCCTGAGTTAAGGAACAAATTGGCCTGTGTTGATTAGTAACACCCCACTCTTAAACCCATTGTGGGAACTTAGCCCTTAATACTCTTTTGTGGTATGATGGGATTTGTCATGATAGGCTAGGTAATTAGTCATTTTTTAACCTTTCAATGGAAGGTTCTCTCGTTCTCTCTCTCTCTCTCTCTCTCTCTCTCTCTCTCTCTCTCTCTCTCTCTCTCTCTCTCTCTCTCTCTCTCTTAACCCCTACAAGTTGTGTAGCTTGTGCATGAAGCTTTGCTCTGCCACTATATGGGATTCTCTCTATCCATACCTCTCTCTTTCTTATCGACACCTCTACTTTCTACACCTAGCATTTGGTATCGGTAATTGACTTCCTTGAACTGTGGAATGGTCGAATGTGGATCATGTGAGATTTTTTACTCAATAAACTCACTGGATTAACATATGGGAGCTACTATAAATATAGGTGAGGGTTGCTATGGACCCTCACTTAGCCATTACTATGTTGTGTGTGTCTGGGAAAGAAAGGTTGAGGGCATTTTGTCTCTATCAAGCACATTGTCTAGTGGACTATTTTGCTTACAGTATGACCGGTTCTATTTGTCGATTAATGACATTACTCTATTGATTGTTGGTAGATTTGATCTTCTTATGGGTTATGTTTTTTACCGCCTGGATTAGTTGTTAATCTGCTTGATAACTTAAATTTGGTGTAAATACTATTTTCAAAAAAGGGAGTGTCTGACTTGAATGCTAGTTTTTTACAATTACTAGCATCTATGGATTAATAGGGATTCACCTCACTGATTTGGTTGACTTAAAATGGCATGAGATTGATTAAGCAAGATGTTTATCTCCTTCTCATGATATGGTTATAAAAAAAGAAACTTTGTACCGTTACCGGCTTGAAGTTCAAGGTGATCACACTCCACTAATTTTTTTATGTAAATAAAGTTACAATATATGATTCTGTCTCGAAGTTGAGCCAATTTTGGTTTTTTTTTTGGAACTGCTTTTGCTAACTCTAGTACTTTTTTCAAATCTCAGAAGTAGCTTGACTGCTTGGTTTGAAATCCAAAAAATACTTTTAGTTTAAATTTCTATAGAATTAGTCTGTAAAGAGATAAAGCATCAACTTTGGTATTTATTAAGCACTCAAGATGTTGGGCTAACTGATCCAATTTATAAACATACACTTTTTTTGGATTTGCAAAACACTAAACTCTATGGGACCCGAAAACAAGGGTGAAACCCTTGGATCAAAAGGAATGGTGACCTTTTGTTCATAACTTAATCTAAGTAAATAAATATAAATATTTCTTAAAAATTGGGGTTATTTAGAACCTATAAATGCCACTTGGATCTAAGAGGAGTGATGAATTTTTTATCTTAAGGTAAAAAACAAATCTAAAAAGAACTAAAAGAGACACTCCTTACACTTAGTTTATTAAGGAACAAAGTTTATATATTTGCAATAAGACAAGTAAAACAATTTCATATCCATGGCTTCTTTTACATTCACAAACATTTGGATAGTAGTTTAAGTGAAATAGGTTGTACGTTGGACATGGATAACAACTAATAGGGTTTGTTGACACCTGTAATATGTATTCAAGGCTAACAAATCTATTGTATTGTGTACATGGATGTAGGTGAGGACTCGATCTTTACTTATGATCTTTTTGGCTTTGTGCTATTCGTCACCGTCAAACTTGGCCTCTGTCACTTTAGTATCAATTTTTCTTCACTATCTTATGTACCAATTACTAGAATGATACCTCATTCTCACTATGATGTACAAAAATGAATCAAAGACAAATCATTTTTGTGCTAATCCATGTCCTTTGTCTAAATCTAGATGTCTTTTAAACTGACATGTGCTTTTGTGTATAAGTATGGGTTTGAAAACAGCAACACACACACACACACACACACACATATCAACATCATCCTTCTCTAACCTTCAACTGGGTTTCTCTTCCAAATAAATTTATCTAAAGCTCTACTAGCATGGCTTCAAAATCCTCTTCCTTGAGGGTAGGTTTCTCCTCTTCAACTCTTCTAAAAAACCAATCCAACACCATCAGAGGCCTCAAGGAAATAACCACTTGATGTTTTTAAATAAGTGTCAAGAACTTTTCTTTAGGTTCTTGTTCTATACCAACAAAGTCCTTGGCAGCCTCACAAGCTTCTACAATGACTGCAAGACAGTAGTCCTCTCTTATATTGACCAAGGATTGGATATGTTGGAGGGGAATGAAGACTTTTCTATTGAAATGGTAGAAGGGGAGAGCGGGAATGGCCCAAGAGGACTCTAAAATTTGTACCTCCTCAATCTCCTTCTACCTAAAAATCAACTTGGTCTTCCTCTAAATGTTTACTTTCCTCAATCTGAGGGACTATGGCCACATTTGCATCGTCTTCAGAAAGAGAAGGATAATCTTGGTTTGATCATTTGCTTTGCATCACAACTTCAAAAAACAAAAAAGCAATAGGCTTGAGCACAAGATTACAAGGTTTGAGATGTTGTGGACAGCTGAGTTGATATGGAAACAAGAGGCGTGACTTCTTGTTGAACTTTCCAAATTTCTTTGTAATCTTCCTTCTCAATTGCATTTTTGGATGAGGTGTACATATTCTATCCTCCATCAAGTAGCTTCTATGACCCCCAATAGCCTCTTCAAAATATTCCACTCTTGTCACAACATGCTCTTATAGTTGCCAATCACGGATGAAATTTCAAAAGGTGAATAAAAAATTTGAGCTACATGAGGGGAAGAGAGAGAGAGAGAGAGTCCCATGTGGCACCAATGAGAGGGTTCCACCTATCACCAACGAGCATATTATCTATTAAACTTTTGCTATTATTTTCAAAATGCACTAGACTCCACACAGTCCAAGAACTCTTATCTTTCATCTTCCCCTTCCTCACACAAAGCGATACAACGCCTCTTAAAGCCCTACTCTACCCTTGTTTGCATCCTCTTTGGGCTCTTCTATGCCATGAACCAAAATCAAACGACTGAAGTGATTGCTGGGATTTTCCTCACACCATCTATGCCATTCTTCCACACAAAGAAATAAAGGCTTCTAACATTCTGAGTGCACCTATCTTTGTTTTGTGCCGGCTAAGTGTTTTGATTCCCTCTCTTTCGGTTACCTCTAGATTTAAGTGATTTTGGAAAATGGCAAGGACAAAGCAGACATTAGAAAAGGTTTATCCCAACAAAAACAATCCAATTGAAGAGATGGAAAACCTAGTTGATATGCCCCAACCTAGTGATGGCAAACCCCATCGTAATCCTTCCAAGCCTTAGTCTAGTGTTGTCAAAGGCAATGTGAGAAAGAGGTTAAACTATCAATTCAAGGCTTTGAAAGAGCTAACAAAGGCTCAAAAAGCCACTTGTCTTCTCATTCCCAAATTTTCCTTTATGAGGCTAGTTAGAGGTATTTCTAATAGGTTATGCACGAGAATGAAAACCACACACTTTGAGATAGTTAGATGGAGATCCCAAATTTTGCTTTACATACAAAAGGAAGCCAATGATTGCTATAGGTAGATGAAAACCACACATTTTGAGAGATTTGGATGGAAATCTGAAGTTTCACTTTGCATGCAAAAGGAAGCCAATGATTGTTATAGAAAGATGTAAGGTGACCTTGCAAATACACACAAAAGAGCATAGCATAAGCCATTTGGACATGGATACCTTGAAAATTGTTCGCACACATTGTTCATCAATACATACGAGCAACGAGAGGGAGAGAGCAAGACAGAAAGCGGCATGCACACCTCCAAGATTGGAGTGCTACGCATGTGTGTGAGGGAGAAAGAGTGAGAGGAGAGAGAAGAGAGACATAAAATGATAGTTTTCAAATAATAAAAATATCGACGGGCTATTACTCAACCCGTAAATAAATTGTGTTTTCCACATGTAGAATAGTTGTCAATGCATCATAATTAAATATTGTTACATACTTCTCCATTAAGGGAGCAACTACTCTCACTTGCTATGTTAATAATCTGCATATCATAACTTGTGAAAAATAGTGGGCAAAATACATGCTAGAAACATCAAAATAAAACATTACAAAGTTAAACAATTCAATTTTCCTTATGCTTTTTGTCATCCACATACCACATATTTTAGTGCCCATACTGCTAGAATAAATAGTATATGCTATATCCTAATGTATAAGGTTATCATTGGTCACATTCATCATTTAGTATCCAAGTTGTATCAATACCAAGTCCAAACCATTAGTAGTGTAATCATCAATATCTTTAGCCAAATCAAATTTAATATCCACGAAATCCAAATCAATTCCATCATGTATTCGGGTTGACAAAATCACACTAATAGCAATGGTGTCCGACCAGTACAATATGATTTTAAATCAGTGCTGCTTAAACCAGATAAATAGACTTCAATTGGGCATGTTTCCTGAAATGGTGATTTTTCACTTGTGCTACCTAAACCAACATATCTAAACTAGTGAGTTTGCACTTGTGCTACCTAAACCAACGGATCTACACTTATGTTTCTTAAATTGATGAATCTCTCAACCTACACCCATTGGTTTGGTCTTTATATATGGATACAGTTGTATCAGCTCTAGTGATAGGCAAGAATACATATCCACACTAAAGCCTACATGCATATCATGCAGGTAACCACCATAGCCTACATATGTTCACCATGCATCATGCTAGTGTTGATTATAATTTGACTAACAATTCCTACTATACTGCTCCCATTGTAGTTATTATGTCAAATCTTGATAGTAATAAGTCGTACATGAGACGTCCAAACACTGACAAAATTTATGCAATCCAAGCTATCCTAGCCACCTCAATGATATTTTCATACTCTATCATGTGAGAATGTGTCAAGTCCAACACCGGATTGTCATCACACTCCTATCATCCATATGTGAATCTATCTATCCTAAAATCACCATATCAGCCTCTAGCATGAGTGTATCAAAGAACTCCATGTTGTCCATCTCTGTCTATATCTCTAGGGAGAAAACTCACTCTACATTTTTCCATGTAGATAGTGACGATAACACCTATTGTGTCTCACTATAGCACTGCCGCTCTATCTCTATCTCAATAGAGTCCTCTAACATTTTCTACATAGCTAAATTTCCTATGTCCTAAGCATACAAAAACTGACCCGCAAGTGATCTCTTGCTCATCACACATCAGTGTTGTTATTGAGACTATACTCTCTCACACATGAGAAATGTGCAGTGGGGTAGACAATGTACCTCCTTGTGCAATCACTTTGGAACCCAACTGGATGCAAAATAATTGCTCTCTAAGTGGCTCCTAAAATCCACTATCTCTCAAGAATCTTAGTGAGAGCACCTAACTACTCTCTAAGTAGCACCTAAAATCCACTATCTCTCAATAATCTTAGTGAGATCAGATTCTAAAATCTCAAGAACATAACACATATGATGGAGCATACAAGATACAATGGCAAGCATACATCTCTTGCACCTGTAATATCATACTTTGTGTCATAATAACTATTATCTAATTCTCCTCAATGATTTTCTCATGTTAAACTGATCATGTAATATGGGGAAGCACCAGGGGAGAAAAAGCTAGAATATTGGTTGGGTTGGCAGATGGGCCCCGTAGGGATCCAAAGGAAGAAAATACGGATCCAAAGGGGGTCCATCTGCAAAAGAGCAATGTGTATCAATGGGCTTCAAAGAACCTAAGGTTCAGCCCATTAAGACTTCCAAAATGCTAAGGTTCCAAAATTTAAAGTGTGTGGGAATTGAATGGTCATGGGGAAGACTAAAAAGCCTTCCCACATCCCTATCTAGGAGGTGGAAAGCCATATTTGTAGGGGGATGAGAGAGAAACACACGCACGCTCTTCCAACCTCCCCTTACACAAAGGCCATAGTGGACACATGTCAGATTCCTAGCCCCAGTTGCCCCCAACGTGCATTCAAATCTTGTTGGATGGCCATAGAGGTGGGCCAATGAAAATTAGGCTAGAGTAAATTTAGTTTAATTCATTTAAAAACACTTGATAAAAGAACAGATAGAAATTAAGCTCTTTAGAAGACTATTGGATAGTCTCCCAAGGGGTCCAATGAGCATTCAACAAAATGGCTTGCCTAATTCCTATTGTTCAGAAGACTAAGAGGTCCAATGAGAGTTTAATTGCATTATTTAAATACCTAAAGCTCTCACAAAAGGGTTAAGGGGGACACATGTCACAGGGCTATCACTTATGCTTCTTAATTGTCATTGGCTAAGCTTTGCAAGGGCCAATAGGATGCCATCATGAGCAAATAGCAAGAGGGTCGACCAAGAGAGAGAGGGGGCTGATTTTGCAAGACATTATTACACACACACTCACACAAGCTCATGTGTGAAGAAAAGAACACTATCTCCTTCTCAAGCTTTAATGGAAATCTCATCATCTACTCCAAGCTTGTGAGAAGAGAGGCCTACACCAATAACTCTTGGGTTTGTGATGAAAATCCAACCAAGAGCCAAGCTTCAAAGCATGCTCATCTCCTCTACTATGCTAATTACTAAGCTATGCTAAGATATTAAGAGTGATTATGTGAGGAGACATACTTCTTTCTCGTAAGAATACTCCTTCTTCCTCTCGATCTACTCCCATACCCCGCTAGCTCTCACCATCTTTGAAGGTGTGTGAGGTCTTGGGTCTGATACCGTGAGGGAATTGATGTTGTGTTTTCAAGTGTAAGCTTGGTGCTTGAAGCTTCCATCATCATTGCACCAGCAAGTTATTGAAGGAACACAAAGTATTGTATTGTAAAATGTCTCCCTTGATGGGGGAAACCTATAATACAAAGCCTTTTGGAGGGGCGACCGGCTCCATGAAAATCCGGTCCTCAATGGTTGTGCCAATAACTTAATTTCTCTCTCTTCTTGAAGTATTGTTCATGTGTATCTAACTAGCTGTTATGCTTTTGTTGCTCTCTCCATCCAAGCACTCTTGCTATGCTCAATAGGAATCTACTCTTAATGAAATGCTCACTATGTCTATGTTATTTTCGCTACACACAAGTTAAATGTTACATTGGTATTAGAGCACAAGGTTTCTCTTTTCATGATCAAGAAGAGAGGTCCTCAAGCTTACTATAAATGGTTGATATTATTAATTGCAATTGAGTAAGTAGAATAGGGATTTTTCATCCTTGCAGTGCGCTTGCTTCGTGCAAATAACGAGGCATCACCGTCGAGAGCTATGGTCTTAATAGTGGAGTCCTATGGGGCTTGCCTACGGCTTAACCACTATTGAGATATTAGAATCTTAACAGGATCCGGTATTGTTCCTTGCAATTAATGATATTCAAGCCATGGGTATAGGATCTTGAGTGGTTTTCTAAAGGGGTTAAGAGGAGTAGAAACTAGGGCTTGAAGTGCCAAAGTACACTTAAAAATTTTACACCTAAAAGCTGTTAGAATGGCTGACAATAGTAAAGAGAGTGAAATTAATGTTGATAACTTTGATTTTGCTAATGAACAGGCTATTAATGATGCCCCTATGCTTGTTAATGACCTTGTTACTAGGCTTCAACAAGCCATGGGCAATCCATGCCTCCAAAGTGAAGTGCAACGGCAACTACGTGCTCATGGGATTCTCCAAACTCCCCACCAAGAAGAGAGAGTTCAAAGGAAGCCTCGTAGTGAGACTTCCAAAAGAGGCCTCTCTCCGATAAGGGAAGAAGAAGAAGATCCGTACGAAGGGCTCAAAAATCTGCTACTTGACGACGCATCTCTTTCTCAAAGGAGAACTCAAGTTTCAATGGTAGAGCCCCACCAAAAGAATGAGAAAGAAGTGAGTCTCCTGCCAACAGAGATGCCTCCACAAACACAGTGGGCAAAACGCTCTCCAACACCCCTTAAACAAAGAAGACCATCGCACACTTATCCACACCATAATTCAAAGAGGGATGACAGAAAACAAGAGAAGAAAAAGGCGCGAAAGAGGTCACCCTCTTCTCCACTTTGTCATCCTCTTCCTCTTATGGAGAAAGTGATGGTGCAGACAAGGAGGAACAAAGGAAGAAAAAGGTGAGAAAGAGGTCACCCTCTTCTCCATCCTCCTCAAATTCTTCCTCTTCTGAAGAAAGTGATGGTGCAACTTTCAAGCCACCAAAAAGAAGAGGCCATAGGAAATCCTATGCCGCGTGGAAGAGGTCATCCAAGCTCAAAAAGTTCAAAGAGGGAGGAAAGAAAATCTCTTTTCTTACCGAAGATGGCACCTTTGGTGCTACGGACAAAGTCTTGGCCTGAAGCAGGCGGGCTGGAGGGGAGAGAGAGAGAGGGGGGGGGGGGGGGGGGGGGGGGGGGGGGGGGGGGAGAGCGGGGTAGGATCATGGATGTTGCTGCATGTGCTGAGCCAACAATTCGATGCGTCATTTGGAGATGAGCGCTTGACGGAGTCCTCTAAGCTATGCCATGTAGCTATGCATTTTCAAAAGTCCGCCAGGCAATGGTGGTTTAGCCTACGGGAAATTGGTGAAGCTCCACGAACATGGAAAGCTTTAAGAGCTTCCATCATGAAGTAGTTTTTGGCTATCGATGCCAAAGACAAAGTACTCAGCGAATGGTGAAGCCTTGAATCTCTCTCCCTACTAATCTATTCACAAATATGTATACAAGTTTTGGGACTTACATCTCAAATCCATTGTCCTCAAAAAGATGGATTTTGAAGAGCAAAAACAACAATGTTGTGCAGGTTTAACTGAAGATATGGAGGGGGGAGCAAGGGCATGCTTATCGTACTTGTCCCCACAAGAATACACAAAATGAGCCTCCTAGAGCTACCTTGGTCAAAATCCAAGAAGAGGATGCTCACCACAAAGGATCTCCTCTATGTCATGCTTAGGGAAAAGTAAGAGAACATGATGCTTTTATTCTCTTTGACCCTGGTTCTACTCATAATTTCATATCCACAGAGTTGGCCACCAAGCTAGGGATCCAAGCCTATGAGATGGGAGATGTCCTACCCGCCGATGGTGCTTTCAAGGGGTAAGAAGCCTCAGTCACTCCATTAATTGGGAAATTGAGGCTCCATGTCCAAAGCTATGTGGACAAGGAGGACTTCTTTATCTCTCCTCTCAAGCATGAGGATGTAATCCTAGGGGCACCATGGTTTGATCGCATGGCTGCCAATGTTAAATTCCCTGAAAGGTAAATCTACTTTAGGTTCAAGGAAAAAGATATGTACATAGATGCTAACGAGTTGGGTAACACCATACCCATTGTACATACGCAACCTTTCAATAAGTCAATAAAGAGCTCTATTTCCATGTACATGATTTTTGTTAAAGATTCTCAAAATGAACCTAATGCTTTAGCAAAAGAAAATATAAACGACTTACAATGTATTGGGAAATCTCTTGAGCTTCCTTTCCTCAAGTGCATGGAATTCCAAGAGTACATATGCTGAACAATGGCCACTATGCCATTGACTCTATGGTTTTTGAAACCAAGAAGTCTCCCTTTCCAATGTTCGTCAAGGTTGCCATGGTTTCGAACTCCATGACGCCCGATAGCTGCAGATTGCATGAAGATCCAAGATCCTTTAGAAAACACCTGTGGCACGCATTCGCCATCAGAATCCTTAGTGTTATGCAAGGAAACCTCCTATATCTCATCCTTTGGCTTCCTTGAAGTGGAGGGGTTTGACATGGTAGCACCAGAAGAAGAAGAGTTGTGGTGTTAGAGAGAGAGGCATGTTGTTTCAAGAATGAAATGAGAAGGAATGGTTGAATGGGAAACAAAGGGGAGAAGAAGTAGTTCAAATTGATGGTGTGGATGAAAGGGGGAGACACGTTGTACAGCTATGGAAAGCTTCCATTTGTGATGCATCTATGGAAAGCTTGGCGAGAGGGGGAGAAGTGGCTAATGGGGAGCAAGGGGAGAAGAAGTAGTTCAAAGGGATGGTGTGGATGAAAGGGGGAGACAAGTGGTGCAGCTATGGAAAGCTTCCTCATGTGCTGCAGCTATGGAAATCTTGGAGACAGAAGGAGAAAGAGAAGAGAGAAGAGGTAGAATAGAGGGTATTGCTGAGAAATGCAAATTTTGGTCAAAGAAAATAGTTTTTTGACCATGTATTTGGTTAGGAGAGCTTTTGGAGAGTGAAAAGTGAGATTTAGAGGCTATAATGAGGGGAACAAATAGGCCCCCATGGCCCCTACTACCCTACCTTTTGAGAGGGTATAATTGTGGCCACCACCCTCTTCTTATTGGTCCATGCTTAATCACCCCTTAAGCTAAAGGGTCCTTTTGGGGTTCATATTTTTTCGTAATGGAGACAAAAACTACTTGTGGGCACTCGCGTGTCAAAACAGCCAACCCAATCTGAGTCCAAAAAATCATGTAAGTTTGGCAGCAACGATCCCCCCTTGGGATAAAACAAGCCAAGATGTAAAGTGCCACTCAAGTAGCAAAGATCCTCTTGACAACCTGCCAATTCTTAGACCTTGGGCTATGCATGAATTTGTTGACCTATGAGACTACAAACTGAATATTTGGCCTCATGTTGCATACATAAATGAGGAAGCCAACAACAATTTTGTAAAGAGTGACATTGGCAGGATCACCAGCATCATGAAGACTCAATTTCAAACTTGTTTCCATGGGAGTGGCAATAGGTTTGTAATCTTGAAGTCCAAACTTACATAACAATGTATGTATGTAACTTGTCTAACACAAAGCAATACCACAATCCGATTGCTTAAATTGTATACCAAGTAATGATGCAACAGCCCCAAATCTTTCACTTTGAAAGTAGCATACAAATCAACCTTAAATTCAACAATATGTCTCTCATTTGGTCCAGTGATAAGAAAATCATCCACATAGAGAACGACGATTAGAAGTACATCACCCTCACACTTTACATACAAAGTGCTTTTTGTTGGACTATTACAAAAGTCTCCTTTGACCAAATGAGTGTCAACTTTCTCATACCAAGCACAAAGAGATTGCTTCAACCCATACAAAACTTTCTTACATTTGCACCACAAATTTCACAACAAGAGTAAGTCTAGCAAAGTGCAGATACAGACAAAAGATTCTTCTTGATCCCAGGTACATACAATGCATCAAGAAGTGTGAAAGAACTACCATTTGCAGTAGTAAGCACAATCTTTCCAACTCCCTCAACGGGATAAGAGGCATTGTTGGCACAAGTGATAGTATTCCCATGAGGGACAGACTCAAGAGAGGTAAACAAATCGTGATGTGAGGTAATGTGCTTTGTAGCATCACTATCAAAATACCACACATGTGAACCTACAACAATTGACATGCATGCATCATGGACAAAAAGATCATAATTAAACTCTGCACTAAAAGCCCACTCTGCATCTACATCAGCATCACAATCTCCTTTTATAGAAGATTCTACAATAGCTGCACTTGTATGAGACCATGTAGTTGATCCAGCCTCTTTCTTCTTAGCCTCTTTGCCTTCAATTTCGGACACTGCTTGATCAAGTGATCATCAACTTTACAATAATGGCAACGCATCTTCTTTTTTCCCTTATCACTAGAATTCCTAGACAAAGTGCTGCCAGCATAAGCATTAGGAACATAAAATTTTCCACTCGCAAAAGAATCATGAGAAGTGGTTGCATTGTTGTTACCACCTTTTCTTTGACCAGCAATAAAATCATGTTCAATTGCACGTTGTTTAGCCTTTTTTTTTTTTGGAAAGTGACTCTTGGAAGAGCAATATGCACAATGCATCAAACTTGACAAAATTCAGGATTTCCTTGGTTCATAAGTCTCCAAGTACTAGCAAAAGTCTGGTAAGAATCTGGCAAATTAAGAGTACAAAAAATGACATAGCATTGTCAAGCGGTGAGGGGTCCTCTAGAGAAGTGGAAAGCTACTAGTAGCACCATGTGTTGGCACATGGTGCTATAGGAAGCAACCCCATAGGATTTTATTTTTTTAAGGGGAAACTCTGCATGTGGTGCTACAAGAAGAAACACTACATGGGAGAAAAAGCTCCAATAAAGCTACGTGTACCACCATGTGATAGCACTACAAGATGCAACTATGCAATGGCTTAACGGGAAGAGGTTAGGAAGTACATAACATTGACAATGGGGGAGGGATCCTCTAGATAATTGGGAAAACAAATCATCTTCCAAAGCTACATGTAGAACCTTGTGTCAACATGTGGTGCTACAGGTAGCTCCAGATGAGCTTTTCTTCCTAATTTTTGCCTCGTTCACAAGGGCTCGTGTCTAAGAACCAATATCAAACCCTTGTAAAGGGAGAATTAAGCCCTTTCCACCATGTGTTGGCACATAGAACTACATATGAAATTTTTTTCCCCAATTCTTACCTAGTCCAAAATGGCCAAATGTCTTGGAAGAAAAAATTATGCCCTTTGCAAAATTGCCTCTAGTACCATGTGTTGGCACATGGTGCTATATGAATCTTTACAGGGGCTTAATTATGCTGGAGTAAAGACAGTGTACCTTACCACGGGCCAAGCACCGGACACGTCGTGCTAAAGGCAACTTTGCAAAGCACTTAAATTATTTCCTTTGAAGCTTCCTACAGCACCACGTGCAAACACATGGTGCTACACGCAGCTTCATAAAGCGGTTAAATTAGCCATTATGAAGCTTCTTATATCACTATGTGCCAACACTTGGTGCTATAGGCAACTCCAAAAAGCACTTAATCAACACATGGTGCTACATGCAGCTCCACAAAGCGCTTAAATTAGCCTCTTTGAACCTTTATTTAGCACCATACAGGCAACTCTGCAAAGCGCCTAAATTAGCCTTCTTGAAACTTCCTTTAACACCATGTGTCGACACATGGTGCTATAGGCAGCTCCACAAAAAAGCGCTTAAATTAACCTCTTTGAAGCTTCCTATAGCACATGCTGATACATGGTGCCACAGGCAACTCCATAAAGCACTTAAATTGCCCTTATGAAGCTTCTAATAGCACCACGTGCCAACACGTGGTGCTACAAGGAACTCTACAAATGGCTTAAAGACCCTTTGAATATTCCTATAGCATCACATGCAAACACGTGTTGCTACATGCAGCTCCACAAAGCGCTTAAATTAGCCTCTTGGAAACTTCCTTTAGCACCACGTGTTCACACATGGTGCTATAGACAGCTCCACAAAACGCTTAAATCAGCCTCTTTGAAGCTTCCTATAGCACCTTTACCAACTCTTGTTTCTATAGGAAGCTACACAAAGCACTTAAATTAGTATCTTTGAAGCTTCCTATAGCACCACATGTTAACACATGGTGCTACAGGTAGCTCCATAAAGCACTTAAATTATCCTTTATGAATCTTCCAATAGCACCACATGCTAACATGTGGTGCTACAAGGAACTCTGCAAATGGCTTAAAGCCCCTTTGAAGATCCCTATGGCACCATGTGCTGACACATGGTTCTAAAGGAAACTCGGCAAAGCACTTAAATTAGTCCTTTTAAAGCTTCATATAGCACCATGTGCTGACACATGGTGCTAGAGGAAACTCCGTAAAGCACTTAAATTAGTCCTTATGAAGATTCTTATAGCCCTACATGTCAACACATGGTGCAATAGGCAACTCCACAAAGCGCTTAAATTAGCCTCTTTGAAGTTTGTATTAGCACCACGTGTCAGAGAGCTCCACAAAGCGCTTAAATTAGCCTCTTTGAAGCTTTCTGTAGCACCACGTGTTGGCACATGGTGCTATAGGCAGCTCCATAAAGTGCTTAAATTAGCCTCTTTGAAACTTACTTTAGTACCACGTGTCAATACGTGGTGCTACATGGAGCTCCACAAAGCGCTTAAATTAGCCTCTTTAAAGCTTCCTTTAGAACCACATGTCAACATGTGGTGCTACAAGCAGCTCCATAAAGTGCTTAAATTTCTTGTATGAAGCTTCTAATAACATCATGTGCCGACATGCGGTGCTAAAATAGCACCACATGTCGACACTGGTGCTATAAGCAACTCCGCAAATGGCTTAAATCCCCTTTGAAGATTCTTATAGCACCACATGGTTCCACAAAGCACTTAAATTGGTCCCTTTTAGCCCTTATGAATCTTTCAATAGCACCATGTGTCGACACGTGGTGCTACAAGAAACTATACAAAGGGCCTAAAGCCCCTATGTAGATTCCTGTAGCTCATAATGCAAGGGTGATGGAATAAACAAATAAGATTTCTATAACGGGAACTTTAAAGCCGAATCAATGTGCTAGCTCTACAAAGGGAAACAAGAGATGATGTGTGGTGATTGCAATGGTGTTGGTTTTCATAGGAGGATTTATGAGCACCTTTGATGATTGATTAAGTACCAAACTACAATGCTCTGTAATTTTAACGTGTAATATCAAACAGAGATATTTGTTCATGTTCTAAGAGAGAGAGAGAGAGAGAGAGAGAGTATGCACATCATCGTTTCCCTACAACACATGCATGGAGGTTTTAGATAGGGAAGTGGAGCCTATTAGTTATCAACATGTAGGGCATGACTGCCCTACAATAGGCTGTTGTTGAAGTGGTTGTTGGTGTAGCCGAGGCAGAGAATAATTATGTGGTGTGCGTTTTCATGCACTATTGAAAAGACTAATGCATACTAGAAGGGAGTTAATTATTACGTGAAAATGATGGATATTGAGTAATTGAAGCATAAATTCCTTAAACTAGTAGCATTAAGTCCATCAATTTTTTGATTAGAGAATTTGGTCAAGGTATAATCTAGAGTCTAATCCAATCAAGAGGCAAGAATCAAGATTAATGATTGGATATTTTAAAAGAGAGAACTAGGCTAATAGGAGATAAGGCCACTTGTGATCAGATCAGTTAGATCACAAGTACCGGTTTAAGGTTTAAGCCAACAATACGCATGAGGTCCAAATATTTAGCTTCACATTTAAGCATTATGGATTGGTGCTAATGACACAAAGAGAGGGCGGAGAAATGGGCAATAAAGTGTACTTGACACTTAATATAATATGGTAATGTTACCTTCCTAGTTCCTCCCCAAGCATTTTCAATACGATTCACATCATATAAAACATAATTTACTCCCAAAACTATTGGTTTCATAACAGAAAAGAAACAATTGAGCATAAAAATGAGTGAAATAATTCAAACGATAAACGAGATTTTCATGAAGCCATATTGGGTGTCAATCATCCCCCTCAATAAATTGCTTGTGTTTTCCTTCCACCCCTTTATTTGTTGATTGAACTTAGCTTTACAACAACAAGGGAAATACAACCAACCAAGAACAATGTAGAGCAATTAGTGCAAAAGAGAATTCATAGTAGTAAAGTGTGACTAGGACTCGAAAGTAAATTGTCACTCAAATGCATGTTTTGACTATTGCATTTTGTGAAACATCAAGTTTCTAGGTCAAAACATCCTGGAATGTGTTTTTCCGCCTAGGCTTGGAGTGACCAAAGCATGAGTGATGCTAGGACAACCATACATGGATAATCTTGAGTGTTAAATCTTTTAATGGAATGAAGAATCTTTATTGTCTACTCATGGTGTTGCACATTCATAGGGAAAGAGAAGTTTTTTGTGCTTTATTAGTGACCTTTTTGGACGTTGGTTTGGCTTCACGTTCTTCATGTTGCATCTACAAATTTTAAGGTGAAAGTGATCCTTAGTGTTACCTAAAATATTTGAATTTTCATGAGAGATACCCTCCCCACAAGTCTTGTGCGAGAATTATACAATTTACACTTTTATACAATTTCAGCATACATTAGAGTTACAAAAGCGATAATATACGGGAAGGAGCTCTCATCGCCCAACATAGCATGGAGATTAAGCCATGAGCCATTCATGCAGATGCACCTATCGACTAGTGTTACCCCTGAAAGTGTATGAGTGAAAACGTACTCAAAAAAAAAAAGACCAAGTGGAGGGTGAATATATGTGTACACCACATTGCGAGAATAGAGAGAGAGAGAGAGAGAGAGAGAGAGAGAGAGAGAGAGAGCGAGAGCTGAGCCAGACATAAGCCGAAGCCACTTCCCCTCCCTACATGAGCCCGAGCTTTGAAAGGATTCGAAATACCAGCAAGTATCAGGAATCAACACCGACCATACCAATATATACGCCACGCCTCTTCAGTGCCACACCCAGTGTTTAGGTCAAGCAAGGCAAGATATTCGACGTGTTGTCTGTGTAGGTCATTCAACCTCCGATGCACTAACTATGTAGATGAGCCTAACAAAAGAAGAAGAAGATCTAAACAACATCCCCAATATAACAAAGCCCAAGATCATTGACCCAAGTTATCTAAATCTGAGCAAGATAGGTGATTCTAATCTTGTATCGATGTTGTCATAAGAAACATAGCACATGAGTCCAATCAAAATAGAATCTTACACACCCTACTCTCGGTGATGCGCATCCATCCTACAAAACCAACTGTAGCATATGACATGGCTACAAAAATTTTGACATCACATTCATAACCAAAAAAAAAAATCCAAGAGCCACATAGGCTTCCACAATCAAAAATCACAACCAAAATCATTTGGATCTTCAACCCTTGACCATAAACCATATTCTCCATTGAACTAACTCACACACTTTGAGTTTTGACTACACACACTGCAGTCAAATTGAGCCAATACACATGGCCCCTAAAGAATGGATTTTTATGCGTACAAGAAATTCAAACCAAAGACTAAATATAATCACAAAACACCATTTCAAACGTGTTTAACCATGCATAAATGATGTGCCATGACCACGCCTCACCTCCCTTACACAGAACTAGTTTTGACCTAGAAGGGTGGAAAGCAGTACACACATGTACATGAGACATCCACCTTGAGGTTCCATACATCATACAAAATCACCACATCAACCCAATCATGATGAAAATTAGTTGCACCACTTTGATCAAGTATGTGGCATAACTTTACACATATAAAATGACTTTTTTCTATTTTTGGGATGCAAACATGACATGCAAAAGAGAGTGTTTGACCTCATGCCAATGCATCAATCTCAACCCTACAACATAGATTAACACCTTGTCACATCCCTTCACCCATATGAGACTCATACTAACAACCATGACACGAAGCGAAAGCCGTTTTATACAAAATTGTATGCACTGTCGAGGTTGGCTAACCATACATCCACACATAATTTTATGGACATCAAACACATGAAATAAAATCACCCAAAAATCCCATACAACATATATAAACTTCTCATCAAAGTCACTGCTCTATATGCTACTTCTCATTGGTAGCACCCCTATATGTATACGTAATCTCGTACAAGAACAATTAATAACTTACACTAATGAAGTGATAACGGTGATCCAAATACATTAATCAGTACATCTAATCAAGGTCTTGGCTTGGCTAAGTGGGTTTCTTCATCTGACAACCTTATGATAGTGGCTCTCTAAGAAGCCTAGGGCCCAAAATATTAAGTAAGCTCAATGGACAGCAAGTTGTATATTGACCATAACTCTTCACTCAAGTGAAAGTTTCACATGATATATACATGATATATTTTGCCTCAAGTGAAATTTTCACATTATTTATACATGAGAGAACACTTTTAATTATTTGTTTAATCTTTGATTCAAAGGGTTTGGCCTGATTCACAACGGTTTAGGAGATATGACCAAAATAATGTCTCTATTGTCTATGTGATGTGAAAGCAAAGGGTGCTTTCTATGGATCTACGTGATCATAAACACATCATATGCATATCTGAGCGTGCTACACATGATGAAACAAGCATGGAACATCCTCGTACACCTTCATCAACCTCATACATGCCTATGCACACAGAAAAACAATCACTGCGAGCGTAGTTTATCAAAAATGAAAGTAGAGAGAGAAAGAGACGATAGCTATGGAGCTTAGAGCTTCTTCTCATGAACAAAAAGTGATTACCGGTGATCAAAAGGCTTCTTGTTTTTCCGCAAGAGAGCAGTGATGAGAGAAACTCATGTAGAACATGTATACCATGAAAAGAGAATAAAATATATGAAGAGAGTAGAGAGAAATGGTTCTTCTTTTTTTTTTCGCAAGAGAGCGGTGATGAGAGCAACTGTTGTAGAGCACGTATACCGTGAAAAGAGAAGAAAATATATGAAGAGAGTAGAGAGAAATGGTTCTTTTCTTTTTTTTTTCGCAAGAGAGCGGTGATGAGAGCAACTGATGTAGAGCACGTATACCGTGAAAAGAGAAAAAAAAATATGGAGAGTAGAAAGAAATGGTTCTTCTTCTTATTATTTTTCTTCTTTCCGCGAGAGAGAGATTCTTATGGAAATATTGATGGAGAGTTTGCATCACTTTTGTATAAGACGTACGTAGCATTTCACCGTATTCTATGTAACTAATGGCACTGAAAATTGAACACTAATGCTCCTTTGATACATTTTCTCTCGGCCCCAAGTAAAACATGGTGCCCCCTCTTCTGCTTGGAATAGATCCTGCTTTTGGGGATCTTTTCTAAAAGTATGGCTTGGCTTTTGAAAGTCAACTCGGGCCAAAACCATCCAATTTCCTTACGATAACTTAATCTGTAAATTGGGTATCTAAACAACTCAGGAAACTGTGAGTGAACTACACCGCACCATAATGCCCCTATATAATCACAACATCTATCATAGCGTTGTGGCATATTTATAGTGCAGCTTTTTATGAAAATATTGTTTGTAAAAATTCTGTTTAATCTCGTTTTTCCACTAATTGTCCGTTTTTCACTCATACGATGGTTAAAAATAATATTTTTGGGGATAGACAAATTTAAAAACCACATTGCTTTTCGAGAACAGTGAAAAGCTCAAAAAAAAAAGTACGAAAAGCAAAAAAAGAAAATCTAAAATTGAACTACCGCTATACGTAGCCTATCTGAACTAAAAAAACGGACCCGCTTTTATAGCGCTAAAAAGCACAAAAAGCGTGCACTCAAAAATTAGATTTTTATAAAATTGAACCCTAGCTTTTTTGGAACTCGTAGGTCAAGCATTCAACCCTGCTTTAACACCGAAAAGCACAAGAAGCAAGAAAAAATAATTTTTTTCAAAATTGAATCAAGCATTCAACTAAGCTATTAGAACATGAAAACGACCTTGCTTTTCACTTTAAAACATTTCAACGTTGCACAACAGCATTCTAAACAAAAAAATATAGTAATATACAGTGGAAATTTATTTTTCTTTTTTTTAAAAGAGACTCAAATATCACGGATCTTACATTCATGAGATGTCCAGGTTGTAGCTTGGGATTAGCCTCCCATGTGTTTGTAACTCATACACTACTTCCTTTGAACCATTTTCTTTGTAACTTGTTCACTACTTCCTTTAAACCATTTTCTTTTCCTTTAGTTTCCTCTTGCCACTTTGAGCGAAGACCACCATGCCGACTTCCTTTCCATCAAGCGTCTAACTTGATACTAATTTATGAAATGCCTTACTCCCACAATGTCAAAGGTCTTGATTACTAACTATGTTAAACATGATATGGTAAACCCTTGCCTAATTTTTTGTTTGCTTCATATAATGATGTATAACATGTAAGAATTGGTGGCCTTGAATTTGACAAAATAAGAAAAGGTGTGTACCTAAATGAAGGATTTTCATTTTAATGTGTGGTGGTAAGGAAAATATATTTTTGTGTTTTATAACTTTGGGACTTACATCACCTTCCTCTATAGAGCTATTGTGAAAGCAGGTGTTATGTGGAACTTGCTTCTCCTATTGTCTTTGGATTTGTTAGTTACAGAGAGCTTCCTTGGTTGGCTTAGGGTTGAAAGTACTTCTTGCAAAAGGAGATAAAGTGTGCTTTGCTCATAATGAATCAAGGTGACTCAACTTCAATTCAGAAATTGTCCTTTCCCATGCATTGTGTTTGATATCCTAAGGTGATCGCCCGATTGTTGAGGGAAGCAAGGTAGTGCGAAGAGCATCAGCATTGTTCTAAATATAGTGAGTGAAAGAACCATGCACTGTAAACGACTCTCCCTAAATGGCTATATACATAGTTTTCTTGTCTATAAGATGGTCTTTTTGCATTTACAATTTTTGGTGTAACCAATAAAATTTAACTTTCATCGATATGTCTTCATATTGTGGCTTGGGACCAACTTTTTATGTGTTTGCAACTCATACACAATTTCACTTACACCATCTACCTTTCCTTCACATTGCCAATTGTGATATAAAAAAGAGAGAACAAATCATTAGCACAAGGAAATTCCAAATAAAGAAATTGTCAAACAGTTTAGTGAGATTTGGGGTCACAATTGTCCATCAAATCAATCCTTGCATTAGCACATGCCTCCACTAGTTCCAACAATTGTCGATCCTAAGACTAGTCCACAAAAGGCCTCTCTTATAAGGTCAAAGGTTATGCTTAATAATGATGCTAAACATCCCTTGAGTAATTTTTTTCTTCACTTTATATAAATATGGGTAACTTGCAAGAATTTGTGGCCTTGAAATACCACATGATTCCAACTTTTTGCCCAAAGCAAAAAATCAATCAACTAAGTGGAGGATTCTCTTAATATTGTGTGAGCAAGGACAAGACTTTTTTTCATTTATTACAAGCTTTGGGAAAATGTGCCACCTCCCCTATATCACAAGCATTGTAAAAGCATGTGTTTAATGTAAAACTTGCTTTTATTTCATTTGGATTCAATAGGTGCATATTTTCTTGGTTTGCTTAGAGTTGAAAGTACAGTGAAAGCGAGCTTTGCCCATAAACAAGCAAAATGACCCAACCCCACTCCCCAGTAAATATGTTGTTTCTGAAAGAAAGGAAGGAATCTGCATTAGTTTCAAAATACAACCCTAAATGGCTTCACGCATATATTCAGAAATAAGGAAAGAATACCATGAGGAAACTCTTCCTTTTTAAAACCAAAAGATAAGGTGAGCAGCATTCATTCTTCATATTGGCCTCGAGGTAAAAATATATCAACTTCCGAATGACAACATATTCTCTATAAATTACAAAAAATAATAGGGGCCACGCAAGGCAACCATAGAAAAACCAAAGAACAGAAGCAAAGGTAGGTTGCTTGAGAGTGATATCACAAGGAGGAAATCTCTATGAGGAAAGATTGACCAACATCAAGGTGGGTAGGTTGGTGCACATCCGAAGGGTGAAGGGTTCAAAAGCTCAAAAGAAGTTCAAAGTTCTAGCACCGGACACCCAAATGTGTACGAGCTATCCAATTTATAGTCAAAATTGCAACTTCTCACATGCACCGAATAATGGAGCAAGTAATGTCCATGATTACTCCTCCAATGAAATGTACTTGAAGCAAAGCAAACCAAGGGCAAATAGGCTGGAGACATCAAGGAGACAGTGGGTGTATGATGCTTATAAATCTCTACGACACACTGAACAAAACAGCCACTTCAGTCGATTGGTCATATACATTGCCATCACTACAAAGAAAAAGAGGCCTATAGTGAAAGAAATAGGAATTGGATACATAATCAAGAGCTCTATTGTAGTGGCACTCCATATTTTCAGTTTTATTGCCATTTATAACCTTGAAAACCAAAGTTGTTATGAAGTATCCAAGCATTTACTCGCTACTAAAAATGTTGAAGTGGAAAAACCTAAATAAACCAAACATGGAGGAACCCCCTTAAATGTTGTCTATAATAACATCAAAAGAAAAGCGAGAGATGGCACTGCACAAACAGCCTAAATGTCTCTCCAAATAAAGGTGGTAAGGGGGAAGGAATGGAAAGTTGTAGTTGACATCCCTCCTCCACCCCTAAGATGGATGTCTCGCTGAGACACACAAGTAGCAACTGAAAGACTTGAAGAAAACTAAAAAGACCACTTGCACTCCGTAGGCGACACAAGCGACGAAGTTCTCACCATGCCACCCCTAAAAAGGACAACAGAGTGAGGAAGCTTTGGGATATGAAAGTTGACAAGCCCAGAGTAGTCTTGGACTCCCATGGAGAAAATCAATGAGAGGACCCTACTTGTAGGTTACAATCTGACACTGAAGCTACTACAGACCTGAAGCATCTATATGAAACATTCACAAAGCATGAATACTTGAAGAACACTTTGTCAACAAGATTACAGTACAGCACCTCTGGTTGCAAAGTCCTCCAAATAATTTTAGGCTCTTGTACTGGCTCTTGTATTTTGTCACTTCAGTTTGGACTTGGCTTAACTAACAACAAAGCTGATTTTGTAGATAAAAGTGGAGCATGCAAGAAGAAAGTCTGAGTATGTCCACTTCAACTGCCTATAAAACCGAGAATGTGGTTAGGAGACAACTAGTGCCCTGTTTAAGGGAGTAGGCCCGCTCTCCTAGGTCATTGGGAGATCGACTGTTATCTACAAAAAAACAACTCCAAACTGACTGCCATAAAGCCTCAAAATTCTCTGCAATTTCTGCAAATGTCAAGCTGACTTGATGATCGGTCAGGATCTCTTAGACATGAATATGTTCCTGCATGTGTACTTCACCTGCCTCGTGCACCTTCTGCTCCAGGTGCCTCATGCTCCTCATCTGCATGATTGCCCAATACGCCTTGCTACATGGTTCTAGACAGAAAATTCATAATCACGAACCCCAATCGGAGTCCACTCCAAAATCTCGTGAAGATCAATGAAACCTGATTGGCTAAAGATTCAGCCAATTTCACCTACCAAAACACCTATAACTGCACACAGGAGAACTTAAAAGACAAACGAGAAATCCCCTCTTCCAGAGTTACCAAAGGCGAACCAAGTAGATTTGATGAAAGAATTCTTTTCATACGTTACACTGGAACTGTGACATTGCCTAATTCTACAGCGCATTATATGCTTCAGGGCACCTTGATCATTACCTAAAGAATTGACAAATCATTACAATAGCTCAAGCAGCACTAGGCTCCGGTTGAGGTAGTGGCTGAAGTGCTTTGAGCGGATTCGAAATGACCGCATCAATCAAGCCATACTCCTTTGCCTCTTTAGCACTCATAAAAAAGTCGCGATCTGTATCTTGTACAATCTTCTCTAAAGGTTGACCAGTGTGGTAAGAAAGATAGCCATTTAAGTTTGCTTTGTGATGTAGAATCTCATTGGCCTATGGCATAATGAAAGTAAAAAGAACGTCACCACGACAATTGTACAAGTGCCAAGTGTTTCTATTTTTAGAGCAGCACAAACTTACCTGAATCTCAATGTCCGTTTGCTGGCCTTGTGCACCACCAAGAGGCTGATGGATCATGATTCGTGAATTTGGTAAGCTATACCTTTTTCCTGTAGAATGCAAAATGAAGAAAGACCGTGTTTTCATCGTGTTCTTGTTTTCACACCAATTTGCCCACTGAGAAAAACATGTGAGCATCCACAACACTCCACAATTTAACAACAAAAAAAACGAACATAAAATACATACCCTTGGTCCCACCACTCAGCAGGAAAGCACCCATGCTGTTTAAAAAAAAGGCAAATGCAAGTTTGTAGAAGGGCAAACTCAAATTGTCTGGACCCAAGAGCATCACATGAAAAAGCTTACCTAGCTGCTAGTCCGACACAGACTGTACTAACATCGGGTCTAATGTGCCGCATTGTATCAAAAATTGCCATACCTGCAAACAATTAATGCAACATACAATTTAACTCTCGATATAGCAGCTTCATGTCCTGAATATTGGCAAGGTAGTACCTGCTGTAACAGAGCCGCCCGGAGAATTTACATACATTATTATATCCTGCAGTCAATTAAACATGTTTTTTATCATAATTGCATTGAAATACACGGCCACTACTAGGAACTCGTAGATCCTCCTGCTATCTTCCATCCATTCCCTAATAATTCCCTATTTGATATTAATTGCATTGAAATACACGGCCACTACTAGGAACTCGTAATCCTTCCGCTATCTTCCATCTATTCCCTGATAATTCCCCACAAGACGTGATAATCCAATCAAGAAAACACTTTACCCTGGCTGGATCAACAGCATCCAAATATAGAAGCTGGGCCACAATCAGATTGGCCATATCATCATCAACAGCTCCACCACATCGAATTATCCTCTGTAACAAACATAGATTATTAGAGAGAGATCCCTATAAATGAATATATCCACATGGCAGGCAACAAGGTTAGGTTTTTAGCTCATTACATGCTGAAAAAGCTGGCTTATAACACTCTGAAAACGTTCCTGCAACATAGGAGGTGGGCCCTGCCCTCCTTGTGCAGAAGGACCTGTATATAAGGATTGGGGAACCTCCACATCATTCCTGAAATCCAACTCACCTTGTATTACAAAAGTCCTTTTTTTGAAATACAATATATATTTCTACAGCAAAGTTGAACAAAATTCCCACCTGATCGACCATATTTCCCTTGCAACATTTGAACTAGGGCTCCAGAAGCCTTCTGATCTTACAGAAGCACGTGCCATCAAGCCTAAATTAGTGGTCAGCTTTAATCTGAACGAGAATCACAGGAAATGAGGTGAAAATCACATAAACCTAACGAAAAGCAAGATTGCTTACAAAAGTAAATTGGGAGCTGAACTCAGCCTGAACTTAAATCAAGTTCAATCAACTCTAGCACTTCAAAACAAATGACCGACTAAAGTGAGCGAGGGAGTAAAGGGGGATGGAGAAGATGACAGAGCACGCTACATGAGACTTGGTGGTCTGAACATTCACTGTTGGCAGGTACTTGTTTTTTTTAATTGAGCTTGAGTAAAATGGACGACAAGAATTTGAAAGCCCTCCATGAAGACGGGACTTCATGCACCAAGGAGCTACCCTAAAAGCAACTGAATTTCCATGCGATGGGTGCACATCCACCGCCCTCCCTAACTTATGATCTCTCCAAATCAAAGCACAAAGAATGCAGAGACAGGAGAGAGAGAGAGAGAGAGAGAGAGAGAGAGAGAGGGAGGAGAAGCTAGACCAGCTCGTCATTTTGCTGCACGTGCCCTATCTATGTGTCACAAACTGCTGACGTGGCACTAACTGAAGATCAACTTGAAGTGCTAAAAGTCTATTCCAATCTGTTCTTTTCAGTTGGCACATGGTGCTGTCTCATTACAGATCAGAGCTTCAGGCGTCTACCTTTTTGAAAGCATACAAGAACAGACAGAGCAAGGTGGCACTTTTGGATTCTACGAAGTACCTGCAGTTCCTCATCGACGAACTCCACGACATACTCTCGAGGCACCCTCAACAGAACCTCCCGATTTTGTAGAGCTTTCAGCAGTTTGTGAACTACATGTTGTCGCCTCTATTGCCTTACGTTGTTCCTCCTCCTCTGGCACCAGAAAGCACAAGGGCCTCCTCTCGACAACCTACTCATTCCTGTATTCCAATTGGGGGAGTTTTCACAAACATGGTGCAACCATCTGATTCAGATGCACACGCCTCTGCTGCTGCAGTCACCACCGCCACTTGGGTATAACGGTGGGAGTCCCTATGCTCACCCCTATTATCCACATCTTGGATTTGCACTGCATAACCCAAAGGATTTCAAGGATGGTGGACCTAAATTTCACATTTTCCGGCATGAAAGATAGAAAGAAAGCCTTACAGTTCCTATAGCAATTTGTTGACAATATCTATGCTCTAGGGAACTACAATGAAGAATCAAACGTCTCTCGAGCCGCCGATTTTCTCAAAGATAATGATATGCAATGGCGGAAGTCCATAGCTACCAAGCCACATGCTCTCTCTTTGAAGTATAGCTTTTGGAAGAACCAGGTAATTTGAAAATACTTGCCACGAAAACCATGGAAGACTACAACCAGGGATTCCTAGATGTCTACCTTCTAGTGTCTTTCTTCAAGCTAATACCCTTGGAGGACCAATGCAAACGCTATACCATTGGATTGCCATCACCACTACAAGAATAATATTTGTCCAAACAAGTTTCTACTATGCAACAACTTATGGATCATGTTACGGCCGGTTCCAAGCTTATGAAAGAAAGATTGGAGTTCGTTACGAAAGATCTTTTGGGCATGTCATGGCACGACAAGAATGCAGATCTGGAACCATACCACAACTTTGGTGCCAAATGAAAAGCCCGTCGTCCTTCAAGTTCAACTGACCGAGACCAACCCAGAATGATTGTAAGTTTGCTTTGTACTTTTGAACTTCGTTTGAGAATACTATTTATAATTGGTTTGAAATAGAATATATATATATATATTAAACTTGCCTTGGTGCCGATTGTGATTACTTAATTCTGATTTTGATATTGGTTTCAGTGCCGTTTCGAAAAGCCTCTAGATGGCGCAAGATGCGGTCTCGGGATTATTCGACTGTATTACACCTGTGAAGTCATGGCCCAAACTTCAAGGGTAGAAACCTCTAAAACGAAGCACAATGCGGTTTGGGAAGTGTTTCGTTGTAAATGGAAACCTTCAAGCGACGCAGCCTGCAATCTGGGGGGCGTTTGGTTGTATATGGCCTTTGAATTTCTCATGGACAGGACTTTGGTTCTCAAGAGGAGTATTCATCGAGGGAGTTTGTCTTTATGTCTTGACATTGCATCTGATTCATCGTTGTTGCATCGTGATGCATCAACCATATATATTTTAAATTGGGTGAGATTGCCTGGTTATGTGGTCTTAGTACATCGAGACACCCCGTTGAAGATCAACGTGGTCTACATGTGATGGCTAACTTTGCTACACCGGAATGTCAAGAGCTCCGATGTTGAATAAGATTACCGATGACCCTCAAATTTTTAACATAATAATCTATTGCATTTTTGTAGGTCTAATCGCAGGCAATTACTCTTCTTTCAAGAGGGGGGTATGTCACAAACTGTTGAAATGGCACTAATGATGATCAACCAGCTTAGTAAAGACGACCAAGGGGCCTAAAACCTTAAATTGACGACTAATAGGGTTAGGATTAAAATCCTAACCCTAACCAACTTGCAAATCCCAATGGAGGGCCTAAAACCTAGAAGAAGAGACTCAACTCAATTTGCATAAAGAATGATGACGTGACAGCACTATATGGCCAATCTCGGAAATCACAAAAAGTTGATGATGTGGTAGCACGTTTTGCAGACAGCCCTCTAGGCGGTCTAGGATGCTTTTGGAGAAGAAGCTTTTTGTAGCGTTTCTTTTGAGAGGCCCAGGGCCTTTAAACATGTACAAGAGGTGTCAGTTTCTGGCATTCTACCTTAGGAGAAGCAGTGTAGTGCCCATGGACCTGTAACCACTTGAAGCAATATAAAGAAATATTGAGGGGGACACTAGGATTTGAGGCCAGTGTGCAATCTGAGAGTGGAACTCCACCACTCCGTGTCTCCCATGGATTCTCTCTCTCTCTTTTAGTTCAATTGTTTTGAAGTGCTAAAAGTTTATTCTAGTATCTCCTTTACAATTGGCATGTGGTGCCCTCCCGCTACACTGTGCACCTTCCCTCCTTGCTTCGATGTTGGCATTCGCCCTCCCTGCCAAATCATTATCTAACATGGCTCCCTCATAAGGAATCAACGGCCCTACATCTTTGGATTATCTAGACTGTCCAATCATCTAAGTGGAACAAATATGGTTCCCTTAGTTTACCCCCAGTTCACTGCCCTCGCATCGCACGTGGTTGTGCCCTAGACCTCACGATTCCCACACGAAACCCTTACCACCACGTCACATATGCATGTGGGCATGGCAAGTGTACATTGCCCTAGTTTACACTCTAGTTTACTATCTAGTTTACCATCTAGTTCACTCCTTGGTTCACCCTAGTTTACCTCTAGTTTGTTGATCCTGTCACAGAAAATTACGGAAGCGTAAACTGACGTTTAATTGCACTTCAAATACTCAAGAGAATTAGAGGGAGAGAGAAAACTTGACACTTCATTGGGGACCAGAAGATGGGCTGGTCCCCCCCCCATAAAGAGAATATCTTTATTACTAAGGGAAAATCTTTACAAGCACAGGAACGGGGCATACGCCCGTCCTCTATTCTTTCTTTTGTTCTGTTCTGACCACTGACCGAGAAAGTGTTTCCACTTTCTTTCTGCTTAGGGGATTTCCCCTCTTCTGCGAGACTGGTTGGAAGCTCTCGAAAAGAGAGTCTATCTTCCAAAACAGCTCATCGGAAGCTCTTACAGAGGAGAGTCCATCTTCCGTTATGTGTTGCCTTCATGCTCATTCATTCATGCATCCAACACAAAAGAGAAACAAACAAAATGCACACGCACATGCTTGCTGTAATTTTCTGCACATAACCTGAAATTCTTACCTGTGCACACCCCTACGCTGAAACACAGGTCTTCTTCGCGATGGAATCGCACCGAACTTGATGTAGGCTTAGGATAAGGAGAGAGAAGAGAATTTCTATGGTTGATCTGCTGAAAACAGCCCTAATCGAGGTGATTAGGGGCTGAAAACAGAGAATTACAGCCGCCGCACTCTGCTAAGAGAGCGTCTACGGTAGCTTCTCGCGATGAAACTTCACCAGAAGGTGTCTATGACTGTGAGATCCCTTGTTCTTGACAATGGGAGCACAAGGCTACCACATATGTCGCAAGGGGCTGCTCTCAAGCTTCAATGGAGGGCTCCACCGCGTAGAGCATGCTCACATTAGGGGGGGTAGGTGCACTGCCAGCCCTGAAAATGGGGGAGGGGGGCTCCTAAATAGCCATCAGGGAGAGGGGGCGCTAGGAAGAGAGAGAGGGTGAGAGTGAGAGTGAGAGTGAAAGCTTGCATTGGTAAGTGTGCCACTTGGCACACTTACTTTAAAAACTTAAAAACCATTCAACTTTTGACTTTAAAAACTTCTAGCTCATTAATTAAAAATGTGCAACTAACTAACAAATGCTACCAATGATTCTTTTATGAGAACACCAAAGGTTTGCCGACGCAATGCCGCACTGGCACTGCACCACCTTTACCTATTCACACTTGTCCGGTCGCCCGCCTGGGCACGGACCGTTAAATATAATTTACCGAAACTTACCCTAAGGCTTTATTAGCTTTATTAGCCTTAGGGTCACTGTTCTAAGGACCCCATCTCATTCATGTGCTTGTACTGACGCGCGTATTTTTTTCTGAGCCTAAAATCTGAGGCTACTGCTTACCCCTTTCTGAAGACCCGATTTCCCAATCACTAGGGCTTCAGGGTAATTTCTGCTAAGGTCCCTCTGAGGTGTTGTGGCCCGCATTTAGGCTCACCTGAGGCCTTAGACCTGCTAGGTCTGAAACCGGCCTGTTCAATCCAAAAAGGGCGGTAGACTTTACTTCAAACCTTGATTTAGATTTCACCCATTATTAATCGTCTATTTTACCTGTACTTTCAAGACACAACAAAGGGGAGAGGGATACAGGCTGCTAGATTGCACCTATATGAGTAGACCGACACCAGATTGGCCCCTAACTTAGGCGCCCCTTTTGGTATTTCTTTATTGTTCAAAAGAGGGAATAAACGTTGTGGATCCCTACAAGCTGCCCTGCACACACTTGGCTGAATTTCAATTGTTCCGGCCCGATTTCGGCAGCATAATTGTACTAGGACCCTTCACAGTCAGTATTCCCACGCATTGACTGACTTTCCCGACGCATACGGGCACTTTGCAAAACCTGGCGAGAATCTGCAACACGCTGAATTCTCTGTTTTCAGTCCTGAAAATGCGCCAGATCACTTGTACAGCGGTCCCCTTGCGTCCCCGAACCTCCTGGGGGTGTTAGGGTCCGTTTAGGGCCAAAACCCTAAACCTGCAAAAATACACAGCAGGCTGTAATTTACTGTTTCGGGCTCCGTTTCGCGTGCCGGTCGCATCCGTAGCAAGTCCTCGAGCTCCCGCACCTGTAGGGCTACTTGCCCTTTGAATCGGACGAGATTTCGAGCGTGAAACCTCTCCGAATCACCTGTACCTATGGGGGATTAGCCGCTAGCTAATCCAGTACCTGTGCAAGAGGCTCTTGCCTCGGCAATCGCACATGAACCCACACAACTGTACATTGGTCAAATGAAAAGCCCACTAGTGGGGCATAACATACTGCCAAAGGGGAGAGAGAGGGCAGTGCGTAGCGTGCAGGGCATCACTCCTGGCACCGCACTGTACATAGGAGGGAAAGCAAGCACTCCATAGCTCTTAACCTGTGACAAATTCTGAAAATCAGCCTCCTCTCTCATTTTAGGCGCCCCCTCCTCTGGCTAGCAGTGGCAGAAGGCTCACAGAGTGACACCTCGCCCATTTTCCGATTTTGGCCAACTGGGCTAAAAATATCTCAACTGGTGCGTCAGTTGACTTGACAGCAGAGCAATAAGATGTTCCTCTTGTCATTCCGGAGCTAATGACACAAACACATTTTCAGGTCCCAAAATAGCAGTTCCCTAAATTTTAGGAGATGCTGCCATTGTATCTTTCTAGGTCATCCGACCCTCTTTGTACACTGAAATGTAGCCTCTGTAGCAAAGGATTCCACTTTGGCTAGTCTGCACCTAGCAGGTAGTGTTTCCAACTTAAGAGCGCATGAATCACAGCAAGTAACTCTTTCTCATAGACCTGCATGGTCATCTCTGGCCCTTGCAAAATTCTGCTCTCATAGGCTACCACCCTGCCATCTTGCATTAGCACTGCACCAATGCTACTACCACAGGCATCACATTGGACCACAAATGACTTCCTAAGATCTGGCAACACAATGACAGGATCTGAAGTCATCTTTTCCTTTAAGAGATTAAAAGCTGAAATCTCTTTCTGTGTCCATCTAAAGGTGACTGCCTTCTTTTGAAGAGCATGTAAAGGTGAAGCAATCTCAGCGAAATTTCGGATAAACCTTCTGTAATAGGAGCATAGTCCCAAGAAGCTTCGGACATCATGCACCGTCTTCAAATGTGGCCATGACTTTATCGCTTCAACTTTTGCAGGATCCATTCTGACACCATCCTTTGAGACAATGTGTCCCAGAAAGTGAATCTCTTCCAAAAAAAATTCACTTTTCTTTGCATTGACGAGCAACCTATGACTGCGTAGCTCTTTGAATACAATGGCCAAGTGATGCCTATGCTCCTCTTCATTCTTTGAGTAGACTATCATGTCATCAAAGAATGTACCAACAAACTGCTGGTGTGGACGGAAAATTCTGTCCATCATCCTATTGAATGTAGGAGGAGCATTTGTGAGACCAAAGGGCATCACTAAAAATTCGTAAAGGCCAAACGTCGTTCTAAAAGCAGTCTTGTGCACATCCTCTGATCTAATGCAGATCTGATGGTACCCACTCTTTAGATCTATCCTGCTAAACATAGCTGCTCCTTCTAATTTGTCCATAATATCATCAATTCTAGGTATAGGGAACCTATTCTTGATGGTATTCTTGTTCAGTGCACGGTAGTCGATGCACATACGCCATGAGCCATCCTTTTTCTGCACCAACAACACTGGAGAACAGAATGGAGATGAACTGGGCTGAATCAGCCCCTTGTCTAACAGCTCCTGTACTTGGCTCATTATCTCTTTCTGCTAAGCCGCACTAACCCGGTACGGAGGCTTATCTGGTGGGCTACTGCCTGGCACCAAATCTATTGCATGGTCTTCGGGTCTCTCTGGCGGTAATTGAGACGGTAATGAATCGGAAAAACAGTCACTATACTGTTGTAAAAACATTGACCTTTCTTTATCTAGCACAGATAAATTTGATTCATCACAATCTGACACTTCACGTGCAAAAACCAAGTACGCAGAAAGATGCTTTTTCATTACAGAAGTAATAGCAGAAGCTGATACAGTGGGAATAGACTACCCTTTAAGCTTTACATCCAGAATGTGAGTCTTTCCCCTACTCTGTACAGTGATCTTTTTGTTGTAGGCATCCATGATTCCCTGTACACGAAACAACCAAGGAATACCTAGCAACACATCACATCCGTCCAGTGGCATGATGTAAAATTCTTCAGCATCTACATAGGACTGGATATGTAGACGCAACTTTCCAATGATGGGTGTCACAACCTCTGTATGGCCAGGACATGCCAAACCTGCCTCTGCTGTATACCCCATCTCTTCAGGTCTGATTCCCAACTTCGAAGCCAATTCTGGGGAAATAAAGTTGGCTTTGGCACCTGGATCAAAGAAGATAAGCACTGTTTGCTCCCTGACCTTTCCCCATGCTCTGTAAAGCTCACTTGCATCTGAATTTGGCTTGTCGCCCACCATATCTGACACTAGACCAGCCATGGGCTTCTTTCCTTTCCTGTCCTCCTTGTCTTCAAAATCAGCTGGCCTTTTGTTTGTAGGACAATTGTAAGCAATGTGGCCAGGCTGCTCACAAATAAAGCATTTGTTCTCTGACCTCAGGACCTTCTTTTGCTCTTCAGACTTGCGAGGAAAACGTCTTTTCCATTTCTTCGCTGGTCCCTTTTCTGATTCAGCCGAAGCTTTGCCTTTCCCTGCGTTGGCTGGCTCCTGAGTCACTTTAGGAACCTCTTTGGAAACATACTTCTTCGCTGAATTTTTCTTGGCTGATCCTTCCTTGACGCCAGTTGAGCAAACCATTGCCAGTGTTTGCTACCTCAATGAGCTGCGTCAAAGTAGTGACTTTGGTCTTCGTGCAGTATTTTCTCAATCCTTTGGGTAGGCCACAACAATATTTTTCAATCTGTTCTGTCAATGGCACGAACCTATAGGAAGTTACTGAAAGTAGAGCTTTCCAAAACTTTCGATTGTAATCATCCAGATTCTTGCAAGTAGCAGCATTAAGCTGGTGCCATTGTGTCATGACATCTGCTTCAAAATCATCAGATAACCATGCTGCTGCAAAAATCTGCTTGAAGTAAATCCATGCGGACGGAGCTTGCCCTTGAAGCAATAAAGTTGTCCACCATTGTCCCGTATTCCCTATCAAGAAAGTGGCTGCCTTGCGGACCTTTGAAGCCTCTGTAAAGTTTTCCCCTGCATAGGCCTTGTCAAACTGCTGGAGGAATGAGAGAGCCTTCTTCCTGTCATCAAACCCTGTAAAGGTCGTGAATGACACACCTTTGCCACCTTCTTTGTACGGAGTTGGCCTCTCCAGCGGCGTTAAATTGTCATATGGAAGTGACTGAAACATGGGAACACTGTTAGGGTTCATTTGTGTTCCCTGACCGCAACTAAGTTGACCTGGAAATGCCATATTTGGCTGCTGATTTGTAATTCCAGCCATACCAAAATTTGTTTGTGGCATCCCAAATTGGCCCTGAGTACTCTGAAACCCTGGTAGCATGCCCGTGACACCATACATGGGGTTAGGCATCATCGTTTGAGCACCCCCAAACACTGTTCCTGGCGTGTAAAACTGATTTCTAAGTGCATGACCAACTATGCTCTGGAATACCGATCCACCTCCAAAATAGCCAGGGTGTACTGAAGGTGGTGGGACCTGTTGCATAGCCTGTAGGTTGCTTCCCTGCCCATTAGAACCAGCTATAGGCTGCTGAAAAGTGGCTGGCTGAACTAGTACAGCTTGAAAGACTGGCATCTCAGCCACCTGTTCTTGCACCTTAGGCACAGGTTGTGGAGAGTGCATGTTCTCCGTCAAGTGTACAGGTGTTTCCATTGACTCTGCAGTATGAATCACCTGTGCTTGAGCCTTAACAGGCTTCCTAATACGATCCAGTGACCCAGCTTGCTGAGACGGAACAGGAGGTTGCAGAAAGACTAAAAACCTCGGATTCTGCATTACTTGTGTGAACATAGCCACAGCAGTAGCCAACTGGGTCCTGAATATATCATCATCTGTCTGTGGTGGTCTTGAGGACTCACCCACTTCATGTGTCTGTTGACCCTGTGAAGAGGAAACCTCTTCAGTCACATCATTTGGTCTGTCAGCCATAATTGCTATTTCCTGTGTCTAGTCTATGATCCCCTGTGTCTTCAAGCCCAATCTAACCAAGGCTCACTTCTATGGGAAAAAGTGATTTAATCCCGTCGACGGAACCATGAAACCGGCCTGTTCAATCCAAAAAGGGCGATAGACTTTACTTCAAACCTTGATTTAGCTTTCACCCATTATTAGTCGTCTATTTTACCTGTACTTTCAAGACACAACAAAGGGGAGAGGGATACAGGCTGCTAGATTGCACCTGTATGAGTAGACCGACACCAGATTGGCCCCTAACTTAGGCGCCCCTTTCGGTATTTCTTTATTGTTCAAAAGAGGGAATAAACGTTGTGGATCCCTACAAGCTGCCCCGCACACACTTGGCTGAATTTCAACTGTTCCGGCCCGATTTCGGCAGCATAATTGTACTAGGACCCTTCACAGTCAGTATTCCCACGCATTGACTGACTTTCCCGACGCATACGGGCACTTTGCAAAACCTGGCGAGAATCTGCAGCACGCTGAATTCTCTGTTTTCAGCCCTGAAAATGCGCCAGATCACCTGTACAACGGTCCCCTTGCGTCCCCGAACCTCCTGGGGGTGTTAGGGTCCGTTTAGGGCCAAAACCCTAAACCTGCAAAAATACACAGCAGGCTGTAATTTACTGTTTCAGGCTCCGTTTCGCGTGCCGGTCGCATCCGTAGCAAGTCCGGGCTACTTGCACTTTGAATCGGACGAGATTTCGAGCGTGAAACCTCTCCGAATCACCTGTACCTGCGGGGGATTAGCCGCTAGCTAATCCAGTACCTGTGCAAGAGGCTCTTGCCTCGGCAATCGCGCATGAACCCACACAACTGTACATTGGTCAAATGAAAAGCCCACTAGTGGGGCATAACATACTGCCAAAGGGGAGAGAGAGGGCAGTGCGTAGCGTGCAGGGCATCACTCCTGGCACCGCACTGTACATAGGAGGGAAAGCAAGCACTCCATAGCTCTTAACCTGTGACAAATTCTGAAAATCAGCCTCCTCTCTCATTTTAGGCGCCCCCTCCTCTGGCTAGCAGTGGCAGAAGGCTCACAGAGTGACACCTCACCCATTTTCCGATTTTGGCCAACTGGGCTAAAAATATCTCAACTGTTGCGTCAGTTGACTTGACAGCAGAGCAATAAAATGTTCCTCTTGTCATTCCGGAGCTAATGACACAAACACATTTTCAGGTCCCAAAATAGCAGTTCCCTAAATTTTAGGAGATGCTGCCATTGTATCTTTCTAGGTCATCCGACCCTCTTTGTACACTGCGGCCACATCCAGAACTGAAATGTAGCCTCTGTAGCAAAGGATTCCACTTTGGCTAGTCAATGACCCCACTTAGCTAACCATAGTCCTTGTCCAACCTTAGTGCTCTCTTGCCCTCAGGCCTGGACTCCCTCTGGACAGTTCCACACTAGCTATGCAATGCAAGGCAGTTAGATTTCCCGAGGGGTGTTTCCAAAAAGTGAAAGTAAATAGATAATAAGAAAGAAATCAACAAAAAGGATAGATAGTAGTCACACGCTGGTGACAAGGTCTATTTTGGTGTGCACACAACTAATTAGATAATTCTTTTCTCGTAAATAAATTAATTATTTACAAAGTGTGACTTAGTTACATCCCTCTTGGTTCTAAACAGTTGACCTCAATTGTAGAGCGTCAACATAATTGTGCAAGATGTCGGGGTAGTCCTTAAGATCGGACTCAGTCATCCACTTTGCATCTAAAGGAGTGTAATTCTTGAACTTGACTAAATACTTTCGATGTAGACTCCCCGACTTGAGTTGTCTCTCCGAGTGGTGTATTATCTGTTCAGGTTGAAGGATTTCCTCAGTCTCTTCGACTTCTGGAGGATCTTCTTGTACGGGCGCCACTGGAGGAGGTCCAACATATGGTCGGAGATGATTGACATGAAAAGCATTATGGATTCGCCAGTTAGAAGGCAAATCCAATCTGAAAGTTCCATCATTGACTTTATCTGTAATTTTGAAAGGGCCGTAAAATCTATGGAAAAGTTTGACAACTTTCCCTTTTCCGACCCGCTTTTTCAATCTAGCTTTCTCAAACCGAAGCAGGACATATTGTCCTTTTTCTAGATTGAGATTCCTTCTGTGCTTGTCTGCTTTTCTCTTCTGTTGCTCTTGAGTACGAAGAATCGCTTGCTTTACTTGTTGATGGGCAATATCAATATTGCGCACAAATTCATCTGCGGCGAAGATGTTTTCTTTGGTAACCATAATAGGAAGTAAGAGTGGCTTCCCATAAATAATTTCAAAGGGAGCTTTACCAGTTGAGGAATGTATGGTATTATTATACGCAAACTCAACTATTGGTAAGTACTGGCCATTCGGATTGTCGTTCCAAAACATAGCACTTGAGGAGATCTAAAACAGTGGCATTAGCGATTTCGCTTTGACTATCTGTTTGAGGATGATAAGCTGATGAAAAATCAACCTTAGTTCCCAAGTTTTCGAACAATGCGTGCCAAAATAGACTAGTCATGCGAGGATCTCTATCACTGACAATAGTCTTTGGCAATCCATGGTGTTTAAAAATCTGAGCTAGAAATATTCTAGCCATGTGATCAGCTTTCATCGTCTTCTTTACTGGAAGAAAATGTGCTTGCTTACTTAATCTGTCTACTATAGTCCAGATTGCATCATTTCCATTCTTGGATCTAGGAAGATCCGTAATAAAATCCATGGCAATACTTTCCCATGGCGTGTTAGGCACAGGGAGCGGCTGAAGCTTGCCATAAACTTTATGTCTGTCATATTTTACCTTTTGGCAGACTTAACACTCACGTACATGTTTTTCAATGTCCGCACGGAGTGTTGGCCAAAAGAAATACCTTTCGAGGGCACTAGTAGTAGAAACAATTCCCCGATGCCCGGCATAAGGAGAATTATGTGCTTCATCCATCACCTTCTGTCTGAAGGGTTGAGCTATGCATATTACTTGTTGACGATAGAGTGTATTATCCCTAATGGAATAAGGTGGCCTTGAGTGACCAGCTTGAAGATCTGCCCAAATTGTGGTGAAGTCTGGATCTTGAGGATACATCTCGTTGAGAGATTCTAGTTCCTCATGATAAATTGTTGTTAGTGCATTGATCTTTGGACGCCTGGAGAGAGCATCTGCAACTGCATTCTTTGTTCCAGAAGTGTGTAAAATCTGAAAATGGAACACGGAAAGAAAGTTGGCCCATCTCATCTGCTTTTCTGATAACTTTCTTTGTGTGAGAAAGTAGCGAAGACTTTGATGATCTGTCTTGATAATAAAATCAGCTCCTAATAGATAGTGTTTCCAAATGGAAAGAGCATGAATTACTGCCATTAGCTCTTTCTCGTATATGGAGACATGCAACTCTGCATCTTTAAGGCGCCGACTTTCATAGGCTATCGCGTGACCCTCTTGGTTCCAAACTGCTCCTACACAATCTCCAGATGCATCGCAGTATACCTCGAAAGGTTTGCGAAGATCAGAGACGGTGAGAACAGGTCCGTGACTGAGTAGGTACTTAAGCTTTTCGAAAGCTTGTTTTTGTCCAGACCCCCAATGGAATGGAATCCGCTTCTTTGTCAGGTCATGGACGGGACCTGCTATCGCGGCAAAAGCTCGAATGAAACGCCGATAATAAGAACATAGGCCAAGGAAACTTCGTACATCATGTATTGTAGTTGGCGTAGGCCATTCTACAACTGCTTGAATCTTATCAGGGTCCATTCTCACCTGGTTGTGAGATACTATATGGCCCAAATAGTGGATTTCTTTTAGAAAGAACTCACTCTTCTTAGCATTCACAAATAATTTGTGTTTGCGTAATTCTTCAAACACTAAGGCGAGATGCTTATAGTGTTCGTCTTCCGTCTCTGAGAAGATTAAGACGTCATCAAAGAAAACGCCTGTAAAACTTCTGTATGAGTGGAAGATTCTATCCATCATTCTGTTGAATGTAGCTAGTGCATTAGTGAGCCCAAAAGGCATCACTAGAAATTCATACAACCCGAAGGTTGTTCTAAATGAAGTCTTATGCACATCCTGAGGAGCTATGCGGATTTGATGATAACCGCTCTTAAGTCTATACGACTAAAGACACTTGCTCCTTATAACTTGTCAAGAATGTCGTCAATCCGAGGGATTGGAAATCGATTCTTGATTGTGATCTTGTTTAGGGATCTATAGTCTATGCACATGCGGAATGTGCCATCCTTTTTCTGTACTAGCAAGACAGGTCGTTAACTTGCTTGAGAATTTCCTCTTGCTGCATTAGACTAACTCGATAAGGGGGCTGATTTGGAGGAGAACTTCCTGGGATCAAATCAATTGTATGATCCTCAAGTCGCGAAGGTGGGAGTTCATTTGGAAGTTCATCTGCAAAACAATCTTTATAACTTTCTAATAACTTAAGTCTTTTTTGCTCTAGAGAAGGAAGAAAGTTGTGAAACAGACACATCTCTCTCTCTTGCAAAAATCAAGTACGCTGAAACACACTTTTTCATTTCTTTCTTGATGGCAATGTGATTGGCAATAGGAATACGCCAATCTCCTGCATCTGCAAGTACAAGATACTCCTTTCCTTTATGAGCAAAGGATAAGATTTTCTGAACATAGTCCGGAATGGGATGCATCTTGTAGTGCCACGGCATTCCCAAGATAACATCGCATCCTTCAAGTGAAGCTAGTAAGAAAGACTCTTGATCTTTGTAGTCGTCGACCTTTAGATTCAACTTCCCTATGATTGGAGTAGAGTTTGAGTTCTGCCCTTTGAAAGCAGATTGCGCTTGAATAGAGACTCCAAAACGATTGGGCTGCAAGTTCAGGTCGTCAGCTAGCTTGGTAGAGATGAAGTTGTCTGTACTACCAGGGTCAAACAAAATAAGAGCCCGCTGGTTGTTGATACTACCCCATGCTTTGAGAAGAGCTCTTTCTTTCCCATCCTTGGTTGTATTTCCTTGTACATCTGGGACTGCATTGGAAGAGGGTGGTTGTGGAGGTTTGGTAGGACAGTCACCCTTCATATGACCAACTTGTCCACACTTGAAGCATCTTCCTTCACTAATGTAGGTTCGTAACTCAGCAGGAGAGAGATATCTCCCTTTCTTGGGCTGATTTGTCTTTGCTTCTGCTTCGGAGGCGGTTCTTTTCTTCTTTTGAGAAGAAGTAGAAGAGGTAGGCTGCTCATGGAGAGCCTTCTGCTTGGCATGGTAAGTGCTTTGCTCCATCTTCCTGGGAGTACCATTGTCATGTATTCCATCAGCTATGCGGGCTGATTCCATAAGTATCTGCAAGTTACCTCGAGGGTAAAGCTTCATAGCCTTTTGCAAGGCTTCATGCAAACCTGCTTCAAACTTGCACATCTTCTCCGAATTGTCAATCTTCTTGAATGGAGTGACTTTCAAGAGAACGTCCCAAAACCTATCCACATAGCGTGGAACAGTTTCGTTCTCTGACTGTGAAAGTCGATCCCATTCTTTCTTTACCTCTTCCTCATAGTCTGGAGGAAGGAACTGTGCGTAGAACTCCTTGAAAGCAGTCCAATCTTGGGGTTTGTGATCTTCCAGGATAAGGGTTAACCACCAATTGCTGGCGGTGCCTTTCAGGTACAAACTAACATGGCGAAGCTTGGATCTTTCCTTAAAATTCCCTTCTGCAAATGCAACTTCAAATTGGCGGATGAAAGCCAAAGCTTTGTCATTATCACGCCGTCCATTGTAGGTGTCGAATTTCACATCTTTATCTCCCGACTTGAATGTTTTCTGCCTGTGGTGCTTCTTCTTATGGTGCGCCTTCTTTCTATGCTTAGACTCCTTGTGGACAGGAGTCCTTTCCCTTGAATGCACTTCTTGCTGCGACGGATCGTCGAGAAACATGTCTTCCGGAGCAACTATGTCATCCAGATCCTTCATGAAAGAGAACTGAGGGGAATCAGGGGGATCCTGCTCTTGAACTTTTGGAATAAACCGCACATGCCGTTCTGGAGGTTTCTTCTGCCTCTCGTGCATGCGGGAGGTTCCAATCAAAGGATCTTTCCTTGGTTGTGGCGCCTGTGGGTTCTGCGGGATTTCTCCCGACCCCATCGGCATTTTCTCTTTCCCTTTTTCAAGAGAATGGAGAATCTTTTGGACTTCTGGATAGGAGAGAGCTTTCTGCAACTCTTCCACCTGCTGTTGAAGGAGAGAGAACTCTATCTCACGTCCTCCCATTTCTGCAGTCTGCCAAGAGTCGTCAATCCCTTCGGGAAGAGAGAGAGCACCTTGCTCTGATACCACTATCACAGAAAATTACGGAAGCGTAAACCGACGTTTAATTGCACTTCAAATACTCAAGAGAATTAGAGGGAGAGAGAAAACTTGACACTTCATTGGGGACCAGAAGATGGGCTGGTCCCCCCCTCATAAAGAGAATATCTTTATTACTAAGGGAGGATCTTTACAAGCACAGGAACGGGGCATACGCCCGTCCTCGATTCTTTCTTCTGTTCTGTTCTGACTACTGACTGAGAAAGTGTTTCCACTTTCTTTCTGCTTAGGGGATTTCCCCTCTTCTGCGAGACTGGTTGGAAGCTCTCGAAAAGAGAGTATCTTCCAAAACAGCTCATCGGAAGCTCTCACAAAGGAGAGTCCATCTTCCGTTATGTGTTGCCTTCATGCTCATTCATTCATGCATCGAACACAAAAGAGAAACAAAAAAAATGCACACGCACATGCTTGCTGTAATTTTCTGCACATAACCTGAAATTCTTACTTGCGCACACCCCTACGCTGAAACAGAGGTCTTCTTCGTGATGGAATCGCACCAAACTTGATGTAGGCTTAGGATAAGGAGAGAGAAGAGAATTTCTATGGTTGATCTGCTGAAAACAGCCCTAATCGAGGTGATTAGGGGCTGAAAACAGAGAATTACAGCCGCCGCACTCTGCTAAGAGAGCGTCTACGGCAGCTTCTCGCGATGAAACTTCACCAGAAGGTGTCTATGACTGTGAGATCCCTCGTTCTTGACAATGGGAGCACAAGGCTACCACATATGTCGCAAGGGGCTGCTCTCAAGCTTCAATGGAGGGCTCCACCGCGTAGAGCATGCTCACATTAGGGGGGGTAGGTGCACTGCCAGCCCTGAAAATGGGGGAGGGGGGCTCCTAAATAGCCATCAGGGAGAGGGGGCGCTAGGAAGAGAGAGAGGGTGAGAGTGAGAGTGAGAGTGAAAGCTTGCATTGGTAAGTGTGCCACTTGGCACACTTACTTTAAAAACTTAAAAACCATTCAACTTTTGACTTTAAAAACTTCTAGCTCATTAATTAAAAATGTGCAACTAACTAACAAATGCTACCAATGATTCTTTTATGAGAACACCAAAGGTTTGCCGACACAATGCCGCACTGGCACTGCACCACCTTTACCTATTCACACTTGTCCGGCCGCCCGCCCGGGCACGGACCGTTAAATTTAATTTAACGAAACTTACCCTAAGGCTTTATTAGCTTTATTAGCCTTAGGGTCACTGTTCTAAGGACCCCATCTCATTCATGTGCTTGTACTGACGCGCGTATTTTTTTCTGAGCCTAAAATCTGAGGCTACTGCTTACCCCTTTCTGAAGACCCAATTTCCCAATCACTAGGGCTTCAGGGTAATTTCTGCTAAGGTCCCTCTGAGGTGTTGTGGCCCGCATTTCGGCTCACCTGAGGCCTTAGAACTACTAGGTCTATTCTGGTGTGCACACAACTAATTAGATAATTCTTTTCTCGTAAATAAATTAATTATTTACAAAGTCTGACTTAGTTACAGATCCTTAGTTTACCTGGCGATACGATGGTGCCTAATTTGGGCTCTAGAACCCCTCTAAGAGACCCCTTGTTAGATAATGACAAGGCCCTCTCTATTCACCTCAGCCCTCGCTATATTGGAGAGCCCTCTAGTTTTCACTATCAATGTTCCACATGGTGTGGCCTATCATGCCCCCTCCACTCCCTCTTTCCTTTGCTCTACCCTGTTTGTCCTCTTTTCTTTTGTTTTATTTAGTACCTGCACACGGTACTTTCTTCTTTGTTCATCTTGATTTTATATGTTGTTTCGTTGCATGCAACGTACCTTAGTTTTTTAATACTCGAAACAAAAGGAATACCATGCGGGTATTTTAGTTCCTAGCCAAATCCATCCTGCACACTTGGCATGACACATGCCAAACTCATACCTACACACACGTAGTGAGCGGACATCAAGCTCACCTCCGAGCCAGAGCCAATACGGGATCACCCCCGGCCTAGGAGCCTACTGGCTAGTAGGCTCCCAGGCTCAGGGGTGATTGGCTCTATGGATCAAAGATGATCCTGATGTCCGAGTCAGCAGGCTCGAGAATGATACCGTATTGGCTCTATGGCTAGGAGGTGAGCCCGATGTCCGCTCACTACGTGTGTCCAAGAGTTAGTTTGGCTTGTGTTATGTCATGTGTGGAGGATGGATCCGGCGAGGGACTAACAGGTATGGAAGCATGGCTGAAGTATGGTTCTATCAAAGGCGGTAGCGGAAGATGCAATGAAGACAAGAACTGGTTTTCCGCAACTTGTTCTATTTATTGGCCATTATTTCCCAACTTCCATGTTGACTTGATGAATGCAACCTCCACTATGGTCATCTTCACTTGGCACTGGATGGTTAGTCGTTTCTTGGCTTGGCCCTCATTTTGTCAGAATAGGTTGTCGAAGATGCAATGAGAGAAGAATTTGCCTCCGATCCTGTGGACACCTCAATTGTCTGGTACAACGGAAGGGTTTAGGGATTTTAACTCAAAACTAGCACTTTGCACAAACACAAGGTCACTTTACTTCACTTGAAAGAAACTAAACTCAACACAATGAGAGAGAGAGAGAGAGAGATGACACTCCATGTTAGGTTCCAACACCCTGAAGGGCTCCCTTGCTCTCTTGCCAGAGCAAGTGCTGCGCACAAATGCTGATATAATGGTTTAATGTTGATGCTTCATGACGCTACAGTTGATTTGATGCAAAATTGCTATGCTAATCTGGTGCAAAAACGCTAGGCTGATTTGATGCAAGAATGTTGGGCTGAACTGATGCAAAAACACTAGGCTAATCTGAAGCAAAACATTGATTGATGCTAGCATGCTTGCGATGGAAACGCTAGGTGTTGAGATGCCATGGGCGTTGGATGCCCCTTTGAGCATTGGGTTTTGATGTCCTAAGATTGAAAGCCAAGTGACTCTTTTATAGGTTATAGCCATTTTCCCTACCTATTTTTTATAAATGTCATGTCAAAGTCACTTATTAATAGATGACTTAAGTGATGTTCATGTGCCTATATGCTTAAATGACTGTATTGTGCAAGTAAGGGTATGCAACTATGACCTGCCTAATCATGCACCTCCTTCTATAGGCTCACATAGTGCCAAGCTAGATCCTAAGACTAATGTTGACCTGTAGCAATAGCTTCCCCACGTGGCTCTAGTGCAATGTGCACGTGACATCGACTCCAATCTGGCTCGACTTTGATAAGATCCTCTAGCACTAGAGAACGGTAAGGTGCAGCAGAAGTGAATGTTGATCTTGCTCAAGATGAGTGCTCCGAATTGTGCTCAAGGGTTCCTTTTACTTACGGAAGGGAGAGCCTTCCGTTCCTTTAGTGAGAGAATGCAATGATCACAAACAAAGTGAATGCAACTGTGAATGAAGGTGCTGAGACTGAGAGAGAGAGAGAGAGAGAGAGAGAGAGAGAGAGAGAGAGAGAGAGAGAGAGAGAGAGAAGAATACGACACCAGACGGTTCTCAAACCCTCCTCCAAGGGCCCCCCTCTCTATGGTGAGAGAGGTCTATGCTATAGATTACACAAATCTGGTACAATGGTCTAGATGCAATGGACTTGCCGACAATGATGACGACGACGAGGACGGGCTGAAAACTGAAAACGCTAGGGCTGAAATGCTGAACTCTGCAAGACGCTGACTTTCTGCTGATCTCTGACACTGTGTCGGCGAGGATGGCGATGATGACTCGACGACGATGCGTTGAAAATGTAGATGCTGAAAACTGAAGACAGCGGGCTGAAACTATAAACGCTGGCTGACTCGACAGTACGGCAAGGATCTGCTGCGGGTAAGTGAGATCTGCAAGGCTAGGGGTTGGATCTGCTATGGCTAAGTGCTGAAAACTGAAAACGCTGATGTGCTGGGCTGATCTAGCATTGTGGAACTGCCAACGCTAGGCTTGATCTACTACAGGAAAAAGGTCAGAAAACGTTGGGTGTTTGAAAACGCTCGGTACGTAAGGTACGGTACGTATTTGGTACGACCTGTACGTAGTACCGAATGGATAGAGTTGTTAGGTACGTAAAATTCGTAGGTTTTTTTTTTAAATGCCAAAAACCTACAATACGGTCTGTACTTGATAAAAAATTCATAAGTATCACTCCAAGGATGTTAGTTCACTATTCTGTAAACCAAGGCAAAGCTTTCATACGAGTTCCTGATCGTGCTTGCCCTCCTATATTCACCACCGCAATGACGTTCGTGTGTGCTCTACAAATGCAAGTTGTGTAGAAATGTCTACAAAACTAGGTGTTGGGATAAGGCTAAAGAAGGACAAACCAAAAATTCCTGCCACAATAGGGTTTAATTCCACACATTACCCACAACAATCCGCCCGTACCATACCGATCCGTACGTACCGTACAATAGGACATATCGTACCGTACCGTACCGATCCGTACATACGTACGGATCCTACCTTGCTTGCTTCTTTGAGCCACAGCGAAATCGATGCAACAACACTTGCTTAGACTCCATGACTTCAGCTTCATCGATGATCTCGGACTCTTATTCTTTAAAAATGTCCTTTGGAGGTGTACCCTGAAACACTTTCAACCAAGAAACATGGAAAAGGTTGTGCATTGACCATGAGTTAAGCAATTGCAATTTCATAGAAACCTCATTGATCTTTTTAATGACACCATACATTATGAAAGACAACTTAGAACACTTCTTTCCGACTTGCTTAAGACGTTGCTTCGTGATTCTTAAATAAACTCAATCCCCTTCCTTGATAGAAACATCGAGCGATGCTTGTTAGCCTGTCGTGAGTAAGACTCCTAAGCCTTGCTTAGCCGAAGCTTCACACTCTCAAAATTCTCATCCAACAACTGACTTTCAGCATTGGCATCAAGCATGTGAATGACCGAGCGAGTCAAAAGTGACTAGAACAGACGGCCAAAAGATGCCTCATACGGAGTTCTACCAATGGCAGAGAAATAAGAGTCGTTCAAAATTGCTTGAACCAATGGGAGATAGAGCTTTTAATGAGACTGTTGATCATACACATATGACTTCAAAACATCAAAAGCCAACTGATTGTAAATTTCTGTTTGACCATCTAACTGTGAATGAAAAGCCAATGAAAAATTCAACTTCGTGCAAAAATTTTCACAGAGTGCACGCCAAAAATTGGACATGAACTTAACATCCCTATCTAAAACGATTGACTTTGACAAACCACAGAGGGAGAACCAATGCTTTATGAATAACCGTGCTACATCTTGTGCGGTGACTGTGGCCTTAAAAGAAATCAACATGCAAAATTTGTTGAAACGGTCGACAATTGTCAAACATTGAGTGTTCCTTGAATGCAAACTAGATGAAAGATTAGTCACAAAATCTAAAGAAATATCCTGAAAAGGTCCATCAGGAATAGGCAACGGAAGCAAGAGGCCTTGCTGCTTACCGCGAGGAGCTTTTACCTTTTGAGAAATGGTGCACAGTTGTGACATAACGAAACGCATCCTTTCGCATTTTAGGCCAATAAAAGAATCTTTATATTTTTTCCAAAGTGATGTTCATTCCCCTGTGCCCACCCGTGAGAGAGTCATGAGCATCGTGCAATATGGATGTCCTGAGAGAGAGCAACACACATAGACGATGACGAAAATACAACAAACCTTCACGAATGTTAGGTGCAGCGTAAGTGAATGTTGTACTTTGCTCAAGATGAGTGCTTTGAACTGTGCTCAAGGGTTCCTTTTACTTACGAAAGGGAGAGCCTTCCGTTCCTTTAGTGAGAGAGTGCAATGGACACAAACAAAGTGGTGAATGCTGTGAATGAAGGTACTGAGACTGAGAGATAGAGAGAGAAGAGAATACGGTGTCAAACCCTCTTCCGAAGGCCCCACTCTCTATGGCGAGACCGGTCTACTTATGATTGCACAAAGCTCTACAACGCTTTGGACTTGCCGACGATGTTGACGACGATGAGGACGATGACGAGACGGGATGAAATCTGAAACTGCTAATGGCTGAAATCTGCAAATGTTAATCTGTTGAATTCTGACTCTATGTCGGTGACGATGTCGATGACGACGATGCGACGACGACGCGTTGAAAACACAAATGCTGAAATCTGCGTTTTCCGGGCTGAATCTGCAAACTTCGCGGGATCTGACCATGCAGCGAGGATTGAGGATCTACTGTGGGAAGGTGAGATCTGCGAGGTTCGAGACTTGTTCTGCGATGTCTAAGTGCTGAAAACTGAAGACGCTGGTGCTTCTGCTGCTTCTGTTGCGGAGATCTACAAAAACGCTAGATCTTTGGCTAATCCAAAAACGCTAGGTTGATTTGGGGTTCTACGGTGGAAATCTGCTAACGCTAGGGTTGATCTGCTGTTGTGGGGGAATCTGCTAATGCTAGGGCTGATCTCATGTCTACTGTCGCCGTGAATCTGCAAGTGCAAAAACGTTGGCTGATCTGGTCCAAAAACGCTAGCTTTATGCTGTGAAGCAAAAACGCTAGGGCATCTGAGGTTCTACTGAAAAGTTGCCTGTTGAGCGAGTGCTCCTGCTGCCTCTTCTGCCAAAAAGTGCTAGCGCTAGGTTTGCTTATATACAAACTTAGCAAAATTGCCCTACTTTCCACCAAAAGTCACTTAAAAATAATAAGTAAAAAATGTCAAAAACAGAGAAATAAGGTTTAATGCAAGGGACTCTTCGCCGGCCCACTCTGATGTGGGGGTCGTGCGATACTTGAACTTCATAAAGGTCTGCAATGCCTTCTTCTTTAGGCCGCGCCGAAAGCGACACAAAGTCATCTTCAATGCTTCCACTTCGTCTATAGTCATGCATCTACCTTCTTCAAGAATCTTCGAGGCTGGAAATTCCTGAAACCACTTCCAAAACAAAAACATGAACATACCCATTCCATGTAAAGTGACTAGAAAAATTCTAGTCTTTTGTAAAGCCTGTGCTTGCAATGTAGATGAACATAGAGACAGAGTGCCAAACCGTTCATCAAATACACGCAAACAATGGAGTCGAATCTTGACTTTCTGATCTAAATCAATCAACTGTGGCAAAACACAATGGAAATGCCGTTGCTTGATGTTCAATCCTTCTTGTGCTCTTTCGGATGTTGTGTCATGCCAAGGAAGAGACATGGAATGTGAATTCCTTGAATGCAAACATGTCATCTTTTCATGAGAAATCCGCATATATCCGTGCTCATTCATCAGTGAATCATGCTCAACGTACAATATGGCATGCCCTATGAAAAGGGATCACATAAAGATGCTAACTAAAATACAGGAAACGATCACGAATAAAACACTCGATCAATTCGTGCTGACTAATCATGCGAACACATAATACTTCTTGTGGGGTTCTTGAGACCTAGGCTCGAGGGCCAAGATCGGTTCTTCCTAGGGGGTTCTTCCTGAAGGGGGTGTCGTTGGACCTCGATTCAAGAGCCAAGATCGGTTCTTCGTGATTAATTGAATCTGCAATGAGGTTAGCTTCACTCGAAAAAGTATCAACTAACACATCATCCTTGTGAACAATCACATCATCTTTATCTTGCAAATCATCACGCTTGTGAGAAATCACATCTTGATCATGCAAATCATCATGCTCGTGAGAAATCACATCTTGATCATCATGCTTGTCATTGTCGTCCAAATCATCATGCTTATCATTATCATTCAATTCATCATGCTTATCATCATGTAAATCCTGTGTGTCATGCTTTGGAGAAGAAGAGATGGAGGGAGTCTCCTTTTCTCGAATCTCGTGCATCTGTGTCTGCACTTCAGAAAAGAGTCGCAACATCTCTTTCATGTGTCAGTCGCTCATTGCGTGTCTCGCTTTGTTCTGGCTATCAAATTCTGCTTCTCTTTCTTCGCGCTCACGATCAAATTCGGCTTATCTTACTTTGGCTTCCAAGCGTGCTTGCTCGCGCTCACGCGCTATGGCTTCCATTCTTTCTTCGTACTTACAATCAATTTCTGCTCTTCTTCCTTCAAGTTCTAACTTGTTGTCCATAAACATCTGCTCCAACTCCTCCATAGGAGTTAGTGCAATCCTTGGCGTAGATGGGGAAGAGGGAGGGTGAGAAAAACCTCACTACTGAGAAATCAATTGTCAAATCACCAAGAACAAAGAAACTGCAGGAACCACCGTATAGAATGATGAACTGCAAACTGTATCTGAAGGAACTTCATTGGTGAAAACTCATACTCATCTTCATTTGTTGGAACACATCCCGAGAGAGTATCACCCCACTCTCAAAGTGAATTGGGAACATACATCCAACAAAAAGGAGCACACATCAATACTAAGGCTGCAGCTTATACGGCAACATCAAGAGACCATGCACCCAGACTCTACAATGAAACTATGTAATTTGTCACAGGGACTGAGAGACTCTATCTCCAGAGTTGACTTCTAGAACTCTGTGATATACATGGCCAAGGAGCCTCAGGCGGCGAAGAAAGGACCGGTCATGGAAATCCACATCAGCACGTTCCAACGCCTTGTGAACAGCGCACTGGAATTTCCCCCAAGAAGGTGTGTTTTTGCTATTAGCAACCCATCGTTGCCATCAAAGAAATGTTGTCGTTTAAGAAAGAACGAGCAAGTGCAACCTTTTCGCTCCCTACTAAATCCATGTTGGGCAAGTAGATTGTCATATGCACATCTAAACCTATGTGCACGTGGACAAGCTGTAAATCCTATTTCTAGGGTTTAGGACAGCCTAGAGAGTGTTCTAGCACCCTTGTGAGCCTGTACACAAGAGGTGCATATCCAAGCACTTAGACTAATTGCATACCCTCAGATTGCACACGAGCACAGCCAACGTCTGCAAGTGTAAGCATTCGGGAGTGTTCCCAAACAATTGCATTAGTACCAAGTCTAGGAAATTATCTACATACAAAGCACCTCTTACAAGAGAGTTTGTTAACTCATTAATAAGTGAGATTTTTAGAAATCGTGGGCTTTTATTGCCATTGCCCGAGCCAGCTTTAATTCCATATATCTGTGACCCTAGGGGTCACTTCTGAAGATTAAGTCAATACCCTCAATACCAGCACCAAGTGGCAAGTACAGTGCGTTTTTGCACCAGATCAACAAGCACCCCATTAGCACCAGCCTTTTCAGTTTTCAACCGTAACCTTGCCGGTACTAGCATTTTCAGTTTTCAGCCCAAGACAGCAGATCAGCCGGTGGTTTTCAGTCTTCAGCCCATCTTCGATGTCGGCCATAGCAAATCAGCCCATAGCCTCGTCGAGCTTGCAAATCCTAGTCCGCATCCCTAGCGTTTTCAGTTTTCAGCCCTTAGCCTCGCAGATCCAAGCATCAATAGCAAGATCCCATCAGCATCTCAGCATCTAGGACCATTGCATCAACATTTGTGCAATCTCAAGCAAATACCTCTCTAACGATAGAGAGTGGGGCCCTTGGAGGGGGGTTTGAGACCCATCTTGTGTTGGTCTTCTCTCTCTCTCTCTACCACTCACAGAACCTTCATTCACAGTATCATTCTTTTTTCTCTCTAGTCTTTGCACATCTCATGAAGTAAAGGGAACTCTCTCATGAAGTAAAAGGAAACTTGAGTATGCATTGAGCACTCATCTTGAGCATTCACCATCAATCACTTCCGTTGCACAATACATAGACCTACATTTTGTACAACCATTGGTCCATCACGGCAACCATTATAAGGCCCAGGCAATTTGACATCCAATTTCTTCTTTTGTGCAGTGTTAAAAAATTTATAAACAAGTTGAAGTCCATTATTGTCTAGCTCCGCAGTTGGGTTTGGTTTGTTGTGTTCGTCCATAGAAGCTTCGGAAGAAGATGTCGAAGAAGTCGTAAAAGCCTTGAGGGGTCCAATAAGCAGTATGGGGATTCTATGAAGAGGTTTGTGTTCACAACTACTCCAGGCGAGTATTGATTGATGCGAGGCTTGTGTTAGTAAGAGCATCCTTCGCCTAGCCCTTTTCTTCATGAGATGTCAACATGGTCAATTCTTAGAAAGAATAACGAGGGGAGGTCAGCGCGGCCTATAGATGGGCAAAGCTAATGCAGATTCGTCCCCAATTTCTGCCAAGAAATCCGATCCAAGGTCAGAATCCGTTATGTCCTCAACCTCGTCCATAGGAAGTGTCTCTACCCGGGTCAAGGGCGTGTCTCTACCCGGGTCAAGGGCGTGTAATCTAGAATCAAGAACTCGCTGAATAGTGAAATTAAATTGTTCATCACATCAACCTGGCCCTCCGTTAGAGAATAAGCCAAACCTCTATCACCCATTTTCCTTTATTTCCCTCTTACTGACCTATTTATTAGGTCGTGGGGGTTGGAGGTGTGGATCAGGCAGATTTACTAGTACCTATATAGGCAAGGTTGAGGCCTTGTGTGTGTGTGTGTGTGTGTGTGTGTGTGTGTGCGCACCGGCCCTGCTTTGCAAGGCGCACCTAGTAGGCAGATTAGAGGGTAACTCCTAACGTTTTTGGGAGCAGCCGTTCCTCGTGTTTTTGGGAAGTCCAACAGCTCGACGATCACTAGCTATGGAGTAGCACCACCGTGCGTGTGTTGGGCAGCACGGAGTTCTTCCTCCTATTTTCCTCTCTAGCAATAGAGAGGGGGGCCCTTGGAGGGGGGTTTGGGACCCCATCTGGTGTTCTCTCTCTCTCTCTCTCTCTCTCTCTCTCTCTCTCTCTCTCTCTCTCTCTCTCTCTCTCACATGCACTTTACACTCACAGTTTCCACTCTTTGTTTTGGTCATTGAACATTCTCTCATTAAGTCAAGGAAGGCTCTCCCTTCCCGTCGGTAAAAGGAACCTTGAGCACTCACTAAACACTCATCCTGACCTTACACCATCATTCACTTCCGCTGCACATTACATTGGTATCACAGCTCTTTGGTCACTCAAGGAAAGAAGCACAAAGAACCACAAGAATTTTTTTTGCTTCTTATGGTCGCGCGTAACCCTAGACCACTTGGACGTGTCGATCCCTAATATGTGTTTTTGAAGAGTGGCAGGTAACCCAAGAAAGAAGGGCTTCTCCAGCCTCCCCTCATTCCTCTTTTCCACTCGTTAAGAGCGGACCTTGCACTTAGCGGCAGGCCAATCGAAGTGAGGTGGGAAAAAGCAACCTTGGTGCGAGCGCAAGGTGGCCAAGGGGTGCACCCGCAGGAAGGAGTTCAGCTTGAGTAAGAGAAAAGTCTTCTTAAACGCAGATTACAGCCAAGAACCCCAAGTACCCAGGTACTCAAGCACCCAAGAACCCCAAGTACCCAAGAACTCAGTGCATGGTCATCACCCAAAGCGGAATGGATACTTTGTGTGAAGGCGATGAAGGATTGTTCCCCGATCCTCCCCTATCCCCATCTACGCCACGATTTGCACCAAACCCTGTGGAGACTTTGGTCAAGTCGATGATGGACATGATGCTACAACAAGAGGCGCAACGCGCCATTATGGACCTGTCAAAGTCGGCGATGCGGAAGCATAGAGACCAAGGGGGGGGGGGGGCAGAGAGAGAGAGAGAGAGAGAGAGAGAGAGAGAGAGAGAGAGAGAGTCTCTTGAACCAATCAACCTTGGCAATGAATAACTGAATGTGTATCCAATGGAAGCAAGGGGTTGCTTATATAGCAATCCCAGTAAATTGCCCTACCCAAGACTTTGACAAATAAGTAAAATAAATACCTAAAGCCAAACTAAATAATGGGATCACATTGGGCAGTTCACTTGAGATGCCTAAACTTTAACACCCTCTCTGCAACTCATAGTGGACAGCAATAGTGAGACCAAGTCGATGAAGAAGCTACCATGGACACCCAGTAGTGGCTACCATCTAGATACACCTCGGTGTTGCTCTCCTCAACTTTGTCCATGAAAGTAATGCCATCTTGAGCATTGGTTGCCTTTGTAGAAACTTTGAGCTGCAGACCATACTACGTCCAATAATCCCCATTCGTGAATTGTGAACACACCACGTCCAAAATATAAAACTCCAAGATAATAAATGTTGGAACACATCCTGTCCATAATCTGACCAACAACAATGAATTAGCACACTCATCCATAGTGTTTTAGACATCTGATTGGTTCCCTGCCAGATGCATGTGCATTATACTCCGACCTGCGGGTCCAAACACCAATAACTTAAACTCCAACACAAGGGTCCAAATTAATTATAGGGAGCAGTCATTGCCCCTCTACCACTCACAAGCCTCTCTCTAGCTGAAGCTAGTAATGACACTTGTCATTTGACTAGAAATCTGACATCGAGGCCACTGTGGCCACCACCATGAGTGCCATGCCGATCTCCTCTGTCCAATCTTTATTACCGTAATCTCTGTCCAGCTTGCCTTTATCCTTATCTTCCTGTGAGTTCCTACTTTTGCCTTTGGCTTCAACCTCTCAAGCCAAACAAAGCGTCAAGTCACATTCATGACAATTGTAATCGTACCTCGTGGGTACCAAGGTAGCTAATTGAGTATTGGTATTGCCATCCTTGTCCAACTCACCTTTGCAGTTGTCCTCTAGCGAACTCCTCCATTTGCTTTTGACTTCACAAACTCGAGCCAAACAATTTTTTGGGTTCCTTGAGAACTGTGTCGTTGCATAGGCCGCTAACTGGATGGTTGACGATCCGTTATCCATAGCTTTTGGTTGTCTTTGGTCGATGTCGTCGCGAGCGCTCAAGCAAGGGGAGGCCATTTTGAAGTTGCGAGAGCTGGAACTCCAAGAACCTTCTCGCACTCCAAAGTATGACCGCACGAGTCCCGAGCCGCTTCACAAAATCCCACCTTATTTGCCGCTCCCAAGCCGAAAAATCTGCAATTGCCTGCCTGTCTCCCAAGCCGCTTCATGTCAGAGCCCTTGAACAAATCAAGGCTCCCCACAATCCCGTTCCCAAAACTTTAACACCCTCTCTTCCAAACTATCACCTTTGTTGTCACCTCGCCTCGCCGCGGGGTTAGGCACCCAAGGAAAACATGTAACAACTGCTGACGTGTCAAGTCATTGAAGAACAAAGCCAACCTTCAAATCACGGCCGAGAGGCCTAAACCCTAAGAAGAGCAAGCAATAGCAGAAGAAGTCCTACCAACTTATGGGGGCCCCGTAGTAACAAAGGAATCAAAATAAAGCAGGACCCACCCACTCACACACACGCAGCTGATGACGTGGTAGCAGTACGAACGCTCCGTAAATTACGCTGGCAGTGCTGACGTGGCAGGCCGTACGGATTTCTGCGTTTTGCGCTAACAAGCTGGTGTGGCAGGCTGTAAGGCTGTAAGGATTTCCGTAAATTATGTTGGCAACTTTTAGGCATTGCTTTTGGACCAGATGCTTTTGAGTTTGAAGGCTTTTCATGTAAATCTGCTTTTGGGGCCTAGGGCCTTTAAATATGAGGCCATGGGCTCATTCTTTGGCATGCTTCCTGAAGAAGGTGCAGAATCTGGAGTACCGGCTTATACTATGTTGATACAATATAAAGAAATTCTGAAAAGGGCGTCAAGATTTGGGGTCAATACTCTCTGGGGTGGAATTCTGCCACGCCATGTCGCGTGTCGTCTCTCTCTCTCAGTTCACTAGCCTGTTCAGTCTGTTCATTCTTGTGACAAAACCTCCCCTACCCGCTGAAAACAAATGCTTGGGGGGGGAGGGGGCTTGCATTGGCAACGTTTCAAAACGCTGGACGAAGAGGGGGTGCCACCTTTGAATGTCTAACAACGTTTCAAAACGCAGGCGGACAGGGGGCCGTCAACAAGGATTTCTTATATAGAAATCTAAGTAAATTGCCCTACCCAGAGTCCCAGACTTTGACAAATAAGTGAAATAAATTCCTAAAAGCCAAAATAAATATTGGGTTCACACTGGGCAGTTCACTTGAGATGCCTAAACTTCAACAGGACCGGGATCGTGAAGAAAGAAGGGCATCTATGGAGCTTGAGCGTGAGCAAGCACGCAAAGCTTAATGCTTAGCGGTTGAAGAAAGAAGAGCAGCTATGGAGCTCGAGCGTGAGCAAGCACGCGAGGCTCAACACATAGCGGCCGAAGAAAAGCGAGCGGCTATGGAGTTAGAGCGAGAGGCGCAGAGAGACCAACGCATGCAGGAGTTAGTCCTACATGTACTCTCCTCAAAGACCGAGCCACTCAAGGAGGTCGGTAAGTCATCATCCAATCACTGAGAAGTTGAGGTTTAGTAAGTATGATGGTAAGATGGATGCATCTGTGATTCATTCTTGGTTGCATAAATTTAATGCTTACTTTGCGACTAACAAGAAAACAAGTAACAATAAAGTTTTGATTGTTGCCATGTATCTAGCAAGGGATGCCATTAATTGTATCAAGCTTAGTAGGAGTCAAAGTTGGCTAAGCATCTTGAGCATGCCGAGGAAGGCGTACCTCTCTTTCAGTTGGGGCGACTTCCAAGACAAGCTCAAGGCTCGCTTCATGCCACCACAATACCTAGATCAGTTAAAAGAAGATGGGCGTGGTCTAAAGCAAAATGGGTCTCCTGTTATGTCTTCTAACCATATTTTGCAAATTGGCGTCTAATTGTGCAAATCGGATGCCAAACGAAAAGAGGCTTTCCTTTTCGAGTTAGACAAGTACATCAAGTTCGATGTACAAGTTTCAACCCTACGAACTACAATGACGCCGTTAGAATTACTCGAGCACAAGAAATGAAGCACAACAAAGGTAAGTTGAAGGAGAACAAGGCAAGTCATCTTCAGAATCAACCGAACGCTAAGAACATTGGTAAGCATGACGGTAATTCTTCTTCTCGATCTTCTTCTACACCTAGGGCACAGAACTCTCACAATGAATCTAAAGAAAAGGCTAAAACTCAAGACACCCCTAAGTTGACACCTGATGAAAAATCTGCTCAAGGAATCTTAAGAGGTAGGTTAACTCTTGAAGAACGAGCCGAGTATGCACGAGACAGAAGATGTTTTCAATGTCACACTTTAAAGAACACATTAAACGAGATTGACCTAAGAAAGCACCTAAAGAACCCACAGAATCCACAAATCTGTGAATGTACTCAGTGAGAACGCTAATGTGTCTGAAGCTTCTCATGATCATGTAGATGAGTCTCTCATGCAACGTTATGGTCATGTGAATAGTACACGCATTGTGATCTTGTTTGATTCTAGTAGCATGCATGATGTGATTAGTGACTCTCTCGTAAAAAGCGCACGTTTAGAAACTCTTCCAATAGATTCCATTGTGATCTCTGAATTTGCTCCTAGCATGCAATCTTCGTTCATGCATGACTATCCTGTTGTGACAGTGTTAGTTCAAAATGTCGGTTTTCATCGTAGATTTGTGGTTTCACCTCTCAAAGGATGTGATTTGATTTTTGGCATCAAGTGGTTCAAAGGTTATAACCCATGCATTGATTGGAAAGAAAACACTCTCTCTCACACACAATTGCAGGAGCACCTCCCGTGGTTCTTCGCTGTGACAAGAACATTCCGTCTTTACTACTAGTCTCTCACTCTCATGTTTCGAAAGAGGATAAAATAGGTAGTATCATAGTCTCTCTCAGTACACAGTCCCACACTCTAGAAAAGCATGAGTCATTGCATGAAAAGAACTCTCTTGCTGTCATGTCTTCTCTGAAGCACAACACGCATTTTTTGCATGATAGCACTGTGATTGTTCGTAAGGATCATCAAGTCTTCAAGTTGCTCCAATCTGTACTGAGTACACCTTAGGGTGACCGTCAAGCTAGATGGTTCTAGTCGTGTGAGCAATTTGGTGGTTTGGCTGATTGTGTTTCTAGTTCAACTAACCTCCTTGCAGATGCGATCCGTCGCGTACGCCGCAGGGCCGATCTTGGCTCTCAAGCCGAGGTTCAAAGAACTCATTCAGAGTATTTTGTATTCGCATGATTAGTCAGTACGCATTGTTCGAGTTTCTCATTCGTGAAAATCTCTTGTATTTTCGTCACCGTCTTTATGTGTTCCCTTTTCATAGGCATACCCTATTGCATGATGCACATGATTCACTCATGGATGAGCACGGATGTATGCAGATCACTCTAGAAAAGATAAAGAGTTCGCATTCAAGGACTTCACAATGTCTCACGATTGTCCGTTCTGTCAGTCGCTTTTGCCTGTTCATTCCTTGATATGACACAGTCACAGAAAAAGCATGAGCACGATTGTCCATCAAGCATTGACAATTCCTTTGTGGTTTGCCATAGTTGAAAGCTTTAGGACGGCAAGTCAAGTTTAGATCTCACTTTTGGCATGTATTTGGTGAATGGTTTGGCACTCCGTCACTTTGTTCATCTGCATTTCATGCACAGTCATTGAAGAAGAATAGTCTTTTTCCAGTGACTCTACATGGAACGAATATGTTTATGGTTTTGAGTTTGAAGTGGTTTCGGGAATATTTCTCAGCAAAGATTCTAGATCATAGACAAAGTTAGAGCATTGGAGCCGCAACAGATTATTATGTTGCTTTTGGTGCGGCCCAGAGAAGCAAGCATTGCAGATTTTCATGAAGTTCAAGTATCGCACGACCCACATTGCAAAGTGGCCAGGCGAAGAGTACTTCGCAGGATCCCAGGAGTTGTTGGCGGACTCTACGGACGCCATACAGCTCGGTACCAGTACCTCACCTTGAAAAGGGGGGATGTCACGTGCACATCTAACCCTATGTGCATGTGGACAAGCTATTCCTACCTCTAGGGTTTAGATAGCCCTTGTAAGCCTGTACGCAGGCCGTGCATGTCCAGGCACTTAGAGTAGTTGCATACCCTCTGATTACACAACCCAGGATCATTAGCATTAGTACCCAGTACCAAGCATGAGCACTTTCTACCGCGTGAACCCAGTTTCCGACCATGCGTGGGAACCACCTCTTATAGGTCATTTAATAATAAATGACTTATTATTTCTTAGAATCGTGGGGCTTCAACTAAAACTACTCGACCCAGCATCTGGGGGCTATATAAGGAGGCCTAGCGCCAGTAGAAGAAACAAAAGAGGGAGAAGACACAAGGAGGTCCAGCACATGCAGTACCTCACGTTCTTCAGTGTTTTCTCAGAAGAAGGCCTAGCGTTTTTGCATCAACAATAGCAGCGTTTTCAGCCTGCAAGATCAGCGTTCCATATCAGCCCTTAGCCTCGTCGAACCTCACCCGTCAGGTCGCAAATCTTCACCGCTGTTCACCCAATTGTTGCAGATCTGCCAACGCTCAGTTTTCAGCCCATTAACAGCCAGCATTTTTGCATATCAGCCCTTACATGCATTGGTGGTTGCAGATCAGCCCCGTAGAACCGCCATAGTTGCAGATCTTCAAAAAAACACATAGCATTTTCAGATTTCAGCCATTGACAACGTCATCTTCGTCGTCGACGACATCGTCACAATCACCATCGTCGTCGTCGTCGACATCATCGCCGTCCAGTACCACAGCATCTAGAAGCATTGTACCATACTTTGTGCAATCTAAAGCAAATACCTCTCTAGCAATAGAGAGGGGGGCCCTTAGAGGAGGGTGTCAGAGTGAGTAGCGGAAGGTGGAGAGAGAGAGAGAGAGAGAGAGAGAGAGAGAGAGAGAGAGAGAAAATAGCGATGGACACACAAGAGACGGATGGAAAAGGCTGGCAAGCCCCAATAACTCCAGATGGCAAAACTGTTGTGTTAGATGCAACGGAATGATTGTTTGCGCTTTGCTCAAGATGAGTGCTCCGAACTGTGCTCAAGGTTCCTTTTGTTCTTATGGAAGGTAGAGCCTTCCATTCTTAATGAGAGAATGCTATGATCACAACAAAGTGAATGGACACTGTGAGTGCAAGTGTATGAGACTAAGAGAGAGAGAGAGAGAGAGAGAGAGAGAGAGAGAGAGAGAAGAGAGATACGACACCAGACGTAAAACCCTCCTCCGAAGGCCCCACTCCCGTCGGCGAGAGTGGTCTACTATTGATTGCACAATCTGGTACAAATGGTATGAATGAGACTGATGCAAGTCTAGGCTATGTCGACGATGATGACGGTGATGACGAAGTCGACCTAAGGGCTGAAATCAGCAATCTTTCTACTGCTATCCAAAACACTAAGGGCTAAAATCTGCAAATGTTCTATCTGCTGAATTCTGACTCTATGTCAATGACGATGTCGATGGCGACGATGCGACGACGACGCGCTAAAAACATAGATGCTGAAATCTGCTTTTTCCGGGCTGAAACTGTAAACCTTGCGAGAACTAATCATGCGGCGAGGAACTGCTACGGAAGGTGAGATCTGCGAGGCTCGGGACTTGATCTGCGAAGTCTAACTGCTGAAAACTGAAAATGCTGATGGTTCTCGAGTTTCCGTCACGATGATGGTGCAAAACGCCAAGGCTGATCTGCAACCAAAAACACTAGGGCTGAATTCTGGTGTTTCTGTCGTCGGGATTCTGCAGATGCAAAAACGCTAGGCTGATCTGTTGTGGTCTTGTCGCCGTGGCTCTGCAAATGCAAAACGCTGGCTGGTCTGCAGTGGTCTGATCCAAAAACGCTAGGCTGTTGCTTGGGAGCAAAAACGCTAGGTCATTTGGGGGGTTTTGCTGGGGTTCTGCTGAGAAGGTGCCTGTTGAGCATGTGCTCCGGCTGCCTCTTCTGCCATTTAGTGCTAGCTTTGGTTTGCTTATATATTTTCTTAGCAAAATTGCCCTACCTACTTTTGTTGGAAAGTCACTTAAAAATAATAAGTGAAAATACCAAAAATATGGAAAATAGGCTAAATGCACTGGAAAATTCCCCTGACTGAATCTGATGGACCTGAAGGGAATACTGATGATCATACTGTGTGCAACCAGAGGATATGCATCTACACTCAGTGACTGGGCATGCACGGTCTACGAATAGACTCACAAAAGTGTCAAATCACTGCTAATCTAGACTTGACTGGACTGACTGAACCCTGATCATGCTGTAGCTTGTCCACGGACACATAGGGTTGGATGTGTCACGTGACATCCCCTCCTTTTCAAAGTGAGGTACTGGTACCGAACTGTATGGCGTCGAGGGAGATCGCCAATAGCATCCGGAATCCTGGAAGGGACTCTTCGCCGGCCCACTCTGATGTGTGGATCGTGCAGTACTTGAACTTCATAAAGGTCTGCAACGCTTGCTTCTTTGGGCTGCGCCGAAAGCGACACAAAATCTTTTGAATCTCCTTCCTTACTTCAGCTTCGTCTAGAGTCATGCTTCTTTCGTCTTCAAGAATCTCCGAGGCTGAAAATTCCTGAAACCAATTCAAACACGAAAACATGAACATACCTATTCCATGTAAAGTGAGTGGAAAAAATCTTGTCTTCCTCAAAGACTGTGCATGCAATGTAGATGAACAAAGAGGCGGAGTGCCAAACCGTTCACCACACACACGCAAACAATGAGATCGAATCTTTCTCTTATGATCTAGAGCAATCAACTTTGGCAATTCACAAGTGAAATGCCCATGCTTGGTGCTCATACTTTCATGTGCTCGTTCGGAAACTGTGTCATGCCAAGGAAGAGACATGGAATGTGACTTCCTTACATACATACCTGTCAGCTTTTCATGAAAAAACCGCATATATTCGTGCTCATCCATGAGAGAAACGTGCTCAACATACAATATGTCATGCCTAGGAAAAGGGATCACATAACGATAATACAGGAAACCGTCACGAATGAAACACTCGAACAATGCGTGCGTATCAATCATGCGAACACATAATACTTCTTGTGATGGTTCTTTGGACCTAGGCTCGAGAGCGAAGATCGCTTCTTCGTGATTGATCGAATCTGCAACGAGGTTAGCTTCGCTAGAAAAAGCATCCACCAACACCTCATCCTGGTGAACAATCACATCTGCTTCATGCAACTCATCATGCTTGTGAGAAATAACATCTTGATCATGCAAATCATTATCATTCAAATCATCATGCTTCTCATAATCATGCAAATCCTGTGTGTCATGTTGTGGAGAAAAAGAGACTAAGAGAGTCTCCATCTCCTGAATCCTTTCAATCTTGTCCCGCATATTAGCAATGAGAGATGGAGAATGAGCAATGTCCTCTCCATGAATGACAATAGGAGAATCACTTTTGGCATTGAGAGTTATAGTGTTAGTCAGAAAATCCATAAGAGCGTCATTATCACGAAACCATCGAATGCCCAAAATCATCACATCCTGAGAGAGGAGAAACAACAAATCTTCTAGTGAAGGCAGTCTGTTGAATTGCAAACAACACATCAAGACACTCCTCCGTGATAAGAGCGTCCATACCGGACTAACTTCGAGGCGGGCTCTCTCAACAAGAGAGGAACTGATCACATCATGCATACTACCTGGATCAAACAATATGACAAAACGGTGCCCCGACGTACGACCATAACATTTAATGAGAGAATCATCAATGGGAGGGTCCTGAGAAACTTGGGGCACACTTGTATTATCATTCATTGCATTGATAGAGGAAGTGGGTGCTGTGGGTTCTTTAGATTCATTCGATTCAAGCTTAGGACATTTTCTTTTTATGTGACCCTTAATGTGACAATGAAAACAATGACCTTCCTTAGAATAAGTGCTTTGTTCTTCCGACGTGATGTATTCCTTGTGCTACCTTTTCATCTGGAGTAAGCTTAGGTTTAGCAATTGTGTTAGCCTTACCCTTAGATTCATTGGAAGAATTCTTTGATGAGAGACTGTTGAAAGATTGGTTAGAATTCTTACCATTCTTACCGTTCTGAGAAGTCTGCGAGGTACTTGTAGAAGTCTTGTTCTCCTTAGGCTTTCCCTTGTTGTGCTTCATCTCTTGGGAGAGAGCGATTGCTATTGCCCTGTTGAGATCCGCGGGGTCAAAGACTTCGACATCAAACTTGATGTATTCGTCTAACCCAAAGAGCAAAGCCTCTTTGCGCTCATCATCCGATTTGCGTAATTCAGTGCCTAGCTGCAAAACACGGTTAGAAAAAGACATGACTGGCATACCATGTTGCTTGAGATTGCGCCAATCCACTTTCAATCGTGCGAGGTACTGAGGTGGCATAAACCACGCCTTGAGCTTGTCTTGGAAATCAGCCCAACTAAAAGAGAGGGACGTGAATTCGTCAGCTGCCTCTAGGTGCGCGGCTAGCTGTGCCTCTTGCCATGCATGGTACCAATTGATGGCATCATCGGCAAGGTACATAGCTGCCGTCAAAACTTTGCTATTTCCTGTTTTCTTAGTTGTCGCAAAATAAGCATTAAATTGATGCAACCAAGAATGAATAACCGTAGCATCCATCTTACCGTCACTTACTGAAAGTCAACTTCTCTGTAACTGGATGGTTGGAATCCGCATCGAGGCTTGCACCACTTGAGGAACTCCCACGATCTTTGGGTGGTTCGATCTTCGAGGCTAGCACTTGGGAAGGCAATTCTTGAGTGCATAGCTCCCTTTGAGCTTCACGCTCGGCCTCCAAGGCCGGGCTTCGTGCTGCCGCTTCCTCCTTTCTTAGTTCTTTTCTTTCTTTTCTTACGTCGCGCTCGCGTTCGAAAGCAAGGCGCTTGTCTTCTTGTTGTGCGGCAAGTCTGGCGTTTCTTTCGTCGCGCTCGCGGTCCTTGGCTGTTTGTTCACGGTCCTTAGCTGCTTGTTCACGGTTCTTAGCTGCTTATTCTGCGGCAAGTCTTGCAATTCTTTCGTCGCGCTCACGGTCCCTAGCTTCTTGTTGTTCTGCTTTGCTTGCGAGTTGTGCCAATGCAACTCGATTCGTTTCTTGTTGTTGTGCCATCATGTCCAACATCGACTTGACCATCATCTCCATAGAAGTTAGTACAACTCGTGGCGTAGATGTCAAAGGGGGAGGGTCGAAAAAGTCTCTTGATGGGGAAAAATCTTCGCTACCTCTCTCATGCTCATAACCTGTATGCGAAGTATCCATTCCGCTTCGAGTGACGACCATGCACTATGATCCTTGGTTCTTAAGTTCACGAGGAACTTGGGTTCTTGAGGGTCTTGGTTCTTGGGTTCTTGGGTTCTTGAGGATCTTGAGGTTCTTGAGGTTTTCTTTCGCTTGCAAATCGCGTTGGAGAACCGGCTGCTAAGTGCACGGTCCGCTCTTAATGAGTGAAAAGAGACACAAGGGGAGACTGAACAAGCCCTTCTTTCTTGGGATTCCTGTCACTCTTCAACAAAACACGATTAGAAATCGACACGCCCAAGTAAACTTGGGTTCGTGCGACCTCAACAAGCAAAAAAAATTCTTGTGATTCTTGTGGTTCTTTCCTTGAGTGATACAGAACACTGTCAAAGCTCTGATACCAATGTTAGGTACAGCGGAATGATTGTTTGCGCTTTGCTCAAGATGAGTGCTCCGAACTGTGCTCAAGGTTCCTGTTACGAGACTTGGCACCCTCCTGTTGTAGTGCTTAACTGCAATTGGGATAGCTGGGCGTAATGGTTAATTATGTGCTGTCTATTTATTTTACTAATTGAGTTGATGATGATTTTGTAGAGTGGAATGCGGGGAGTTGATGAAGAGGCGACGGCAATTATTCTTGGCCATTTTATAGTTGCTTGTCTATGTCAATTCTATGTTTACTGTGTGTGTGTGTGTCATAGTTTAGGTGAGTGTGTGTGCTTGGAAATTGGAAGAAGAGGTGGACAGTTTGATGGTGATGGCTTGAAAGCTTATGTTGAATATTCTAAGCGGTCGATCTCCCCCTCTTCTCCCAACAGTGGTGCTCTCATTTATGTTACGAGACTGGGCACCCTCCTGTTGTAGTGGTTAACTGCAATTGGGATAGCTGGGCGTAATGGTTAATTATGTGCTGTCTATTTATTTTACTAATTGAGTTGATGATGATTTTGTAGAGTGGAATGCGGGGAGTTGATGAAGAGGCGACGGCAATTATTCTTGGCCATTTTATAGTTGCACAGAATCTTAGAATCTCATTTCAATAAGCCACTATGGTTCTGTAAATAGTTGTAGTGGGAACTCCCCTTATGGGTCATGCAAGAACTAATGAGCTTCACTCATTTGCAAAAGTAAAGTGGTTGTAAAAGAGGGGCCTCAATTTTTGGCACCTTAAACTCAAAGTAATATATTAAATACCAACTCCACAAGAGAGGTGCCGTGGAGTTTGGGGCTAGATTTAGGCCTTTCTCTTGCAGATTCTCTTCTCTACTCTCTTAAGCTATGGTTATTTTGTTGTGTACTCTCTAATCTAGTCTCCATCTCTTACACATCTCTTACACTCTCTTACAAGCTTGTCTATGTCAATTCTATGTTTACTGTGTGTGTGTGTGTCATAGTCTAGGTGAGTGTGTGCGCTTGGAAATTGGAAGAAGAGGTGGACAGTTTGATGGTGATGGCTTGAAAGCTTATGTTGAATATTCTAAGCGGTCGATCTCCCCCTCTTCTCCCAACAGTATCCCTGTTGGGAGAAGAGGGGGAGATCGACCGCTTAGAATATTCAACATAAGCTTTCAAGCCATCACCATCAAACTGTCCACCTCTTCTTCCAATTTCCAAGCGCACACACTCACCTAGACTATGACACACACACACACAGTAAACATAGAATTGACATAGACAAGCTTGTAAGAGAGTGTAAGAGATGTGTAAGAGATGGAGACTAGATTAGAGAGTACACAACAAAATAACCATAGCTTAAGAGAGTAGAGAAGAGAATCTGCAAGAGAAAGGCCTAAATCTAGCCCCAAACTCCACGGCACCTCTCTTGTGGAGTTGGTATTTAATATATTACTTTGAGTTTAAGGTGCCAAAAATTGAGGCCCCTCTTTTACAACCACTTTACTTTTGCAAATGAGTGAAGCTCATTAGTTCTTGCATGACCCATAAGGGGAGTTCCCACTACAACTATTTACAGAACCATAGTGGCTTATTGAAATGAGATTCTAAGATACTGTGCAACTATAAAATGGCCAAGAATAATTGCCGTCGCCTCTTCATCAACTCCCCGCATTCCACTCTACAAAATCATCATCAACTCAATTAGTAAAATAAATAGACAGCACATAATTAACCATTACGCCCAGCTATCCCAATTGCAGTTAACCACTACAACAGGAGGGTGCCCAGTCTCGTAACATCCCTCCCACCAGGGATAGCAACTGTCCTCAGTTGCTCAATAGAGAAATCAACTGGACCGTGAGTGATGGAAAGTGTGGAGAAGGTCGGGAAAGTTGCAAAAAAACTTTTCAAGCATCCATGTGGCATCCTCTCTTGGGTGGCCCTTGAAAGTCAAAAGGTAACGGTTATAAACCATTCCAGTGCATGTAGTGGTGGTCTCATGATCAACTAGTTTATCAGGGATGAGTTGCTCTTCTTGGTCTACAAGTGAAGGTGGGTCTTCATAAATGTGGTATGTAGGTAGGGGTCCTCGGAATGGGCATAAAAGACTAATGTGAAATGCATTGTGAATGTGCCTGTGTGAAGGTAATTAATTAGTAAAATACATTACAAGGTTAGGCTTCTTGTTTAAATAAAGACCATGACCGAAAATATAGTGAGTATTCAAGCATGAGCTAAGGACATGGAGAATGCACAAGATCTTAAGAGTCCTCATGCCTAGCATATCCTGCATTACAACCATAGAAGGTGGCACAGAAGGTGGCCACAAGTGTGATTATCTGAAAAGAAAACTTTACCAAGAATTTAGTACCTGCTAGGGCCAATAAGCCCAAAGCTACAAGATATGCAATACCATAGCAACTTGTAAACTTCACTTTTCTATCAAATAAGTATATGCTATTATGAAGAAATTGGCGTATTTTTTATACAGACATGTTTCTATCTTCAAATGATGTTAGCACATAAGTAGTAAATAATTCAGTGATGTAAATTTGTCACACGTCAATAACTTGTCATTTGGGTTTTTGATAAGAGTGTAAATGATTGCAAAGTAGATACTTATCTTGAGTTTATTTGTTTGGAAGTTTAGAATGCTTGACTCGTCTGCATTGAAGAGAGAGTGCTTTTGGGGTCTGTCAACATTAAAACTAAAAGTGGCTTTTGTGCCTTCATCAGTAACGTGGAATCATCAATGCTTAGCTACAAAAAAGTAAGCAATCATATTCAGAAACACAAACTCGGCATGTCATATGACCAAAACAAATCCAATCTGGCGACTTATAGAGTGGATAGTTTCCAAGGGTGTAGGGAGAGAAATGGTACGGATAATGGTAAGAAGATGCTTAGATTTTTGACGTAAAAACTATAAATTGATAACCCTTGAAAAATTCAAAGTAGGTCTTTGAAAAAAAAAAAAAAAATCAAAGTTAGAATAGATACTTATCAATTTATTTGATATGTAGACTCGTATTGAGGTGATCATTGGCCCGACATAACTATGACATCATCATTTGACTCTAAGTTCCATTCGCAAACCAATTTCCTACTGACTTGTCAACTTGGTGGCCATGTTCAAATAAGACTCAAGATACAAAAAATATATCAAAACAAGCACTTTTTGCTCTGATTAAAACTTAGTAAGTCGCTATTGAAAAGTCTTCGCAATAAATATGAAAAAAAAAGTAATGGACATTATAATAATGATATAAATTCAAAAGTAAAGGAAGAAATGCTTATCAGAGAGAACTTATTGGTGTGGGTTGTCTCGCCATTACGTGGAAAGAGAGATACCATCTCATTGAGTTGTGGTCGCGGCCGGCTCGCCATGTTTCTTTGTAAAAGAGCGGATGCTTACTTCTTCCTTTAGTTGGAAGGTCTTCGATGCATAGAGATACTCTTCCTCAAAACATCAAGAGTAAGTCGTGTTGTCAAGTGATGGGAGAGGCTTTTTTGTGGCATGGTATGTTTGCCTAAATAGTTTCTTTTTTTTTTTCTTTTTTTAAACGTGGAATTTGAGGTTTTGTCGAGCTTGAGAAGTTTTTGGTGGGACTTCTCAAAATCACCGACCAAGAGAAGTTTCCCTTGTATGTGGGAAAAGGGTTTAAATTCCATGGCTTATAGCCTTAAGGGAAAAAGCAAAGGTCTTTGTGAACTTATTAGTTATTCCAAAAGGCTTTAAATTGAAAGGGTTTGATAGAGCTTTGAGATTGTAAGTTATACCATAGCTTTAAATTAAAAAGCTGCGGCCAATGTTCAAACTTCAATCACTTTATGACCATTGCCTTTTTTTTGGAAGCACTTTTCATTGACACCTTTCCTTTTCAATGCACGAAAATAACTTGCATGAAAGTTGATAACGAGCAGAGAAAGGAGTACCCGCTTGTAGAAGACGAAAAAGAAGGTTGTAAGGCTTGGGCGACATGACTGCCATACTGAATTTGATGTAGCTCGTCCACCAGAACTTGTCGGATACAAGGGTCAGTTTCTGTGAAAGCTTATCGACAAGCCGGAAGAAGCAAATATCGCCAACGACCAATTCCTTCTAATGGATGAGGGTTTTGAGAATTGTTGGGGGTAAATCCTTGAGGCCCTTCAAACTCGAGTTTTAAGCTTGTCCATACATGCAAATGAAGTGGACTTGGACTTGCTTCCTTTCAATTCCAAATGAGAACTTTTCTCTCTTCCTAAACCAAGGTCGGCCTTCCCGACCTTCTTCAAATTCAGTTTCCTCTTGTTTTTTTTTTTTCTATCTATGCCGAACTCAACTGTTCAAAATTCTCCTTCAAAGAACTCTGATGCCGAATTTCTTATGCACGCTTCATCAATATCTTCAAAATCTCTTGCTTCTTCGATTCTCGCTCTTCTGCCTTCACAATCCACAAGATTTAGCCGTTAATTTAAATTTAGAGTTTGACATACCAAATTTTGATGATCGATAAGCGTGATTTAATTGGTCGATTTGCCAATTAATCATCACTTAAGCCTCGATTTGCAAACCCGATGCTGCAAGCTTGAAAATCCCTCTTTAAAATTCGACAATCAAGTTGTCGGTTGCCATGAACCTTCGCTCTGATACCACTGTTGGGAGAAGAGGGGGAGATCGACCGCTTAGAATATTCAACATAAGCTTTCAAGCCATCACCATCAAACTGTCCACCTCTTCTTCCAATTTCCAAGCACACACACTCACCTAGACTATCACACACACACACACAGTAAACATAGAATTGACATAGACAAGCTTGTAAGAGAGTGTAAGAGATGTGTAAGAGATGGAGACTAGATTAGAGAGTACACAGCGAAATAACCATAGCTTAAGAGAGTAGAGAAGAGAATCTGCAAGAGAAAGGCCTAAATCTAGCCCCAAACTCCACGGCACCTCTCTTGTGGAGTTGGTATTTAATATATTACTTTGAGTTTAAGGTGCCAATAATTGAGGCCCCTCTTTTACAACCACTTTACTTTTGCAAATGAGTGAAGCTCATTAGTTCTTGCATGACCCATAAGGGGAGTTCCCACTACAACTATTTACAGAGCCATAGTGGCTTATTGAAATGAGATTCTAAGATTCTGTGCAACTATAAAATGGCCAAGAATAATTGCCGTCGCCTCTTCATCAACTCCCCGCATTCCACTCTACAAAATCATCATCAACTCAATTAGTAAAATAAATAGACAACACATAATTAACCATTACGCCCAGCTATCCCAATTGCAGTTAACCACTACAACAGGAGGGTGCCCAGTCTCGTAACAGTTCCTTTTGTTCTTATGGAAGGTAGAGCCTTCCGTTCTTATTGAGAGAATACTATGATCACAACAGAGTGAATGGACACTGTGCGTGCAAGTGTATGAGACTGAGAGATAGAGAGAGAAGAGAGATACGACACCAGAGACGTAAAACCCTCCTCCGAAGACCCCACTCGTCAGCGAGAGTGGTCTACTATTGATTGCACAATTTGGTACAAATGGTATGCATGAGACTGATGCAAGTCTAGGCTATGTCGACGATGATGACGGTGATGACGAAGTCGACCTAAGGGCTGAAATCTGCAATCTTTCTACTGCTGTCCAAATCGCTAAGGGCTAAAATCTGCAAATGTTCTATCTGCTGAATTCTGACTCTATGTCAATGACGATGTCGATGGCGACGATGCGACGACGACGCGCTGAAAACGCTGATGCTGAAATCTGCATTTTCCGGGCTGAAACTGTAAACCTTGCGGGAACTGACCGTGCGGCAAGGAACTGCTGCGGGAAGGTGAGATCTGCGAGGCTCGGGACTTGATCTGCGAAGTCTAACTGCTGAAAACTGAAAACGCTGATGGTTCTCAAGTTTCTGTCGCGATGATGGTGCAAAACGTCGGGGCTGATCTGCAACCAAAAACGCTAGGTCTGAATTCTGGTGTTTCTGTCGCCGGGATTCTGCAGATGCAAAAACGCTAGGCTGATCTGCTGTGGTCTTGTCGCCGTGGCTCTGCAAATGCAAAACGCTGGCTGGTCTGATCCAAAAATGCTAGGCAGTTGCTCGGGAGCAAAAACGCTAGGTCACTTGGGGGGTTCTGCTGGGGTTCTACTAAGAAGGTGCCTGTTGAGCATGTGCTCCTACTGCCTCTTCTGCCATTTAGTGCTAGCTTTGGTTTGCTTATATATTTTCTTAGCAACATTGCCCTACCTACTTTTGTCGGAAAGTCACTTAAAAATAATAAGTGAAAATACCAAAAATAGGAAAAATAGGCTAAATGCACTGGAAAATTCCCCTGGCTGAATCTAATGGATCCTGAAGGGAATACTGATGATCATGTTGTGTGCAACCAGAGGATATGCATCTACACTCAGTGACTGGGCATGCACGGTCTACGAATAGACTCACAAAAGTGCCAGATCACTGCTAATCTAGACTTGACTGGACTAACTAAACCCTTATCATGTTGTAGCTTATCCACGGACACATAGGGTTGGATGTGTCACGTGACATGTTGTGTACAAGACAAGATGAATGGGAGAGTGCAACTCCTCCTCCTATATATAGGAGAATAGGAGTAGGTAGGGTAGACCAAAAAACCCCAACGACAATGCACAAAAAACCCATAAATATGGAAAAAATGGAAAAGGACCTATTATAAGAACCATAATAGGTCCACCGAGCAAAGTGCTGAGCAAAACCCTAAATGTGCCTAAAGATCCCTGTCCAACAGGTGTACGGGTGGCCAACCCACAACCAAGAACAATGCACATGATGTGTGTGAAGCATGTAGGCAGGGGGCGAAGCATCTAGAGATGAAGAATCTAACACCCCCCCTCAACGACAGATGCGGAGTCGTTGAGAAAGAAAATGCAACAAGCCTAGCAAATCTGGAGTGTGAAAAGAAGAAGCACCAGCCAAAAAAAAAACAACGAACCATCCAACAATGTCGCGATGACTGAAGCTAGGTCAGGCTGATCAAGTCACACAAGGAAGCTGATGGATAGACTAACAACAAAATGTCGTTGTAGGGGATATACATGAGGGAAAGATGGAAGACGAGCAAGGAGCTCATTGGTGGAGGTCAATAGAAGAGAGACGGAAGAGAGAGGACCTCCCTGAAGAAGAGCACTCTAACACAAAAGGATAGAAGACCAAGGTGGTAAACCGATAAACTCCGAGCCAAAAAGTGATCTCGATCATAAGAGGGAAGAAGGAGGTGGATGAAACTAGAGGGTGAAGCCATCGGCCTCTGAAGGGCTAGAGATGGCGACACAGGGCTGCAGCAAAAACGCTAGATTCCAAAAACGTTGATGGGGAAGAAGCACTTCTTCGCGATGAAATTCTCCGTGTTGACCTCCCACGAGTAGGCGATGGCTGATCCAAGCCTAGAGCTCTGATACCATGTCAGAGTGACCAGCGGAAGGTGGAGAGAGAGAGAGAGAGAGAGAGAGAGAGAGAGAGAGAGAGAGAGAGAGAGAGAGAGAATGGCGAAGGATACGCAAGAGAGAGATGGAAAAGGTTGGCAAGCGTCAATAACTCCAGATGGCAAAACTGTTGTGTACAAGACAAGATGAATGGGAGAGTGCAACCCCCCCTCCTATATATAGGAGAATAGGAGTAGGTAGGGCAGACCAAAAAGCCCCAACGACAATGCACAAAAAACCCATACATATGGAAAAAATAGAAAAGGACCATAATAGGTCCGGCCGAGTAAAGTGTTGAGCAAAACCCTAAATGTGCTTGAAGATCCATGTCCAGCAGGTGTATGGGTGGCCAACCCACAACCAAGGGCCAGTGCACGAGATGTGTGTGAAGCCTGTAGACAGGGTGCGAAGCATCTGGAGATGAAGAATCTAACAAGGGTTTGGGACTCCATCTAGTGTCATCTATACTCTCACTCTCTCTCTCTCTCTCTCTCTCTCTCTCTCTCTCTCTCTCTCTCTCTCTCTCTAGCACTCTCATGCACTTTGCACTCGCAATTTCCACTCTCTTTGTTTTGGTCATTGCACATTCTCTCATGAAGTCAAGGAAGGCTCTCCCTTCCCGTCAGTAAAAGGAACCTTGAGCACTCCATGAACACTCATCATGAGCTTACACCATCATTCACTTCCCCTACACATTACACAATGCCACATCCGCAATTCCATAGAGTGCGATGTCAGCGGTCCCACAATTGGCGCCACAAAATCCAAGTGCCTTCGCTCAACTTTTGCTTCCCCCAATTTGCCCTCAACTCTTCCTCCTCACTTCCAATCCAGTGCCAGCATACCACATCATCAATTTGTGACACAAGTCATGCATCAAAATCAAAAAATAAGGCATCATGCACGGCATCAAAGAAGCAAGAAGGAACCAAAGATTGGATAAGACAATCATCTAGCAACAACCGACGACAAACATGAAAGAAAAATCTTTTAGTTCCACTATGTTTGGATGATTTTTCAAATTATAGACTTCCAGCTAAATGACGATGTTCAAGGAAACCTCCAAACTACCATTAACACTTTCCTATTCTCTAAGAGCTTAAAAACACAATTTCCTATTCATGCTAAGGCTTTGTAAGGTTATAATGATCCAACTTACGACCTATGAGAAGGGTCGCAAAAAGACTAAAACACAATCGTTATCAATAATATCTAATCCATAAAACATAAACTCCCTCAAAAGGTGCTCAACAAAGAGTCACGAGAGTTTTTCTTCTGATTTGAGGATGTAGCCAGGGTGGCATGGACTCCATGAAGGTGACTGAGATTCCATATACAACCTCAAAAGAAATGGAGTGGATCGGTGCTTCAAAAGTGTTATTTCAGGCATGCACCAGAGCTACAAGCCAGGATGGTCGTCATGTCGTCACTACAATAGAGGGCCGCAATGGCAATCTCTGCCCACCGCAAATCTCAAAGTTTCATTGAGATTCACTGTGCACCCCCACAAACTTAATCTTAAGCTTTTGAGCACAGCACTCCAAAACTGTTATATGAGCAGTTTTCCTACTACAAGCTGATACCTCAGGTCAACACCTCCATATAAGACTGCAATGACAAAATTTTAGCTACCCAAACAGAAGCTGAGTAAGAAAATGCAACTATGGGGAAACTCAAGGCCACTGCTCAATCCATAAAGAAGGGATAGTTTAAAAAATTGCAACGGGTACGGAGCGCCGGAAAGGGCGGGGGGGGGGGGGGGGGGGGGGGGGGGGGGTTACCCGGGATGAGGGCAGGCATCTGGAGAGAGAGATGGGAACCAGCTGAGAGTTGATGGCGGAGACTCCTTTCTGTAGGAGGGGCCGCGCTGCCCAAAGTGCTGCTGCTTAACGACATACTAGCTGTACTCGCCATCGCTAGCAACGTCTGAAGGGTGCTGTTATCTCCAAAGGTGGACTTGTGAGCTAATACGCAGCACAAAAAAATCAAGCGAGAGACGGCCTGGTAGTCATAAGTCCAGTCTACTTCTGTTAACAAAATAGTTCGCTACTCAACGTGGAAGGTTCTAGCACAGCTTCATGTGGCATGTAGCCTCTCAACTCTACCCTGGGATTATGGGAAGATCTATGGTGTGTGAAGTCCTCTCCAAGTACAATAAGGCAATGTTCAAATTGCCTAGACTAAATGGTAATGTTGGAAGCTTGCCATTTGCCCAAAAGTCAACAAAGGGTTCTAGATCCACCACCATAGCGGGCGCTCTCTCCCCTTAGCCATGGAGCCCCAAGTGCAAGCAAGGCTCAAGCAAAACCCACTTGTCTTGAGCAACCGATCAATTAACTGAGAGCACCTCTCTTATTGGTAGATAGAAGTCTTTTGGGTCTCTGAACTATGGGTTTCTTTACCTTGTGTGAATGGGAGGGAGTTGGAAAGACAAGAAATACCATTGGAAAGACGATTGGGGATTCATTTTATGTGTGTGTGCACGTATATCTGTATGAACCCTCAATTTTAGGGTTGCCATGTCCTTTTCTTTTTTTATTTTGGGTGGGTGGGGGACATGGGATCTCTTTATTTTCATGCACATCTTCCTTATATATGTTGCGCATTATTTTATGTTATGGGATGTTTTGTAGCCCTATGGAGTGTAGGGCGCTACCCCTCCTATACACTAGTAAAGTACCTTAGGCTTTGTGAATCAACTTGGAGGAATCCTCTTTCGATGATAAAACCCACTCCAAACATGGGCCAAGATTTGGACAAAAACATCCCTTGCCACATGCTTTAATGTAAGAAAGGCTTGAAAATCCAAGTCTTGGTATGCAGATTTATTGATTGGGATACCCTCTATTGTTCTCTTCATGGTATGGGTGATCTCAATGTTATACAATAAGATCAAGAAGGGACTTACATTTCTCGAGGATTTGTTCTAAACATTGGTTACCTTGTGTGTTATGAAGATTCCTTGGTTTGGTCTCCTTGTGGAGCTTAGTAGAGTTAACCCCAATATTTAATATATGAAGGTTTGGTGAGTGATTAAGAGGAAAGGGTCCCAGAATTCTCTTTTAGCTATGTTGAGAGATGATTTCTTTGAAGACTTTGTTGGTGGATGTAGGTTACATTATTTGACTCCTTTCTTACACTATTCATGGGGCAAAACCAAGTTGAACATGGTGGATACGGGTCGAGTCCAAAATGTTCTAAAGTGCCCGGATGTTGAAAAAGGCTACACAATCCTTTTCATTAAAAGTATACAACCTTATATAGGCTCTACAAAACCAACTTTGGTAGGTACAAATAGATACTATATTCATGAAGCTTTGGCCTCATAATCCGCTTAGAGAAACCTTGCCAAGTGTATGTGAAGTGGCTAGGAAACTTTCCCAAGAGCACGTGAGGTGCTTAGAATCACTCTGGTGGACCAAACTTGCGATTTTTTTGATAGACATTTGACTAAGGGTGACAAAATCTAATGATAGGGTAACAATAGAATAATGGTCTTCTTATGATAACAACAAGGAACCGACAACAAGATAACGACACAAATTTGATGGTGGGAACCAACAAGATTCCCAATTATGAGCATTGATAACCCCTTACAATGTGCCAACCTTTATAAGTCGTCTAACTCAACATTCTCATTTGAAAACTCATCTTCATTATCCAAGTCCCTGTCTTCAATCACGCTCAAGCCTTCATATTCAATTTGAAACTCTACATCTCTCTTTGTATATGTTGACATGCTTACCTGTAATTGGAACCTTCAGCTCCATACCATCCATTCACATAACCGCTGCGTAGCATTAGGAAAAGCATGTTTAATCACATACAGGCCAAAACCACTGCTTAACCATCTTGTGCATAGCTATGTATTGGTTGTCCAAACTTCTATCATAAATGAGAATCCAATCACCTTCTTAAATAGCACTTGGCCTTATCTTGTGCTTTTTGTCAAAAGCATCCTTATTCTTCAAATGAGAATTCTTCAATTTTACTTTTGCACCTTCAATACCCTCACCTCTCTTTTCTAGTTGTCAAATCCTCAAAGCAAGCAAACCTTCTCTGCTCAATTAGGCATCCCAAGGAAATATGCTCCATGTAGCTATCACCTCCTCTAGAGGCATGATAGGATTTTGACCATACAAAAGCTCTGATGGCATGAAACCTATAACTGTGTTGTGCGTAGTAAGGTCCGCCCATAAAGCATATGGTAGTAAAACTGAGGCCAATCACCAATACAACCTTTACATGATTTAGTCAATGCCTTGATAATGGGACGATGTCCCCTTTTACTCTTACCATTCTTTTCTGGATTATATGCAGTAATGAGTGATAACTTGATACGCACATCAGCAAAAAAGTCTCTTGCATCATCAACATCCAACTCTCCTCTATCTGCAGTAATTTTACCAACACAGCTTTACCTGCATATTACATCATCAAACAAAAACTTGCATACCACACTCGTAGCTTTGGTTCGCAAAGCCCTCCCTTCAACCTACTTTGTCAAATCTTCACTGGCAAGCATGATGTACCTCATTTGCCATAAACATGTGGGCATGGTAACTAAATCTACTACCCACTTGAAATGCACACATAACGGATATGTTGGATGTAATCCATCCTGGTGCTTTATAGTTGAGTACATTGGACATACAACTTGAGTTTCAACAAACTATAACACATCTTTGTACATATCTTTTCACCAATACCGATCTTTGATTTTAGCAAAAGTGGCCCAAACACCCCTGTGACGTTCCCATAGTGACTCATAAAATTCTTTAAGTACAAGGAGTTGCATTGCCCTATCGCAAACCACTTTTTGAGGGATACCTCTTCGCTTCTTGGGATGCTTCCATTAAAAACCGTCCTCTAGGAAATACACAAAAGCCTTCTTGCGGATGCACTTAAACTCTAATCACTCCATTTCTCATCCTTCTTTAGCATAGTCAAATATTGTCCAATCAGCAAGCATTCACCTTCATATCTATCCTTTGCAAAAGACTATAGTGCATAAACCATACTTTCACATTGTGCGTACAATTGCCAAGAGGTAAAGAATCTCAAGCCCACATATTCACTTTCAAAAATCATGTTCTCCTCATCTTCAAATGTGGCCCTGGAGAGCATATCAGCTGTTGGATTATCCTTACTTGCAATTGCGAGGAGGTGAAGAACCTCAAGCCCACATCTTCACTTTAAAAAATCATATTCTTCTCATCTTCAAATCTAGCCCTGGACAACATATCAGCTACCGGATTATCCTTACCTGCAATATGATGAAATTCAGAATTTAATGACTTTATGTATGCAATTCAGCATAGCATAGCTATATTTGGTGTGGAAAACCTTGTGATCATCCCAAGTAATGGTAAACAATTCGTCTCCACTATCACAAGAGCACCAATATAGTACTCCTTGTCGCACCTTAAAGGTAGTTATTGCACAATAAAGTTCCCTTTCTACTCGCAAATATGCTCTTTTCTAAGCACTTAATACCTTAGCACCAAATCTAACAACATACCTTTTTCCTTGTTCATCATCATGTCCAATAGCCCACCCAATACTTGTAGGACTCGTGTCGACCATCACAATAATTGGCTTCCCACATTTTTTATCTGCTTTCCTTAATGTAGGAGCCTCAGATAACATCTTCTTTAGTTTACAAACAACCTTCATTTGTTCTTCTTTCCAAACAAACTTATGTCCCTTTCTAAGCAATTGATATAAAACCTTTGTAACATGAGCAAAATGGGGCAACCATATCAAGTAAAGACACATGTTCCTAAGAATCTTTGCTCTTTTGTAACCAAAGTTCACGTCTCTTTCATCCTTTGAATATCATCCACTTTGAAAGGGCTTGGTCTTCTACCAGATGGTCCACATAAGTGTCCCACGATTAAAACTTCTCTTATCCCAAACATAGATTTTGGTGTGAGAGTGTAAGGTTGACCTCTTCAAGCTTGGATAATACCCCGTCACAATCAACAATATGAAATCCCGCAACACTTTGTTCAATCCATTCATCATGGGATCAACTGAGTTAGTTGCACCCTATGGAAATGTGCACATTCTTACCAATCCCAATGGTGTGCATGGTTGTCGAGTCCCTACTTTCCATAGCCAATTGAAATTTATCGTAGTCTGAATACAAGTCTCCCATGGGATATATAGCTCTACTTGCAAAAGCTTTTGCAAACTCATCAGGTGTGTCCCTATATTTTTGATGCTTACCTTGTTCATTGGCTTCATATCTTGTATAAACCTCAATGTGACATTCTTCTTGAGAACTGTAAACCAACTGCTAGGGTAAGGGGTACAAGAGGGTTCCAAAATGCCCGCCTTAATCTTTTTAGTAAGTAGATCAACCAATTGAGGAAGATGAGGTTTTGGAACAATGATAGGCCGCAAATCCCAAGGCAGATGTGGAATAGTGAATATTATCATTGGAGCTACCACTTTAGGATCCACACACGCGATCTCACCTTGTTGGGAAGAAAAAGCTTTCCTATGTTTCTGTGAAATTTCTTGAAAACATTCAATTTCTTCTCGACTTAAGAAATTGGCATCACCTACCTTCAATTCTTGTAGAGTTTCTTTAGTAAATGAATGCCCAATTTCACCTAGATCCTGTAGAGTAGGCTATCGAGAAGCCTTCTTCCCATGATTGCATCACTCTCTTTTGGCACTGGAATAGCCACATGCCTAACCTTGCCATTGTTTTGTATTTAGTATTCATCTATACTTCCTTTGCATCTAATCCTTCTTTGAATTGCAAAAAAAAATCATACATGTCAAGAAAATTTACCTTAACAATATAAACCCTGGCTTGATCATTAGATTGCATAACTGCATCCAATCCCCTCATCGTGTCCACAAATGCATATTATTCAAAAAGACTTGAAATTGCTTAACCTGGATCCATTACTTCACATTCTTGAGACCCACCTTGTGCATTGCAAACATATTGCTTCTCCCATTTGTGCAAATCATTATATTTTCTGTAAGAAATTGAACCCTCTGAAGTCAAGCCCATAAATCTTGAAGAAAAAACCTCTCTACTTTAAACATCTGGTGACAGTGAGAACTTCTCCTTCAAAGCATAGTCTTGCTTTACAATACCACTCGAGAAAAGTCTTTGAAACCCCCGTACTCTTTGAATTCTTTCATCAAATTTGGAAATGGGTGATCTCTTAGAGTGTTCATGTTCCTGGTATGATCAACACAAACACTCAAAAACTGAACCACTTTCTTACCATCGTGGCTTTGGTTCCTAGCATAAGCAAATCCATCATCCAAAATCGTTGTCTCCATTTGCACAACAATAATGAAGGGTTGTCCTAATATAAGTGGATATGTAGAGTGTTCCGGTACAAAAAGAAAATGTTCATCACTTACATCCCCTATGCTAACTTTGACATTAGAGATTGCACCATATAGATCCCTTGATTGTGCATTGGTGGCTTAAATACGCCACCCATGTTCTACATCAACAGGTCACATCTTTTTGAATGTAAGCTCTTTGATATAAAATTTACTTCGGGCCCATGATCTACCCATGCAACAATTGGTTCTTCAAAATCACCTACCTTCACCAAAGTTTCTATGGTAGCCCTTACCCAATGATTTTGTGTAAAATGACTACAAGATATATCCTCCATGTACTTGTCCTCATGAAATCTAATGTACTTTACCCATCTTGGAAGCTCGTCGTTGTCCACAACGCTTTTCGCATTCATCTTCACCAAATTCCTCTTCTGTTAGGCCAAGGGTCTAGAGACCAGGGGCCAGTCTGAACTGAGCTCAAGGATTTGCCTACATAAGGGTAAGAGGCTGGGAGGAGAGACACGTTCAAGGCATCCTATTCTCACATTGGTAACATAGCTATTTTAGGTGAGAAAAATCATGGTCTATTTTTAGGTATTTTGCATGAGTGGATTCATGGGGGAAGCCATGGAGAAGAAGCTAAAAGTTTTCACCAAGAAGCAGGGCATGAATGGCCATTTGGAATGGGAGGCAAGGTTGCTTTGACTAATTTGGTGCCCTCTGCGTGCACGTGGTTAAGGGGATCAAACTTCATTACTGTGGTAGGCCAAGCCAAGCAACCTACGACCCTTGCTCTCTCCTCAAACCCTGGTGGCACTGCAACATATCGCCATAGCTTGTTGGTGAGCTTCTTGTTCAAACATGGCCACCCAAGGGAGAGTGGAACACTTTCAGTCAGGTATTCCAGGTTGGTAGTTAGCATTGGTCATACCAAATTGGAAGACAAGACTGCAAGTACAATTAACATTGAGTACTGGAACTAGAAAAGACAGTGAAATTGGAAACGAAGATTGAACTGGAATTGTGTATTAAGAACATTAGACAAATACAATGATGGTACTCAGTGAGAGTTAGATTACAAGAGTACAACAACTCCAAGTTACAAGGGTTTGGGCTCAAGAATAACACAATGTAGCTGAGATAAGATTCCATTGACCCTCAAAATGAAGCAATGGCCCCTATTTATAGGCCTCTAACTGGGCTTTAACTGACTATGTATAGTTACTATGATAACCACCTGTTGTTACTATTTCTAGAAGCTTCCAGTCCAATCATCCGCCAACCACCTTCTAAGAGCTATTCCCGCCATCCACATTCCTCCTCCCCTTTCTTGAATTTTGGTATGTACAAAAATTTATAGTAGTCTATAGCAGTTATCGAGTGTCAATCCATCTGAATCTCTTTTTGTTTGGTGCCTTCTTCTTGGGAGGTTTGTGTGAGGCTGGGGCACTTGCACTAGCATTGACTTTTTGAATGAGTCGATAAAGAGCTCCCTCCTACAACTGGTCTTTCCTGATTGTCTTCATCTCCGCTTTGTACGGTGTTAGTGAATTCCAGGTTTTAGTGTCACGGTTGTATAATGTGTGTTTACCCTTGGTAAGCCTAGCCCTAGACAGCTTATGACAATAGGATGTTGTTTGCATCCACCCCTAAGGTAGTGGTTGAATGCATTTAATTCATGCCTCAAACAAAAATTCAGCCATCTCTCTGAACTGGGGTTCAGAGGATGCTTTGTTGGCCAACTCCCTCTCAAGAAACTTTGAAGCTTTGACTATGAGTTGTAGCATTTGGTTTGTGATCTTGATCAATCTTTGTAGCTGCACCTTCCACTAGCCCATCTTAACTGGAAGCTATGAAGATCATTGATTAGTTCATTCACTTGATTTTTCTTCAAAGCTTTTTGCAACACCTAATTCCAAGCCAGCCATTCAGTAGTTGCCTCGACATACCAATCCCTAAGCCCATCCATTATCTTGATGTATTGGTGTTGGTTTGCTAGCTCAAAATGTGTGGGGTAAAGGGCTGGAAAAATTTGAGGAATCTCTACTTCCTTTGTTGGAATGGCATAAAGCAACACTAGAGAATCTGGGACAAACTCTAGAAAATTCATCACCATTTTATTTTCTTGTTGCAGCATCTTCATTGTGATGCGAACCAGACAAAGTAATCCTTTCAGATTCTGCACTAGAGAATCTGGGATGAGCTCCAAAAAATTCATCACCATTTAATTTTCTTGCTGCATCATCTTTGTTGTGATGCGAACCAAATGAAATAAGCCTTTTAGGTTCTACTCTTGCTCTCTGAGTGTCGTTGTGTCTTTGGTATGTCCTACTTGTAGCATTATTTTTTAGCAAATCCTTGATTCTTTGATCCAACACCCCTCGAGCACTATGCATTTGAATCAAGATCTCTTTGATTTGAACTTTGATATCTTTCATGAATAGGTATGTAGGTTTAGTACCAAGCAACATCTCCAGTTGTAAGCCCAAAGACTTTAAATTGTTTTCATGATTGAGTTTATTGCCACATCATCAGCAAATACACACTACTCCGGCACTCTGTCTAATACATGTTGCAACTTGGATGTGGAGGTAGTTTGCATACTGGCTGATTATGATAGCTCATGGCTTTCCAATCCAGTACCATTTTCCTGGCCCTCACATATAAATCTGAAATCTCTTCATATCTAAGTAGATTGTCTCATTGTGTAAGAACTCTTGGATCTAGAGGTGCCTTTACTTTCTAAATCATTTGTTTAGCGCTAATAAATCAGTAGAATGTGTATGGTCAGACTTAGAGTCATATTCTATGACAATAGTCTTGCCCTTAGCATCCTTCTAATGACTTTGAGATGCATGTTGCTCAGTCTACTGGTTGGCAAGTGGGTCCTGCTGCTCAAAATCATTTCTTGTAGGCGGCTTTGGATCTTCATTCCACCCATCTCTGGCCTAGTCTAAACTCTAACTTCCATTTGGTGTTGAACCACCTGCAATTGACCTTGGGGCATCATCCTTGTCGTCGTCGTCATCATCTAAATGATGTTGGTCTCCCATTGTATCCTCCTAGTAATCATCGTCCTGGTCATAATCTTCATCTTGATTCTTCTGGTTGTCTAATTACCTAGATAAAGCTTCATTGACCAGTGTTGTACTATATTCTGTAGCCTTATTTTGCAGATCAGATGTATTGACTCTACGAGTATAATTCAGGTTTAGAGTCATGTTGCCATCGTTATCTACTATCTGCACTAGAGACTGATAGATGTATTTTTCCAAAATGGCCTCTTTCATCACATGATGCTCTTGGTGGAGTTTCTTATAATCTACCCGCTTTGCATTCAACATTGATTTGAATTGTTCATCTGCTTGCTGGGCTATCTTCTTTTCTTCCTCCATAACCATACTCTCATTAGTCAGCTTATCAGTCTTTTTGCGAAGAGTGGCTACCTCCCGACTATGTTTGATGTTAAGCTGATGATGTAATATTTGCTTGACCCAGTTAGCCTGTCCCTTCTTGAGTGATTTCAACTCTACTTTAGTAATTTTCAGTTCTTTTTCCAGATTGGCCGCTGGCGAATGCCTAAGCTTCCATCATCTGGCCTCGAAAGTTGATTATGGTATTCCAACCAGTCTATATAACTATTGCACATCCTTGTGTAATGGTTTTAGGATCAGTCTTATCCATGGGAAAGGCATATGGCAGTGTAGCTATCATTATATAGCTAATATCTAACCAACCCAAATGATGTTCTCATATTAAACTGATCATTTAATATGGAATAATAAAGGGGAACAAGGGTTAGAATATAGACATGTGCTTACGGATCTATCTCAACACGGGGCCAATGGTAAAGGGGCCCAAATGAGAGATGGTATGTCAAAGAGCAAGGTTAACTAAGGAAGCTTAAAAGACCTTAGGGTTAGATTACTTAAAGACCTCCAATGGTTAGTGTTAAAAGTCCTTTGACCTTAAGCAAGCTAGGGCTGTGCTTGAGGTGGGAACCCGACCTAAACTTAAGCAAGCTAGGGTTGTGCTTGATGTGGGAACTCCACCTAAGGTGCTTGTCATGCTTGATGACTAAGGTACTTGAGGTACTTGTCACATTTAATGAGGAAGTTTCCTGAGAAGCTTCCTATGCATGGCGGGTAAGATACTTGAGTCAACAAGAGAACCTACACGCTTAATGAGGAAGTTGCTTGAGAAACTTCCTATGCATACAAATCTCAAAGTTAGGGGAATTCTAAAAGAGCACATAGGACACATGTCAGACTCTCACTAAGCTTAACCACATGGTGTGCTTGAATGCGATTGGTTGGGCTAAAGAGGGTTCCAATGAGCTTCTACTTCCATCTAACAAATATCTAGATATTTTCAAGCTCTCTCTCTCTAAGGGGTAAGGAGGACACTTGTCAAAAGACTACCCATGTACTTGACTGCATGCTGCATGTGATTGGCTAGGGGGAGAGGGGTCCAATGAGCTTGCAACATGCAGAAAGGTCACCACTCGCCCAAAGCAAGGAGGGGGGGTGCTAGGGGGTATACTCCACACACACACTCATTTGCAAAGCCATACTCACTTGGTGAAATTTGAGGAACACCACCTCCTTCTCCAAGCTTGTGAGAGTGAAAGCCTACACCAACACTCTTGGCTATGGAATGCAAATCCAACCAAGAGTCATGCTTCAATGCTTAAGCTTGCCATCTTCTCCATCTTCATTACTATGCTATTATGTATGCTAGCAAGAAGAGTAATGATAAATGAGGAACTATTTCTTTCTCCTATGGAATGTTTCTTCTTCCTCTTCCCTATCCTCATTCCCCGCTAGCTCTCTCCACCTTCGAAGGTGTTTGAGGCCTTGGGACTGAGGCTTGGGATAGTTAATGCTTTCTTCAAGTTCATGTTATGCTTGTGATGCATGAAGCTTTCCATCTTCATTGCATCACCTAGGTTACAAGGAACACAAAGATTGTATTATACCAAGTCTCTCTTGATGGGAGAAACCATAATACAAATGCCTATTGGAGGGGGGACCGGCTCCATATGCATCCGGTCCTCAACTATTGTCATGTTCTCTAAACTCTCTCTCTTGCAAAAGTATTGTTCATGCCAAGTTAACTAAGTACCATGTTTATGTTGCTACCATCAATTAACTTCAACCGCTATGCTCACAAAGAATCTCTCAAAAGTGCTTCACCTAATTTCCTAATTCCGCTACTCTCAAAGTTCATAGGCAATTTCCATTACATTGATATCAGAGCATTTGGTTTCTCTTTTCTTGCTTAAGCAGAGAGGTCCTTAAGTATACTATTAATTATTGTTTTTGTTAATTATATTAGGGTCAATGGGTCTGGGATCTATTCGATTTTGTTGAGCCCACTATGTGGGATATGGTGCACCAGGAGCTTTGGTCTTAATAATGGAGTCTTTTTAGACTTGCCTACGGCTTTACCATTATTGAGCCATAAGAAGTCCAAAAGAAGGTATCCCTCGACAACTTCGCTATGTTAGACTCACTCCACTATGCTCTATAATTAACCAATTCGAGCCGTGGGTGTAGATACTTAAGTGCTATTTTCAAAGGCTACGAGGAGTAGCAACTAAGGTTTTGAATTGCCAAAGCATACACATAATTTTAATTAGCATAGCTGACAATAACCAAGAGAGGAGATGAACATTGATAACTTTGATTTTGCACATGAAGGTGACAATGATGATGCCTCCATGTTTGTTAATTATCTTGTCACTAGGTTGCAACAAGCTATGGGCAACCCCACTTTGCAAGCCAAAGTTACTCAACAGCTTCGTGCTTATGGGATTTCCTTTCCTCTCCAAGAGGAGATAGAGCTTACGAGGCCTCTTGACGAGACCCCCAAAAGAAGACTCTCTCCCATACGAGAGGAGGAATCCAAAGATCAAGAAAGCAATGAATCCCTAGATTCCTCGAAGATGTGGCTCCACGAAGAAGGAGGACTAAACGATCACAAACTCCTCCCAAAAGGAAACGATTAACCCATAGTCCTTCTCCTCGTCACTTCAAAAGGGAAGAGAGGAAACCAAGGAAGAAAAGGGCAAGAAAGAGGTCACCCTCTTCTCCTTCTTCGTCACCTTCCTCCTCTACCGATGAAAGCTATGGCTATTCTCCTAGAGAATATAAGAGGGGAGGACATCGCAAATCTTACTCTGCATGGAGAAGGTCACAAAAGCTCAAGAAGTTCAAAGAGGGAGGAAAGAGTATCTCTTTTCTCACCTATGATGGCACCTTTGGTGCTACCGACAAAGTATTGGCCTTCATCCAACAATTTGATGAGGCCTTTGGAGATGAGAGCTTCACGGAGTCCTCCAAGCTATGCCATGTAGCTATGCACTTCCAAAAATCAGCTCGTCAATGGTGGGCTAGTCTTCGAGGCAATGGCGAAGCCCCAAAGACATGGAAAACTCTACGAGTTTCCATCATGAAGCAATTCCTTGCAAGTGATGCAAAGGACAAAGTGCTCACCGAATGGCGGAGTTTAAGGCTTCTCTCTCATGAGTCTATCCACAAATATCTGGAAATTTTTTGGGATTTACATCTCAAGGCTATTGTCTTTCAAAAGATAGACTTTGTTGAGCAAAAACAACAATTCTGTGCGGGATTACCTGAAGAGATGGCCAAGTATGTCAACTCTCAACGGCCTGACTCTATCAGCGAATTAATCCACCATACCATGGTTGCTTCACGCATCAATTTCCAACAAGGGGTTAGAAGAAATGTCAAACCTATGGAAATTAAAGACAAAAGTGATGCAAAGGGAAACATTAATGCCCAAAACTTTTCCCATGGCCATTCCAACAACAACAACAATCGGTCCAAGGAGAAAGGAGTTTACAAAGGTAAAAATAAACTCTCTCCTGAAGAGCTTGAAACTTTTCACAAGGATCACAAATGTTTTAAGTGTGGGGAGCAAGGACATGGCTATCGTTCTTGCCCCAAAAGAAATGCTCGTAATGAGACTCTTGGAGCTTCCTATCAAAGCTCCAAAAGAGGATACTCATTGCAAAGGATCACCTCTCTCCTATGCTTGGGTAAAGGTAAGGGACCATGATGCCTTCATGTTGTTTGACCCTGGTTCTACTCTCAACTTCATATCAATGGAGTTGGTCACCAAGTTGGGCATTCAAGCTTTTGAGATGGGAGATGTTGTAACTACCGATGCCGCTTTCAAGGGACAGCAAGCCTCCATGACTCCCTTGATTGGGTAGCTGAGGCTTCATGTCCAAAGCTATGTCGACAAAGAAGACTTGTTTATCTCTCCTCTCCAACATGAGGATGCTATCCTAGGGGTACCATGGTTCAACCGCATGGCTGCCAACATGAAGTTCCCTGAAAGGAGAATCTACGTCTCCTACAGGAGAAAGAATATGTATATAGATGCTAATGAGTCTGGTCGTACTATACCACTTGTAAATCCTCTCGCCCTTGATAAATCAATGAAAAGCTCATTTTGTGTGTACATGATTTTTGTCAAACAATCCCTAAAAGTTCCTAATGTTTCATCAAAGGTGAATGATAGGAATCAAGAAGAGTTAGACTTGTCTAAATTTCTAAAAGGATTCCAAGATGTGTTCATTGATGATATCCCTATGAACTTACCTCCAAAACGAGGGGATAATGACCATCAAATTGAACTCCTATCAGGAAGCTCACCGCCTAACAAACCTCCCTATTGAGTTTCACAAGCTCAACAAGAGGAGATCATGATGCAAGTACAATAATTGGTAGACAAAGGAATAGTGAGGCCTAGCTCCTCTCCCTTTTGCTCTCTAGTCCTTTTAGTGCAAAAGAAAGATGGTACATACCGCATGTGTGTGGACTATCGTGCACTAAACCATATCACTATCAAAAACAGATTTCCCGTACCTCGGGTAGAAGATCTGTTTGATAAGCTACAAGGATCTATTTACTTCAGTAGGATTGACCTTAAAAGTGGGTACCATCAAATAAGGATAGTGAATGAAGATATCCTAAAGACCGCGTCTCGTACAACGTTTGGCCTTTATGAATATCTACTCATGCCTTTTGGCTTGACTAATGCACCAGCTACATTTAATCGATTAATGGAGAAAAATTTTAGACCCTACCGCAAATTCACTGGAGTGTTCCTTGATGATATCATCATCTACTCCAATTCCTTGGAGGAACACAAGCAACATCTCTAAGTGATTTCTCAAGCATTGAGGGAGAATAAACTTTTTCTCAATCAAAAGAAAAGCGAATTTTTCCTTCAAGAGATTCAATACTTAGGTCATATTATCTCTCGAGATGGTATCCGTATGGATCAATCAAAGTTGGAGGTAATAAAAGCTTGGCCTAATCCAAGGAATCTACATGAGCTAAGAAGCTTTATTGGTATGTGTGCATACTGTAGACGCTTCATAGCAAAATTCTCTCAAATAGCAGGACCATTACATGACTTAACAAAGAAAAACGTTAAGTATTCATGGACTGCTAAGGAGCAAAGTGCTTTTGACAAGCTCAAAGAGAAGCTTACCTCCCAACTAGTTCTTATGCTTCCACATCTCTCAAAGCCATTTGAGGTCCAATGTGATGCTTGTGGTGATTGCCTTGGAGCAATCTTGCTTCAAAAAGGGTATGCCATAGCATATGAGAGCCGAAGGCTCAACACGGATGAATGGGTCTTAGGCATTTATGAGAAAGAGTTGTTAGTTGTTCTACATGCCCTAGACAAATGGAAATACTATCTATTGGGGACTCCATTCATTTTACGAACAAACCATCAAAGTCGCAAGTACTTCATGATGCAAGCAAAGCTTTTCGACAAACAAATGAGGTGGGCGAATTTTCTTTCACAATTTAATTTCCACATTGCTCACATTGCTGGTAAGCACAATCAAGTGGCTGATGTACTTTCACGACGACCAAAAGTTAATGCTGTGTCAATAGCAACTCACAATGATCTATCTTCTATGATGGATGAGTATGCTACTGACCCTGACTTTAAAGACATAATGTCAGACCTTGCTTTGGGGAAGAAAGAGGAACCATTCACCTTGCAGGATGGTTATCTTCTCCATGGAAATAGACTATGTGTTACCCACACCCTTTGTGAGAAAGTCATGTATGAATCCCATGCTCCTCCCTATGCGGGGCATAGAGGCATTCAATCTACTCTTCAAGGAGTAGAGATGTACTTTTATTGGCCTACCATGAAAGTGGACATACAAGAGTATGTTTCAAAATGTGTAGTATGCCAAAAGACCAAGTATGATAGAGGGAAGCAACCTGGATTACTGCAGCCATTGCCAATTCCTAATTCACCATGGGAGAGTATATCCATGGATTTTATCTTTGGATTACCAAAATCTATCCATGGGAATACGGGAATATGCACAATAGTCGACAGGTTTAGCAAGCAAGCACACTTTATCCCTGTCAAGAAGACTATTAAGGCACACCAAATGGCAACTTTCTTCATATCACAGATTTTCAAACACCATGGATTGCCAACATCCATCGTGTCAGATAGAGATCCTACAATGACCAGTAATTTTTGGAAAGATCTCTCGAAAATCTAGGTACAAGATTGAATTTCTCTTCTGCCTATCACCCACAAACTGATGGCCAAAGTGAGATAGCCAATCTTACGATTCTTGATCTACTAAAGACCTATGTTACAGAAGTAGATCAACGCTCACAATGGAAAAAGTACTTACCTCTTGTAGAGTATGCATATAATAATACTATCCATACTTCTACGAGAAAAGCACCTTTTAAAATCATAGAGGGAAGACCTAAAAGTCCCTTGCTACTTAAAGTACATGGGAAGATCTTCACTGCCAATGAGTATAGCCGTGACCTGCAAACATCTTTTCAAAAGATTAAGGAGGCTATATCCATCTCCCAACTAAGGCAAAAAGCTGCTACTGACAAGCACAGAAGGGCCTTAACGTTCAAAGAAAATGATTGGGTGTTACTTAAAACTCCTAAGGCTCGATTGAGGCAAACGACGGGCAAAAATCCTACGGGCCTTTAAAAGTATTATGCTAAACTAGCAAAAAGATACTATGGTCCTTTTCAAATTTGAAGCCAATGAATGAGGTGTCTTATCAACTCAAGTTACCTAACCATTGGCTCATACACAATGCTTTTCATATGAGCCTACTCAAGCCCTACAAAGGAGAGCCTCCAAATGAACCAATTATTGAAGACCCTCCCGAAATCAAAGATCAAGAAGAGGTACTACAACCCAAAGCTATCCTTCGGCATGAAGACAAGGTACTACGACATGGTAAGATTATCCGACGGTATCTTATTAAGTTCAAAAATTATCCTTTTGAAGATGCTAGATGGATGCAAGGAATCCAGCTTAAGGATAGTATGAACCTTGTCAACGCTTACAATGCTACATTAGATTAACCAAATGTACATGTTTCTTTTAAAATGATCAATGTTTTTCTCTTATAAGACTAATTCTCTCTTTATTGTGCACAAATTTAAGAAGTATGCATACTAAGAATCATGTTTGGGATGACAACGTCTCTCAAACACCATGTAGAATTTGTCACTCTACTTGGGAGGATGAAATGGACTAAAGAGCAGACATGCTTGTGGTAGCTATGTCTCCCAAGCATCAAATGGATTAGTCATCCATCTTGGAATGATGTCGTAGGGTAAAAAGGGATCCTCTACCGGCTAAGACAAATTGACTAATGACTAGGACTTTATCTCGTTTACCTCATAGTCGAGGATGACTATGATTTCAAGAGAGAGATAATGTCATTAAATATCTAATATCTAACCAACCCAAATAATTTTCTCATATTCAACTGATCATTAAATATGGGATAATAAACGGGAGCAAGGGTTAGAATATAGACATGTGCTTACGGATCTATCTCAACGCGGGGCGAATGGTAAAGGGGCCCAAATGAGAGATGGTCTGTCAAAGAGCAAGGTTAACTAATAAAGCTTAAAATACCTTAGGGTTAGCTTCATTAAAGACCTCCAGTGGTTAGTGTTAAAAGTCCTTTGACCTTAAGCAAGCTATGACTGTGCTTGAGGTGGGAACCCGACCTAAACTTAAGCAAGCTAGGGCTGTGCTTGATGTGGGAACTCCACCTAAGGTGCTTGTCATTCTTGATGACTAAGGTACTTGAGGTACTTGTCACATTTAATGAGGAAGTTTCTTGAGAAGCTTCCTATGCATGGGGAGTAAGATGCTTGAGTCAACAAGAGAGCCGACACGCTTAATGAGGAAGTTGCTTGAGAAACTTCCTATGCATAAAAATCTCAAACTTAGGGGAATTCTAAAAGAGCACATGGGACACATGTCAGACTCTCACTAAGCTTAACCACATGGTGTGCTTGAATGCTATTGGTTGGGTTAAAGAGGGGTCCAATGAGCTTCTACTTCCATCTAACAAATATCTAGATATTTTCAAGCTCTCTCTCTAAGGGGTAAGGAGGACACTTGTCAAAAGACTACCCATGTACTTGATTGCATGCTGCATGTGATTGGCTAGGAGAAATATCTAGATATTTTCAAGCTCTCTCTCTAAGGGGTAAGGAGGACACTTGTCAAAAGACTACCCATGTACTTGACTGCATGCTGCATGTGATTGGCTAGGAGGAGAGGGGTCCAATGAGCTTGCAACATGCAAAAAGGTCACCACTCGCCCAAAGCAAGGAGGGGGGGTGTTAGGGGGAATGGGCGGGAAAAGGGGGGCAAAAAGAGGAAAGAAAGGGTGCAGGGCAAGGAAAGGCACATAGGGGAGGTGGAGAGAAGCTCGAGAGGAGAGTTTTAGTGCTCAATTGACGCTAACAAAGAGACAGAAATAACCATTGTGGCATGGTGCCATGTTTGATACCATTCTTAGCCAATTTGGCGGAGCTCTGCAATCCGAGCTGCCATGTCATCATGGTGATTCCCATGTCGACCACTAGCGACACCGCTACTGGTAGGGGAGGCGATTTTTTTTTTTGGCGGATATAATCAGAAAGTGAGTCGGCATGCATTGTTACCTTATCCTAGGCAGCCTGTACATTATAATGGATTGGGGCCAGATTTGCCTAGTAAAGGAATTTCTAGATGTACCATACCTTGAAGAGATTTCTGGACTTTAGCCTTGGCAATCTGCTGCACCACACTGGTATACAAGAACTGATTGATGTTTATATTGGCTTCTTTGTCCTGGATTTTGGCTAGTAACATGGCAAACCGTTTCTCAGATAAGTATGTTGGGTTGTTCTTCAAACTAATTACTTATAGAATGAATCTGTAAATAGAGGTGCATTCTAGTGCTGCTACTAGAATCCCCTGTGCAGCTCCTTTTGTTTCTTTTGTGCTTGTTCGTCTTCTTTCAAAAATTTACTCACTACATCAACAATGGCTAGTAAGGGTTTGGCTACATCTGGGATGTTGAAAATGTGGGCTAATTCCCAAGTTGTTAACTCTAGTGGAACCCCATTGACCACTATCTTCCCCCTATCTGCCTAAAATGTGTGCAACACTTGCTGGGTAATATTGGCATGAAATGGAAGTTTGGCTACCTCCATCACCACCTCTAAGCACCATATCTTGATGAATGCCTACTCGCGCTCTTGAAAAATGTATTTGCCAATCTTGTCATGGGCCATAATACCGACAGCTTCTGCTATTGAGGCCATCAATGACTCAATCTACACAGGCATCTCTTCCATTGCATCCTTCATTTTCGTTGACATCTTCTTCCTGTCCATGCATGATGCAAGTGAACAGTCTTGTGTAGAGGTAGAATACTCACTTGTGGTGATTGATCCAAATAGGGAACACCGAGGCATCTATGGTAGAGCTGCAACAACTGTAGAAGGAGCAAGTGTTGGTGGCGACAAAGCTTTTTGTTGTGGACCTATTGAAGACGATGGGTGCACCCTTCGCATAATTATACGCACACGTGCCATGAATGCTCCACTCCTTTCTTGTTTTGGGATTGTGTCCAGCCTTTGTGATGTGTCAACACACATGCATTTGCTTGCCTTGATCAGTATTACCGACAAGATTCTCTTTATAATTGTGGCATTTAATTTCTTTTGATGGTTGTTATAGGGTACTGTGCCACTGGCATTACCCACTGAATCTGGACTGGTTTGACTAGTTTGTGGTATGACTGAATCTAGACCGAGTGCTGATTGTGAGTGTTGAATGAATGAGACAGTCTTGATTTGGTCAGTTGCGAAGTCTGAAGCAAAGTTTTCACATAGTTAACTAGCCATGGCCCTACTAGTTTGATGTGAAATAGGTCCAGAGGTTCATCTTCTAAATTTGGTTGCATGTCTGGTACTGGTCCCCTGGGATTTCTCCTAATCTAGCATAATATGACTTAATCTTAGCATCGTTGTAAACCCTTGGCAACAATAATCTTGATAAATCTCTAAGTCTCACCACCGTGCCACTGGAGAATACCCAATCCACCTCATAGGGTCCAGACTAAGCTATCTTCAGGTTTGGTTTCTTTGGTCTAAGTATTGAATGATATAGCAGTACTAGGTCACCCTTCTTGAACTCCCTGACCTTGATCTTGCTGTCGTGCCAGTGTTTTCTCCTTTGCTAAACAAATTCGTGTTCCAACATTTCCCTGTGTCTGATCTCATCCACTTTCAATAACTCATCTAACTTGCTCTTTAGATTTTGGTTAAAGTCCATGCCATGTTCTCTTGTAATCTCCATTGGTACTACTACCTCTGTTCCATACACCATTCTGAAAGGTTTCATTTCAATCATAAACTTATAGGCAATTCTATAAGCCCATAACACTGTCATAACACTGTCTAGAGTTTGGAATTCCACTCGTGTGGTTCCTTTTGAATTGTCTTTGTAAGAATGGTCTTGATAGTTTTATTTGCTGCTTTCAGCCTAGCCATTTTACATGGGATATTAAGGCGTAGATTTTTGGTGCTTTACTGAGAAAATCTCAGTCAGTATCTGAATGGTTTTATTGATAAAGTGAGTTCCCAGATCTAAGACAATCTTGATTCGGCATCCATAGCTGCATATAATATTTTAATACAAAAATGTGATTGTTGATTCAGCAGTGTTGTCTGGTAAGGCCTTGGCTTCAACCCACTTGCTGACATAACATGTCGCCATAACAATATACCTGTTCTTTCTGGGAGTGACTTTCTTGAATAGCCCCATGAAATCTAAACCCCATTTCATAAATATTCCCAGTGGATGTAATGGAGTTAATGGTGTCATATCAACTGTTGTTGGTCTTCCCATCCTCTGGCAAATAATACAAGTCTTACAGAAAGCTCAAACATTATCCATCATAGTTGGCCACAATAATCCTGTTTGGAGGATTTTTTTAATATGTCATGTCAGCTGAGAACTGTCCTCCTGCATCTCCATTGTGAGCTTCAATAATTACATGCATTCGTCCTCTTATTGGCACACATCTACAAAGTACACCAACAATTTCTAATCTGTAAAGTGCTCCAACAATGATGGTAAACTTTAGACTTCTTATAATCAATGCCTCCTTTTTATTGTGAGATCGATCCTTTGGAAAACTTTGCAGCTGAAGGAAGTCATAGACATCTTGCCACTCTTGGTCTGGTTCCTCCTGAGCTGTATTCTAAAATAACTCGACGTCTATAGGCTCATCTCTTAACGACATTTGTGAACAACCCTTTGTGCTTTTGGAAAGGAAGTCTGCCCATAATGTGTTTTCCTTGGCTTATGGAAAATCTTAAATTAAACTCCATTAAGAACATCATCCATCTGAATAACCTTCCTTGGATAATGACCTTATTGATAAAAAAACAGCAAAGCCTTTTAATCTACATAAAAGTGAAATAGTTTTTCGAGTAGTTAGTGTCTAAATTTGGTAGCATTAGATACCATTCCATGTGCTTCTCTCTCATTAGTAGAGTATCCCTGTTCTGTTGAACTAAACCTACGATTGACAAAGTATACTAGATAGTCTGTCTTCCCATCAGGTTGGGCTAGTATAGCTCCCATTCCCATGCCAACAGCATCTACATGTACATGGAAAATCACATCCCAATTTAGCTAGCGAAGCACTAGCTTCCTGCTGATCGCATCCTTTAAGCACTGGAAACTCTACTCACATTCTTCAGTCCAAATAAACTTGTTTCCTTTCTTAGTCAATCCATATAGAGGAAGTGCCTTAGCTAAAACATGTGCACAAACCTCTTGTAGAAGTTGATATATCCCAGAAAGAAATTCAACTCTGATACTATTGTGGGCGCTCTGGCCTACTGAATAGACTTGATTTTATCATTAGCCATTCCAATCCCATTTTTGGAAACAACATGTCCCAACCCTTCCACACCATAAAGACTGATTTGAAGGGGTTTCATACAAATTCTCTTTCCTTTGCACCTCTTAAAGACCATCTCCAAAAATAATAAATGCATTTCTTGAGAGGAGAATATGATAAAGTCATCAACGAAGATGGCCAAGAACTTATGCCAAAACTCACTAAAAATTTCCATCATGCATTGTTGAAAGGTTGTTGGAGCATTGCACAATCCATATGGCATTACCAGATACATAAAGGCTTCCCATTTAGTGATGAATGTAGTCTTGACCCTATCTTCAGGTGCAATTCTAAGTTGATTGTAGCCACTATATTCGTCCATGAAACTATACATTTCGTGGCCTACAATCTCCTCTAACATCATATCTGTAAAGGATAGTGGAAAACGATCCTTAATTGTTTTTGAATTTAGCTTCCTATATCCACACATACCCTCAGTTTTCCATTCTTTTTTGGGCCTATCACTATGGGAAATAGCTAGTCACTGCTTGCAACTTGTGTGATGAATCCAGCTTTGGGAAGATTATCAATCTCCTCTTTCACCACAATCTATTGCATTTGGTTGTAATGGAACCTAGCGATGACAAAAGTTAGTACCTACCAAAAGATACCACATAAAAAAACATAGGTCCAAAAGTTAGTGTATACCAAAAGACACAAAAAAAACACTTGCATTACCTCTAATATCTCATTCTTTGCTAAAGAAGATCTAGATTTCTCCATAAACTTCCACAAAGGAGGGATCATAACAAGATGGAGACATCAAGTGAAGAACCCTAAGAAAGGAAGTTTTTTTTGGGCAATGCAACATTGACTAGTAAGACATGCAAAGAACTATCACAAGCTTCTTTGCCAGCACACATTAGGAAGATATGTTTTCCAAGCCTTTGATGACAATGAGTTGTAGTACATAAGGCCATGCATCTTTTCAGGATGCTTCCCAAGTGATTTTATGGCGTTGTTGAGCACAAAAAGAACCCAGTGATCCCTATATCACAAGAGACTATGTCTTACCCAAAATACACCACAAAATGAATCAAAACTGGGAGCGGAAAACCTTCCTACCGATGAACAATGGGCAAAAATACAAACAAATATTTGCTTGCATCCACAAGGCCAAAGTAATCTTGCACTTTAATGGCATCTACATGGAAACCAAACTTCAAAAAATTATACCATAAGCTATCTACAAACCAAACATCCTCGAGAGCCCCTGAAGGAAGAGTGTTTTCAAGACATTTGAGAACACAACGTTCATTATGACAAAAAATAACAATCTAATCTCTTTTACATCTTGAAGAGTACTCTCCAAACAACATATGCATCCACTCACATGCAGAAGAGATTCATAGTGCGGGTGGATGCCTTTTGTGTCTTGAGATCATCCAAAAGAGCAACATCAACTTCCACTTGTAGTCCAAACCATTTGGAGATAAATTGTACCCCTGTTCCATTCTCAAATCTATAAAAAGTTAAACCATTGTCTAGATTAGTTATGCAACTTGCTACCATATGGACATTACTTATCAAGGCTCACCTTTCTTGTATGAGCTTTGACTCATGGCTTGCTAATGCATGCTTCCATTGTTGGAGGCATCAGGAAGATCTTGATACGGCTCCTTGGAAGGCAATTGTTAACCCTCACGCACATTCCTATCACCTACGACGTGTGCTGTATTATTTATTTGGTAGAGTCAGGTACTGGGCTTGTCGGTCCAATAGGAAAAGGGTAAGAGTGATCGCCGATAAGAGGCACACTCTAACTGGAACATTCAAGGGATTAGTTGGCTAAACATGGCCGCCCAAGTGTGAATGGGGCGAGCTCATATAAAAGTCAACTAAACCTAAAATTCACTCATTCTCTCATTTGTGCAATCGAAGAGTGCTCTTGCTCCATCTCCATCTTCTTCTTCTTCATATCCTTGTGTGTGTGTGTGTGTGTGTGTGTGTGTGTGTGTGTGTGTGTGAGAGAGAGAGAGAGAGAGAGAGAGAGAGAGAGAGAGAGAGAGTGCGATCGAGCATTGCGGCGGCACGACGACGGTGAAGCGGTTGAGCGCGACGTAGCGGCATCTCCCTCTTCTTCGCGGTGAGGAATCCTCCACGACAACAAGCGTAGAGCGGTGAGTGACACACCATCGCCATCTTTGAGCTTACTCGTTTAGGCTTGTTGTGTGCTTGGAGCCATTTGTGGCTCGCACACAGTGTATCGGCAAGTTCCTTGCATTGACACGTGCGACATACGCGCACATTTTTGGCGCCGCTGTCAGGAAATGCCATACGCTAAGCTTGAATGGCACTCTGTGCTTCTTTTGTGGTGCAATTTCAATTGTAGGAAAGGTAGGGAAGGAAGGTGTATGTGTTGAGAAGAGGGATTTTGTGTTGCTACTGTGTATTTCTTTGTTAATGAAGTTTTGAAAGGTTACTGTGTTTTCTCTGTGCTAAGGTATTAGTATTAAGGTTGTTAGTTCTGTGTAATGTAAAGTACAGTAAGTAGGAAGTAGATCTGTGAGAGATAATGAAGTGTGTTAGTATATAACAGTAGGTGTATTAGTTGTAAGTAGGTAGGTAGAGTGTGTGTGTGCTCGTGCGCAGGCCGCGGCGACCTTATCCCAAAAAAAATTTAAAAAAATTAAAGGTAGGGCTGGGATCGGGAATATCTCCCAGACCCAAGCCCAAGCTCACGCTCAGGCTCAGGCCTCAGTCGCCCTTTAAAATTACGTATTCTGGCTTCACATGTAGCTAAAAATTGACTTTTTTGAGGACAAACGGAGCTTCAGGTGACCGAACGTTGTGCTGTAAAGCACATCGCGACCCTGTGAGTGATACGCTTGCTTTGAGCTATCACACACTTTAATAAAAAATGCGATCATTAAAAAACATAAAAAAACGAGTGAAAACGGACGCCTAAAAAAGTAAGCGGTTAACCTTCGACGCTTGTAGGGTGCCAAAGGCAAATGCATCTACGCTCTGGTCGTGTGCTAGAGACGGAGCAACTAGAGAGAATTTTGACTTACGCGAGTTCTCATTATCCACCTATCTTACGTTCCGGGTCCTCGGCGGGACCCCAAGGTAGTATAAACCAAGATCCAAACATAGCGGCTAGTGACTCTTCCTCTGACTACGATGTCATGGAGGGTTTCCCAATGCCTAATCCTGATAGCTCAAGGCAAGACATGCATGCCATGGGCCCACGGCCCGGGCCGAGCGTGCTTAGCCGCTTGAAGGAAACCTTTAGTAGAGCCACTCGCTCCGAACATGGAGTTAATGATGTAAATGAGGGGGGTGGGAAAGTAAATTCTCCATTCATGACCAACATATACCCTATGTCCTTAGAGAATGTGCACGTGAATACTTCATTTATTGCAACCCCTGAATCTTCAGAGCTATTCCCCTCCGAGGTTATATTACCCGATGGTAGAAGCCTTGCCGAAGTGCAAGAGGTTGAGCGATATATCATTGCGGCTACAGAAAAGGAAATCGAGAGCTTACACAAGGCGGAGCAACGAAGAGAGTTAAAATCGAAAGCTCCTATGTCAATATCCTTGCTAAGAGAGCAATCGAGTGCTCCGACTTAGCAACCACTAAGGGTCAACCCATAGAGAGCAACACTGCATCTAGCTCAAAGGACACCCCTAGCACCTCAATCCTAGATGGGAGCGTTCTTAAATGAGAACTGGGAGTACGAACTACAAACGAAAACTCTAACCGACCTATACACAAGTCACACCTATCACGTGGGTTGGTTAGATGTCCTACAATCCACAATGGGTGCTACTAGTGAGGAGGATCAACAACAAAAAGTCTGTGAGATCATTCATAGGGTCATTGAGTTAGAGAGACAGAACGAGGGGATCAACATGCCTTCAACGGGTCTCATGAGATTCTTGGATACAGGAAAGGCTAAACAACCGACATTATCGCAAATGGAGACTCCCTCGGTAAGTCCGATGGATCCCCCATATGTTGTTTCACTAGGGGTCTCGGTGCAATCTGAGCCCACAAGTGATAGCTTTACCTTTCCAAGTCTAGCTCATCTTTCCCTTGATGACACTACGGCTACCATACCTACCCCAATGATGGGCATGCCGAGAAACACGCAATGGACCTCATTTGTTAGTAAAGCACCACTACATGGTAGCTCCATGCCTGCAATAGTACCTACAAGTGTGTACCAATCGTATACACCCATGGGTCCTTGTACTCATGTAGTCCCTGCCCCTCCCATTGTTTCAACAACCTATGCTCCACGACCACAATACCCAAGTTATTTTTTCCATGGGACTATACCGGCTAGCATTAGCATGTCACATCCAACGTTTGCTATGCCTAGGGCCACACATATGAACTTTGGGCCACCACATGGCACAACATCGTACCCAATGTGGAACCCAAGGCCTTCCTATGCGCCAAGCCCAATGCCAATAGCTACTCCACATGTAGTCTCTGGAGCACCTTCACCCACGATGCCTGCTCATTTAGGTGACTTGGCTGAGAATATTGATCGATCTATTGCTGAGAATATGCGTAGCACGCCTGATAGAGAGCCTAGAAGTAAGGCAGTACAAATAGACAACTCACACAAAAATTCAGTGGAGACGGGGATGTGAGAAAGCATATCGAAGTGTTTGAACAAATATGCGATTCTTTAGGAGAACACAATGACCTGCATAAGAGTAATGCTTTAAGCCTAACCTTAAGTGGGAAGGCAGGGGATTGGTGTAGAACCCTAAGGGTGGAAGAAAAAACGATTTACCCTACTCTTAGGAGACTGTTCTTGAAAGAATACATACGAGAGGGAGTGCTTTGGGGTGCAGCCTCTCAGCTCCAGAAAGCCCAACGAGAGGAAGGAGAGTCGGTGAGAGACTTTATTAGTCGCTTGAAGCATTTGAATTCTCGTTGTAATCCAAATGAGCACTTCAATAATAATCAATTGCTTGATAGATTCATTAGGGGATTACGACATGAGGATATCTACAATGGCCTAGTCATTAGAGGTATCACCACTTGGGAAGCAGTCACCACCAATGCGATCCAATTGGAGGATCATTTAATGATTCAAGGAGAAAGAGTGTCTGTTGAGCCTAAATCTATTAGCTCGCAAGCATCAGGGCATCAACCAATGACCCTAAAGCCTATTGCTAAGGAGCCAAAGATATCTAAGATGACTTTAGCAGATCTCACCAAGGCTATTCAAGAGAGTCTTAGAGACAATCGTGCTCCGCAAAACAATCATATGTATCCAAGAAGGGAGCGACAATGGTGCTCAGTATGCTATGGACCGCATAGTACCAGTGAATGTCTTACTTTTAGAGTAAAATTCAATGGGAATTGCAATGCCTGTGGAAGGTATGGTCATCAAGCTAAGGATTGCAATAGACCAACCTTAGCATGGACAGACACACCTCGAGTGCCTGCATTGATGTCGGTCCCACCATTTGAACAAACAGCACAACACATGGTCCCTAGGGCCCAAAATGTTGTTCAAACAACACCCTTACCACCTCCAGTGCTAGGACCGCAACCACCACATCCGAAAATCACTTCTGTGAATCAAGTGGGTTGTGAGTCATCCATTGTTTGTTTCGAAGGTTGTGAGGAAGATATGGACCCTAATATTGCCTATGGAATGGATGTGCTTGAAGAAAGTCCACAATACTACATGGAGGACTATTGGGGACAAGTCAAACCTGTATATCAAGTAGATGCTCTTGCGGCAAGAGGTGAAAATATCAATTATATTGCTAAGAGACCACCTCTTCAATGCTATGAGTGTGGAGGTCCGCATCGTGTAGCCGAGTGTCCTATTAGGCTACAAAAGAACGCCACACTAATGCAAACCAATCAAGCGAGCACGTCTACAGTGTCGATACTCATGTGTAATCGATGTGGCATAGATCATTTTATTGCCCAATGTCCAAATAATCCAAATGCACCGAAGATCACGCCATTAAACTTGATTGAAGTTACCGAGGAGCCATCACAAAGTACACCTGTGGTACCAGTAAACGTACTCGCACGATCGATGCTCCAAAAACAAAATTATATTCTTAAGGAAAGAGACATGGCATCAATTGCCCAATCTCAATAAAAGAAGAAAACACGAAGGAAGAGATCGCAAAAAGCAGCGAAGTCAGACCCCAGTTCAAAGACAAACATAGGGACTCGTGACGACCCCGTATATATGAACGACGTTGAAGAGGATTCTGATTCAGGTGAAACCATGGAGACCAAAACGACCACTAAGATAGAAACCAACAAGGAAGATCTTCATGAGCCACAATGGCCAGGATCCAAGAAGAACATGAAACTTAACCCTGCAGAGGAGATCGAGCGAGCAAGCAATTAAGGAGTTTGGTAGAAGATACCCAAAGGGATTTAGAACCAGCACCTAGGCAGATCCAGATTACAGACACTGTGTTCCCTACGCAACAACCACCTCACCAAGTCCATAGACCCTTAGCCATACCTAGTATCATCCAAGAAGAAAGTGACTTAAAGTCATGGGAAAGTGGACGTACTCGCTTCTTGATGGAAAGAATGTTTACAGAGAGACTATCTGATCCTATCGAAGAAATGGAGATCCCATCTTCCCACGTCAAGGAACTGAAGTCCAAAAGGTGCCGTTAAACATTGCCAAATTGATGGATTTCATGTCTTGAGAAGTTAGAACCACCATCATGTCCAAACTATATAAAGACCCTGAGCTAGTCTCAGCTCTTCGAGCCTTCCTCGATGGAGAACTAAAGTTTGGGCTACCACAATTTCCACAGATGGATGGAGCTGGGGAGATGCCAATAGAGGAGGAACACTTAGATCCACAACCCAACCTAGATGAGAACCTTGTTATAGAAATACCTGTTAACAAGTTGGGACAATACTTTGAGGGTGATGAATCCAATGCGATTATACCAATCACTACTAAGGGATTAACTGTGAAGGTAATCCTTGATGGTGGCGTTGGGGTTAGCATTGTGACTATAAATTAATGGGAAACTATGGGAAGACCTCACCTTGCGACCACAACCATAGTAGTGAAGATGGCCAATGGGTCTACTGTTAAACCTATTGGGATGCTAGAAGATCTCAAGATCAAGGTCTTTGGACATAAAATAAGAGTTACCTTCATTGTTATGGATTTCTCCAAGCACACTATGGCATTGGAGATGATCTTAGGACGTCCTTTCATGAGGGAAGCAAAAATGGTGCATGACTGGTCTAAAAACCATGTCTACCTGCAATTCCAAGATTCTGTCATTCGAGTGGATCTTGTAACTGGTCGAGCACATCCTCTAGGAAACAGGTTTATAATTGATCATAGATCTGACACCACAGTTCACTCAGCCCCATTGCGGTATTGTTACACGTGTAAAGCGGACAGTGATGTTGAGAAAGATTCTCCTTATATGGATATACTACTTGGGATGACTGAGTCGGACAATGTGAATTGGGTCCACGTAGCAGCAACCATAGACACTTGGGGAAATAGGGGGATGACCTGGGTAACACCTGAGGGGGATGAAATGCCCGTACCCTTAAATATGCTAGAAGTAATGCATATAGCTTCTGACAGGCCTCATCCTCATATAAAAAAGAAAACATACAAGTGGGTCCCTAAAACTTCTTTAGCGACCATAGCTAGTGCTAAAAAACAGAAGCCTTGTAAGAAACGTCCCACTCGTCCCAAAAAATGTAAGGAAACGTGGCGGTGGATTCCTAAACGACTATTGGAAGCCCAAGGCTACTTACTATCAAGGAAATGATCAAATCTGGGTGTCAAAACATAGATTGTGTTCTTACCTGTCACCTGATCCATGTGCGCCCAATCTTGTAGCTCCAAAACGAATTGATGACCGTGGAAAGAAAAAAATCACAAAATACTACACACCCTCTCTAGAGCTAGTTTGGGTACCGAAGAAAGAACAATTTGTTCCACTTAGCTCAGGAAGGGGGGAGTCCCATGAAGCTTCTAGCTCCTCATGTAATGCATCCATAGAGGGAAAAGCTTTTTCACAGCCTCCACCTACAATAGTGGACCTCCATAAAGCTACAAAGGAATCCACACCTCCCAGTGTTCAAGAATCACCTGATGAACCACTTCAAGTTCGATCCTGGGAGAGTACCTTACAACCCTTGCAACTCGACAAGGCACCTAAGGTAATAGAAAACTACTGGCAAAAATCCTCACCTATTACCAACTGGAACAATCGGTTTCAAAGGTTGACGAGCACATTTCAAACAGTATGACCTACCCAAGGAAGGAGGGAGTGTTTGCTGACATCCATCATTCACTGCTTCCCTCTCAACCTTCCTCCCTGACCTCTCAATCTCCAATCTTAGGGAATGTATTTATAAAGCCTTATACTCACAAAAAAACAAAAACAATAAAGAGCAAGATCAATTAGCAAACGACTATGCACAATAAAAGTCAAAACATTGACCTAGACCTACATATTCACATCCGGTACACTGAAACAGAAACCTATGTCATAAAACACCTTTGATCCTCATCACTCGAGTGATGGAGGGTAGGTAGGATTAGTACGATAGGAGTGTTTCTGTTTTAGAGTTTAGTGATTAGCAAAGTTCTTTCTTCCCACTGATGTGCCTCCTAGAGGTATTCTTTGTGTTTTCTCGTGTGTACAGGAACGTGTTGCTGTGGTTAGGATTTGGACCTTCACCTGACTCATAAAACAAAAACAAAACAAAACACCTTGTGAGGGCATTGATTTGTCCTTATATGCACAACAAAGCGTAGTTACGACTCACGAGGGTTGGAAAATGGAGGGCCCAAGTAACTGCCAAATATAACATGAGTTTTTTGGAGATAAACAGAAATTGAATTAAACAAAAAGGATGAACAGAATATCTCATGATTTCATCTATTTCAAGAGGTGCTTGCAGCTTGAGGCTGGCCTTAGAGTCTAGACTCTACACCACTTTAATGCTCTCATTTGTGGGCGTCTGCACGTGCTCATTTGACGTGTAAACCATGGAGGCTGGAGGTTGAAACAGCCTCCTCACATTGGGTGACTGGTCTACGCTTTTCATGTAGCTTTTCGTTTGGGCAGACCTCAGACATTCCTAGTGCACACAATCTGGGCAACAACTCTCCATTTCTGTGGAAGAAAGATCGTTTGCAGAAGCTTCATCGCCTTAGCGAAGGAGTGGTGTATATTTTGTTCTCATTTCAATTGAGGCAAGCCCCGTAGACTTTACAGAGATATGGCGTTCGCCCCTGCTGCTTCAACGAGCAGGCCTTTCGCCATTAACACATCAATCGGCTCATCATTCTCTGAGCCTAGGGTCTGCATAGCAAAGCTCACTGCAAGCACTTTCCAGGGATGCAGACTTGTTTTCGAGAAGGAAGCTATGGACCCTCGTTCTTTTACAAGAACAGATCTGCATCTAAGAGTATCTGCCAGCTCTGCTGTGCTTGAGGGCATGCCCTTTACAGCTTGTGGGGACATGGCTGTCGTGAATGTTGATTTGGGTGATCGGAGCTACCCCATCTATATTGGTTCTGCTTTGCTTGACAAACCAGAGCTTCTGCAGAGGTAGGATTTATTCTGCATTTTCTATTCTAGTTCAATTGGGATTTTTGAGGACCTTGTATGGATTTAGTCAGATACAATTCGCCTGAGTAAGACATGTTTTGACAAGTGTATTGAAAGTATAAAGTTAACTTTTACAAGTGGAAACTCCTCGTGCTTGCCAAGTCCACTGTGATCATAGAAATCAGTTTTTTTGTAAGGGATTATGTGAAGAGAATGCAGTGGCAGAGTGGAATTGTCAATCATCATCTTTCTTTGACTCAAAGATCAGAATTGCTTGCCTGCAAGCAAGAAAAATGAATTTAAATTACTTAGTCTTGTGATTTTTGAGATCTTGGCGCTAGCATAGTAAAGAGAATACACTGTACTTATAAGAGTTCTTTTATGATGTAGCGGAAGATGGGAGTATGGCAGCTAATGTGCACATACATAGAGAGAGAGAGAGAGAGAGAGAGAGAGAGAGAGAGAGAGAGGGGGGGGGGGGGGGGGGGGGGGGGGGGAAGAAGTAGCGGAAGATGGGAGTATGGCAGCTAATGTGCACATACATAGAGAGAGAGAGAGAGAGAGAGAGAGAGAGAGAGAGAGAGAGAGGGGGGGGGGGGGGGGGGGGGGGGGGGGGAAGAAGAAGAGAATTTTAACGTCATAGGAAATTATCCCAAGAGACCTTAAAGATCTATCCGAAGAGAGAGAGAGAGAGAGAGAGAGAGAGAGAGAGAGAGAGAGAGATGAAATGCTATATTAAAGACTTCAAAAGGCCAAAACGATCTATGAGACCAAAAAGTTACATGCATGTGTGACTCTAGTACAATGTTTACGGATTTCCGTGATTTACGTTGACAGTTTTTTGGCTTTGCTTTTGGACCAGATGCTTTTAAGTTTGAAGGCTTTTTATTGTAAACTGCTTTTTAGGCCAAGGGTCTTTTAATATGAGGTTAGGGCTCATTCTCTGGCATGCTTCCTAGGGAAGGTGCAGAGTCTGGAGTATCGGCTTGTACTGAGTTGATGCAATATAAAGAAATACCGAAAGTGGCGCCAAGGCTTGGGGCCAATACTCTCTAGGGTGGAATTCCGCCAGTCCGTGTCGCGTGTCGTCTCTCTCTCTCTCTCTCTCTCTCTCTCTCTCTCAGTTCTGTTTTTATTGAAGTGTTCGGTCTGTTCTTTTCTATTGGCACGTGGTGCCCGTCTTGTGATAGATACCTAGAGTGGGTAGGTATGTAAGCCTACCCTACATCCTCATCATCAACAACAACAACAACAACATCATCATCATCATCAGCATCACATAATACATTGTCACAAAGTGATTACGTGGCATGCCTAACTAGAAGAGAAATGGCCGGGTGGACAAGAGGAACTGAAACCCGAGTAATCGAATCCATAAATTGTGGCCTTAAAGCCTATTTTGAAGGGAGATTCGGGATTTTGAGTAATTCTAAACCCTTCTAACTTAAAGAACTTATGGAGCATTGGCCGAGGGGCCTAAACCCAAAGTATCGAAAGCTTGAAGTCTGGGATTGATTTCCACAATTCGCCCTGATATGTGACGTGGCAGATTGTACATAATTCCATGGTTTGTGCTGATTGCTGATGTGGCACAGCTATACAGATTTTTATTATTTGCATTGGCAGGTTTCAACAGTTTTGCGTGGAGTTTTTTTAGAGCAGATGCTTTTGGGGTGTAGTGCTTTTGAAGTAAGGCTTTTGTGGCTCTGCTTTTGGGCATCCTCTGTATTGTTTATAAGTGCCCATGGGGTCATTCTTCGTAGAGCATTTGGATGTAGAGTCTCGGAAAGACTTGGACCCTTGGGGAGTTGTACTTTGCGAGCATAACAATAAAGAAATATCTGAAGGGGTGCTAGTCTTTGGGGCCAATGCATCTGGGCACGGAATTCCACCGTGTTGTGTTGACTCTCTCTCTCTCTCTCACGTCAAGTTCAGTGATTTTGCAACTTCTGCTCGTGTGTTGCTATTGATTTCTCGCTTGGAGTGCCCAAGCTTGTAATAGTGGTATCAGAGCTCAAAAAGATTCTTCTTCTACGGAGGATCCGGTCCCTTTTGGCCGAGACAACACTCCCTTGCGGGGAAATGAAGAAAAGGTGAGACCCAGCGCGGGAACGCAACTAATCAACAGAGATTTAGGCGAATTTTCGGCGGGGAATTTTGCCAGAGCGGAGTACAAACATCAAGTGCAGGTTGATACATGTGAAAAAAATAATGGAGTACTTTCGAAACCGAAATATGTGACGCACATGAAGAATTACCTGATTGATGAGATTCACTAGTGCTCGCAAAAAGAGTTTGACAGAGCTTTTGAAAAGAGATGGCAAGAGGCTGTCGATTCACTAGAGATGGTGAGAGGCCGTCGATTCTCCTCTCAAGGTGGTAAGAAAGTTGAAAGAAAAGTCGAGTGCAGAAAAGCGGAGACTGGGCTCACAAAAGAGTTTGACAGAGCTTTTGAAAAGAAGATTAACCAGTTAAAAACAGCCTTAAATCACTCTCGGAAGAAGAGGAAATCGATGGATTTCCCCGGCTATTTGGGCCCGAAGTCGACTTTCAAGGTGGCAAGCAAATCCAAGAAGTGTGTTCGTTTCTAGGATGACCTAGATTTTTCTTTGTCTTTAGAGAGCTCCAACATTTCGTTGTTCTCTAGTTCCAACGAGGATGGGAAGAGGCAGAAGAAGCAGAGAAAAAGCAAGAAAAGTAGATATTTCAAAAAGTCTAGAAGGCATGGGAGGCCATTTAACAGTTGAGAGGAGGAGAGAACATCATCTTCAGACAGTTAGAAAAAGAATAAGAAGACCAAGGAGTTCAAGGATGGGGTTAAGCAATTATGTTTGACACGTTTTCAGGCTATGAGGATGGCCATCGAGCCCTTGAATTCATACAGCAGTTTGACGTCGCCTTCTCGGGAGGTCGGTTCTCAAAACGCTCCAAGGTGCGAAGGGCGACATCTCACTTGAAAGGAAATGCACAAACACGGTGGTCTACTCTGTTGTTACGTAGAGAAGTGCCTACGAAGTGGGTAAAATTCAAGAGAATTTTCACTTCAACTTGGATAACAGAGGAATAGAAATAAGATGTCATCACGGCTTGGCATCATCTATGAATTACTAAAAAGGACACATTGGATGACTACTACCAGAGGTTTTGGATACCTTTTTGCCAATGTCCTCGTTTCGGAGGGTCACTTTGAGAGACTAGATTGAAAGGTTTTGCTGTGGTTTTCCAAAAGAGATTCGACAGTTTTGTCTGTAGCAAAAGTCTGATTCTATTAACATCCACCTCAACAGGGCAAGAGTCTTCCAGTGGAGAGAATGAACCAGGGAAACCGGGCGAAAGTTCATCAGAGGATTCTGAAGAAGTAAGGAAATCACATGATAGTGCATCCAAGGGTTCCCATGAACCAAGGGAACCAAATGCAAGTTCACGAGAGTATTCCGGAGAAGAAAGGGAATCAGATGGCAATACATCTGAGGGTTTCGACGAAGCAGGGGAATCAGCTGGTGGTTCCTCCAAGAATTCAGAGGATTCAGATTGAGGTGCGAGTGGACAGGGGAGTATAGCGGGGCTATCAACAGGTCAAAGGGCACAAGAAATGAATAGAAAGGTATGCTAGGTCCAGTGGATAAATGACTGGATACTGGTGTGAGTGCATCAAGAGTTCTGGAAGGATAAGATGGCTAGTTGCATCAAAAGCTTTGGATGGAATGAGATGGCTAGATTGAATGATGAAACACGGTGTTCAATGTGGACTAAGTGTTTGATTTTGAAAACTGCATGCCATGTGGATGTATTGTCCGGTGGGGATGGTCATGGGCATGGATTGTGTGATTGAAATGTGAAAAGAAATGATATGAATGTGAGAGTAACAAGATTTAGTAGATTGGAAAGATCAGCGCGGTCTGGATGTGATTGCTAAGTAGGTTACTATGATCATGATTTGTATCTAAGAACCTCGACAACAATGTGATTGATCAATGGCTGATGTCTTTGTCAAAGTGCTAGTGGAGTCTGGTGCATGAGTATTTAGAGTAAGCGTCTATTGAAGAAAGTTTCTGTCCTTTGGCTATTTTTATAGGCATAATCGAGGGCGATTACAATTCTTTCAAGAGGGGGGAATCTCACAAAGTGATGACGTGGCCGAGGAGCCTAATATGAAGTATACAATGGTGATCATCCCTAAATGCTCTCATCGGTCTCTGCAATATGGCCTCAATGTAATGGGAAGGAACTCCGCCTCTCTACTTTGTCTTATATCTCCATTATCTAAGTGTTGATTATTTGGTTTTACAAGATGAAAATTATTGTTTATGCTGTTCATTACCGCTTGGGCACCCGCACCCTAGCCTCTTGTTGTCCGATGATACCAGTTGGCGGGTCGGCATTTGTAGGATATTGAGTTCTTGCTATTGCTCCGGTTTTGATCACTGCTGGTGGCTTCCTGGTGGTTCAAGTTTTTGGATCTACAGTTTGCAGAGCGTGCTTTTGGTGGAAGTGGCTATCTTTCAAATGCCGCTGTCATCCTCTCTTTATTTAGCTTACTAGGGCACGTTTTACTCTCTTTAGAACAGGTTTTTCCCTTGGTTTTCAGTTTTTATAATTTGCCTATGTGGCTAGTTCACAGTTCTCACAGTTCCAGTTTGTTGCCTTCGGGCCAGCTTTGTAACCAATTATGTACTTGCCCTCAGAGAGAGAGAGCCAAATGTCAAGTAGAGGCTTAAGAGGACCTGTAGGATTGATCTGTTTTGGAGTTCATTTCCTTTGTTTTCTTGTCTAAATCTTGCGAGTGGGCATCTTTGTGGCTTGTGAGGCTTTTCTAGAGTAGAAGGCATCATGGGGATTTTCCTAGATTTTGTCTGGTGTTCCACTTGTGGCCTTTTTTTTGGGCGCCCTTTTTTTATGATTTCGACCCTGAATTTTCCCATTTATTTGACATGGGTTATCGAGATGTGGGACGGATATTTTTTTACTTCCCTTTATAGGGAAGAGAAGGGGATGGGAGAGACTCATTATGGCATTGTGTTATGCAGAGCCGTGTATTTTCTTGTTAGCTGATTGCCCTGCAGGTCTCTCTCTCTCTCTCTCTCTCTCTCTCTCTCTCTCTCTCTCCGCGTATTCCCTTGTCACCATGTATTCCATTGCACTTTGACATGGTATCAGAGCCTAGGCTTGACGACGCCTAGTGGATCCGGAGCACTAAAGAGGGCGGATAGTGTTTGCTTCGTTTTTGTTGTGAAGAACCCTTCTGTATCTGTGTTTTTTACTCGGTTTTGGACCAAGGAATGTTGTTGATTTTCAGCATGGATTTGGACAAGCTCTAGGCCCCGGTTTGAAGATTCAAGGTGATTCAAGTGAGATGGTTCTTGCCTGGTACTTTTGCAGATTTCCAGCTTTCCGATTGGAGACTTTTGTGCGGCATCGGGGGACTGATTTTGGACCGCTGTCCCTGGTTGTCAGAGAGACGAAATTGTTTTGGGGAGAGAACGTTAAAATTCAGTTTTAATGAAAAAATTCAGTGCCCTCTAGAGAGAGAGAGAGAGAGAGAGAGAGAGAGAGAGAGAGAGAGAAGAAGAAGAAGAAGAAGAAGAAGAAGAAGAAGAGAGTTTTAACGTCGTAGGAAACTATCCCAAGAGACCTTAAAGATCAAGCCGACGAGAGAGAGAGAGAGAGAGAGAGAGAGAGAGAGAGAGAGAGAGAGAGAGAGAGAGAGAGAGTCATTGTGCGGCTAGGAAGATTCTTGCTATGACTCCGAGATTGGTAGGGATCATCTCTCTAGAGATGGGAATTTTGTGGGGGGTGGAAATACATGGTGATTAGTTGCTTCGGGTCTATAGACATAAAACCCTATGTAATCACTTCTAGCATGTGATAGGATCGGAACATAGAGAACTTCTACAATCTGTAAAACTTCGCTTTATCACTTCAAATAACTTGAAAACAACTAAACTAGAAAGAGAGTGAAGGGAGATAGGAAGAAGATTTTGGAGGGGGGTGGCGGTAAGTGAAGGAAATGATATACTTTTTTAAAAGTAGTCGAACTTTTGGACTTCTTTAGAATTTTTTAGTCAAGAAAACAAAAAATTATCTGATAATTTTTTTTACCGAAGGACAACGATTGCCATGCCCATCAAAAGGGGTGATGTTCTTTTGATGGAAATCAAGAATTAATAAAACCTGTAGTGTAAATTAAAATAAAACAAGTTGAAAGTAGATTGATACTAAAACATTATTTTGGAACCTTTTGAGGATGTCATTGCCTCTCTAGGACCACAAATGGTTAAGAAAACAAACAACGACACATCTAGCTTTACTACCAAACTCTTTCAAATTTGTACTAACTAGAATAGTAGCTAATCTAATAATTTTTAAGTTTGACACGGATAACAACTGATAGCTTCTTTGATACCTTCAATATGTATCAAGGGCTAACAAATTTTTTTGAGTTGTTTATATGGATGCAAATGAGAATCCCTTCTTTGTTTAAAGAGGTTTAGTTTAGTTGTAGTTTGACCTTGAAGATGTAGACCTAGTTCATCCATAGACTAACTTATTGTCTTGATGTATAGGATAATTGGAATGTATCCTCCCATTTTGACTAAAGTGCACACAAATGATTCAGATACATAAATGTTTTTGTGCTAATACTCCCCTGTAATCTAGAGCCAGGTGTCTTTTGAACATGGTGTTCTTTTGTGTCTTAAGTATTATATTTAATACAATAACACACACACACACACATCGTTCCAATGTTTTTCGTTATGTTGCATATGCTTTCTTGAATTGTTTTGTAAAAGAGGCTTGTCTGCAGGCACATCAAGGGCCAAAAAGTTTTGGTGGTTACAAATACAAGGGTAGCACCTCTTTATTTGGACAAAGTTATCGAAGGCATCAAGGGCAAAGGTGGTGATCTGATTGTTGAGAGCGTCATTTTACCAGATGGGGAAAAATACAAGGACATGGTGTGATCTAGTTGTCTGTGCTCTCTTGGTTGGTTCTTCATTTCTACAGTGGTACATGTTTGTAGGTTTTTACTTATTTGGGTTCATGCAGGAAACATTGATGAAGATTTTTGACAAGGCTATAGAGACGAGAATGGATCGTAAATGTACTTTTGTTGCTCTTGGAGGCGGTGTAATAGGTGACATGTGTGGGTTTGCTGCTGCTTCCTTCCTCCGAGGTGTGAATTTCATCCAGGTTCCCACAACTGTGATGGCACAGGTTTGTTTTGTGATTGATTCGGATCAATGCAAATGAGATATTTGATTATACGAAGGCAGATTGACTAGCACTATCTTGCAGGTCGACTCATCAGTTGGAGGGAAGACGGGGGTGAACCATCCCCTGGGCAAGAATTTAATCGGTGCCTTTTATCAACCTCAGTGTGTGCTGGTGGATACTGATACTTTAAACACTCTACCTGACAGAGAACTGGCTTCAGGCATCGCTGAAGTTATTAAATATGGACTTATCAGAGATGCCCCATTTTTTGAGTGGCAAGAGAAAAATATGGAAAGCTTACTAGCAAGGTGAGAAGCTTTGTAGCTGCTATCATTCATTCTCTTTCCCTTTGGGCCAGTGGATACTTCTTCATTCTTGAATAATACTAGTTTCATTATGTCCTTAGATCCACATTAAGCTGAGGGGCGCGACACAACAAGAAAGAAGGGGGGGGGGGGGGGGGGGGGAGGGGAGGGGGGAGAGAGAGAGAGAGAGGGATGAAATGAAATGATATATTGAAGTCTTCAAAAGGCCAAAATGACCTATGAGACCAGTCTGTTACAAACTCTGACTCTGATACCAATCTGGGTACAAAAAAAAGAGATACTAGAATGAATCTAGAAGTGCTACTAGCTAGAACTGTGTGATGGGTGCCCAATACCAGAGAGAGAGAGAGAGAGAGAGAGAGAGAGAGAGAGAGAGAAATGTATATTAACGTCTATTTGTTATGCTCTTTTAAGGAAACATGATCACATATTCCCCGCAGTTGTTGTTCCTACTTCAACTGAGCATGTCAAATGCTTGTGGAATACCCATTTAGCTTTGGAATAGCTCAAAGCGGATGGTATTAATAGATGGTTCTCATTTCTAAATAATCTATTGCTGAAACTATCTACTTCAATGCTTTTCATGTTTTATTCTGGTCAGCTAGGAGTCATTCAGAAGCATTTGCATGTAGGTTTTGGCTAGTCGATTTTGTAGGAAGCAATAGTAAACTAAGAAATATTTTGCCATATATTTGTGTAACTGCTATCAACTTGCTGTGTAGACATTGTGCGGCTGTGAAAGGAACCAATCGCTTAACTGCATGGTTGATTGTGCGTGGCAGGGATGCAGGTGCTCTGGCATATGCAATAAAGAGGTCTTGTGAGAACAAGGCAGAGGTGGTGTCATTAGATGAGAAGGAAGGAGGGCTGAGGGCCACTTTAAACTTCGGTCACACTTTTGGACATGTTAGTGTAGTATTGGAAGCTTTATAGGCCAGCAAAGTAACTAGTGATTCCACCTTTGTTGTTCAGCCTTGATTGTCTCCTTGCTTTAAGCTATTGCTTGTTTTGTTATGATGTAGGCTATTGAAACTGGTCTTGGTTATGGAGAATGGTTGCATGGTGAAGCGGTTGCAGCTGGAACCGTAAGGCTTCAAAACTCTGCAGAATACTTGAAGTGATTACTCTCTGCTTGAAGGTTCAGTCTAGAGCAACTTTCTTTTGCAGGCCATGGCAGCAGACATGTGCGTGAGGTTGGGCTGGATAGATAGGACTCTTCAGAGTCGTATTTTGAACTTGCTGGAAAGGTCAAAATTGCCTACTGCTCCACCCAGACACCTCACAACAGAGATGTTCAAATCGATCATGTCTGTAAGTTTCGATGCTTTGGTTTATTGGAGTTGACTTACATCTTCGGAGCCATGACAGAAACTTGTACTTGTGTGTTGAGTGTGTGTGTGTGCGTGCGCGCCATTGTACAAGCTTGTTAGCCGCTGATGCCGTTAATGAGGATGTTGTAGTCTTTATGCAATATTAAGATGATGGTACTGATGGCCATATGTAGGAGTTTGTGTTATGCACTAGTACATTCACCTTACATTTCCTGGAAACCTCGAGCATACAGATTTTATGTTGAATTTGGTTTATTTTACTGGATACTAGCTCTATAATTTCATGCATAGAGGACTCTTTTAATTGGCATGTTAAAACATGTCCTAGAGGAGAAGGGAGAAAAGCATACAAATTAGTTATGTGCCTTTGTTTAGTGAATGAATGGTTCCCTTCATTAAAGGGCCACATTTGTCTTTTAAAATTCCTACGTGAGGCTTCACCTTGATTTAGTTTGTAAATGGATCTCTTCATTTAAGGGTCTCATGACTTTCTTTTCAACTTTTTTGTTTTAAGATGTTTTTTCGTTGATAAAAATCTAAGGACCTCATGAGTCACTTCTTTTCAACTTTTTGTTTTAAAATGCCAACCAGAGCCTTAACCTTGTTAATTTGAATCTGCTGAGAAACTTGTCAATGTGCTAACCTGTGCTCTGCTATGGCCTTCCAGTTGGACAAGAAGGTGGCGGATGGGAAGCTGAAGATGATTCTTTTGAAAGGACCGCTCGGAAACTGTGTCTTCACCGCAGATTTCGATCCCAAAGCTCTTGAGGCAACACTTGCTGCATTCTGTGAAAAATAGCTGAGATGAGCCAGATTATTTTTGAAAAGGAGTCGGGACTGAAGTCCACTTTTATCTCTCTAATTTGACCATTTACAAATATCTGGAAGATGTTGAGTTGTACAAATGTAATGATAATGGTCCACTTCAGAGTGTTTTTGGTAGCTGTGCGCCTACATTGATTCCCAAGAAGAGGATCATCTGTTTTGTGAACTTTGTCATTGTCAGGAATAGTATTATTGTTAATCCTTCTCAAGCTTGTGATTACTCTAATTGGTTATTGTGTGGTTGCCCCATATACACCTTGCAAGAATGCATTCTTCACATCCATCTGATGCAAATCCCTACCTTTAGCAGCAGCCATTGCAGTGATGATACGCATAGTTGCCATCTTAGCCATGGGTTGGATGTTTCCTCGGAATCAATGTCGTGAGTCTTTGTATAGCTCTTTGCTACCAATCTACCTTTGTTTTTGCTCATTGAGCCATTTACATTGTGTTTCACCTTGTGAACCCATTTGCAAACAATGACATTATTTTTGAGAATGGCACCATGTTTTCTTAATCCTCAACTGGATAAAATTGACATATAAAGAAACCCTTGCTAATATTCTTGCTTGCATCTGTTGCAATAGATGAATTTGTGGAGTATGACGATTGCGGTCTAGTGATGTTAAATTTGGCTTATGAGTGCTAAATTTTAACCATGTAAAAGTAGAAAAATGTTAGCGACAACTATGGGTGATCATTTAACCTATTCCACATTTACCTTTACATTTGCTTGCTGTTGTTTGTAGATGGTAGATGAGCTTCTCCAAGCAAAAATCTAGAGTTGTCCTCAACATTTAAGGTGATAGTAGGCATATTAAAGCAATTAGCAGATGGAAGTTATTGCCAATTTCAATGTTATCCATTATGATGTGCAGCTGTAACCAAAGGGTGTGTTAGTGACAAAATTGATACTCTCCCATCCTCAAACCCCCCCCCCCCGCAGCAGAAATCTGCAAATTGAACACCACTAAAACAAAAGGGAAACCCCTCCAAGTAGCTTGCAATCGTTTTCCTACCTTAGCTCTCATCTGTTCAACTAACGACCCTAATCTAAACATCATCTTATCCAATCCCTCTTAAGTCAACCTAAAAAATAATTTTCCTTCTTTGCCTTCTTACTTGTTCTTTCTCGTTTTGCAGGATGACTCCACCTTTCCTGTCCCTCCCCCCATATCTTACACAATCACCCTGCCTTGGATGTACACCGCTCTAGGATGAGAATTCATAATCTCAAACCTCACCTCCACCCTACCATTTATGAACCCTTGGCTCCTCAAAATATATCCATTTTCCCTGTTTTTTTTGCAGATTTTTGCCCAAATCACTATTGTAACAACACCCCATCTAAACTTTTTTGAAACCCTAAACCCTCCCCAAAGTAATTCAAACCGCAAATTTTGCCCGAATAATTGCATTGCACTCTCTCCCCCTCTAATCTCTCTCTCTCTCTCTCTCTCTCTCTCTCTCCCCCCGCTAAACCCATGTAGCTCGACTTATCCCAAGGTGTGATGTCCGCATCTAACAAACCCAACCCATTTTCCTTCATCCCCGACCACTCCCTACATTTTCTTGCCTTTCCCCAGCTTAAGAAACCAACCCACATTTATCTAGCCCACATATTGTGGCGTCATTCTCCTTAATCCCCATGTATGGACACACTTCCTAGCTGTTTAACTCCCTTTGAATCTCTACCTTTAGAACAAATCCTCTCCAAAACATCCCCTAAAATTCAACACCCTTTTTAAAATCTATTTTATATTTTAAGCAACTTAAGTCTATGTGGTAGTAATGTTTCTTTTTTCCCCAAAATTCACAATTGTGAGTGAATTATATTAATCAACCCAAAAAATTACAATGTCTTGTCATGCTCGTGTTGAGCCATGACGTCATGCAAAAACTATAATTACATCGGCAACGATCCCAACCAACTCGCCCCCTTATCCTTGATACAAAAGGTCCATAATCATGTTCTTCTGAGATTTTTTAATTACCGATAGCCAAGATTTATCCTAGGCATACCCTCTGTTGACATTAAGGCACAAGTAGTCCTAGACCAATCCTCCAAGTGTTGCTTGCGCCCGAGTGTCCAAATTAGCACTTTGCTTTCTTGTATAATTTCTACGAAGCTTGCCACCTCAAGACCTCCTTCAAACACACAACGGTTCCTTATCTACCATACATTATGCAAGAAGAAGTACCTGACGATTTGAGTGCTTATGAGGATGGCAAGACCACCTGAATTCTTCCCTCCAAAGAATAGATCCTTTAAAAGAGCAAAGAGCTCACGATGGCTGACATCCAAGCACATAGAATTGAAAGATTAGCAAATGTTGGAAGCACTTGCAGGGCTTCTTTGCATAGTTGGACCCAGACTACAATAGCCCATGGGGATGGATTAGGGGATCTACATTTGTAGCCAAATTCGCTGTTTCTTGTTTCAAGAAATTGCAATTGCCACTAGCAAAAACATAAGTGGGTTGGGCCTTTGGTGGGAGTAAACAGAGCCTAGAGAATCCAAAATAGTAGGCAACCTCACACACAAACACAAGTGATGCCGCTGCTGGTATCCGGCAACCTGCTTACATGGGAAGCATCTTGACTACTTCTGTACCTCTTCAAAAAAAAAAAAAATCAACATCAAGATTGTGTGTGTGTGTGTGTGTGTGTGTGTGTGCGTGTGTATGTGAGAGTGTGTGTGTGTGTGTGTGTGAGAGAGAGAGAGAGAGAGAGAGAGAGGTGGGATTAATGCTGTTTTTAAGAGGCCAAAGAGAAGTGGCCCATGAGAACATCAAACAAGAGTGTGTATCATTCTAGTACAGTGGCTGGTGATTTATTTTCTTTGGTTTTAATGCACATCTGGATGCATAGGAAAGTACGACAAAATGAACATGTACCCCTAAACTCCATTATGAGGTGACAGGGTGTAGTGTGTACACATTGGAGAGCCCCTTGTGGGAACCCACATGATCACCGTAACACGCTCTATATTTGTGAAATGATAGGCAAGCACCGTAGTACCTTTGCAAGGACAACAAACACCAGTAGTGACCAAGTATCTTCTTGTAGCTGCCAGTTCATTTGATAATACAGATACTATGGATGAATGTGCATATCATCCTATGAACCATCTCTGAACAGCACCCCGTATGTATGTAATCAGAGGACTACCAAACAACAGCAAGACGACATAAAAGGTTCCTACTCATTTGATCAACAGGGGCATAGTTGAGAAATAAACAAAAGAATAATTAGAAGTTGGAAAAGATCTCCAGGGCTTTGAAGTTTCGCTTGCTACAGAGTTCCTTGACATCTTAAGGAATAAATTGCACCGCATTTTTTTGGTGCTTTAGAACACACAATTGGGTGGTTCCAATGACTGTTGCTCTGCTGTGTAGCCGCTGCTGATTTGAGCCTTTGGAAAAGTTGCAATATGAAGGAATGCTTCTGGCTACTATCTCGAGGTATACAGTTTCTCTACTTCAAACAAGAAATTTATTCTTGCTTCTGACATGCCTGTTGACGATCTCATGTTTCCAAAGACAGCACCAGAAGGAAAAAAACTTGTAAAACTTGTGGCTGCAAGATCAAGGCAAAATTAACAGACACTCCATACTTATGCGTATGATATTTCATGTCATAAAAAGCGTGCAGATTAAGAAACAGGAAAATTACCAAAATAGCCCTGAAATTCTGGAAATTGCCAAAATACCCGTAACCCTTCAAATTTCAAATTCCCAGCATACAACTCATATTCTTCCAGAAACTCCCAAACTGCCCTCACATCTTTCCGAATATCCCAAAACACCTCTGCTACTCTCGTAAGGATCTCCAAAGACTTCTTTTTTGCAACTATTCATGGAAAGATTGGATCTCCTCCAATAGAAGATGATATGATGAAATAGTACATGATTTGTAGACACAAATCTGTTATTTCTGATCTCATTGATGATATTTTTTTATGAAGAAGCTCAAAGATAGATCTTCGTAAAGAATAAACTCTGCAAAAATTGGAGCAATCCATCCAAAAATTGGTACAGGGGATTTTTGCAATTTGAGGAATGTTTTGGGAATTTCCATGGACTTCCGGGGTACTTTGGTAGTTTTCCTTGAGAAATTTAGCAAATTGAAGATGTTTATCAAGATTCCTAGACTTGATTGACCAGACCTATATCAGCCGTGTTTAAAAATGTGATTGCTATAACATGAATACCCCATGTTTAAGCTCTACACATAGAGCAGATAAGGACAACCCCACACTTTTGAACTCTTCATAAGTGGAAAAATTTGTTTCAGTGATGCAGAATACATTAACTCGGTCTCATGGAAAACTTGTTCAAAGACTGATGAAGAATGATACACAAACCTCAAAATTCGTCATGAATATACTCCTCATAGTCCTCATAAGCGTATGCTGTGCTATAGAAAATGTAAGGATTCTCCAGCATCTCTTCAATAGTTAAATGGCCATCTTTGTTTTTATCAGCCTGCCAAAACCAAAGAAATAATCCAGTCTCAGGGCCATTAACTTAAATGCTCGGTTTATGCAAAGACCTTCCTAATGCTAACTTTAACCTGTGATATTAAGTATTCCGCTTGTTGTTTTGCATAGTAAGCTTCGCCAGGGTGCAAACTATCCATTATAGGTACAAGTTCATCTTCAGTTAGGAATCTGTCAAACACATGAAAGTTTAAGCGTGTGAGTTTCAGGTATCATGGTAAAATGTACATGGCAATGCATATAGACACATGCAAGCCTGTGCAGATATGCACACAAATTTTAACATCTTAATAGTCGGTAATTCAACTTGCCCGTCCTTGTTTTTATCCAGCTCAGAAAACTTGTGTTTGGCATGAGCCTCACGTTTCGCAGAATGATCAAGGTTACTTGATGAAGCTGAAAGCTGTTCCTCGTCGTGTAATTTGATAAGATCATAAACTCCTTGTTCAAATTCCAAAAAGTTCAATTTGTCATCATTGTCATGATCACGATCTCTGAAGCATAAAAACAAGAGAGACGTTCGTCATTGATTGCCACGAATCAGTAGCCAAACAACTCGGTGCCTATGAGGGACGTCTAAGAAGAATACGCACAGGTAAACTTTGCCAATAATCTGCTAAGCTATTAAACCCTCATAATCAGAAAAACATGTAGGCATGCATACTCTTCATACTGTAAAAGCTCCATCAGTTGCAACTTAAAAGCGTTGATGCTGCATTGGATTTCAACTTCAGTGACAATGCAAATTAGCCAGCTACCAAATCTTGTGAAACCTTCAGAACAAACACCATTAAATCTGGGGCAAGAAGCCAGGACACAGAATAAATGAAACAGACAAAAAAACTGAGTCAAAATCTTAATTGACTAGCAGAGGAAATTAGAGAAAACCAACTAAATCAGAAATGTTAAACATGAATCTTGTGGAAGTTGCAACCCAAAATTGTAGCTGTCGTGGTGTGCATAAATCTCATCCCAATGCCCTTTAATTTTTAACACGTTTAGTCTTCTGTGCCATTCTTGGAAGTTTAAAAGATATCGACAAACATGTCAGGAATTGGCAAACTTCTTGAGTCAATTTGAGAGTCTTCACCCACTTCACCTCTTCAAACAACCAACTTGCCTCCGCTTAGCGCCTCTACCTAGCTAATTTCTTGGGTTGGTGTCTTATCATCGATCCAGCTGCTTTTAATTTCATTGTTTCCAGCACCAAGAACAGAGACTCTCGGCTTGAGGCATCCTTCATTTTTGTGTTGACATTAAATTCTATTTCTCATGATAACTTTGGTACGTTGATAATTACATAAATAATATATATATATACCTAGGTATCTGAACATTTTACTGCTTTCACAGGGATTTTGAGTTAGTTGCAGGATGCACGTCTGCTAGACTTTAATGATAAGTTGAAGGCTATTTTCTTGTTGACGACTTTGCCTAATAGCTAGGAATCTTTGGTTGTTTCACTTAGCAACAACCCTGCTTTAACCTTTGATGGTGTTTGGGGCTCCATCCTGAATGAAGAAATCAGAAGGAAGTCTAGTGGTGAAAGTAGTGGCTCAGCTTATCAAGGTAGAGGCAAATCCAAAAAGAGGGGAAATGCAGCCAATAAAGGCAAAAGAAGAAGTAGAAGCGAGGGAAAACAATAAGATGTGACTTGCTATCAATGTGGGCTCAAAGGGCACAAAAAGCCCGATTGCCGATACTACAAGAAAGAGCAAGAAAGAAAGCAACAACCGGGAAAGAAAACGAAGGATGACAAGAAAGATGATGACAACTCTTCCTCAAAAGAAGTTGCTAAAGCAAATATGGCATCTAGTGTGGTCATTGAAGAGCTTCCTGACACTTCAAGAAGTGCTTGTTGAAGCCTCATGCATTGATGGAGATGCTATGGCAGCATCCGGTGATATACACATCACCAAAAGGGAAGTGATTGATGCTTTACTTTCAGCCCATGATGGGCTATCCGAATCTTGGATAGTGGACAACAGTGCTTCTTTTCATGTTACTCCCTCTTTGGAGTCATTTTCTTCATACATTTAAGGTTGCCTAGGCAAGGTCTACTTGGGCAACAAGTATGCATGTGAGATAGAGGGTGTTGGCACCATTCCTTTGGCTCTTGAAAATGGCCAAGAGCTGATTTTGCAGGATGTACGATATTTCCCTAGCATTAAGAAAAGTTTGCTATATGTGGGACAATTGGATGCAAAAGTTTATTTCACTACTTTTGATGGTGGCAGAGTTACCAGGAACGCCTGTCTAGGGGCCTGAAACGCCAGAATGGCGTTCCGGGGGCGGAGGAGTGGTTGGAACGTTTCGAAACGGCTACCCGTTCCTGGTAAACTTGACAAACCGGAAAGTCTGGGCCAGAACGCCCTAGAACTGGCCGGAACGGCTTGGGAATGGACGGAACGCTTTGTTTCGTCCAATCTCATAGTCTAAGCACAATGTCCTCTGGAAGACTGAAATTCTTTAATGTGAAGTTTGTGCCACGTGATGTCCAAACAGAAATGCCGGATGGAACTTGATCCATGCGCAAGAAGGTAAGAACGGGAAACCTTTGGAGCTGGAGTTTGGCCATTGCATTCGCAACATTCGAGAAGCCAAGAAGGTTTTTCCTTTTCTAAGTGTGATTGTGTGCATGTGCGTGTGTGCAAAGCTCTTAGGATTTAGGCTTTTTCAGTTTTGATTGCCTACAAAAGACATGAGCTTCCTTTGCTTTTAGTAAGATAGCATTCTTAGAAACATGTATTAGCGAAGGATACATGATCAACTTAAAATTGTGATTAAGTTTGGGCAATGGCGCGTCACTTGCATGTGTTCATGGAATGCATGTCAACTCCAAGAGCTTGGAAAATTTGCTCTCTTAAGTGTGATTGTGTGCATGTGCGTGTGTGCAAAGCTCTTAGGATTTAGGCTTTTTCGGTTTTCATTGCCTACAAAAGACATGAGCTTCCTTTGCTTTTAGTAAGACAGCATCCTTAGAAACATGTATTAGCAAAGGATACATGATCAACTTAAAATTGTGATTAAGTTTGGGCAATGGCGCGTCACTTGCGTGGGCGCGTCACTTGCGTGTGTGCATGGAATGCATGTCAGCTCCAAGAGCTTGGAAAATTTGCTCTCTTAAGTTCTTTGTTGCAATTTGCCAAATGCATGCAAAGAGATTGGAAGAAACAAAGCCTTCATACTTCTGTTCAAGCACATAACACTAAATTTTATGCCTCCCTTTCTCGTTCCAAACCCCTTTCCGTTCCCTTTTTCCGCAGGGAGGCCTGTCGCCGTTCCCCTGTTCCGGGTAACTCTCGGTGGTGGGTCTTGAAAAGTACACAAGGGTTCTACGCTGATTGTAAAAGGCAGCAAGAAGGGGACTTTATATTATTTGTATTGCAAAGCATTACCTTGAAAGTTTTTGGCTGTAGTGGAAGTCCATTCTCAAATGGAACTTTGGCACAAAAGACTTGGCCATATGAGTCAGAAAGGCCTTCAAGTTCTCTCCTCTTTTGGGAGATTTGATGTAAAAGGTCCTACTCTTGACTTTTGTAATGATTGTATATATGGAAAACATGTGAAGCCTTCTTATTACTCTCGTGTCGTTAAGAAGTCTAATGCTCTTGATTTGGTACACTGATGTATGCACTATGCTTGTCAGTTCGTACGGGGGTGCACGGTATTTTGTTATTTTCATTGATAATTTCAGAAGAAAGTTGTGTGTATGTGTTAAAGGGCAAAAATGATTGTTGGATGCTTTCAAACGGTTTTATGCTTTTGTTACCACACAAAAAGGGCTTATATTGAAAGCAATCAGAACGGATAATGGGGGAGAATATGTCTCTAATGAGTTCAACGAGTTTTGTGAGATGCATGGCATTAAGCGGGAGTTGACGGCGCAAGTAGGCTCCGCTCCTCAGTGGCTTGACACGCACTGCTCCTTAATGTCATCAAGCTCATGATGATAAGGAATTGAGACAGCTGAAATTTGTGGCTTTCTTGACAACGCATCAGCCCCAACATTCTTCTTCCCTTCCACATGCACAATCTGAAAGTGGAACATAGAGAGAATGTTTGCCCATCGCATATGCTTTTCGGATAGCTTTGACAATGTCAAAAAGTATCTAGGGTCTCTTCATCTATTTGGACAAAAAAATCAGCATCTAGCAAGTACTGTTTCCAATTTGAAAGCGCATGAATCACAGCCAATAGCTCTTTCTAAAAAATTTGCAGTCTTTTCTAGCCCTTGCAAGATTCTGCTTCCATAAGATACTACTCGACCATCTTGCATTAACACTGCCCCAATACTATTGCCACACGCATCACCCTGGACCACAAATGACTTCTTGAGATCTGATAAAACAATTACTGGATCCAAAGTCATCTTTTTCTTCAAGACTTGAAAGCTGAAATCTCTTTTTGTGTCCGCTTGAAAATGACCTCTTTCTTTTGCAAAGCATGAAGCGGTGAAGCAATCTCTGCAAAGTTCTTGATAAACCTTCTATGGTAAGAGCATAATCCCAAGACGCTAGGGACATCGTGCACAGTCTTCAAGTTTGGCCATGTCTTGATTGCTTCAACCTTGGCAGGGTCCATTCGAACACCATCCTTTGACACTATATGGCCTAAAAAGTGGATCTCTTCCAAAAAGAATTCACTTTTCTTAGGATTGACGAGCAACATGTGACTGCGTAGCTCTTCGAACACAATGGTCAAGTGATACCTATGCTCCTCTTCATTCTTTGAATAGACTATCATGTCATCAAAGAATGTGTCAACAAACTTCTGATGTGGGTGGAAAATCCGATCCATCATCCTATTGAACGTAGCAAGAGCATTAGTAAGACCGAACAGCATCACTAAGAACTCAGAGACCAAATGTCGTCCTAAACGCAGTCTTGTACACATCCTTTGGCCAGATACGAATATGATGGTATCCACCCTTAAGGTCTATCCTGTCGGAGTTATCTTCGAATACGTAGGTGTAATCGAGAGCGATTACTCTTCTTCAAGAGAGGAACTTTGTGACATGGCAATGGTCGATTGAACCCGCACACACACCCAACCGGTGAGAGTACAAGAAGTTTCCTGAAGTTGCAACAATCTAGAGCTACAATCAAAGGACCCAAAATTGAGAGATACTTCATGGAATGTCCGCGGCAAATAGTGGAATTTATACAAATTGCTGAAGTGGCAGATTATTACCATGGAGTAGCATTTGGGACTCTAGTTAGAAAAGCAGTTGACTTTGGAGGTTTTAAAAATAAAGCAGAAGACTTTTAAACCATTGTTTTAGCAATGCTTTTAAAAAGTTGCTTAGTGAATTTAAATATGAGGCTGTCTCTCAATTATAAACATAGATTCCGAAGTGCAAGATCACACAAGTTGTAAACCCTCTTTACCAATATAAAAGAAATATCGACAAGGGCGCTCGACTTGAGGACCAATACCTCTAGAGCAAAACTCCACCACCCCTCGTGTCGTTTACAAGTGCAAGTGTGATTTTTTCAGTTCTTTTCAAATCTTTCACTTGCAGATTTAGTGTTTTGGTGAGTCCTCCAAATGGCCGGTGGTTATACTGCACAACTGGTATTTGGAGGGTGCCCCCATAGACCTTGCACATTGGAAGGCCCTTGGTGGAGGAACTTCTCTATTCAGAACAAATGTAACAAACTTGGACACCCTAAATCAAGATTCTGTCGCTACACAGTAGAGATTCACTTCGAAACACTTCACAAATTTAAGAATCGACACAGCGCGACATAGTTCCGTGCCAAGATATATTGGCCCCACAAGCTAACACCCCTTTCGATATTTCTTTTATATTAATCTTTGAGCAAAGTACACTTCTTGTGGGTGCTCGCTCTCAAACTCTGCGTCCAGATGCTCTCAAAAATGAGCCCCCTTCGATCACTTATAAAGATTAGAAGGGTTGCTAAAAGCAGAGCCCCAAAAGCATTAAAACTTAAAAGCAATGTTTCCCAAAAGGACTTGGCTAAAATCTGCCACATAAAAGCAGCAGCGTTGATTGCGGAAATCCATACAACCACGCCACGTTAACAACCAACGTAAAACGCGGAAAATCCATACGCTACCACGTCAACTAGTCAACGCGTTTTTCGGGGTCCGTACGGACTCCCTGCCAACGCTTTTTTCGAGCGTCGGTGCAGTCAGCCATGTCATCACTTTGCCAAGTGTGTGTTTGGGTTGCACTGCCACGCCATCAATTTGTGGCATACCCCCCTCTTGAAAGAATTGTAATCGCCCTCAATTATGCCAACAAAACAGACAAAAGCCATAAATTGTCTTAGTAGACACTGACTCTTAAGTACCGACGCACTAGACACGACACATCTAGCACTTGTACAAAGATGGCAGTCACATCACAGGACAACATAGGACAAATCACCAAAAAATTCATTCCAAATCACTGCCAGCAATATATTTAGTAATCGCACCTAGATCCATTCCGGACCTCACTGATGCCTGATTAACTATTCCTTATTGCGATCATGTCTACAAGACCAAAATGCTACAAATGCTACAACCATTTCATCTTTCAGTTCCTGCACTCAAACAAGCCCAATGAGAGAGTAGAAATCAAATCAATCATATTTAATTTTGAAAATTTCGTTTCATAAAGTCATACAACAGAATATTGTCAGCCCACTAGTATCCCTGAAACCCAAAGAGGACATCAGCGACCTTATTCAATCGAGGTAATCTGTTGACAAAGCAGCGGAGTGACTCCCCCCTTGTGCAAACCCGCTATACCAGACTCAACCTTGCTGAATTTAGGGTTCTATCGTACTAGACAATGCTAAACCGAATGCTTCAAGGTAAAATTTCAAAATCTGAGGAGTCTATGCTAGGTCCTCCTCCTCCATCCACTTCGCATCTAATGTCGGGTAGTTCTTGAATTTAACCAAGAACTACCGAATCACTTTATCTTTCAACTTTCTTTCCTTGTGTGCCAAAATCTGGTAAAAAACGAGTATCTCCTCGCTCTCTTCCACTTTGGGTTGCTCATTAGGCTCCCCATCAACTGACACCTCACCTTTAAAAGGTTTCAAGAGACTCACATGGAATGCATCGTGAATCTTCTAGGTATCGGGCAGCTTGAGTTCAAAGAAGGCATCATTTATCTTTTCTTTAATCTGGAAAGGGCCATAATACCTCATGCTAAGCTTTGGAAAAAGCCGCTCCTTTCCCTTTCGTTTCCTTAGGCATGCCTTCTCAAAACGTAAGAGCACCCAACCGTCTTTCTGAAGGAGTGCGAGCGGAAGTGTGACGCGAGAGAGAGTGCGAGAAGAAGAGCACGAAGATATGGTGAACTCGCTCTACTGTAATGTGTAGAGCATAGTGAGTTCTTATTAGGTTTTTACAAAAGAATATGTGTACATACCTGGCGGCCCGCCCACTTACCTGGGCGACCACATTGGGCTTTATACCCCAACAACCTCCCACTTAAAGTCCAATGTGGTACTTTAAGTGTGAGAGAAGCTACTATACAAGCTAATATACAAGAGATGTAGAGAAGTGATCCTAACTGCTTGCGAAAATACGCAAAGCTCTCTGAGGGAAGTCCTTTTGTAAGTAGATCAGCAGGATTTTCTGTGGTGTGAACTTTGACAAGCTGAAGTTGCTTATCCTCGAGCATTTCCCTGATGAAATGATACTTCACATCCACATGCTTTGTCTTTGAGTGATACACTGGATTGCGAGCCAATTGTATAGCACTTTGACTATCACAATATAACACAGGCATCTCTTCTTTGATTCCCAAATCTGTTACTAATCGATTAAGCCAAATTGATTCTTTGCATGCCTCTGATGCTGCAACATATTCAGCCTCTGTAGTAGACTGAGTAACACAATCTTGTAATCTAGAACGCCATGATACTGCTCCACCAGCCAATGTAAAGACATACCCTGACGTAGACCTTCGGTTGTCTAAGTCACCTGCATAATCTGAGTCTGTAAAACCCTTTACACTTAGCTCCTGACTCCCATAGCATATGCGCATACTCTTTGTAGCTTTCAGGTATCTCAGTATTCCTTTCACTGCCTCCCAATGTTTCTTGCCTGGGTTTGACATGTATCGACTTACTACTCCCACTGCAAATACAATGTCTGGGCGAGTAGCAATCATTGCATACATTAAACTACCCACTGCAGACGCATATGGAATCTTATCCATTTCAGCCTGTTCTTCCTCAAACACAAGACAATCTTGTTTGCTAAGTTTCACATATGGTGCCATTGGAACACTCAATGCCTTTCCCTTCTCCATATTGAAACGTTGCAAAACCTTGTCAATATACTCTGTTTGAGATAACCAAATCAACTTCTTTGATCTGTCTCTCTCAATGCGCATACCAAGTATATGACTTGCCTCCCCCATGTCTTTCATGTCAAACGATTTTGCCATCTTTGACTTCAAAGCTGAAATTTCTTCCAAGTGCTTGCCAGCAATCAACATGTCATCCACATACAAAATAAGGATCAGCCAACTGCCATCCTTAGCCTTCTTTGTATATAGACAATGATCGAACTCACTACGTTTGTAGCCTTGAGAAAGCATAAACTTGTGGAACTTATGGTACCATGCCCTCGGTGATTGTTTTAAGCCATAAAGACTCTTTAACAACTAGCATACCAAATCTTCCTTGCCTTTCTCAACAAACCCTTCTGGCTGCTGCATGTAAATTTCCACATCTAAATCACCATGCAAGAACGCTGTCTTGACATCCATTTGGTGCAACACCAAATCTAATATGGCAACCAATGCAAGAAAGCATCTCAATGTAGTCATCTTGACCACCGGAGAGAAGACTTCATCAAAGTCAATGCCTTGTTCTTGCTTAAAGCCCTTGGCAACAAGCCTTGCTTTGTACTTTGGCTGACTATCATGAGCGGTGATCTTATACCTGTAACCCATTTACAAGGTAGAGCCTTATTGCCCTGTGGTAATTTAACTAGCTTCCATGTCTGGTTTTTATGCAGAGCTGTTATCTCTAACTGCATGGTCAATTGCCAATTCCCGGAGTCCTTTATTTGCACTGCTCTCTTGTAACATGAAGGCTCATTGCAATCAGTCAACATGACATAGTTCATAGATGGAACAAACCTATCAGGAGGTCGCGTGACACGTCCAGATCTACGCACAATAGGTGGCTCAGGCTCAGCCACAATCTGTGGTTCCAATCTAGCCTGTCCTTGCTCCTCTTGAGCCCTGACATTTTGTCTTGCACGTGCAGGTCCATCTTCTTGGAAGACAACTCTTCTAATCTCCTCAACCCTCTCTGGTTTAGAATGATATTTGGATTCATTAAAGTGAACATCATTGCTGCGGATAACCTTTCTGGATTCGGGATCCCAAAGTCTGTACCCCATCTCACCAGAATTACCATAGCCTAGAAAGATGCACTTTCTACTCTTTGGCTCAAGTTTGTTCCTAAATTCCTTTGGAACGTGAGTATATGCCTCACAGCCAAAGACTCTGAGATGCTTGTATGAGGGCATTTTGCCTCACCATACCATCTCTGGCACTGAATCCTTCTGCAAAACCTTGCTAGGAGATCTATTTAGAAGATGAACATCTGTTGATACAGCTTCAGCCCAAAACCCATTTGGCAGCTGTGCATTAGACAACATACTTCTGACCTTCTCTTGTATGGTCCTATTCATCCTCTCAGCAACACCATTTTGACGAGGATTGTAAGGAGCAGTAAGTTCACGTTTTATACCTTTTGACTCACAAAAGTCCTGAAAGGCCTTTGAAACATACTCTCCACCATTGTCAGTGCGTAAGCATTTAAGCTTCTTGCCACTCTGATTCTCCACAAGTGTCACAAACGTTTTGAAAACACTAAACGCTTCATCCTTGTGCTTGAGAAAGTAAACCCATACTTTCCTTGAGTAATCATCTATAAATGTCATAAAGTAAGAAGCTCCCCCTAGAGATAGGTTAGGCATAGGTCCACACAAATCACTATGAACAAGTGCCAACTGTGTATCTCTTCTACTGCTTCTATGCTTATGTGGCTGCTGTGTTTGCTTACCGTACAGACAATGTTCACAGAATTCAAAATCATTAAATGAAAAGCCAGGCAAATAACTAGAACGAGACAAGATTTCCATTCCCTTCTTGGACATATGTCCTAACCGGCTATGCCACAAAGAAACGTTCGGCTGCTCGGTTACATTGATTACATTTTTAGAGACATTTGATACATAAATCATGTAAAGTCCTCCAGACTTTACTCCATGTGCTACTGTCATAGAACCCTTGGATATCTTCCACATGTTCTGTCCAAAAGCGGTGACGTAGCGAGCATCATCAAGTAAACCTGTGCTGATCAAGCTCTTTGTAATTGCGGGAACATGTCTCACATTCTTCAACGTAAAAGAAGAGCCATTCTGAAACTTCAATTGAGCATCTTCAACACCTAAGATCTCACATGTCTGCCCATTGCCTAGCCGAACATGATCTTTAGTGGTCACATAAGAAGTAAACCACTCCTTGTTTGGAGACACATGAAGTGATGCCCCTGAGTCTATAATCCAGTCACTCAGTGCATTTCCATCAGATGCTGTAAGAAGAGCTGAGTCCATTGTACTCTTCAAGAAGTAGATGTCTCCTGACACTAGACTGTCATCCTCTGCAACAGTGTTTGTCACATTTATTTCTTGAATCTTCACTGAGGACTTGTTCTTCTCACCATGGTCTTCAGCTTTCTCTTTGCCTTTTTTTGCTTTCCATTCTCTGCAGTCTCTTTTCATGTGACCCTTCTTGCCACAATGGTAGCATTCTATGTCACTCTTGCCTTTAGCATTGCGGGACTTGCTACGAGACTGATTCCTCTTTCCACCTTTGTACTTTTCTTTGGTCCTTCCCCTGACAACTAAGGCTGTTCCTTTGCCTTTGTCCATTGTCTTTCTATTGGTTTCTTCAGTAAGCAGACTTCCTTCTACACCTACTATGTTCAAACCATCTGGAGGTGCAGAATTACTCAAAGCTGTGCGAAAAGTGTCCCAACTTTCCGGCAATGTGATCAACAGGAACATAGCTCTAACAGGTTCATCAAACTTGACACCTTGAGCTGACAACTGACTATAGATTGTGTTGAATTCATTCAGATGATTGGACATAGGTGTCCCTTCTTTCATCTTCAAGTCAACAAGCTTCTTAAGCCAGTATACCTGTGAAGCTACACTCTGCTTCTCATAAAGATCACTCAGCTTTAACCATTCTTGATAAGCCGATATCTCGTCTCCTACATTGAAGTAAACGCTTTCTACCAAAGTCAGCATAATGGTAGAAAGTGCCAATTCATCCATTTCGCTCCATTCATCTTCATCCATATCTTCTGGTTTTATCCCCTTGAGCTTTATAGGTTTTATCTGCTTCTTCCACAATGGGAAATTGGTTCCATCCAGCTTCTTGATATTGTAAAGAGCAGTGTCCTGTGATCCAGCCATAGCTACGCTTCACAGTAGTTTACTTTCCTGGGAAAATTCGGTAGAGTTTCCCCTGTAAACTGACCTCTGAACCAATATCAACCTGTCAAATGAACCAAGGAAGCTTCAGATTCTGCATAAATTTCGGCAAAGTCTCCTTTGTAAAATGGCTCTGGTGTACTAAAAAAACAGACCAAAAAACAGCTCAAAAAACCACTGTCTCTCTATCATTGCAAGCTGTGGGTAAACCTGTCCTGCACCTGAACTGTCTCACTGTCCTGTGACTGTCTTGTAAGCATAGACTGCGACAATGCCTCAACTGCAGTAAAGCAAAGATGCAATCCCAACTGTCTAACTCACAATCAATACATCATAGCTGCCTATCTAAGGGTGCTTGAAGGATCGCTCCAAGACCTGTATCACCGAAAGGATCTCAACATTCGAGAATCCCCGAGCTCAATAAAACCTCACTCGACCCTCAACAAAGGCTGCAGTAAATCTGACAGTACATAGACTTCCCACAAAATCATACATCCACAAATTTCCCACTATATGCTGTAACCGCTGCAGCGGTTGTTTGCTGCATGACTCACAGCCAGCAAACCCTCAACAGACATACATCATCTCTGACAATACATCCCATGTGGAAGTACCTGCAATGTCAAGATAAACTCTGGAATATCAAGCAGCAAACGCAAGCTACCTGATGAACTAGTGGATGTCGCCTACAGTCTGTGTGTAGATGCGCCAGTGTCGTATGTGACACGCCTCCAAGAACTGTGAGCTGTCCTTCGATGTGTAGACAGCCACAAATCAGCACTCTAGGAGTACCGATATACTCAGCACTTGCAGTCGTAGGCCGAAACCCCAAATTTGCAGAGTCAAATATGCACCCACCGGGACCACATAGTCGAAAATGGCCTGCGCAGAACTTTGTCGAAGCTGAACGGTGGCCGAGATGACCTCAGAATGAAATTCTGAGAACACCAAGCCCTTCGGGCTTACCCATAGGATTTGGGGCCGTGTCTTTGCCTGTCGAATTTCACTCCAATATGAGTTGGTGACTATAGCCTCCTGCAGTGCTGCCCCAAGCCTCGATCTGAGCTCTGATACCAGTTGAAGGAGTACGATCGGAAGTGTGACGCGAGAGAGAGTGAGAGAAGAAGAGCACGAAGATATGGTGAACTCGCTCTACTGTAATGTGTAGAGCATAGTGAGTTCTTATTAGGTTTTTACAAAAGAATATGTGTACATACCTGGCGGCCCGTCCACTTACCGGGGCGACCACATTGGGCTTTATACCCCAACACTTTCTTTAATTTCATGTCTCGTCGATATCGATCTGCTGCCTTCTTATAACGTTCTTGAGATTTTTCTAAAGCCTCCCAGACCTTGGCAAAAGCAATGTCTAAGTCTCTCGTGTACTGGTCAGCTTCAAAAATCTTATCTTTAGTGCTAAGAAAGGGTCGAACTTTCGGAGTACCTTCAATTATCTCAAATGGCACCTTCCCCGTCGAAGAGTGAACCATGTTATTGTAAGCAAATTCCACCAAAGGCCTAAACAATTCCCATTGAGTCTTCTGATCAGAGATGTAAGACTTCATTAAATCCAGATGTAACAAACTTGGACACTCCAAGTCAAGAATCAACCGCGACAGCACCAAATAACCACTTCAAAACAATTCACAGATCACAATAGATTTGCACTGGCCCGGCGGAGTTCCGTACCTAGAGATATTGGCCCCAAAGATTGGCGCCCCTTTCGGTATTTCTTTTTGTATTAATCAATCATCAAAGTACAAGAGAGCGGTTAGGGTTTCACTCTCAGACTCTGCGTCCAGATGCTCTGAGAAGTGAGGCCCTCACCACTAATTTAAAGGTTACAAGGGATGCCCAAAAGCAGAGCCCCAAAAGCTTTTAAAATCAAAAGCATCAGTTCTCTCTCTCTCTTAGAGACTCTTTTCTTTTTTTTTATAAAAAAAAAAAGCAAAAGCAAAATTCGCGTCGCTCATCATTTTCCAAAAAATAAAAAAATAAAAAAAAAATTAATAATCCGCCTCCGCGATTTCCGGAATTTAGGGTTTTTGGCAAAAATTAGGGTTTGCAAGAATTTTAGGGTTTCTGGCAGAAATTAGGGTTTCTGTTGTCCGCCACGTCATCACTTTGTGACACACCCCCCTCTTGAAAGCATTGTAATCGACCGCGATTACGCCTACAAAACCGACAAAAGCCATAAACCGTCTTAGCAGACACTGACTGTTAGTACCTACATACTAGGAACGCACATCTAGCACATGTACAAAATCGACAGTCACATCACACGACATCACAGGACATCACAGGACATCACATGACATTCAACATTCATTCGGATCTTAGACCATGATTTATCGGCAATGTAGCTAGCAATCACATCTAGGTCCAATCGGGACCTCATCGATGTCCGATTGACTAACCCCTATTGCAACCATCTCTATTCGAGATCAATCAGACTAAAATGCTGCAGTCATTTCGGCTATCAGTTCCTGCACTCACAAAAAGTCAAGAACAAATCAGTATCATAATCAAGAATTCCATTTCATAAAGTCATCCAGCAGAATACTGTCAGCTCTCAGTATCCCTGAAGCTCAAAGAGACATCAGTGACTTTAGTATCAAAATCGAGGCATCTGTTAACAAAGAAGTGGAGTGACTCCCCTCTTGTGCATCCCACTGCACCAGATCTTCGGCCAAGCTGAGTTCTGGGTTCCGTTTGGAGTAGACTATGCTAAACCAAAACATCGAGGTAAAGTTTCACAATCCGAGGAGTATCTGCTAGGTCCTCCTCCTCCATCCACTTCGCATCAAATGCAGGAAAGTTCTTGAACTTAACCAAGAACCGCCTTCGGACTTTACCCTTATTCTTCGTATCATTATGTGCCAAAATCTATTCAGGAACAAGGATCTCCTCGTTTTCTTCCACTTTGGGTTGCTCATCAGGCTCCCCATCATCAGGCACATCACCCTTAACAGGGTTCAAGAGACTCACATGCAATGCATTGTGAATCCTCCAAGTATCTGGCAGTTCCAATCGGAAGGAGACATCATTTATCTTGTCAGTGATCTGGAAAGGTCCGTAGTATCACATACTAAGCTTTGGAAAAAGCCTCTCCTTTCCCTTTTTCTTTCTTAGGCGTGCCTTCTCAAAAGTAAGAGCACCCAATCATCCTCCTTCAGTTTCCAGTCGCGACGATGGCGATCCGCTGCCTTTTTCTGTCGTTCTTGAGACTTCTGTAAAGTCTCGCGAACCTTGGCAAAAGCCGTATCCAAATCTCGCGAATATTCATCCGCTTCAAATTTCTAATCTTTCGTGCTCAGGAAGGATGGAACCTTCGTAGCAGTTTCAACAATCTCTCATGGCGTCTTCCCCGTCGAAGAGTGTATTGTGTTATTGTAGGCAAATTCCACCAAAGGTAAGTTCTTTTCCCATTGAGTCTTCTGATGCGAGATACAAGACTTCAATAAATCTAAAATCACCGAATTGGCAATCTCAGATTGCCCGTCAGTCTGCAAGTGGAACGATGACAAGAACTGCAACCGCGTGCCAATGTTCTCCCAAATTGCCTTCCAAAACAAACTCATAAATCTAGGGTCTCTGTCGGAGACAATCGTCTCAGGCGTGCCATGTAATCGGAAAATCATCGTGATCATTCTGTATTCTCGGGAGATCAAAAAAAATGAAATCCATTTCAATACTTTCCCAGGGGCGGGTGAGTATGGGTAAAGGCTGTAACAATCCCTGTGCTTTATGCCTGTCAAACTTGACCTTCTGGCATACCAAGCAACTGTGCACAAACTCTTCCACATCCTTCTTCAGTCTCCACCAAAAGAAATCTCTCTCTACCCCTTTCATGGTGGTAGCAATGCCGCGGTGACCCGTAAAAGGTGGACAGTGGCAATCAGTCATAACCTTTTCCCTCAACGGCTGTGTAACACACAACATAGTCTTTTTCATCAAGTAGCCTTCCCGAAGGGTGTATCCAGCTACTGTCTCCCCATCCCGTATCCGTGTGAAAATATCTGCAAAACCTGTATCTGTGGCATACTGATCAACCATATCCTCGAAGCTCCTATGATGTATCGCGGAAATAGCCAGAACCAACGGTTTCCGAGACAAAGCATCTGCCACCACATTCTTCTGTCCCTGCACATGGACAATCTGGAAGTGGAACTGTGACAAGATGTTCACCCACCGCATCTGCTTTTCCGAAAGCTGCTTCTGTGACAAGAAGTAGCGCAAACTCTGATGGTTTGAAAAGACAATAAAATCCGCTCCGAGTAGGTAATACCGCCACTGAGTAAGAGCATGGATAACTGCCAAAAGCTCTTTCCCATAGATCAGTGCTGTCATCTCAGGCCTAGAGAACAAACGGCTCTCGTAAGCTATGACATGGCCTTCTTGCATCAAGACCGCACCCAGACTACGACCACAAGCATAACAATATACTTCAAATGACTTCTGCAAGTCCGGCAAAGTCAAATCTGGTCCCGTAGTCAATTTCTCTTTCAATGTCCAAAAGGCAGTCACCTCTGTGGGTCCCCACGGAAAAGGTACTCCTTTCTGTGTCAAGGTATGCAAAGCGGAAGCAACCTCTGCAAACTTTCGTATGAACCGCCTGTAGTACGAACACAGTCCCAAGAAGCTTCTAACTTCATGGACATTCCTCAAATCGGGCCAATCACGGATAGTCTCTATCTTGGCCAGGTCCATTCGCACTCCTGCTGCTGACACAATGTGTCCCAAAAAGTGTATCTCTAGTAGGAAAAATTCACTTTTCTTAGCATTAATCACTAACGTGTGATCTCGTAATTGCCTGAAAGACTTGAAGCAGATGATCTCTGTGTTCCGCCTCATTCTTGGAGAAAACAATGATGTCGTCAAAGAAAGTGCCAACAAATAGTCTGTACTCTCGAAAAATCCTGTTCATCATCCGGTTAAATGTCGCAAGAGCATTGGTTAAGCCAAAAGGCATCACCAAAAACTCAAATAACCCAAAAGTCGTCCGAAAAGCTGTCTTGTAGACATCTCCTGGTGCTATCCTGATCTGACGATATGCACTCTTCAAGTCAATCCTGCTAAAGCACGAGGATCCGTGTAACCTGTCGAGTATATCATCGATCCTAGGAATCGGAAATCTGTTCTTGATGGTGATTTCGTTGAGAGTGCTATAATCGATACACATTCTCCAAGATCCGTCTTTCTTCAAAACCAACAACACTGGAGAGCAATACGGTGAAGTACTAGGCTGGACAAGACCCTTTTCCAAGAGGTCTTTCACTGAGTTCATAATCTTTTCATTCTGTACTCGGCTCACACGATAAGGTGGCCGATTCGGTGGCGTGCTTCCAGATATCAGATCAATGGTATGATCTTCAGGCCCTCTCAAAAGCAATCGGCATGAGCGTGGAGAAAAAAATCTTGGCGTTCTTTTCTTCAGGTCAAAACATATTCAACTTTTATCCATCGTTCAGTTCTCCCAAAAGAATGAGTAAGAAAACTGAAGTTCATCAAGTACAATCTCTAAGCCCTTCATTTATCAAAGTCGCTTTCTCGGCCCGGTAGTCAACCACGGCGTAGTTCTTGTGGTACCAAGGGATCCCGAGTAGAACGTCACTCACGTGCCCTGAACACCCCTGTCATTGCAAACAAAGTTTGCCAATGCTCGGTGTAATGGCAACATCCCATCCGGGTGCCAGCCGAACTACCTCCGCCTGTGGCGTCAGTCTGTCGGGCGTAGTTCCAAATCGAGCCGCCAATTCCAAGTGAAAAGAAGTTGGCCTTGGCTCCTTCAAAAGAGCTTCCTGATCCTTCGCTTTGCCCCGAAAGCGGCAAAGTTTGTACTTTCATTCATTAGATTCGGTGCAGGTCCCACGCCATGTGGTACTAGTTCTGCTTTTCTATCTGCCTTTTCTGCCACATTCCTCAGCTGCTCTCGAACTCTCAGACCTGTCGTCGTCTTTATCATTCTGTTCTTTCTGTGCCTTATCAGGGCACTTTGCGGAAATATGTCCATGTTCCCCGCATCCAAAGCACTTCCCCTCTCTGATGAAGTGAGCTGTCTCCTCAGGAGTAAGCTTGGGTCGTGCATCCTTTTTTTTTCTCTGGGTTGCTCTTTTTCATTCTACTTTCATTCCAAGAAGTCTGTTCGGCTCGTTGTGTCATGGCCTCATCTGTGGGGTAGCTCAGACTGCCAGAGTGAATGGCAAAGCCCCGCTTCGCATGACTCATCAACTCCTGAATAGAAGCTGACTTCTGTTCCAAGCAGTGATCTCGGATCTCTGTAGGTAGACCCAAGGTAAACCGCTCAATCTGTTCTCTGAACGAGATCTTCTTGAATGAAGAGGCGGGTAGAAAAGAGCTCCAGAATCTTTCACAATAAGAATTCACTGTATCGCTCTTGGTCATCCGGAGATGGTTCCAAGCAGCTCGTATATCTCGCTCAAACTCTTGAGTCAACCAAGAAGAAATAAAAAGCCTCTTGAATTTCAGCCATGTAACTGGCACAGTCTTGCTTAATAGAAGCGTGGACCACCAAGTACGAGCATTCCCCTCAGAGTAAGAGGCAGCTCTCCGAATCTTGGAGTGCTCTGAATAGCGTCCTCCCGCGAAAGCGATGTCAAACTGCTGTATAAAAGACAAAGCCTTCGAAGCATCTGAGTATCCTGAAAAGTATCAAACTTGATCGAGTGGCCACCTTCCTTAAACTCTCGGACTTTCTTGCTGTTATCTTCGAGAAAGTCATACTGGTTGGCTTTGTAAAAATTCTTCTTGTTCGCATAAAACTTTCCGTCATCGGAATCTGAGCTGTCTGTAGACGAGTCCTCAGTAGAACTGTCAGTCTCTGGGCGAGATGTAGCCTTCTTTGCCTTTTTCTTGCCCGTTCCGAAGCTTTGTGTCTTGCTTCGCTTTTTGCTTTTTTTTCTGTCTTCTTCGCTCTAATCCGAGGAGCTAGAAGAACTGTCAGAAGAAGAAGAAGAAGAACTGGGTACTCCTTCAAATCGAACACGCTTCTTCCGTTTCTTTGCTTTGTCGAATGTCGACTGACGACCCAAATATCCCGGGAAGTCAGTACCTTTGTTCTGCTTTTTGTCCTGCTTTTTGCCTTTCTTTTGCACGTCGAAAAGCTGAGCAATCCGTGCATCAACCACGTTCTCCAGTTCCTTCTCCGTATATTTCTTGGAGGCAGAAGGTTTCTTGAGAGCGGGTTTCGGGAGTGGTGTTGTGGTTCTCTGCCACTCCATCTGTACCTCTTTCAAAGAGGTCTGGTTCATATATTTTACCATCTTCGGGTCCTTGGCAAAATTGAGCATCATCTTTGTTGCATCGCCAATCAATTGACGACGCTCCATCTCTGTTTGCTCCGCCTGAGTAGGCCGAGGCGGGCCATACTCTCTGTCTGAATCTTCGTTGTGATCCCAGCCCGCATCTCCAGATGCAGAGGGAGTCGACTGATCATTGCCTGAAGCCATAGGTGCCGCGGAAAAAAATTCGGGGATCGGATTTCCCGTAGAAGAGAAATCGGCCGTGCTCTGATACCACTGTAACAAACTTGGACACTCCAAGTCAAGAATCAACCGCGACAGCACCAAATAACCACTTCAAAACAATTCACAAATCACAATAGATTTGCACTGGCCCGGCGGAGTTCCGTGCCTAGAGATATTGGCCCCAAAGACTGGCGCCCCTTTCGGTATTTCTTTTTGTATTAATCAATCATCAAAGTACAAGAGAGCGGTTAGGGTTTCACTCTCAGACTCTGCGTCCAGATGCTCTGAGAAGTGAGGCCCTCACCACTAATTTAAAGGTTACAAGGGATGCCCAAAAGCAGAGCCCCAAAAGCTTTTAAAATCAAAAGCATCAATTCTCTCTCTCTCTTAGAGACTCTTTTCTTTTTTTTTATTAAAAAAAAAAGCAAAAGCAAAATTCGCGTCGCTCATCATTTTCCAAAAAAAAAAAAAAAAAATCCGTCTCCGCGATTTCCGGAATTTAGGGTTTTTGGCAAAAATTAGGGTTTGCAGGAATTTTAGGGTTTCTGGCAAAAATTAGGGTTTTTGCTGTCTGCCACGTTATCACTTTGTGACACCAGAACAACTGAATTTGCAATCTCAAATAGCCCATCTGTCTACAGGTGGAATGATGACAAGAACTGCAAGCACGTGTCAATGTTCTCCCACATAGCCCTCCAAAACAACTCGTGAATCGGGAATCTCTGTCGGAGACTACTGTCTCAGACATTCCATGTAATCGAAATATCTGTGCAATGAACAATCTCGCTAAATGGTCCGGCTTGACTGTTTTCTTTACTAGAATGAAGTAAGCTTGCTTGCTAAATTTGTCAATGACAGTCGAAATGCCATCGTGCCCACTCTGTGTCTTCGAGAGATCAAAGATGAAATCCATTGCAATACTTTCCCAGGGACGGGTGGGAATGGATAAAGATTGTAGTAATCCCTGTGTCTTATGCCTGTCAGACTTGACCTTCTGGCATACTAAACAACAGAGAACAAAGGCGTCCACATCCTTCTTCAAACTCGGCCAAAAGAAATAACGCTCCACACCTTTCAAGGTGGTGTCGATGCCACGGTGAACCGTAAAAGATAGACAATGGCACTCGGTCAAAACCTTTTCCCTCAACGGCTGTGTGAGACACAACATCGTTTTCTTCATCAAGTAGCCATCTAGTATGGAATACCTTGGCAGTATCTCCCCATTCTATATCCTAATAAACACATCGGAAAAATCCGAATCGGTGGCGTACTGATCAACCATATCCTCAAAGCTTCTATGATGAATCGCGGAAATAGCCCAGACTAGGGGCTTCTGAGACAATGCATCCGCCACTAAGTTTTTATGTACATTAACATGAACAATTTGGAAGTGAAACTGTGACAAGATGTTAGCCCACCGCATCTCCTTTTCCAAAAGCTGCTTCTGTGACAAGAAGTACCGTAAACTCTGATGTCAATAAAGACCGTGAAATCGGCTCTAAGTAGGTAATGGCGCCACTGAGTAAGAGCATGGATAACTGCCAATAGCTCTTTCTCATAAATTTGTGCTACCAATCCTGGCCTTGAAAACATTCTGCTTTCATGAGCAATCACATGGCCTTCTTGCATTAAGACCGCTCCTAGACTACGACCACAAGCGTCACGATAAACTTCAAATGGCTTTTGCAAGTCTGGCAAAGCCAACACTGATCCAGTAGTCAAATTTTCCTTAAGTGTCTGAAAGGCAGTCACCTCTCTCAGCCCCCACGAGAAAGGGACTCCTTTCTGAGTCAATATGTGCAAAGGGGAAGCTACCTCTGCAAACTTCCGAATGAACCGCCAGTAGTAAGAACACAAGCCCAAGAAGCTTCTAACTTCATGAACATTCTTCAAGTCTCGCATATCGCGGATAGTCTCAATCTTGGCCGGGTCCATCTGTACTCCTGCTACTGAGACGATGTGTCATAGAAAGTGTATCTCCGGCAAGAAAAACTCGCTTTTTTTGGCATTGATAACTAATCTATGATCACGCAATGCCTGAAAGACGTGTAGCATATGGTGTCGATGTTTTGCTTCATCCTTGGAGAAAACTATAATATCATCAACGAAAGTGCCCACAAAAGATGGATGCTCTAGGAAAATCCTATCCATTATTCGGTTGAAAGTCCCTAGAGCATTGGTAAGTCCAAAAGGCATCACCAAAAATTTGTATAAAACAAAGCTTGTCCGAAAGGCTGTCTTGTAGACATCTCCCGAGACCCGGAGCGATTCTGATCTAATGATGGCCGCTTTTCAAATCAATCCTACTGAAACAAGAGGATCCCTGTAGTCAGTCAAGAATATCATCAATCCTTGGAATCGGAAGTCTGTGATTTTATTGAGAGCTCTATAGTCAATGCATATCCTCCAAGATCCGTCCTTCTTTAGTACTAGAAAACCGGAGTGCAGTAGGGTGAAGTACTCGGCTGGATGAGACCCTTTTCAAGAAGTCTTTCACTTGGTTCATGTTTTCTTCATTCCGGGCTCGACTAACAAGGTAGGGTGGCCAGTTCAATGGTGTGCTTCCAAGAATCAGATCAATAGTATGGTCCTCGGGACAAGATGGGGGTAACTCACCTGGCAGGCCTTCAGAGAAACAATCAGCATGTGTGTGCAGAAAATCTTGGCGTTGTTTGTCTAGTTCAGACATGTTTGTTCGATGTTCATCATTCAATTCTTTCAAATAGATTGAGTAAACAAAAAGACTGAAACCGATACAATGGGGATAGACTCGCCCTTCAATTCTACATCTAGTACATTTTTTTTGCCCTTCTCGTTTGTCAAAGTCGCTTTCTTGGCCCGATAGTCGACCATGGCGTTTTATGGTACCAAGGGATTCCGAGGAGGACGCCACACCCTTCCAAAGGCATGATGTAAAAGTAATGACATGCGTAATGGCTACATCCCGTCCGTGCACCGCTAGGACTGCCTTCGTCGATGGCCCCATCCTGTTGGGCGTAATCTCGAGCCGCGCCGCCAATTCAGGTGAAATGAAGTTGGCCTTGGCTCCTCCATCAAAAAAGACAAGGGCTTCCTGCTCTTTCACTTTGCCCCAAGCTCGGTAAAGTTTTGTACTTTCATCTATCTGGCTTGGATCGGTTCCCATGCAATTCGGTACCAGTCCTGCTTTCATCTTGCCTTTTCTGCCACGTTCCTCTGCTGCTCTAGAACTTTCTGGCCTTTCTTTAATCTGTCCTTGTTGTGCCTTTTTGGGGCACTTTGCGGAGATGTGTCCTGCAACCAAAACACTTTCCCTCTTTGTGATAGTTAGCCCTTTCTCTAAGAGTCAATCGGGGTCGCGTATCTTTCTTTTCCTGGGGATTCTTTTTCTTTCTATTTTCAGTGTTTGAGGTCTATCTGGTCCTCTGAGTCAAGATTTCATCAGTGGGGTAGGTCAAATTCCCCGAATGTATCGAGAACCCCCTTTTCGCATTGCCCATTAGTTGTTGAATAGAGTCAAACTTTTGTTCAAGGCAGTAATCTCAAATCTCTGTAGGGAGTCCGCAGCAAAACCGCTCAATCTGTTATTTAAAGGTGACCTTAAACGAAGAGATCGGTAGAAAAAAATCCCAAAACCTCTCGCAATATGCATTCAAAGAATCTCCCTTGGTCATCCGAAGATGATTCCAAGCAATTCTTACATCTCATTCGTACTCCCGGGTAAACCAAGAAGAAATAAAGAGCCGTTTGAATTTCAACCACTTGACTTGGGCTTCTTTCCTCAAAAGAAGAGTGGACCATGTTCGAGCATTTCTTTTTAAAAATGATGCATCCCTCCTGATCTTGGAGTGCTTTGAGTAATGCCCTCCAGAGAAGGCTATGTCAAACTGTTGGATCAAGACCAAAGCCCTCGGAGCATCTCGGAATCAAGAAAAGGATTCAAATTTTATTGAATATCCACCCTCTTTAAATTCCTTTGCCTTCTTGCTCTTATCTTCGAGGAAGTCGTATTGGTTAGCTCTGTAAAAGTGCTTCTTCTTCGCATAAAACATGTGATCGTCGGAGTCCGAACTGCCAGAGGATGACTCCTCTCTAGAGCTATCAGAATCTGGTCAGAACTCGAGCTTCTTTGCCTTTTTCTTGTTCTTTCCAAAGCTTTGCTTTTTGCTTCACTTCTTGCCCTTTCTATCCTCCTCACTCGAGTCGAAAGAGCTAGAAGAAATGTCAGAAGAAGAGGAAGAAGAATTGGGTAGTCCTTCAAACCGCACACGCTTCTTCTGCTTTCTTGGAATATGCAAAAGAAGATTGACGGCCCAAGTAACCAGGATAGTCAGTCCCCTTCTTGTGCTTCTTCAATTGCTTTTTCGATTGATTCTTCATATCCAAAAGCTAACTGATTTGGGTCTGAACCACCTCTTGAAGTTCATCTTTTGTAAACATCCTCGGAGTAGGAGGTGAAACCGGCCCGTGGGGCGGTAGGCTTTGGCTTTCACCCGAAATTCTTTACTTTATTTTAGACACACACACACACAGAGTACTTTCCAAAGGGAACCTGCGACAGGAGTTGAGCACACACACCGCTCGGAAGCTAGAATGCTCAAGCAAACGCTTACAACCTGTAGGCCCCAAAACTTGGCGCCCCTTTCGGTATTTCTTTATACTTTGAGAGGGTAAATTACAAAGTAGAGTCCTGGGAATTCTTTACCTGTATCCAGCTAGATACCACTTGGTTTGGCCAAATTTTGGCAAAACTTGCGCGAAACCTCTGTTGGAACTCACTTCCACTGGCATAAACCCTCTGATTTCTGCCCAAAAACAGTAAATTCAGCTCGCTTCAGCTCGCTGTATTTATTGGTTTTTGCCCTGTTTTCAGCCCTAAACAGTCTCCGAACTGTCCTCTGTCAATGGGGCACTGTTCCAAATGGTTCTGACGTCCGTATGGCTGAAAAACAGTCAAAATACAGCGCATAACCAGCGCTGAAATTGCACCTGTACGGTGAGATTATCACCCTCACCGGTGCCTGCTTTTGGAGTAGCAGTTAGCTACTCCTGTTCCTGCTCAAGGAGGCTCTTGCCTTAGCACAAAAGCATGAAACCACATAGCTGTACATCAGTCCAATGAAGAGCCCTCTTGTGGGGCATCACAAAACTGCACGTAGGGAAGAGAGAGAGCAGTGTGTAGTGTGCAGGTCATCACTCCTAGCACCACACTGTACATAGAGTGAAAAGGAAGCACTCCATAGCTCTTAACCTATGGCAAATTGCAAAATGAGGCCTCTCCCAGCTTAAAAATCAGCGCCCAATTTTTTGCAAGAGGAAAGTGCACCAAATTGTGCCAATTGGCACGATTACAAGCATTTTCCCGTTTCGGGTTGCCACCTAAAAATGTCACGTGACGCATCCAACCCTATGTGTCCGTGGACAAGCTACAGCACAACCAGGGTTCAATTCAATCAAGTCAGTCTAGAATAGGAAATGCTCTGGCACTTTTGTGAGTCTATTCGTAGACCGTGCTGCCCTAGCACTTAGATTAGATGCATATCCTCCGGTTGCACACAGCATGATCATCAGCACTACCATCAGAATCCATCAGGAGCATTTTCCAACGCAGTAAACCTATTTTGCCTATTTTTGACATTTTTCACTTATTATTTTTAAGTGACTTTTGTTGAAAACTAGGTAGGGCAATTTGCATAAGAGAATATATCAGGAAACCAGGGCTAGCATTCCACAGCGGAAGAGGCAGCAGGAACATTGCTCAACAGGCAACTTCTTAAGCAAGAGCCTACAAGCCTGGCGTTTTCAACAGGAAGCCCAGCGTTTTGGAGGTCCATCTTCAGCGATTTCAGCCCTTGTACTTCAGCGTTTTGACAACAATAGGACCAGCTTTTTGGGACAGTTTGCGTCGGCATTGCCAAGCATCAACTTCAGCGTTTTCCAGCCTGCTGTACCAGCGTTTTTCAGCCTGCTGTACCGGCGGTTTCAGCCCCATTAGTCGGTGTTTTCAGCCAAGATCTACAGCCGATTTCAGCCATCTGTAGCAGCGTTTTCATCATCCTGGTAGCAACATTTCCATCAGTCCTAGAGCAGTGACGCTGCTAATGGAAAAACATGTACAACACAAGATAGAGATTCAAGTCGTCGTTGCGACTCATTGCATCATAGTTTCCCAAGTTGCATCAGTGTCTTGTACCAGATTGTGCAATCAATAGCATAGACCACTCTCGCCATCGAGAGTGGGGCCCTTGGAGGAGTGTTTGACAACTTCCCGGTGTTGTATTCTCTTCTCTCTCTATCTGTCAATCTCAACACCTTCATTCACAATGTCATTCACTTTGTTTGTGTCCATTGCACTCTCTCACTAAAGGAACGGAAGGCTCTCCCTTCCGTAAGTAAAAGGAACCCTTGAGCACAGTTCGGAACACTCATCTTGAGCAAAGTTCAACATTCACTTCCGCTGCACCTTACAAAAAATCTCCTGACTGGTTGCCCAGTTGACTTCGCGGCAAAGTTGTAAAATGTTCCCCTTGTCATTCCGAAGGTAATGACGCGAACACATTTCACAGCCCAAAATAGCAGTTCCCTAATTTTTAGGAGATGCTTTCGTTGGGCTCCCACTGGTCATCTGACCATCTATCCTCATTGGGACCGCATCCAAAAATGCAATGTGCCCCAACTGTCAGATACTTTCTGTTGGTGATCCCACCTTGACTTTATGCCTTTATTGAGTTCACTTCCTAGTATCCACCAACTTGCTAGTGCGACGAGGGGACCTACATGACCTGGGACTGGGCCTAGACATCCTCTTACTATACAAATTCCAGTGCCGACCAACTTCCCGTCTGCAGGTGAAACTACCGTTCACATTGGCCATACAATGTCCGATTATTTGCAACTTCAAAAAGAGGTCTCAAAAATAAAACAAAAATCATTGGAAAGAAACCAACAACTAAGGTTACCAATTGCCACGTCCTCGTGACATAGTTAACAGTTACCACGTCCTCGTGACACGAGGTTTCTTGATTGGTGGTTCGGTGGCTTTCTGCCACTAAGTTAGCACTTCAGCCATGGACTGCTGGATCAAAAATTTTGCAAACTAGGGATCTTTAGCAAACCAAAGCATCTGCTTTCTGCACTCGTCAACCTGTTGTCGACGTTGCATCTCCAAAAGTTCATATTGTGTAGGCTGAGGTGGCCCGTACTCGTCTTTTGCTAAATCGCTTGAATTTGCCGTATTGCCTCCTCCTGCCTCAGCGGTTGCAGAAGAGGTCGATTGATTCTTTTCGGAATCCATAGGTTTCGCGAGAAAAGGGATCGGATTTCCCGGTAGAAGAGAAATCGGTCGTGCTTTGATACCACTGTTACAAACTTTGACACCCCAAGTCAAGATTCTGTCGCCACACAGCAAAGATTCACTTCAAAACACTTCACAAATTCAAGAGTCGACACGGCCCGGCGTAGTTTCCTGCCAAGAGATATTGGCCACAAAGACTGGCGCCCCTTTCAATATTTCCTTTCTATTATTCTTTGAGCAAAGTGCACTTCTTGCAGGTGCTCGCTCTCAGACTTTGCGTCCAGATGCTCTCAAAAGTGAACCCCCTTGGATCACTTATAAAGATTACAAGGGTTGCTAAAAGCAGAGCCCCAAAAGCATCACAACTTATAATCTGCCACAAAAAAGAAGAAGCACTGATTGCGGAAATCCGTACAACCACGCCATGTCAGCAGCCAACGTAAAACACGGAAAATCCGTACGCTGCCACGTCAATCAGTCAGCGCGTTTTCTGAGTCCGTACGGACTGCCTGCCAACGCACATTTTCGTGCGTCAGTATAGTCAACCACGTCATCACTTTTCCGAGTTGTGTCCAGGTTGCACTACCACGTCATCAATTTGTGACAACAAAGGCCCATATTCCACAAGCCAATCCAAACTGTGAGAAGTAGTATGAGGCAGTAGCTTTGCTTTAGGAGGCCCCTCCACCGTTAGCGAGCCTATGGGGGAGCCCTCTCAGTTGTAGAGCTCTTTCAGTGGTAGGCTCCATACAAAGGCGGCCTCAAGGTAGAGATCCAACAACTGAGGGCTATCCGCCAAGTCACCCTCCTCCAACTTGGCATTGTAGTCACACGGGACACATAAATGGGACCCAGGAAACGTGAAACCGAAACAGGTAAGAATTGCAATTCCTTGTGATGGTAAATTCACAACTATAACGCGCAAAGGGGATTGGAACAGGAAAAAGGAACATAGAATGGGGTAGACTGTTGTAGAGAAAGCCTCAGCCCATAACAGAAGCATGCCCAAGCATCAAGCCGCTTCACCGAGTATCTACCCTTTTGACTTTTGCTTTCGTGCGCCAAGACCTGATTTGGTAGAAGAACATCCTTGGTTTCTTCAACTTCAGGATGTCACGTCTTCACCTCTAATAACATAATAATGCATGCTTAACAAGAATAAAGCACCCACCTTCTCTCAGTCTATGGGCAAGAAAATAGGGTTACCAAGCCTCAAGCCACTTCACCGAGTATCTACAGACCATCTGCCCTTTGGAACTTTTGTTTTCGGGCACCAGGACCTGATTTAATAGAAGAACATCCTTGGTTTCTTCAACTTCAGGATGTCACGCCTTCAACTCTAATAACATAATAATGCATGGTTAACTAGAGTAAAGCACCCACCTTCTCTCAATCTGTGGGCAAGAAAATAAGGTTACTAAGTAAGTATTGAAAAACCCCATGGGAAGCTCCAACACAAGAAGGCACTATGGGTAAGTACAAAAATTTAAAAGTACAAGATGACAAAACAAGCAGGCATGAAGCCAATATAGCTAGAAAACTGGATATAGCTGAAATGTTAAGCAGGCCATGACAAATTCTTGCACACTTGAGCAATATAGAGCCCAGCTGCCGCTATACAATGTGTGTGACGGCCACGTATGTATTGAGATGTATACGTAAACAGCATTGCACGGTCAAGTACACAGCGAGTATCAAAATAATTTGGTTGGCCCTGTATCATATATGAGTATAAAATAACTCCTTTCCAATCCTACAAAAATAGTCACCTGCAAAATGTTGATAAGAAAGAATGCAAAAACCACCTCTTATGTTAACCTAATATGTTGAAAGCCTTCAAATCCTTCAACACTTTGTCAGTTTTATTTCATAACGGCACACACTTTTCTCAAGGCATCAAGGTTGTCCACTGCATGAACTCAAAAGCATCAAGGCCCCGGTTGTCCATTGCATGGACTCAAGAGTGCATGTATAATTGTTTCTCCTCTTCCTGCTACACTTGTCAGAAATCAAGAATATTTGTGCAAAATTATAAGGGTTAAGCACACAAACATTGCTTAAATTCACCCTTATCGATTAACGATTCAAACCACAAACAACAATTGTAACATGCTTATCCGTAATTAGAACCATGGAAGAGACAAACAAATGATATCAAACAATTAACAAAAAGACAGTCCTTCCAAACATAACTAGTATGCAGTTTGCTACGTCCACAATTTAGAACCTGATAAGCTACTTCTGAGTGGAGACTTATTGTCTATAAACGTGACATCTGACAAAGCTAACCTTATTTCCTGCTTGCGCAACCATTGATGCAGCTTCCGACTATGACTGTCTTGGGGATGCAAAAAACTGCCAATTGACAACAAACATCTGAAATTACCCTGCAAGGTCAAGGAAATCCATGCCTACAATATGGTTCCAAAGTAGAAGCCTACTTGTTGAATTCCGTAGCATTCAAAAATGCATCTCCGTCCTCATCTGCAGCATCAAACTGCTCTTTCCACCAACCCACTCCACCATGATTCATGCTATGATTAGCTGCTGACACAAACAAAGCAAGATTTCAGTGGACAAAGACAGCTACTATTGAGATAGCCTTAATATGAATAGAAACAATGAAAACGGACTTGGATCTTCTGAAGTTGAATGGGGCAAATACTCAGCAAAGCTAATCAGGCTGTCATGATTTTTGTCATAAGTTTCCATTTCTCGGGCTGCACGGTGGTCAGCTTCAGTGAGAGCTGCTTGAAGATGCCAGTCTTGCAACTCGGCAAGGCTAATCCTTCCATCAGGTGGGTGGTTGTCGATCAATGGGAAGAGAGTAAGGATGCGAGATGAAACATTAAACTGGTCTTCATCATTAAGATACTCCTCAGGATCTTTATAGTCCCAATCTGTTGGTTCGGGCTGCGACTCGGGGTGAGGGGCAGCATCATGTGCATGTCCTGTTGTTGAATCCTTCGCCCACTCTTTGTGCTGCTTTTCAAAATGCTCCTTCTCCCATGCTCTATTCTCCCTTTTGCGCTCCAAGTCTGCCACAACCGGATCAAATGCTACATTCGCATGCTTAGCATCTCGCGAGATGTGCAGTTTGCGCACAACAATGCGGCGTCCAGGATGTAAGTTTCGATGCACTTTAGACTTCAACCGGTGAGGCTGGTTGGAGTATAGCACAAGACCAATGAAGCAAAGGGAAACGAGTAGGTAAACAAAAGCAGCCTTCATCTTTTTGTGGTTGCAACACTCCTAGAGAACTTGAACAGACATGGAAATGGAGCAGCATCTACTGGATCATGCGCACAAAATCTGCACCTAAAGCTGTGCCAACTGCAGAAACAAAAAATGCATGCACTTTTAGGGTGCACAGAAAGACTACTACACTCCGAGATCCCAAAAAATACGTGAATCTGCGCGACCATGCAAAAAAACGTATAAATGTCTTGCTCCGTAGCACTGTGAAGAAATCCTTCAAAATGTAGGTAAAATGCATGCAATTCGCGACTTGTTCGCGCTCTCATAAACTACAGAAGAAGCTCAAAAAGCAAGTTAAATCAAGTTTTTTAGTAAACAGAGCATACGTGGAAAGACGAAGACGAAGACGACGCAGAGCGCGGATCCGCAGAGGAAGAAGTTCCTGTGATTCACCAGCAGATGCCGAGCTCCCGCGTCCAACCTCTTGGTTTTCTCACAGCAAGGTACAACCGATTCAGATTCGCGTGCAGATTAAACACTCATGAAGTAGACTCTACAACGTGCTGTTGTAGTTAATGTACGGCACTTTTTTCAATGAGGTGCATTTATGCAAAATATGTTAAGTCAAGCCGTTTGGCTATGGGTTGGCTAAATAGCAATTTGGCACACTGGTTTGCATTTTTGCTTCAGTATGTATATGGTAACAAGTGATAAAATCGCAAGGCCTGCCTATGATACATTGTATTGAAACAAAGACTATTGATTGGTCATGTAAACTTACGAAAAAAGGTGATAGATTTTTTAATTGCTTACTTATCATTCTCTAACAATAGAGAAGATTGGAGCATTAAAATAAGAATAAACTTTGCTAAATAGTGAAGGGTAAATCAGACTTGATAGAACCTCAACTAAGAAAATAATAATAATCATCCACTGAAAAACACGTTTGGAGGGATGTAGTGCACTTGGACAATCAATCCCTAACAATGCCAACAACCATATTAGTATTGTGTTAAAAGGGGAGAGTGGAGCTTTTATACGTAGCTACTCACATACACACATTACAAAGACACATGCCTAGATTTAATTATAACCATATCTCACAACAAAGATGTTCCGTAATAATCATTATTGTGAATTGCCATGGCACACAATATTACATGACACAAAGTCATGTGCATCCATCAGAGTGGCTCAATTGACAAAGAGATAGCAACAATGGTAAGTTATCGAGAGACATAACAAACAAATTGAAGCAATTAACATTCAAGAAAGGCTGCTTCAATGCTCATGAGAATGTAATAGGTTACATCATTTGGGTTCAGCGAAATGCTCTAGACATGCACATAGGTTTACACAACTTCTCTACACGGGTGTCTTAATGTTTCTTTGAGCGATACAAAGAGATCACTGATTACAGGATCGATTGTCAATCAAGTGAGGATAGTCAAACAGTCATTTATGCCACAAGATTCCATCAGGTTAGCCGTGTCCTTCGAATCAAGTACATAGCCTGTTGTCTTTGTGACTTCAACCAAATGTTGTTCAATGGCCGATCTACATGCGACCTTACAGGAGGTTTCTTCTCTAGATTTTCCCTCACTTTTGTGCACTTAGGTTCCCGTATAGTAACTACCTTCAAACCAGTCTCGATACCCGCTCAGGGGTCTCCTTGTTAGCATCCAAAGTATTTAAACATGCGGTGGAAGTAAAACCTTTCCTTCTAGACACAACCTTTCCCTCCACAATGTTTTCAATGAAGTACTTTTTGAAAATGTTGTCGTGGAGGGTAAAGGGATCGACGGGATCCTTTTGAATGGAAGAAGAGGAGTTTCTAAACGAGTTAAAAGCAAGGGCCAAATCATTAGAATAGTCACGCTCCGGATGAAGAAGAACAGCAACCCCCAACACCAAAGCAAAAGGCCATTTAGCTTTCATAGCAGGGCCTTGTCTGACGCGCACAGGAATGCGGGTTTTATCTGCGTGTAAGCGGCATGTTGAACATGCTAAATGAGACAAATGCAAGCTTGACGCCATCACTTTCATCTCCGTCCCCTCCCTCTCTCTCTCTCTCTCTCTCTCTCTCTCTCTCTCTCTCTCTCTCTCTCTCTCTCTCTCTCTCTCTCTCTCTCTCTCTCTCTCTCTCTCTCTCTCTCTCTCTCTCTCTCTCTCTCTCTCTCTCTCTCTCTCTTTGTTCTTACAGTCGATCTCTTCTTGGTAGCCCTGCACACGTATTAACCGCCTATCAAGACTGTGATACACGCACCTGCGAACAAAACGATAAAGGAGCAAGAAGGTTGCTCGAGCAGATGTGGCAGGAAGAACAACAGAGGAGCAGAGCCATGAGCATGAAATATGGGATTAGAGTGATCGGAGAAGGATAGAGAAGAAAGCCGAAGGGGAGAGAGAAACTTATAACTAAAGGAGGTTAGCGCGCAAGGAATTAACGAAGGAAGATCGAGGGCACATCAGGCATGGTGGGAGACCTCGCAATTCAGTGGATGTGCTTGCGGCCCGCACCCCGTAGCCTGTGTGCCAAATGGAGCCCACAGCTCATAGCAAGGAGGGGGATGTTGAGCTTGACACAATCACGACAGCTATCTTCAATTTCACCAGAGACAGCATCGAGACCTGGTGAAATCCATGAGAGAGCGTCGCCTCGGCTTGAAGCTGCATGGACCGAGCACGTTCCTCTACACGGTCTCATAATGTCTCCCTCCATTCCTGAGGCCACTTGGGGTCTCTCCTCGCTCTTGCAGGTGTGGGTAGCACCACTCTGCCATTGATCAGCGACCCTCCTCCGAGTTGTAATTGGAGCTCGTAGGACGTGAAGGTAAGGATGGAGATCATATCCACCCGCAGTTCAAGGCTTGCAGGCGCCACTGCCCCCCAACCCCCTTCCTCTCTATTGCCACTTCGATGCATAGGAGAGAGAGAGAGAGAGAGAGAGAGAGATTGTTGCTCATGGTTTCGTCACAGTTCCTCCTCCTCTTTCGCTCTCCTGTCCTCACCCCTTATCCGTCAGCCTCCTCCTTCTGATATCACCCTCACCCTCACTGCACAGAGAAGGAAAGAGAGCTCATCCTCTTTCTCCTCGTGCAGCTCCAACTATTGCTGCACCTCCTTGATTTGCTGCTTCGTTGTCATATGTCCCCCTTGACCTGTTGTGTGTGTGTGTGAGAGAGAGAGAGAGAGAGAGAGAGAGAGAGAGATGCGCACTGGCACATATGGACAGAACCAAGCCCCCTCAGAATTTCTAAAGACGAGCAGGTTTTGCTCTTATGGAAAGAGAGAGTACCTCCTAAGTCCCTAAGCTACCCTAACTTCCACTGCCCTGCCGAAATGGTGGCATGGCCAAACCTCAATGTCGACCTCATCCCGCACAACGTAGACCTCGTCTTGGAGGTCGTCAATAAACATCAAAAAAGATGCAGACAACAAGAAAGAGAAGAAAGATGTGTGTTTGCATGCTCAAAGGCCTACATTTTGATGTGAAGACGACGCTGGGAAGACGATGAGCTACACTTAGACACTACTTCCCTCCTTCACAACCTCATGAGCCTACATGTGACATTGCTATGTGAGCATGGCCCGTGACTTTTGTTGTGTGAGAGAGAGAGAAAGAGAAAGAGTTGGTCCCTTTACAGCTGTCGAAGGCCTCTCCACAAAACAAAAGCACCCTAGTCCGTCAGGCCATATCCGGTGAGTATCTTTTGAATGAATGAAGAAACACATGGTGGTATACCATGCATGCTTTAATTCAGCGTGGTAGGTGCCATCATTTATTTCATGCATGCTTCTTCAACGTGGCAATTGTCATCATTTTCTTTCATAAAATTTAATCATTATTACAACACTATATCTTTTCAATAACTGACCACTACTTACTTGGTTCTACGACTCTCTCTTGAGTGCTGCAGTGCACTCATCAATCAGATTTAATCAATCAGTATTTTCAACCAATCAGCATTTTTGGCCCATCAAAATATGCTTAAAAATACAACTCTATGATTTTGCTATTTTAGTCAGCAAAAAGAGAAGGCATCTCTATAGCCTTTGCCCTTTGGGCAGGCCAAAAAGTAAAAAAGATAGTGGTGTGGATTTTACTGCATGGCATAGCTTGTGATGATAGCATCTCTCCTCGAAGCTTTTATCAAAACCTTTATGACCTTCCATCACAAATGATGTATGGAGATAAAAATTTACACGTTATATTAAAGACGGAGAGAGATGCATTTCGTGCATTGCGATGCTTGTGCCCATAAATTTAAAATAAAAACCATATGTAATTATGGTGTGGAGTTGGCACCGTTCTCCACAGGGAGTGTGCCCTTCCCTGGCCGTTTCTATCCCTTTCGGTGTTAAAGGGGGACTTCTGCTTCTCCTTAAATGTTGGCGGGACTTTTTTACTGTAAAAATACTGCAGTTGTACAAGGAAGAAGTCATTACCGATGTTTTATCAAGACATATATCGTTCCACGATGCCATGTTGTGGTGTATTATCCATGTGTCCCTTTGTTGAACGCAACAAAACTTCTTCAAACTTCGTCACCTTCATCTACAATTTTTTCAATAAATGTGTTGCTTTAATGTGTACATGATGTGATCTAAGCACTTTTGAGATAACATAGAGAAAATCAAATATGAAATATAAAGTGTACCTTTGGTATTGGTTATCTACGTCACGTCTCCTAGACCTTCCTTACATTGTTCCACCGCCTCCTCACTAGTATGTGTTATACCATCGTCATCCCTTTTGCGACTTCTGCCAACATGTTAACTGTCACATTAACTTGTGCTATCATGTCTACCATTACCTGCACTACTTCTAATGTTTGTGGTCTTAGGGTAGGCTGAATCTACCGTATTGTCCGTTCGTAGGCTCACGTACACAAACTCGCAGTCTTTGGATCACCCCATCTAGCATACGTATCGATCAAAACAAGGCAAGTCACGACATCTTTCTCCAAGAGCCTCTAAAGCCACAAGCTTTCAAGCTGCAAGCATAGGTTGGAGAAAGCCACGTTAGGCATACATTGCAAGCAACAGATCCAAGTGATGACATTTCATAGAAGAATCCCATGAAGAACTTCTTGTCCGTTCATGACTACACCACATTTGGCATACATATCGATCAAAGCAGTAGGAAGCACATTTTTCTCCAACAGCCCATTCTATTGTGAATTTTCTCAACCATGTCAACATATTGCACAAGGTCACAAGCCATCAAGATGCAAGCCAACCTTCAACCTGGCATGTTGCAGGAGGTGTTCATGCGGCCCGGAGCCTCGCCCTCGCCCTCACTGCTCAGTCAATTTCCTAATGGTTACTGACATTCCTACTTCTCTTTGTAGCTGCGCATGTGATGCTTTACCTCCTATGCCTTCAAAGGAGGCACCCGCAACCCACCTAGCTATTCAAAACCACAACCTCCTTGCTCGAGATGGAAAGTCATGCCCTCTTAGCTAGCCTTGATTTTTTGCTCGCTCTTGAATAGATCAGCTTTGCCTAGTGCAAACCAACAACCATGTGACTATTCATTTTGCACACCATAGTCAGCGCACTCCAAGAGATCGCTTTCTATGCAGGAAGCTGATCCGAAACTTTTTGAGCTTTTGTGAGAGTGCTAAATTCAGTATACATACCAACCAAAGCACATGCAATCACAACATGTTCCGTTGAGAGCCCCTGATTAGCGACCTCATCATGAATAAACTTTCCCAAGGTGATGTCTTGCACTACATAGGTGATTGTATATGGAGAGCCATCATGTTTGATTTACATATGATATAAATAGACACGGGTGCATGCATAGGTGATTCCATTTGTAGAGGGGTCCTTTTCATTTCGCATCTAGTGAAAATAGTTGAGAGCTTCCTTGGCACAAGCATGTTGGGCATATCCTAAAATCAACACACTCCAAGAGACAACAGCCCGGGCAAGGAGCTCATCTATAACTTTTTGAGATTTTGTGAAGGCACCACATTTAGCATACATATTGACCAAAGCATATCCAAGCACAACATGTTTCTCCACCGTCCCTTGATTGGCAACCTCATCATGACAATGTCTCACACAATGCCACAAACATTCAAGGTTCATGCATAAGTATTGCATCAAGAGGGACCCTTTTTGTTTTGCATCTTGTGAAAATAATCTAGACCTTCCTTGTCACTGCCATGTTCGGGCATATGTTGCAATCAATGCACTCCAAGAGACCACACTCTAGGGAGGAAGCTAAACCATAACTTTTTGTGGGGACACTACATTTGTTATATATATCAACCAAAGCAACTCAGACCACAACATGTTTCTCCAACAGCTCGTGTTTAGCAGCCTCATTGTGAATACTCTTGCACAAGGTAATGCCTTGCACTACTTAGGTGATTGCACCTATAGAGATGACCTTTTCGCTTTGCATATGGTGAAAACATATACAAAATTGCAGAAGGCTGCAAGGTGAGTGTATTTGAAGCAAGGCCCTTTTTGCTTTACATCTAGTGATGAAAACACTCCTGAGCTTGATGGGCATATCCTCTATCAATTCGCTCCGAGAGACAACATCCTGGGTAGGAAGTCATCCAACGTCCCTCTCTATTCAATAAGCCCATGCTGGTTGCACTCCAGGGACCAATCCAGCCCTTGCAATCCCTGTTGCCCCTGGCCTCAACTTAGTCCCTATTCTACAACCCCAATGTTGGCCCTCAAACTTGTGCCCATTGCAGTGTACTCTCGGGACTTTCAATCCTTGAGTTGTAACTCTCCCACACTCTGAAAGTATTCTTGTATGATTTATGAATGCCTTGTATGTATTTGGAGCAAGAAGCACCCAACTGATGCTGGTCTCTGGACTCCATAATGTGTAGTAGATTTGTCAAGCCTGCAACCCATCAATGTCTAAATCAGATGCTCCGTTGACTTGAGTGTATCATGATCAACATCGGCATGGCAAGGAATCTTTTAACTATTTTGACAAGATGTAAAGCAAAAAGAGCCCCCCTTGAGCACTTTTGGTGCTCTTTGAAGTGCCCCATTAATGAACATATCAACCAAGGCATTGGCAAGCACAATATCTTTTTCCAACAGCTTTTGAATAACAATATCAGTGTAACTTTTTATGCCCATATCAGCATCTTGCATAGAGCCATATGCCTTCAAGAAGTATGCATACATGATTGCATCAAGAGAGAGGCCCTCACTTTGCACCCTCTAAAAATAGTCTAGAGCTTTTTGGCCCTACTCTTGTTGCGAGTATCCTGCAATCAATGCACTCCAAGAGACGACATTCGGGACAGGAATCTCCTCGAGCACTTTCGATGCCTTCTAAAGTGCACCACATTTGGCATACATATCATCCAAGGCATTGCCAAGCACGAAATTTTTTTGCTACAACCCAAACTAACAATACCAAAGTGGATCTTTAAGTCCAAATCACCATCCTGCATAGAGCCACATGCCTTCAAGATGCATGCGTAGGTGATTGCATCTGGGGAGAGGCCCTCGCTTCGCATCATTTGGCATACATATCATCCAAGGCATTGCCAAGCACGATTTTTTTTTTGCTACAACCCAAACTAACAATACCAAAGTGGATCTTTAAGTCCATATCACCATTCTGCATAGAGCCACATGCCTTCAAGATGCATGCGTAGGTGTTTGCATATGGGGAGAGGCCCTCGCTTCGCATCTGCTGAAAACAGTCTAGAGCTTGCTACCCTGCCCATGGGGAAAATCCTGCAAACAGAAGAGAGGCCCTTTCTTGCATCTACTAAAAATAGACTATAGCTTTCTGGCCCTACCCTGTGGGGAAAATCCTACATTCATCGCATATTAAGAGTCCACACTTCGAACAGGAAGCTCCTCGAGAAGTTTTGGAGAGAGGCCTCCCTTCGCATCTGCTGAAAATAGCCTAGAGCTTTTTGGCCCTGCCCTTGTGGAGCAAATCCTGCAATCAAGAGAGAGGACATCGCTTCGCATCTGTTGAAAAAAAACTAGATCTTTCTGGCCATGTCCCTGTGGGGCAAATCCTGCTCTATCGGTGCATTCCAAGATTCCACAATATGGACAAGAAGCTTTTCAAGAGGTATTGGTGCTCTCTGAAGTGCACCACATTTAGCAAACATGTCGACCAAGGCATTGCCAAGCACAAAATCTTTTTCAACAACCCCGAACTAACAATATCAATGTGACTTTTTGTGCCCATATCAACATCTTACAAAAAACCACATGCCTTCAAGATGCACGCGTATGTGATTGCATCAAGAGAGAAGTCCTCGTTTTGCATACGCTCAAAATAGCCTAGAGATTTTTGGCCTTGCTCTTGTTGCGCATATCCCACAATCAATGCACTCCAAGAGATGACATTCTGGATAGGAAGATCCTTGAGCACTTTCTGTGCTCTCTGAAGTGCACCACATTTGGCATACACATTGACCAAGGCATTGTGAAGCATTATATTTTTTTGCAACAACCCCAGACTAATGATATTAAAGCAAATTTTTAAGCCCGTGTTTGAGGATAAACCGAACGGGCGCCCACCTACTCGGACGCGTAGCTGGACATCACATTTGTATTCTACTAGTTTTCCAAGCTAGTGTAGTAATACTCTGTGTAATCTTGATTCTAGAGTAGTGGATCAATTCCCTGAGTTGTAATTCTATTATGACAATTGTAAAGGTCCATCTGAACCGGCCACTGACCATTTAGAATTCCCTAGATATAAATGTCAATATTCTTAAGGTGAAAGGAGACTTATCTTTAGAAGAAGGAAGAGCTCTATTGTACGTACGCTCAAGCTACGAGCTGCTCCAACTTGTAATCATCGCAGTTAATGAATGGGTAATCAGTTTTCAATTTCAAAACTTGCATTGTGTTCTTCTTTCTTTGCTCTTTCATTCTAGTGTAAGCATTGTCAATTTTGTTGTGGTTCGCGACTACGTGTTAGTGAGCCTTAATTGTAGATTTGAGTGCTTAAATCAATGTTTTTAGTCGTTTTGACCATAAGAGAGTGTTCTTAGACCATAGGATGACATTTCTGGCATGTTCTGTTGCACTTTTCAGGACCTTTTTCACGATGGATCGTGATTTTGGTACCTTGTCGGATTGTGACCAGACTTGGTAGGATAGTGCCTCTAGGTGTCCTAGACCTCCTCCTAAAGTTTTGTTGCATTTCGAGTCCGTTCGAGTGTCGAAATGGCATGATGACCTAGAGTTGTGAGAAAGGACATGGGCAGGTTTCCCTGATCATTGACTGTTGGTTTGCTTGTTGAGCTAGTGTGTTTGCTTGTTAAGGTTCACTTCTTGAGATTGACGATCGTAAAGAGTCTCTATGCCCCATCCGAGTCACTACCTGAGTATTGACATTATGTTAGTACCAAAAAGCTACGTTGTATGTTAGCGGGTCGCCGCAAACGGACGTCTGCAGCATAGATTTTTGGTACTAACATAATGTCAATACTAAAGGGAAGTAACTCAGATGGGGCACCGAGACTCTTTGAGATTGTCAATCTCAAGAAGTGAACCTTAACAAGCAAACCCACTAGCTCAACAAGCAAACTAACACTCAATGATCAGGGAAATTTGCCTATGTCCTTTCTCACAGCTCTAGGTCATCACGCCATTTTGGCACTAGAATGGACTCGAAATGTAACAAAACTTTAGGAGGAGGTCTAGGACACCTAGGGGCACTACACTACCAAGTTTGGTCGCAATCTGACAAGGTACCAAAATCACTATCCATTATGAAAAAGGTCATGAAAACTGCAACAGAACATGCCAAAAATGTCGTCCTATGGTCTAAGAACACTCTCCTATGGTCAAAACGACTAAAAAAAGTGATTTAAGCACTCAAATATTCATTTTAGGCTCATTAACACATAGTCGCGAGCCACAACAAAACTGACAATGCTTATACTAGAATGAAAGAGCAAAGAAAGAGAAACACGATGCAAGTTTCAAAATTGAAAATTGATTACCCATTCATTAACTACAATGATTACAAGCTGGAGCAGCTCGTAGCTTGAACGTACGTACATCACAGCTCTTTCTTCTTCTAACGATAAGCCTCCTTTCACCTTAAGGTTATTGACATTTATACCTAGGGGCACTCCAAATGGCCAGTGGCCGGTTCACATGGACCTTTACAATTGTCATGACAAAATTACAACTCAGGGAATTGATCCAGTACTCTGGAATCAGGATTACCCATAGTATTACTACACTAGCTCGAAAAACTAGTAGAGTACAAATGTGGTGTTCGGCTACATGTTCGACCAGGTTGGCGCCCGTTCAATTTGTCCTCAAACAACCCTTATTAGCATCTTGCATAGAGACACATGCCTTATGGATGCACGCATAGGTGATTTCATCTGGACAGAGGCCCTCACTTTGCATCTGTTGAAAACAGCCTAGAGCTTTCTCACCCTGCTCATGTTGCTTGGCATACATATCAACCAAGGTAGTCACAAGGACGATATCTCTTTCAACAACCCCTGAGTAACACTATCAACATGAATTTTTATGCCCATATCAGCACCTTGTGTAGAGCCACATGACTTCAAGATGCAAGCGTATGTGATTGCATTAGGAGAGAGGCCCTCGCTTTGCATCCGCTCAAAATAGCCTAGAGATTTATGGCCCTGCTCATGTTGTGCACATCTTGCAATTAATGCACTCCAAGAGACAACATTTTGAACAAGAAGCTCCTCAAGCACTTTTTGTGCTCTCTGAAGTGCACCACATTTGGCATACATATCGACTAGGGCATTGCCAAGCACGACATTTTTTTGCAACAACCCTAGACTATCATAGTGAATTGTTAAGCCCGTAACAACATCCTACATAGAGCTACATGCCTTCAAGATACACATGTAGGTGATTTCTTTTGGACAGAGGCCCTCACTTTACATCCGCTGAAAAAATTTGTGGACCAGGTGGATGCAGACGGAGACAAGGCTGCCAAGCACTAGATTGTGGACAATGTCTTTGAATGGGCCATCCTTGCTGGCCACAAGAAGCCGTCATCGGCATCATGGCTCTCACAGCAGGGGGCAATGAAATCTTGGTCACATAGGAAGCCCCATTGCACCCCAACGATACAAATTTTGGAGACCCTCAATGGCAAGCCAATAATCATGGAGTTCTTCCACCCAACAATCTCCAATGCCGATGTTGACAACCCCACCAAACTCAACCTGGCACACCAAAATCTTGCATAAGTAACCTGACGGAGCCCTTCAAGTTTGCAAGAGGCACTTGCACTCCAAGGGGAAGTGCTAAGGTGACGATTTAAGAGGCATCAATAATCTGTACGCAAGTGAAATAAGCTTATTTTAGAGGCTTTCACTTAGCGGATCCCGCACTTTGTATCCCCTAAAAACAACCTGGAGCCTTATGGCCCTACTTATGTTGTGTGTATCGTGCAATTAGTGCATTCCAAGAGATGCCGTTTGAAACAGTAAGCTCCTCGAGCACTTTTTGTGCTTTCTGAAGTGCACCACATTCGGCATACATATCAACCAAGGCAATGCCAAGCATGGCATCTCTTTTCAACAACTTTTGACTAACAGTATTCGCGTGAATTTTTATGCCCATATTAGCATCTTGCATAGAGCCACATGCCTTCAAAATGTAAGTGTAGGTGATTGCGTCTAGAGAGAGGCTCTCACTTTGTATCTATTGAAACAACCCAAAGCTTCCCGGCCACCCTACCCCTTTTTAGAAAATTCGGCACAGGAAGTTTGTCAAAGGCTTGTTGCACCATCATACACCAAGTTACACTTTATTTGGGCACATAGATTGAGTTTTGAGGGGATTTTACTCCTTCAGGGGATTTCCTTGTCAAAAGTGGTGATTTTGTGCAATTTTGATTTCCAAAATTTGATGTGAGCACATATTCAGGTTCTACGTATCAAGGGGAACCTGTGGTAGAAACAAAAGTCCATTTTGACCACCTAGACATCATACGCGTATGATGTCCTATATGCCAGATTTTGGGTCAAAAGATACATCTGAGTGCACCCTTGTGATCTAGGGCATTTAAGAAACATATAGGCTAAATTCCATTGAAATTGAAGCATTTTTGGGCTTGTAAAGGCCACAAGATAGATCTAGGCAAATTGAATGCTTGAATTGATCATATCTAGCACAAAAAGTGTTAGATTTCAATTCTGAAAGTTGTTTTGGTTTGCCAGTGTAGTGAGGAACCTCTAGAGTAAATTTCACTTCAAATGGACCAGTTAGACATCATACGTGTATGATGTCTAAAGGGCAATTTTAGGGACCAATATTGACAGTTGAGCATACCATGGTGTTTAGCACCACAAAACAAGCTTCTAGACCAAATTTCATCTGATTCTGAGCACATAGACATCATACGGGTATGATGTCTCAAGGCGAGGTCTGAAGGTCCAATTGCACTTTTGACCACATAGGAGGGGTGGGAATCATGTGTTAAACTTGTTTACAAAATTTCATCTCATTTGGACACATATTTTTGTCACCATATACATGTGGTAGTGATGTGTGTGAACAAACTAGGACCGTCGTGGTATTTTTTCCCTCTTTGGGAGGTTTTCCCCCCCTGAGCATTGTATATACGCCCATCACTCTAGGGCTATTGTTCTTTCTATTGCACACTAAGTAACACGCTCTCTATTGTGTGCCTTGAGTTTCCTTCATCTTCTCCAAGCTGTGTGCGTTTCTTTGCAACCCTAATTCCAACAATTGGTATCAGAGCAGGTTGCGTCGCTAGCATCTCCAGCACATGCCTGCTCACTTTCTTCGATTTCAGTGAGCTTTGGCGAGCTTTCGCAAGTCGACAAAATTTTTGGGAGGACTCATAGAGCTAAGTCTGCTCAGATTTCTAATTCAGGCTCGTTTCGGCCTCCGCTTTCCACTACAGACAGTACTGCACATACTATTTCGTAATTTTGTGCAGGATTTCTGTCAGTGTCATTCTTGCATAACAGGTATCTTACAGTCTTCTACGGTTTGTGCTATATAGCACGTGTTGTTACCGCTTTGTTTCTCCTCTTTTCAGGTAGTTTTTACATCAGATGCAACATTTACCATGGCTGACACACAACACAGATGTGTTCAAGATGTTTGCTGTTGAGGACAGGTTGGATGGGATAATTACCCTATGTGAACTTACATGATGCACATGTTCTTGTGTCAAAGGACATTTGGAATATTGTGCAGGGCATTGATATACGTCCTGGTTCTGAGGATGTAGGAGATGTTGAGGATGTTGCAGGTCTTGCTGCAAGGATTGCTGCTATTAGAGTTGTTTTGCCTACGACAGAACAAGATCGTTGGGATGTAAAGGATGCACACGCTCATGCATTGATTGTGTTGTTTGTGAAGCGCACCATCCTTCCTCACATTCATTCAACAAAATCAGCAAAACAAGCTTCGGATATTCTTGCAGGTCTTTATGCAAGCCGCAATGAGGCTAAAATTGCTTTGTTGCGTAAAGAGCTGGAATCAAAGATTATGCATGAGGAAGATGATATGGACACTTTCCTTGTTGGTGTCAAGGATACCAATGAGCAACTTATTTCTGCAGGTAAAGTCATTTCAGACAGTTAACTCCCTTGTGCAGACTGTTCTTGATGACTTACCAGATTCTTACCAGACTTTTGCTAGTACTTGGAGACTAATGACCCGAGGAAATCCTGAAGTTGTCAAGTTTGATGCATTATGCACATTGCTGTTGCAAGAGTCACTTTCCACAAAAAACAGGACTAGGCAGTGTGCAGTTGAACAAGATTTTATTGCTTCTCAAAGAAAGGGTGGTAACAGCAATGCAGCCACTTCTTATGGTTCTGCTGCTGCGAGTGGCAAAACTTTTGTTCCTAATGCTTTTGCTGGTAGCAATTCGTCTAGAAATTCTGGTGATAAGGGCAAAAAGAAGATGCGTTGCCATTATTGGGGAGCTAATGATCATTTGATCAAGCAGTGTCCTAAGTTGAAGGCCAAAGAGGCTAAGAAGAAAGAGGGTGGTTCCACTGCAAATGCTGGTTTCACTTCAAATGCAGCCATTGCTGAGTCTTTTGTAAAAGGAGACTGTGATACCGATGTTGATGCAGAATGGGCTTTTAGTGAAGAGTGTACTTACAATCCTGTTGTCCATGGTGCATGCTTGTCAGTTGTTGCAAATTCGCATGTGTGGTATTTTGACAGTGGTGCTACAAAGCACATTACCTCACATTGTGAATTGTTCACCTCTCTCGAGTTTGTCCCTCATGGGAATTCAGTCACTTGTGCCAACAATGCCTCTTATCCGGTTCAGGGGGTTGGAAAGATTGTGCTTACTGCTGCAAATGCTAGTTCTTTCACACTTGTTGATGCACTTTATGTACCTGGGATCAAGAAGAATCTTTTGTCTGTATCCGCACTTGCTAGACTTGGACATGTAGTCAAATTTGGGGATGACAGATGTACAATTCATGATCTCAATTTTGGTGATGTAATTGTTGCATCTGGCCTTTTGTGCTTAGGGCTATATAACCTCACTTTGTATGACAAATGTGGACAAAATTTTGCAAATGCAATTGCAGATTCAAGGGCTATTTCAAATGCAAAACTTTGGCTTGCACGTTTTGGGCATCTGAATTTTGCCAGTCTGTTGCGTTTGCAGAAATCTGATATGCTTGCTTCTTTGCCGCCTCTTGAAGCACCTATCAAACATGTTTGTGAAGGTTGTATTTTGGGTAAAATGCAGCGTTCTAAGTTTCCAAAGGATGGTTCAGTTAGGGCCACATGCAAGTTGTAGCTTGTGCATAGTGATGTTTGTGGGCCCATGCAAACTCCGTCCTTGGGCAATCATCTGTTCTTCATGACTTTCATTGATGATCATTCCAGGCATGCATGGGTATTTCCGCTTAAAGCGAATTCCGAAGTTTTTATGTGCTTCAAACAATTTCTGGCTATGGCTGAAAATGTATCGAAATGTATTATGGGTACCCTCTGTTCCAATCGAGGGGGGGAGTATATGTCTCATGAATTTAATGCATTTCTAGCTAGTCGTGCGATAAAACACCAATGTAAAGTGCCGTATACGCCTCAGCAAAATGGTATTGTCGAGAGGAAAAATAGGTCTCTTACGAAAATGGCAAGATGTATGGTCAAGAGTCAAGCTTTACCACATTCATTTTGGCTCGAGGCTGTCATGTGTGTCACTTATGTACTCAACAGGTGTCCTACGAAAGCGTTGTAGTCTATGACTCCATATGAAGCATGGCATGATAGAAAGCCATCTATTGAGCACATGCGTGTTTTTGGCCATTTGGTTTATGGTTTAGTGCCATAAGTGCAACGCAAAAAATAGGATGATAAGGCTGTCAAATGTATTTTTGTTGGTTATAGTGCTAAAAGCAAAGGTTACAGGTTGTATATTGTATCATCCACAAACATAGCGTATTTTGGTTTCATGGGATGTAGTGTTTGTGGAAGATTTTTTTCAGCCCTTGTTGTCATGTACTAGAGATAGTAATGTAAGCTCACTGGACATTTATGACATTTTGTTGCCTCTTTTCAGTGGTGGAAGTTCGAATGTAAATTCCAATGAGGCAAATATACAGCCTATTGGGGTTTCCGAAAATGTTATAGATCAGCCTATTACTCATGCAGATGTACATGATGTACTTGATGAGGAAAGGGCTGAAAATGAGCAGGCTAGAGGTATGCCAAAATGGCTGGTGCACACTTTGCGTGACAGCAAATTGGATGCGCCTTTGTCTAGTCATACTCATTCAGGCTCTCACCATGCATCTTTTGCATCAGATTGTTATCCTTTAGCTGTGTCTAGCTTACATGATGTTGAGGAACCTTTGTCTTTTGATGAAGCACAAAATTCAAAAAATTGGATGGCTGCCATGCAATCAGAATATGATGCACTTATAGAAAAGGACACATGGTTTTTATGTGATCTGCCTCCTGTCAAAAAGGCCATTGGCACGAAGTGGGTTTACAAGTTGAAACGCAAGCCGGATGGTGAGATCGATCGCCATAAGGCTTGACTTGTTGTAAAGGGTTATGCAGAGCAAAAAGGCATAGATTATGAAGAGACTTTTGCTCCCACTTGTTGTAGGACTACTGTTCGTTTTCTATGTGTATTTGCAACTCATTTTGGTTGGATGTACATCAATCAGACATTGTTACTGCTTTCTTGAATGGTGACATATTTGAGGAAGTTTATGTAACGCAGCCTCGCGGTTTTGTCAAGAAAGGACAAGAGGACAAAGTGTGCAAATGTAACAAGGCTTTGTATGGGTTGAAGCAATCTCCTTGTGCTTGGTATGAGAAAGCTGACACACTCATTTGGTCAAACAAGGCTTTTGTAATAGTCCAACAGAAAGTACATTGTATGTAAAGCATGAGGGTGATGTACTTCTAATTATGGTTCTTTATGTAGATGATTTGTTGATCACTAGACCAAATGAGAGAGATATTGCTGAATTTAAGGCTGATTTGAATGCTACTTTCAAGATGAAATTTTTGGGGTTGTTGCATCATTACTTGGGCATACAGTTTAAGCGTGTGTGATGGTGGTATTGCCTTGTATCAAAAAGTTACATAGAGACATTGCTATGTAAGTTTGGACTCGAGGATTGCAAACCTATTGCCACTCCCATGGAAACAGATTTGAAATTGAGTCTACATGATGCTGGTGATCTTGTAGATGTCACTCTTTACCAAACTGTTGTTGGATGCCTCATTTATGTGTGCAACACGAGGCCAAAAATTCAGTTTGCAGTCTCACAGGTCAGCAGATTTATGCATAGCCCAGGGTCTAAGCATTGGCATGTTGTCAAGAGGATTTTTTGCTACCTTAGTGGCATTGTACATCTTGGCTTGTTTTATCCCAAGGGGAGATCATTGCCACCAGACTTACACGCCTTTTCGGAATTAGATTAGGCTGGTTGTTTTGACATGCGAGTGTCCACAAGTGGTTTTTGTTTCATGCTTGGCAGTTCATGTATATCATGGTTGAACAAGAAGCAACCTATTGTGGCCACTTTGAGTTATGAGGCTGAGTTCAGGGCAGTCTTCACAGCTACGGTTGAGTGTATATGGATCATACGCCTTATGGCTGATTTGGGTGTTGGACAGGACACTGCCAACACTATCTACACTGACAGTCAGAGCGCATTGGCAGTTGTGAGAAACCCAATGTTTCATGCTTGCACAAAGCACATTGAGGTGCATTACCACTATGTCAGGGAGAGGCTCTCAGCAGGAGAGATCAGCTTGGCTTATGTGCCAAGACAAGACAACCTTGCAGATCTTTTCACAAAGGCATTGTCTCGTGAGAAGCTTGAAGCTTTTCACAAAGCTTTGGGCTTACTCCCCTTTGTGGACTAATCATGTCCTCGGGGCATGGAACTTCCCTTTACTCATGTGCCAGCTCTCGTTCACCGCATCACTCGAGGGGGGATTTGTTACCATATACATGTGGTAGTGATGTGTGTGAACACACTAGGACCACCGGGGCATTTTTTCCCTCATTAGGAGGTTATTTCCCCCGAGCATTGTATATACGCCCATCACTCTAGGGCTATCGTTCTTTCTATTGCACACTAAGTAACAAAATCTCTATTGTCTGCCTTGAGCTTCCTTTGTGTTCTCCAAGCTGTGTGTTTGTCAGCAACCCTAATTCCAACAATTTTTGCATTTAAAGAGATTTTTGCAGATCCAAAAAGGTAAAGGTGAAAAAGTATTGATTTTGAGCAATTTTGACATCCAAAATTTGTTGTGATCACATATTCTCGTTGTATGCATCAAGAAGTACCTTGGGTAGAAGCAGAAGTGAAATTTGAGCCAAAAGACATCATACACATATGATGCTACAAACGGATGCACGGCGTCCTTGCAAAATATCTCAAATAGCATGATAGAAACAATAAAACACCACAAATATGCATACCTGACGAATCTTGTGAGCATATAATCAAATCATACACGAACAGAGAGAGGTAGAGAGCGAGAGAGCACATGCAGGTGCACCTCCTAGAGCGGAGTGCTACGCTGGCACAACGAGAGAGAAGAGTGGAGAGGAGAGAAGAATAACGTAGACACTGGGTGCAATCTCCCCCCGTGCAAGAGTGACCATTTTCCTCTTCCATGTATTTACTTTATAGATTTCTTGAATGGTCAAAGTCAGTACAAACTGGCCGGCCGATCATAAATGGCCAAAGCTCATAAAAGAGCACTTGAATAATAATTTATACATAAATGTGATGTCTTTTCGCATAGCCTAAGGCTCGGTCAGCTTTTTCCACCTGGCAGCTGTAGAAAATAACAATATACCAATATTCATTACATATCTCTCCGTTAGACAGCAATTGTCCTCAGTTGCAAAGATAAAAATTTGCAAACCATACTTGTAAAAAACAGTGAGTAGTATTATTTGTCAGAAATAGCACGTAGTAAAATGAAAAATTTATGAAACGAAACAACATTGCTTATGCATGCCGTCATCCATATACTATCTATTTGATGTCCCATACCACTAGAATAAGTAGTATACGTCATACCCTAATGAATCGGGATATCATTGGTCACACTCATCATTCAACAATCAATTGTCATCAATCTCAAGTTCAATTCCACAAATACTGTCATGACAAAAAAGCATCATATACCAATTCCAATTCCAAATATCCTTCATTTTGTGGTAACAAAGCATGCTCGGGACAGTGGTGGCCAGCCACTGTAGCATGATTTTGTGATCGATGTTGCCTAAATCGGCGAATCTACACTCAACGTGCTGCCTAAATTGGTGAATCGGCACTTGTGCTGCCTAAATCGATGGATCTGCACTTAATATTGTTGAAATAGTAAATGTATTATTTAGCAGTGTGCTGCCTAAATCGACGAATCTGCACTGACAAAGCGGTGTTGCCTAAATCGACGAATCTGCACTGACAAGCGGTGTTGCCTAAATCAACGAATCTACACCAAGATGAGCATCGACACACTGCTTAAATCGGCGAATCTGTGTGCATGTGACCAATGGACTAGACAAAACATAAAAGAGAAAAATATTTACTATCGGTTTGACACCACTTTGGAGTATATCAAAGTACTTACAAAGTGTTGTTGATTATGGAAAGTACCTTCAGCTCGTGTGAGTATGGACATAACTTAATGTCAAATGCTCTCAATACAATTCAATTTAGTTCAAAGAGCAAGCCAGAATATGAGAGATGGCTGGGTTCATAGCTCAAAAGATAACATGAAAAAATAAAAGCAGGGAGGTATTGGATGTACGTACCTGGATGATGTACTGTGTTTGAAAATATATATACCAGTTTGTGCATGGAGAGAGAGGTATAAGTAGGAGAAAGCTGTAACTATCAAACTTACACCAAAGTATAGTTAACAAATTCAAAATGTGTTAATTTTGTGTTAATGATTGGCCATAAAATAAAAGAATATTCCACCTATCTAGAATTTGATTTGATATAAGTATTCAATTGCACATTTAGAACAAACAGTTTTGGCACCTTGACTTGACAATGGCAAATATAGACTAGTGTAAAGGACACCGAGTAGTGTTTAGTCAGGATATCACAAGCATCCATCACATAAAGGCCATACTATAAACAATAGATAAAAAACAATGCAAAATTATTTCCATCGTAGCTGCTCTTTCCTAGAAGTCTCCATCGACAGGCATTTCCAGTTAGACATAAAATTATGTAAGATAATCTAGGTTTTTAGTGCATCAAGAGAATGCCCGGCAAAACCACATACTTAAGCTTCTCGTTTAAACTTGTAGTAGGTAGTATGGAGGTTGCAGCTTGTACAAATTACCTATACTAAGCTAAACAATGCCTTAAAAGTCAGATGATGGAGACCACATGAGGTATAGCTCTGCCAGTCAAAATTAAGACGAACGAAATGTCTAATTAGCTTGAGTAAAAGAAGAAGAATCCATCAAGTAGAGATTCTGGTTTGTGCATTAACGAGACACTCATGATATGTGTGTGTGTGTGTGTGTGTGTGTATGCGTATATCATTCAAATTGACAAGTGAGTGTGTGTGTGGGTGCCAACAAGTCATCAACTTGTGAGGTTGTGGACAATCGAATACAAAGGGAGGGCCCGCAGTTTGGTTAAGGGGGGAAAGAGAGAGAGAGAGAGAAAATGAAATAAAATGTTGTATTACCGTCTTCAAAATGCTAAAATTACGTATGAGAACAAACTAATACAATCCTTGTGTATCTATTCCAATGCCTGGGTACAAACAATAAATAAATAAATAAAATAAAATGAAGTACAATTAAAGATTGAAAGATTAAAACCAAAAGCCTAAAATAGTGATGAAAATTAGTATCGTGATCGTCAATGCCAAAGGATATCCGGGAAAGGGCGTTGTGCGAGAAAGTATTGCATTGGTTGCCGAAGATCTTTCTCAATGTCCGCTGCTGCTGTAAGGAGTCATAGTGGGAGGGGGAAGAGAGATGTAGAAAGGAAATGAAATGTTATATTAACAGTTTTTCAAAAGGCCAAAATTGTATATGAGGCCAACTTAATACAATCCATGTGAATCTAATCCAATGACTGGGGACAAATTAAAATGTAAAACTAAAACTATAACTAAAAATGTTAGTCTAAAATCATCATCATCGTTGAGGTTATCCAAGAAAGCATCACAACAGTTGCTAAAGAGCTTCATCAATGTCCGCTTCTGTAGGTAGTCGGGGGAGAGAGAGAGCTGGTGGTTTGGGCCTATTGTAGAGAGAGAGAGAGAGAAACTGATGTTGAAGCTGTGAGTATGCACAAATCGTATGCTACAGCCTTCTCGCACTGTTCTCGTTTTTTTGCTTAGCAAACGAGATCAATGCAGAAGAGGACTTTGTGAAGGGCGAGCACCAAGTTGTTAACCTCATGCATCTATTGCAGACTCTCCTGTTTGGCATGGACTACCGTAAACAAAAAAATTTGTGTGTGTGTGTTTTGTGGTTGGGTGCCGGCATGCATAGCATGCTTCTCCCAATCTAGAGGCGGGTGATTGTGGGTGCCATGCAGACGAGGAATAGTTTTGGTGGCTAAAGAGAAAGTGAAGGATTGTGTGCCGCTACTGCTCACAAGTGAGAAAAGGTGAGGTGAGTGATTGTTGTTGGCCGATTCCATACAAAACAAGAAAAAGGTGGGTGAAAATGAGAGAATTTGAGCTCATTATAGGTGGTGGTTTGTGGTTGCATGGTGGGGATGCGGGATGGAGTGAGAGAGGACCAGATAGATGAGTGGGTAACTGGTGGACTGTTGCAAAAATAAGAGGTGGAGAGAACTCTAGTTTGGAAGGGGAGGTGCGTCGTTGTGACTCAGAGTGGATGGATGGTGGCTATGAGCCGCTTGTGAGGTTGGTTGGGAGCCATCGTAAGAGCGAGAGCGAGGCCGATGATGAATGTGAAACACTTTGCATGAGGGCTTTTGGTGTGAAGTGGAAAGTAAGAGAGAGAAAGAAAAAAAAAACAAAAACAAACAAACGAAATGCACTCAGTGTGCTGGAGAAGGTGTCGTCCATGCAAAAGTGAGTTCAGTGATCAGATGACAGAGCAGTTGCCATCCTTGCATGCCAAGCCAACTAATTCGGTGGGTGGACAATACACCACCCAACACGGCATGCCAATGGTGCTTGAGCCCATGTAGCGCTAATGGTGCTTTGTAGACGCTCTTGTTATGCACTAATGTAGAGGTGAGGATTGCATTGTTGGCATCCTCTTCAAACAAGCAATGAGTGTTGTTAAGGTTTATAAGAAATTAACAGATGATAAAAAATTTATTTAAAATTTTAAAATGTTGCTTTAATGGTCATTCCCGTGACAACAAAGTTTCAAGCTTATTTTTATGCTTTTAGCAACAGATTTAGCCAATCCTTGACTCTCCCTCCGACATTGCATAATGGGAAGGACCTGACGATCAATTGGAATTCGTCAAGACAAATGTGACAAACAAAACTAGTCAACAGGCCCAGGTCTTATCCGGACAGTCTTTAGTGGTTGTCAAAATTAATTCCATGGAGTTCAAAAAATAAAAATAAGAAAAATCCATCTTAGTCCATTACTACCTGCATATATTCATAGTTGTCTTGCTTGGATACCTAATCCTAGTCCTTCTTCTCTATTATAAATGTATTGCTTTCATATACCCATAAACACAATTGAATGCTCGTTGATGCATCAACTCAAATACAATTAGCTTTCACCCCTCATAAGTTATTACTTTCTCTACTATAAGGTTTACTTAGCCATGCCTAGCTATAAAACATTCAAGCATAAAAACCTTGTCTCCTAGTGAAGACGGAAAATCAAAAGTAGAAGAAAACAAAAACTACCGACATTATGTTAACACACACTTAGCTTTGGTAGATTGCTTCTAAATTTCTTTGTATCTATACAAATTTGTAAATCCAGGAGCGTGTCCATGGCTCTGATACCACTGCTACAAACGGATGCATGGCGTCCCTGCAAAATATCTCAAATAACATGATAGAAACAATAAAACACCGCAAATATGCATACATGATGAATCATGTAAGTATATAATCAAATCGTACACAAACAAATAGAGAGCGGGAGAGAGAGTGAGAGAGCACGTGCAGACGCACCTCCTAGAGCGGAGTGCTACGCTGGCACGGTGAGAGACAAGAGTGAAGAGGAGAGAAGAACAATGCACACGCTGCGGGAGATTGCACACGCTGGGTGCAATCTCCCCCCGTGTAAGAGTGACCATTTCCCTCTTGTACGTATTTACTTTATAGATTTTTTGAATGGTAAAAGTGAGTACAAACTGGCCGATCGATCATAAATGGCCAAAGCTCATAAAAAAGCACTTTAATAATAATTTATACATAAATGTGTTGTCTTTTTTCATAGCCCAAGCTTTTTTCAAATGGTAGCTATAGAAAATAACAATATATCAATATTCATTACATATGATGTCTTCGAGACCAGATTTGGGTCAAACCAGACGACTGAAGATACACTAGTGTCCTAGAACAAAAAAGAAGTCCCTAGCCAAAATTTCATGAGCACATTTGGGCTAAAAAGTGCCAAAAGACAAAAATTGGGTAAGATTCATGCTTAACTTGACCATAACTTGCACGAAAAGTGCTCAAATTGAATTTTGGAAGTAGAGTTGCTTGAGTGATAAAGAATCTTTGGGATAATAGTCACTTCATTCTAGCACAAAAGACTTCATACACGTATGATGTCTCAAGCCCAAAATTAAAAGTCAAAACTCACATATGAGCTCATAGAAGTGTTTGCCATCATAGAATAAGCCTAGAGACCAAGTTTATTCAATTTGGATCACTTTTGGCTTAGTTAACCTCCCCGAGAAGTTGCAAGAAACCAACAAAAAAGGAGTGATAGACCTATCTACAAGTGTTAGAATCACAAACTGAGATTTGAAGTGGTTAGAGTACATCAAGGAGAGTCTACAATTGAAGTTTGAAGCAATTTTGAGTCAGTAGACATCTGTGCGTGTTTGTCGCACGTGTCAATGCAAGGGACTTGCCGTACATTGTGTGCGAGCCACAAATGGCTGCAAGCACATAAACAGAGTAATCTAGCAAGCTCAAGAGAGTAAGGGTGTGTCACTCTCCACCCTACGCTCACCTTCATGGAGGATTCCTCACCGCAAGGAGCTACCGCTGTGCCGCCCTCAACCGCCTCGCCGTCCGTCGCCATGTCGTCGTTGCAATGCTCGATCGCACTCTCTCTCTCTCTCACACACACACGCATACACACATACACACATACACAAGGAGAGGAAGAAGAAGAAGATGGAGATGGAGCAAGAGCACTCTTCAATTGCACAAATGAGAGAATGAGTGATTTTTAGGTTTAGGTGACTTTTATATGAGCTCGCCCATTCACACTTGGGCACCCATGCTTACCCAACTATCCCTTGAATGTTCCAGTTAGAGTGCGTCTCCCATCGGCGATCACTCTTACCCTTTTCCTATTGGACCGACAACCCCGGCCCGTGACTACTAGAGTAGACGCATGTGGTTAACATGCCCCCCTTCCTGATGTAGATTCCACCCTCGGAATATAACAGTACAACATCAGGATCCACAATAGGAGTACCTGTGTCAGAAGAAAAACAACATTGTGAAAGCTCAAAGGCAGCACGTGCAGGCGTGCAATAAGTGAGATGCATACATGATATTCTAGGAAATGCAAAAAAATCATGAATTGTAACATTGCCAACTAGAACATGCGTAGTACCTGAATGAAATGCAATTAATTAAGGTCTATTAGGTTGACTCTAAGAGAAGTACACAAGAGCTAGGGCTAAAGTAAGTACTAGATTGTTTAACGTTAATTAAAAAATGTCGACTAAAGAGTAGTTAACCTTAGGAATGCTCATCGGGGTCTAAAGACTAGTTAGCTTGTCACTTATACCACTTAAATGTGATCAACATAAAATACAAGGAAGTTTGTGCTATTTGCCTTTTTTTTCTTATTTTTTTGGCGTTGTCATAGTTGCTACAAGTAGCTGGGGGACTTGAGGTCTCAAATACCAACAGCTGGGAGACTCAAGGTCTCAAATACTAGCTTGAGCATAAACTAGCCGGGAGACTCGAGGTCTCAAATACCAGCTTAACACATGGACTTCCACAACACAAGTCACACTTAGGTGGAATAAGCTAGAGAGAACTATATCCTCATAGCCTAAAACATTACTAAAGTTACTACAATTAATAAACTATTTAGGAATTAAAGTCAGCAATTAAGTGGCCTAGTTTAGCCTAAGGTCCTGATACCTACTTAAAGCCAACTAATAGACCAAACTCAAAGATAAGAACAAGGTACTAGAAGTTTGAAAAAATTATAGCATCTAAATTGGCAATGTCACAACTTCATAAATTTTATGCACTGTTAGAAACTTAAATGACAAGATGCAAACATGTAACTGTGGAAAGCATAGATAAAAGGAAGTAGTACACCTATATAATGGAGAACATCCGTTGTAACATGTAAACATCCATTGTCGTTGTCCTTTGAAGGCATCTTTATGTAGTCACAAATTGCACAATAGTCACTACCAAACATCCACCTTCCAGAGGCACATCAGTGGGAAAAGGTACCAACACTTACTGAACACAATTAAAAAACATAAAGAACCCTAACCTAATTATTTACACTCCCCCTAGAGAGTCAAGGGAATAGCATATTGTAGAGATTGGGGGGAAACCCTAAGGCTAAACCCCTATCCTCGTCGTCGAGAAAAACAAAGTCATCATCCGTGAGACCATATGTGCCATCCGTGTAATCATGTAAATCTTTTTCATCATTAGAGGCACCAATGTTTACTAAGAAGGTCACTAAACGCCTATAGTCATTTTGGTCAAAAGGGTAGGCTTGTGCAATGGGAGAGACATTCTCTACTAAGTATGGATTAGTCGTGGTCAAGAGACATATCAACCATTCTAACTCCTCGAAATTCCTCTCACATGCTAGCGTACCTACCACCGAAAAGACCGTGTGAAACACTTGTGAAAAGTAAAGAGGGTACCTCTCACCTAAGGCAGGAGCGGATGACTCTAGCATACCAGCCATATTTGTAGACATAGATAGATGATGGTTAGGGTGCAAATATTACAAGGGTCGTGTTCTTGTGCATGATGTGTGGTTTTGATTTTGTGTTATGTATAGAACTTATAAGTTTCCACATTATGGTTTGGTGGCTCTTGCTCTTTTACTTTTTTATCTTGTTTTTGTGAGTATAAAGCTTTATATATACATTTCTTAGGATTGAAGATTGAGAGGTCAAGGAGGAAGGTTGAGAGGGAAGCAAGTGAACGATGGATGTCAGCAAACACTCCCCCCTTCCTTAGGTAGATCATACATTTTCGAATGATGTCGTCACTTTTTGAAACCAATTATTCTAAGTTGTTATGGGTGAAGGCTTTAACCAATAGTTTTTGATCGCCCTATGTGTTTCATCTAGTTGCAAGGGTGGTAAGGTACTCTCCCATGATTTTATTTGCAACATTGTTGTAGGTGGTGAACTTACATTGGGAGATGCAAACTCTTCCTTATTTGTATCGATATGTATAATGGTAGATGGAGGTTGTGTTGAAGCTTCTATTTCCATATAGGAACTACATGAAGAGCAAGAAGCTTCATTTGACTTCTCTGGTCTTCAGCTAAGTGGAACAAATCGTTCTTTCTTCGGTACCCAAACGAGCTTTGGAGTGGGTGTGTAGCATTCTATGATTTTTTCCTTTCCACGATCTTCAATCCGTTTTGGAGCCACAGGATTGGGCTCACATGGGCCAGGTGACAAGTAAGAGCACAATTTACATTTTGGCACCCATATTTGATCATTTCTTTCATAGAAGCCTTGGGCTTCCAATAGTTTTTTAAGAATCCAACACAACGTTTCTTTACATTTCTTGGGGCGAGTGGGACGTCGTCTCTTACCAGGCTCCTATCTTTTAGCATTAACTATGGTCGTTAAAGAAGCTTTAGAGACCCACTTGTATGTTTTCTTTGTTATATTGGGATGGGTCTTGTGTGTCAAGCTTTATTTCAACTACATCCGTTGAAGCTCTAGAGAGTTGGGCTATGGGGACATATGGTTCAACCTCTTGGACATGAAATGTTTTGGGTTTTATTTCCTTAAGAGTCAATATCTCAAGGACTATGGCTTCAGTTGGCAAGGCTAAGTTGGTTTCTGCGTTGTGACACCCCCTATCCCCCAATCAATAGTGCATTTGGTGGCTATCATTCACCTGCATCCTAGGTTTATATTGCCCTCCATAGTTCTAGCAGGCATGACAAAAAAGTCTTGAGCTACAACCCCATTGTCATAACTGACAGAAGTGTGTCAGATTCCAAAAACCGCAGTTTTTTTCTTGTTGACACCCTTGACTTGGATAATACTCTCAGATAGAGGTGGCTTTCCCAACTGACACCACACCTAATATGATAGTAGATTATACTTAGCACCCATGTTCAATAAGGCATTATATAGCACTTTTCCATAGGTACTATTTAGCTCAATAGGGTATCTTAGAGGTGTGTCAGAGTCCAACCAATCATCCTCTGTTTCAACGTGGAATACATGTGTAACTCCAAGGTTGGCCTCTCGTTGGCGTCTTATGCATTGTTGTCGCTCTTTCGCCTCAGCTTGAGCTTGTATCTTTTTCAATTCTGTTTGTGCCTTGGCTGTCTTTTTTTTATGGATGGCAAGTAGCTCCTCTTGGCTTAAAGGATCATAATATCTTTTAAATTTGCTACCATTGAGGAATCCAATGGTTTCAACTCCATCTAGAGTCTCAACACGAATGGTTCCTTGTGGGGTGATTTCACATACTCTATATGGTCCTTTTCCCGCATATTTCAACTTTTTCTTTTCGTTACGCACTCCATACATGAGGACTTTATCACCAACGTTAATATATTTGTTCTTTAAATGACGATCAAACCATTTCTTCCTTCTATCTTTCTCCACAAGTGCATTTTGAACAGCTAATTGCCTCTCTTTATCTAGCCTTTCAAGGATATATAATCGCTCAACTAAGGGGTTACCATCCCAATCTTCTTGAGAAGCTACTCGAAGACTAGGAATGACAAACTCCCATGGTATAACCGCTTCTTGGCCATACACCATCTTAAACGGTGTGCAGTTAATGGCAACTTTGTATGCAGTACGATAAGCCCATAGAGCTGATGTAAGCTTTAAATCCCAATATGTATGATGAGCCTTAACTGTCTTTGTCAAAATGGAGATGAAAGTTTTGTTGGTACTCTCAGCTTGGCCATTTGCTTGTGGATAAGAAGGTGTGGACTTATGGTGAGCTATCATGAAGTTGGTAGTGAGTTCTTTTTTATCACTCCGTTTATAAAATAAGTGCCATTGTCACTCACAATATCAAAGGGACAACCGAATCTTGCAATAATGTTCTCAAAGAGAAACTTGGCAGTTGACCTTGCATGAGCCTTGTGTGTCGCCCTGGATTTTGTCCACATTGTTACATATAGTCAGTGGCAACGATAATATATAGAGATTGAGTGCTACAAGCTGTCGGACTAATTGGGTCTACAAAGTCCAAACCCCATTTTTCAAATGGTTGAGTCACTTTAACATGATGTAAGGGCATCCTATCCTTTTATTGCGTGATCTTGTAACGTTGGAATTCATCACATCCTTTTGCAAAAAGTGATGCATCCTTGAATAAGGTAGGCCACCAATAGCCTGATTGCAACACCTTTCTAGCTATTAGTTCCCCGAAGAAATGTCCTCCGGCTATACCCATGTGGGCTTCTTGCAATATGTATAAATACTCATCCTCACACGGCCACCGCGTCTAAGAATATCATCCTCTTCCCTAGCCTGTAGAGAGTTCTTGCAATGAGAGAGTAAGGTTCGCATTCTTTTAGCAGTTTTTGAGCTATGTCCTTATGAAGCTCTTTGGTGGAAAACCATTAACTAGAAAGTTCACAGCCTTCTCATTCCATTCAGGTATGGTTTTGACTAAGAATAGAGAAGTATCGGGCAACTCATCATTGACTCCAATAAGGGCTTCACCATTGGATATGCGAGACAAATGATCCGCCGTGACATGTCTTTTACCAGGTCTCACCACAACGGTAAAATCAAACTCAAGGAGAATTGACAACCATCATGTAATTCTTCCCGTGGAACAAGGTTTATTTACTAGATACAACAAAGCTTTATGATCAACATAGAAAACAAACTTGTTGGCTAGAAGGTAGTAGCAAAATTTCTTCACTGCATAAATTAGACCTAAACCTTCTCTCTCTGTAGTGGTGTAGTTTCTCTCGGCATCATTCAATTGACGACTTGCAAAGCTAATGGGGTAGTCCGTTTTATGTTCTCCTGGTTGAGCTCGAACACACCTAATAGCAAAGTTTGATGCATCAATATGCACATGGAAAATTACATTCCAATGGGACACTCGTAGAATAGGAGCGCTAGTCAAGGCCTTTTTCAATGACTCATAAGCATGGTCACACTCCGCGGTCCACTGGAACTCAATAAGAAGCTTGTACAAAGTATGAGCTATCTCGACAAAGTTTAAAATAAACTGTCGAGGATAACCAACATGGCCCATGAACCTTTAAACTCCTTAATAGCTTGTAGGTGGTGGCAATTCAGCAATGGCTTTAATTTTGCTCTCATATGTGGAAATCCCATTTTTGAACACTATATGCCCTAAAATGACTCCATGTTTAACCCAAAGTTGGCATTTAAAAGGGTTTAAGGAGATGCGATACAATTTGCACTTCTCAAACACTTTTCGTAAGCATGATAGATGTTCTTTCCAAGAGGAATAAACACAAAGATCGTCTAAGAAAGCTTCGTAAAACTCCCTCAAATATTCTCTAAAAGCAGTGTTTATTAATCTTTGAAAGGTAGCAAGGGCATTGGTTAAGCAAAAGCCATAACACAAAATGAGAACACTCCAAATTTGGTTATAAAGGTTGTTTTAGCTTGGTCCTCTAGCGCAATTGTGATTTGATTGTAGCCAGAGTACCCATCTAAAAAGCTATAAGCTTCCTTCCCTGCAACTCTTTCAAGCACATCTTCTGAATATGGCAAGGGATAATGGTCCCTTCTAGTGGTGGCATTGACCTTCTCGAGATCCACGCACACTCTGAGTTTCTCATTATTTTTTGGCACAATCAATATCGGAGACACCCATTCAGAGTGCTCAATAGGGTATATGAATCCGCATTTTACAAGATTTACAATCTCTTCTTGAACGATCTTTGCATATTTAGGATTCATTGGGTAGGGTTGTTGCTGAATTGGCTTAGCCATGCTATTCATGGGGATTGTGTGTTGCACCATAGAAGGTGGAACACCTTTCATATCATGATATGTCCAAGCAAATATATCCCTGAATTCCTCAAGAAGTTCTCTAAGTACACACTCTTCAATCTCTGCCAGATCTTGGGCATGGAAATAGGTTTGGACTCTTCTCCTGGGTCTGCTAACTCTATTTCCTTAACTATCATTGGACCATCATAGACTCCATTGCTTCCATCGATAGGTTTTCTTTGAGCCTTTGTATACACAACCTTACATTCCTCTCTGGTGTAGGATTTGAAATGTTCAGGTGTAGGGTGTACGTCTGTGGGGTCCTGTTGTTCTATGGACTGTGATTTCACTTCCGATTCCTTTTGTTGTTGAGCTAACTCTCGATTTTGTCATCTCCTTATGGTACGGCTCAACTTTGGCTTCTCTATAGCCTCTAGCTGTGCGATGTCAATGGGTTGTGGACTAAACCACATAACACATAGAAGGTATTCACCCTAGTTATCTACCAACTTCCTATGAGCATCACATGCCCCTATATAATTAAGCCATTCTGCAGTAGATTTCTTTTCATTTATTCTAGCACGCACATTTGCTTGATATCGTCGCCTCTTATATCTATTACTCTTCTTGTCTAATTTTTTATTACGGCCGATCTCTAGTGAAGATTCACTCGATGAATCGCTACTTGTGTCTTCTGCTCCCTTGGATAGATTGTCATCTAGGGTACCACTGGGCCGTGAATGGTTTGTCCCCACATTTGCACTAAGATTTAACTCAGATTCTTCATCCTCATAGTCAATTTGATTCTGACCCCAAATCGTGTGGGCTATAGTCTTGTGAGACGCTACTGGTTCCAATGCTAGTCAAACCTTCATCTTGTAGGTCATCAAAAGCTATATGCATAGCTTCTAGCATATTTAAGGGTACGAGTGGTGGTGACGAAGGAAATTTGGAATGGCGGCCTCTACACCAAAACAAACTCCATTGCGCCACAAGGGAAATGAGATGAGGGCACCACCTAGTCTTAGAAGCGTGGACTAGGACCGCTACACAAAGAGAGAGAGAGAGAGAGAGAGAGAGAGAGAGAGAGAGAGAGAGAACTATCACTATGAATGAAGCATTAACCTTAGTGTGTGTACAAGGAATGGATACCTTCAAGCACTCCCAACACAAATAGTATGTAGATTACTAAACAACAACTCAAGAATTAGCCAAAATCACATCAAGCACTCACACACACACATAAAAGATCTCTCTTAATTGACATGAGTAAGAGGAGGGGAGTTTACTAGCATAAAACAATTTGCACTCTAGAATGTGCAAGAATGGAGTGAATGAATGAGCTTTATGGGCTCATGATGAGTGATACAAAGACTCAATGGGGGTGAGGGATACTTGAAATTACAAAGGGGGGGGCCTCTTTATATAGGAAAGAGAGTGATTAGGAGTGAGGTTAAGATCCAAGTGCAATTTGTACAAATGAAGCTTGATTAGGGACATTCAACCAATGAAGAAGCTCCTTCCAAGTGATTTGTTGACCAATTTGCAACTAATTGGCTCCATCATCACTTGTGTTGTCTTCACTCCTTCCTCCATAGCTTGAGTCCAAGAGCTTCCTTATTTTAAAATGTAAAGAATCTACATAAAATCAATGCATATCTAGTAATAATAGAAAGGGGTTGAATGAGAACTTATGAATTACAACAAGATTAAGCATGATTTGAGAGGTGATTAGAAGAGGAATTTGTGATGGTTTTTTTGAGCTTGAGAGAGAGAAGGAAGGAGGGGAGGTGAGAAGGCTAATGGCTGATTTTTATAGAAGGTCTCAATGTGGAAAAGGAAGGGTGTGTGTGTAAAGGTAGAGGGGGTGGTCTCCACCACAGTTGAAAAAACTGGTGTCCGCCATTTTGGCCATATCTCCTAGACCGTAGATGCAAAAATTATAAAGAAAAATATGGTCAGAATCTTCAGCTCATCAGATACAACTTTGATGAAGACAACTTTTCTTGGATCGGAGTGGAAGTATTTTTTAAAAATCCAGCAAAATTATGTGTCTGTTTCCTTTCTTTACCAAGTCTTCCACTTGGGTCCCATCTATTTGAATCATCATATGGCTCCAAAGCCATGATGATATGAGCCACTCATGACCCTTGAATCATGGGTGCATGGCTCCACAACCACATCATATCTTTTCTTTTCACATTTACATATTTTCCCTTCCCTTTACCACTAGGTTCTCCCTCTACCTTTCACCTCCGGTGAACTAGTCAAGAAAAAAATTCCCATCAAATCATTTTTTGAATTTTTCCAAGAGGTTGTTCTCACTCTTTCTTTTAGGCTCGGATCAGTGGCATTTCATCCCCCTCAGGTGTTACCGAGGTCGTTCCCCTGTTTTCCCAAGTGTCTATGGTTGCTACTAGGTGGACCCAATCCACATTGTCCGACTCAGTCATCTCAGGTAGTACATCCATATAAGGAGAATCTTCCCCAACATCAGTGTCCGCTTTACACATGTAACAATATTGCAATGGGGCCAAGTGAACTGTGGTGTCAAATCTATGATCAATTATAAACCTATTTCCTAGAGGATGTGCTCAATCAATTACAAGATCCACTCAAATGACAAAATCTTGGAATTGCAAGTAGACATGGTTTTTAGACCAGTCATGCACCATTTTTTCTTCCCTCATGAAAGGACGTCCTAAGATCATCTCAGATGCCATAGTGTGCTTGGAGAAATCCATAACAATGAAGGTAATTCTTATTTTATATCCAAAGACCTTGATCTTGAGATCTTGTAGCATCCCAATAGGTTTAACAATAGACCCATTGGCCATCTTTACTACTATGGTTGTGGTCGCAAGGTGAGGTCTTCCCGTAGTTTCCCATCAATTTTTAGTCACAATGCTAACCCCAATGCCACCATCAAGGATTCCCTTCACAGTTAATCCCTTGGTAGTGATTGGTATGGTTGCATTGGATTCATCACCCTCAAAGTATTGTCCCAACTTGTTAACATGTATTTCTACAACAACGTTCTCATCTAGGTTGGGTTGTGGATCTAAGCATTCCTCCTCTATTGGCATCTCCCTAGCTCCATCCATCTGTGCAAATTGTGGTAGCCCGACCTTCAGTTCTCCATTGAGGAAAGCTCGAAGAGCTAAGAATAGCTCAGGGTCTCCATATAGTTTGGACATGATGGTGGTTCTAACTTCTGAAGCCGTGAAATCCATCAGTTTGACAATATTTAACGACACCTTTTGGGCTTCGGTCCCTTGACGTGGGGAAGCTGGGATCTCCATTTCTTCGATAGGGTCAGGTAGTCTCTATAAACATTCTTTCCAACAAGAAGTGAGTACGCCCACTTTCCCATGACTTTAAGTCACTTTCTTCTTGGATGACACTAGGTATGGCTAAGGGTCTTTGGACTTGGTGAGGTTGTTGTTGTGTAGGGAACATTGTGTCTGTAATCTGGATCTGCCTAGGTACTGGCTCTAGATCCCTTTGGGTATCTTCTACCAAACTCCTTAATTGCTTGACTAGCTCGATCTCCTCTGTAGGGTTTGGATAAGTTTCTATCTTTTTCTTGGATCTCGGTCATTGTGACGATCTTCCTTGTTGGTTTTCTTCTTAGTGGTCATTTTGGTTTCCATGGTTTCACCTGAATCAAAATCCTCTTCAGCGTCGTTCATATATACGGGGTCGTCACTAGTTCCTATGTTGGTCTTTGAACTGGGGTCTGACTTCACTGCTTTTTGAGATCTTTTCCTTCGTGTTTTCTTCTTCTTTTGAGATTGGGTTTATTCCGTGTCTCTTTCTTCGAGAATATAATTTTGTTTTTGGAGCATCGATCGTGTGAGTACGTTTATTGGTACCACAGGTGTACTTTGTGATGGCTCCTCGGTAACCTCAATCAAGTTTAATGGTGTGATCTTCGATGCATTTGGATTATTCGGACATTGGGCAATTAAATGATCTATGCCACATCGATTACACATGAGTATTGACATTGTAGACGTGCTCGCTTGATTGGTTTGCATTAGTGTGCCATTCTTTTGTAGCCTAATAGGACACTCGGCCACATGATGTGGACCTCCACATGAGTCATAGCATTGAAGAGGTGGTCTCTTAGCAGTGTAATTGATATTTTGGCCTCTTGCAACAAGAACAGCTACTTGATAGACATGTTTGACTTGTCCTCAATAGTCCTCCATGTAGTATTGTGGACTTTCTTTAAGCGCATCAATACCATAGACAATATTAGGGTCTATATCTTCCTCACAACCTTCCAAACAAGCAATAGATGACTCACAACCCACTTGATTCACAGTAACTCTCGGATTTGGTGGTTGTGGTCCTAGCACTGGAGGTGGTAAGGTGGTTGTTTGAACGACATTTTGGGCCCTAGGGACCATGTCTTGTGACGTTTGTTCAAGAGGTGGGGCCGGCATCAATGCAAGCACTCTAGGTGTGTCTGTCCACGCTAAGGTTGGTCTGTTGGCCATCGCGCGCTTAATTACTATGCAATCCTTAGCTTGATGACCATACCTCCCACATGCATTGCAATTCCCATTGAATTCTACTCTAAAAGTAGGCAATTCACTGGTACTATGCGGTCCATAGCATACTGAGCACCATTGTTGCTCCCTTCTTGGATACATATGATTGTTTTGCGAAGCACGATTGTCTCGAAGACTCTCTTGAATGGCCGTGGTGAGATCTGCTAAAGTCATCTCAGATATCTTTGGCTCCTTAGCAATAGGCTTTAGGGTCATTGGCTGATCCCCGGATGCTTGCGAGCTAGTAGATTTAGGCTCAACAGGCACTCTTTCTCCTTGAATCATTAAATTATCCTCCAATTGGATTGCATTGGTGGTGACCGCTTCCCAAGTGGTGATACCTCTAATGACTAGGCCATCTAGATATCCTCATGTCGTAATCCCCAATGAATCTATTAAGCAATTGATTATTATTGAAGCGCTCATTTGGATTACAACGAGAATTCAAATGCTTTAAGCGACTAATAAAGTCTCTCACCGACTCTCCTTTTTCTTGTTGGGCTTTCTAGAGCTGAGAGGCTACACCCCAAAGCACTCCCTCTCGTATGTATTCTTTCAAGAACAGTCTCCTAAGAGTAGGGTAAATCGTTTTTTCTTCCACCCTTAGGGTTCTATACCAATCCCCTGCCAAGGTTAGGCTTAAAGCATTACTCTTATGCAGGTCATTGTGTTCTCCTAGAGAATCGCATATTTGTTCAAACACTTCAATATGCTTTCTCACATCCTCGTCTTCACCAAATTTTTATGTGAGCTTGGCTATTTGTACTGCCTTACTTCTAGGTTCTCTATCAGGCGTGTTACACATATTCTTAGCAATAGATCGACCGATAGCCTGAGCAAATGTTACCAAGTCACCTATGTGAGCAGGCACCGTGGGTGAAGGCACTCTAGAGACTACATGTGGAGTAGGTATTGCAATGAATTGGGCTTGGTGCATAGGAAGTCCTTGGGTTCCACGTTTGGTACGGTGTTGTGCCATGCGGTGGCCCAAAGTTCATATGTGTAGCCCTAGGCATAACAGACGTCGAATGTGACATGCTAATGCTAGCCGACATGGGGCAATAAGAACTTGGGTGTTGTGGTTCTGGAGCATAGGTTTTTGAAACAATGGGAGGGGTAGGGGCTACATGAGTACGAGGACCTATAGGTGTATACGATTGGTACACACTTGTAGGTACTGTTGCAAGCATTGAGCTACCATGTACCGGTGCTTTATTAACAAATGAGGTCCATGGCGTGTTTCTTGGCATGCCCATCATTGGAGTAGGCATGGTATTCGTGGTGTCATTAAGGGAAAGATGAGCTAGACTTGGAAACATACAGCTATCACTGGTGGGCTCATACTGCACTGAGACCCCTGGCGAAACAACATATGGAGGATCCATCGGACTTACCGAGGGAGTCTCCATTTGCGATAAGGTTGGTTGTTTAGACTTCCTTGTATCCAAGAATCTCATGAGACCCATTGAAGGCATGTGGATCTCCTTGTTCTATCTCTCTAACTCAACAACCCTATGGATGACCTCACAAACTCTTTGTTGTTGATCCTCCACACTAGTAGCACGAGTTGTGGATTGTAGGACATCTAACCAACCCATGTGATAGGTGTGACCTGTGTATAGGTTGGTTAGAGTTTTTGTTTGTAGTTCATACTCCCAGTTCTCATTTAAGAACGCTCCATCTAGGATTGAGGTGCTAGGGGTGTCTTTTGAAATAGATGCAATATGTGGCTCACTATGGGTTCACCCTTAGTGGTCGCTAATTCAGGAGCACTCGATTGCTCTCCTAGCAAGGATATTGACATAGGAGCTTTCGCTTTTAACTCTCTTTGTTGCTCCGCCTTGCGTAAGCTCTCAATTTCCTTTTCCCTAGCCGCGATGATATACTGCTCAACTTCTTGTATTTCCGCAAGGCTTCTACCATAAGGTAATATAACCTTGAAGGGGAATAACTCTGAAGAGTTAGGGGGTGCAGTGAATGGAGTATTCATGTGCACACTCTCTAAGATCATAGGGTCTACATTGGTCATGAATGGCAAATTTACTTCCCCACCCCCCTCATTTACATCGTTAGCTCCATGTTCGGAGCGAGTGGATCTACTAAAGGTTTCCTTCAAGCATATAAGAACGCTTGGCCCGGACCGTGGGCCCATTGCATGCATGTCTTTGCTTGAGCTATTAGAATTAGGCATTGGGTAACCCTCCATGACGTCGTAGTCAGAGGAAGAGTCACTAGACACTATATGTGGATCTTGAGTGGTACTACCTTGGGTTCGCGCCGAGGGCCCGGAACCTAAAGTAGGTGGGTATTGAGAACTCACGTAAGTCAAAATGCTCACTAGTTGCTCAGCCTCTAGCACACAACCAAAGTGCAGATGCATGTGTCTTTGGCACCCTACTAGCATCGACGAATACCCTTGAAGGTTAACCGCCTAATTTTTGGGCGTTTTGCACCCCGTTTTCACTCGTTTTTTATGTTTTAAAATATTTTATAATGATCAATTTTTGGACTAAAGCGTGTGATATCTCAAAACAAGCGTATCGCTCAGGGGGTTGTGGTGTGCTTTACAACACAACGTTTGGTTATCCAAAGTTCCGATGGTCCTCAAAAGGGTCAATTTTTACTTAGGCGTGAGGCTAAAATAAGTGATTCTCAAGGGTGATTGAGGCCTGAGCCTGTGCGGGGGCTTGGGCTTGGGCCTAGGGAATATTTCTGATCCTGGTCCTACCTTTAATTTTATTTATTTATTATTTATTTTTTGGATAAGGTCGCTGTTGCCACGCTGCGTGCGCAAGCACACACACCGCGCACCGCTTGCCTTCGTGAAGGATTCCTCGTCACGAAGAAGAAGGAGCTACCGCCGTGCCGCGCTCAATTGCCTCGCCGCCGCCGTGTCGTCGTTGCAATGCTTGATCGTGCACTCTCTCTCTCTCCCTCTCACGCATACACACACACACAAGGAGAAGAAGTAGATGGAGATGGAGCAAGAGCACTCTTCAATTGCACAAATGAGAGAATGAGTGATTTTTAGGTTTAGGTGACTTTTATATGAGCTCGCCCATTCACACTTAGGCGCCCATGCTTAGCCAACTAACCCTTGAATGTTCCAGTTAGAGTGTGCATCTCATCGGCGATCACTCTTACCCTTTTTCTATTGGACCAACAAGCCCGGGCCCAAGAGTACTAGAAGTGGACGCCGGTGGTTAACAACATCATACACGTATGAAGTCTCCAGGCATAGATTGACTGTTTTTGCCATAACTTGAGCTTCCGATATCAGATTCAAAAACTTTTCTTAAAAATCAAAACAAAGCTCCAGAGTAGCTCTACAAGTTTTAGTGTGACCCCTGAACAACAATCAAAGGCCCTTCGGGTCATTCATGGTTGGTCAGTGTCCGAAAAAACCTCGTTTAAGGCCTCAAAATTCATCCAGAAGTAAGGGGTGTCTAAAACTGACAATTCGAGAGAATTGTGAGAAAACGATCGCGGTTTTGGACATAGTTTTGACTTTTCCCTAACAAACACCCTTGAACACATTGGTATAAGTCAACTTTTCCCTAACCAAACCTAAAGAGTTGTTAAGCCCATAGACTATGTCCTCTTTAGATTCAAACTCAACTTACACAAGCTTTGGGATCCCATTGATAGAGGAATATAAGCCAATAATGGATCTTCCAAACTTGCATTGTTAATAAAGACCAATCTTGTTGAGAGAGTTTGAATGATAGATCATGAGAGTGAAGGACTATATAGATACATTGACAACTACGAGGCCACCTTTATAGGTGCTCAGAGTCATACCCAGGAGAGCTGATAGATTACAAGCTCTTATATGTCTATGCATATGGAGTCGACTGTCAATGGAAATCTATAGTTGTGGACAAGTATGGATAAGAATAGCTCTAGAAAGCACAAATCCACAAACTGCATTAAAAATATGTGGATACTTGGTCAAAGAAGGACCACATATATCTCCACCAAACATGAGAATTCCTACAAGAATTCCAAAAATGGAGCCACCTGGATTCCCTTTTAGAGCGATAACGAGAGATGAAATGATCACAGAGATGGTAGACATGCCTCCTCAAGTGAATCTCCCAAATGGACCAATCTCCAAGAGAACAACCTAGCCATACTAGAGGACCTGAAGCGAGAGAAGGATTAGGAGAGTCTATGGTTAGACTTGTAGACAATCGACGGGTTAGACCATCCCAAATCCAAAAATGGGTAAATAAGAAATACTATGGGGATAAAGATCTAAGAGATCACGTAGCGGCTTTCAAAAGAGTAATTACAGGAGAGGAAGTTTTGGATTTTGCAACACAATTTGTGAAATTTAGACTATCTCTGGAAGATGACGCGGGTACATGGTTTGACTCACTGGAAAGACGGGATTTTGAGACTCTAGATAAACTGTTTGAGGAATTCATCAAAGAATTCTTGCAGAAAGGCATAGCTCACAATACGGTCTCACATTTCCATAGATTCAAGCAAAAAGAGGGTGAATCAGTGTGCAAAGCGGCATTACGACTCAAGAGATATGTCAAGTTTTGTTCGAGAGCGGAACTGCCTACGCAGGCACGATTGTTGCTGATCTTTATCGAGAGAATGAGACATGCGGGTCTCTGCATATGATAAGGAGCATGACGCTGAACGAACTGATCAAAGAAGCTCTTTATCTAGTGGATAATTGTGAGGAATATAAAGAAAAGGATTGTAAGAGTCAAGAGGAGGACATGTCCTCTCAAGACAATGATTCACAGATGAGTGAGTCTATTGCAAAACCAATGGCACCTATCGATCAAGAAAAGTTTATCAACGAAATGGTCAAGAGGTTAACTCCTCTTGCAAAGTCTAATCCGGGGGAGCCTAAGTGGTGCAAAATTGAGAGAAAATGGACAAACCATACGAGGAAAGAGTGCTACTATAGCATGGGATATGCTAGGGAGTGGTATGCACAACTTATTCTAGTAGCACCTCCTCCACCTAGATACACTATGGGAAATGCGCCAGATCCAGTAGGAGTTTCAAGGCCACAACCTGTCTTACGACAACAACCTCCACTGCCAGGTGCTAGAATGCCTGTATAGACATGAGATACACTTAGACGATGGAAGCATCTAATAAACAAGAGTTAGTACCACCTACAATGTGCTATAACAACCAAAGCAGGTACTACCCTTCGAAGCGACAAAAGATGAGAGAAACACATGGAGTGGTGAGGCCGGTATAGCCTCCACCTCTTGCATTTTGATTTGAAGAAAGAAGGTATGAGATGGACAAAATTACATTACGGTTCATTGTGAATAGAGGCTTAGCGAGGTCAGAGCCTGTTTTACAGGCAAGAGGAATTGTAAGAAGAAGCTCCTCAACCAGAGGGAGATTGTCACAAAAGCCGTGACAACCACTTGGTCAAACAGTGTCCTCAAATAGAGATCACACAAGTAAATGCCTATTGCCTTGATTGTGGAGTCATTCACTTGATCCTCGACTGTCAAAAAGCCTAAACCGAGTTATAAAGATCACAACGAATGTCTCAGGAATCGTTCAACTACCCAGTAGCTCAAAAAACAAAAAATGACATACCAGTTCAATTAGTTATAAGAGTGCAAGCTCAAAAAGGAAGCTGATGAGAACCCAAAAAAAGAGAAAACAAAAATCAACGCAAGTCTAGAGACGGGTGAACCAAAGACTCATGCACCTAGTCAAGAAAGCAAGAGCAAATGAAATAGTTGGAAATCTAAAAAGGCTAGGAGGAAAGCACGTAGGGAACGAGAGCACAAATCCCTAACCGAGGACCTTACCCAAGCTAAAGAGAAGATAAGACAACATGAGGAAAGGGTTGCACCTTCTCTTACACAGACGTCTCAACCTCCAAAAGAACCATCCACAGAAGACAAACCAAGAAGTGCTAGTTCAAGAGGATCAATGTTGGTTGAAGGTTAATGAACCATTAGACACCCTCTTGAAAGCCTATGGAATGTGGCTTAAGAGCAACCAAACCCAAGAATAGAGGTGGATGACATATCCTTATGTGGCACTAGAAAAGCAAAGGCTTGAAATGTGCCAAAAAATGATTCAAACAGCTCAGGCTTTACTAGAACCACTAGTTGGAAAACATGAGGATGTGATCCTTGTCCCATCTACACCAGTAATCCCACCAAACCAAGAACAAAAAGAGCTAGATTCTAGTCACAAGCACATACCAAAGCTCAAGCACTCAACATTAGAACCAAGGTTACTGTTGAATATCACATATAACTCTTTCGAGGGATTTCACATAGCTATACCTAATAGTTGTAAAGAAATAGATGGTCTTGACGAATTGTGGAAACAAGTCAGAGAGGCTAATGAAGCCAGCGAGCTAAGCAAACGAGTAAACTAGACGGGTGATGGGAGAGGAGTGTCTCTTCCCCCAATAGAGGAATTTGAGCTTGGATCTCAAATGAATCTAGAAGTGGAATTGTATTGGGGAGACAAAAAATCTGTACACTTTATGGACAATCAACCCATTCGCTCAGAACACTATCGACCTATATGACAGAGCACGAGGCCAAGTCGGATGTTATTGCAATCCATCACAGAGATTGTAACGGAATTGGACTTGTAACATTAAAGTAGCGTAATTAAAATAACTATAGTGATCATTTTTAAGAGAATTCTTCAAGAGCATAAAGAGAAGACTTGATGATAGATAGCAACATATTCATTATACCTAATTAGCTTGGCATGAACGATACTTTGCTAGAGCGATAATTAGAGAAGTTGACAACAATTCAGGATCGGATTTACTTCAAGCTAGTCTCCCCTCCAAAAGGCTTTTATATTATAGATTCTCCTATACTGAGAGACTTGGTACAATACAAGCTTTGTGTTCCTTAATACCTAATCAATGCAATGAACATAGAAAGCTTCATGCATCGAGATTATTCCCTTAATCAACTTAATGAAAGCACTTGTCCCCTGCCTCAGTCCCAATACCTCAAACACCTTCAAAGGTGGAGAGCTAGCAGGGAATGAGGGTAGTTAAGAGGAGGAAGAAGTAACATACAAGAAAAAAGCACCTTCCACACCATAGATTACTCTTGTAGCTTAATTTAACAATGTAATATAGATGGTAGAGAAAATGAGCATGCCATGGAAGCTTGGCTCTTGGTTGGATTTGCATTCCATAGCCAAGAGTTGTTGGTGTAGGCTCTCAATTTCTCAAGCTTGGAGAAGGAGATGGAGTTCTTTGCTTCACACCATCAAAGTGTGTGTGTGTGAGAGAGAATGAGAATAAGGATGCCCAAATCAGCCCCCGCCCCCCTTCTCTCTCTCTCTCTCTCTCTCTCTCTCTCTCTCTCTCTCGTATTGTTTAATTAAATCGTTTGGACAAGTGTCCTATTTTTCCTCTTTGAGAGAAACAGCTTAATTATTTATTTAAATGCATCTAAATTCTCATTGGACCCCTTTAAAACCTATCTAATAGGATTCAAGCACATCATGAGGGCAAAATGTGGAGGATCTTGACATGTGTTTTTTATGCTTCTTAAGAGATCATGTTTTGTCATAAAATTTAATATTTAACCAACCCAAATGAATTTCTCATATTAAATTGATCATTTAATGTGGGAGAATAAACGGGAACAAGGGTTAGAATATATACATGTGCTTATAGATCTATCTCAACATGGGGCCAATGGTAAAGGGGAGATGGTATGTCAAAGAGCAAGGCTAGCCAGTGGCACTTAAAATATCTTAGGGTTAGCTTCATTAAAGACCTCCAATAGTTAGTGTTAAAAGTCCTCTGACCTTAGGTAGGGTTGGCTTGTGGTGGGAACCCGGCCCAAGCTTGAGGTGCTTGATGATTAAGGTGCTCGAGGTGCTTGCTGACTAAGATGCTCGAGGTGCTTGTCGTGCTTGCCAACTAGGGAGCTTGAGGTGGTTGTGGGAACACCACCCAAGCTTGAGGTGCTTTGTCGTGCTTTGCTGACTAAGGTGCTAATGTTCCACAAAGTCAAAGAATCCCTACACAAGGGGGGGCGATCCCTAAAGCTAGGGGGATGAGAGAGCGCGCGCGCACACACACACACACACACACACACACAAGGTGAGCCCAAGCTTCAAGAGGCAGCAAGGACGTGCTCGAGGTGCTTGCTGACTAAGATGCTCGAGGTGCTTGTCGTGCTTGCCAACTAGGGAGCTTGAGGTGGTTGTGGGAACACCACTCAAGCTTGAGGTGCTTTGTCGTGCTTTGCTGACTAAGGTGCTTATGTTCCACAAAGTCAAAGAATCCCTACACAAGGGGGGGCAAGCCCTAAAGCTAGGGGGATGAGAGCACACCCCCCCCCCCCCCCCCACACACACACACACACACACACACACAAGGTGAGCCCTAGCTTCAAGAGGCAGCAAGGACACATGTTAAGCCCCTACCCATGTTGCCCTCATGGTGTGCCTAAAGCCTATTGGTTGGCCTCCCAAGGGGTCCAATGATAAATTACTTAATTTAATTAATTGTTTTTGCATTTATCAAATCCTCTCTCTCAAAGGGGAAAGGGGGACACTTGTCCCAAGGCTACCCTTGTTGCTTGATATGCCTCTTGCATGTAATTGGCTAGGCCTGGAAGGGTCCAATGAGCTTCAAGCATGAGCTACAAGGGGGGTTGACCAAAGCAAGAAGGAGGCTGTTTGGGGGGTATACTCTCCCACACACACTCTCATTGTGTAAAGTGCAAAGTGCAAGAGCTCCATCTCCTTCTCTAAGCTATTAGAGAGGTCGAGATCCTACACCAACACTCTTGGAAGTGGAATGCAAATCCAACCGAGAGCCATGCTTCAATGCTTAAGCTTGTCATCTTCTCCATCTTCATTACTATGCTATTATGTATGCTAGCAAGAAGAGTGATGATAAGTGAGGAACTACTTCTTTCTCCTATGGAATGTTTCTTCTTCCTCTTCCCTACCCTCATTCCCCGCTAGCTCTCTCCGCCTTCGAAGGTGTTTGAGGCCTTGGGACTGAGGCATGGAATAGTTGATGCTTTTTACAAAGCTTATGTTATACTCGTGATGCATGAAGCTTTCCATATTCATTGTATCACCTAGGTTACAAGGAACACAAAGATTGTATTGTACCAAGTCTCTCTTAATGAGAGAATCTATAATACAAATCCCTATTGGAGGGGGACCAAGTCTACATAAATCCGGTCCTCAACTATATTCATGTTCTCTAAACTCTCTCTCTTGCAAAAGTATTGTTCATGCCAAGTTAACTAAGTACTTTGTTTATGTTGCTACCATCAATCAAGTTCACCCTCTATGCTCACAAAGTAATCTCACAAAAATATTTTCTCTAATTTTCCTAATTTTGCTACTCTCAAAGTTCATAGGCCATTTCCATTACATTGGTATCAGAGCATTTGGTTTCTCTTTTCTTGCTTAAGAAGAGAGGTCCTTAAGTAGCCTATTAATGGTTAATTTTATTAATTATATTAGGGTAAGTGGGATTATATTATCGATTTTGTTGAGTCCACTATGTGGGATATGGTGCACATCTTTGGAGCTTTGGACTTAATAATGGAGTCTTTTTAGACTTTCCTATGGCTTTACCATTATTGAGCCATAAGAAATCTGAAAGGAGCTATCCCTCGGCAACTCTATAATATTAGACCCACTCCACTATTTGAGCCGTGGGTGTAGATACTTAAGTGTGATTTTCAAAGGCTAAGAGGAGTAGCAACTAAGGTTTTGAATTGCCAAAGAATACACTAAGTAAGTACACAAATTTTGTTAACATGGCTGACGATAACCAAGAGAGTAGAATGAACATTGATAACTTTGATTTTGCACATAAAGGTGCTAACGATGATGCCCCCATGTTTGTCAATTATCTTGTTACTAGGTTGCAGCAAGCTATGGACCCTGCTTTGCAAGTCGAAGTTAACAACTTCACACTTATGGGATTTCCCTTCCTCTCCAAGAGGAGAGAGACCTTAGGAGGCCTCTTGAAGAGACCCCCAAAACAAGACTCTCTCCCATACGAGAGGAGGAATCCAAAGAGCAAGAAAGTAATGAATCTTTAAGTTCCACTGAGCAAGTGGCTCCATAAAGATGGTGGTTTAGATGATCGCCAACTCCTCCCAAGAGGAAATGGTCAACCCACAGTCCTTCTCCTTGTCACTTCAAAAGGGAAGAGAGGAAACAAAGGAAGAAAAGGGCAAGAAAGAGGTCACCCTCTTCTCCTTCTTCTCCATTTTCCTCTTCTTTCAACGAAAGCTATGGCTATTCTCCTAGAGAATACAAGAGGGGAGAACATCCCAAATCATACCCTGCATTGTGAAGGTCACAAAGGCTCAAGAAGTTCAAAGAGGGAGGAAAGAGTATCTCTTTTCTCACCTATGATAGCACCTTTGGTGCCACTGACAAAGTATTGGCCTTCATCCAACAATTTGATGGGGCCTTTGGAGACGAGGGCTTCACGGTGTCCTCCAAGCTACACCATGTAGCTATGCACTTCCAGTTTCGGCTTGTCAATGGTGGGCTAGCCTTCGTGGCAACGGCAAAGCCCCAAAGACGTGGAAAGCTCTACGAGTTCCCATCATGAAGCAATTCCTTGCAAGCGATGCAAAGGACAAAGTGCTTACCAAATGGTGCAGTTTGAAGCTTACCTCTCATGAGTCTATCCACAAATATGTAGACAAGTTTTTGGATTTACATCTCAAGGCTACTGTCTTCAAAAGATAGACTTTGTCGAGAAAAAGCACAATTTTGTGCGAGATTACCTGAAGAGATAGCTTGGTACGTCAACTCTCAACACCTTGGTTCTATCACCAAAGTAATCCACCACACCATGGTTGCTTCGCGCATCAATTTCCAATTCCAACAAGGGGCTAGATGGAATGTCAAGCCCATGGAAAATTAAGACAAAGATGATGCAAAGGGGAAAACCAATGCCCAAAATTCTTTCCAAGGCAATTCCAACAACAACAACAACAATTGGTCCAAGGAGAAGGGAGTTTACAAAGGTCAAAACAAACTCTCTCCTAAAGAGCTTGAAGCTTTTTGCAAGGGCCATAAATGCTTTAAGTGTGGGGAGCAAGGACATGGCTATTGTTCTTGCCCAAAGAGAAATGCCGGCAATGAGACTCCTAGAGCTTCCACCATTGAAGCTCCAAAAGAGGATGCTCATTGCAAAGGATCACCTCTCTTCTATGCTAGTGGAAAGGTAAGAGATCATGATGCCTTCATCTTGTTTGACCCTGGCTCTACTCACAACTTGATATCAATGGATTTGGCCACCAAGTTGGGCATTCAAGCTTTCGAGATGGGAGATACTGTAACGGCCAACACCACTTTCAAGGGACAGCAAGCCTCAGTTACTCCCTTGATTGGGAAGTTCACGCTTCATGTCCAAAGCTATGTCAACAAAGAATATTTTTTCATCTCTCCTCTCCAACATGAGGATGCTATCCTAGGGGCACCATGGTTCAACCACATGGCTGCCAATATGAAGTTCCCCGAAAGGAGTATTTACTTCATCTATAGGGAAAAGAACATGTATATAAATGCTAGTGAGTCTTGTCGTACTGTACCACTTGTAAATATGTCTGCTTTTGATAAATCAATGAAGAGATCAGTTTCTACGTATATGATTTTTGTCAAAGAGTCCCTAAAATGTCCTACTCTTTCATCAAGTGTAAAGGGTAGGAATCAAGAAGAGTTAGACTTGTCTAATTCTCTAAAAGGATTCCAAGATGTGTTCTCCCTATGGACTTACCTCCAAAACGAGGGGATGATGACCATCGAATTGAGCTTCTACTAGGACGCTCACCGCCTAACAAGCCTCCTTATCGAGTTTCCTAAGCTCAACAAGAGGAGATCATGAGGTAAGTACAAGAATTGGTAGACAAAGGGATGGTGAGGCCTAGCTCCTCTCCCTTTTGTTCTCCAGTCATTTTAGTGCAAAAGAAAGATGGTACATATCGTATGTGTGTGGACTATCAAGCACTAAACCATATCACTATCAAAAATAGATTTTCCATGCCTCGGGTAGAAGATCTGTTTGATAAGCTACAAGGCTCTACCTACTTCAGTAGGATTGATCTTAAAATTAGTGGCTATCATCAAATAAGGATAGTGGTTGAAGATATCTTGAAGACGACATTTCGTACAATGTTTGGTCTTTATGAATATCTAGTCATACCTTTTGGCTTGACTAATGCACTAGCCACATTCAATCGATCAATGGAGAAAATATTTAGACCCTATTGCAAATTCACTGGAGTGTTCTTTGATGATATCATTATCTACTCCAAGTCATTGACGGAACACAAGCAACATCTCCAAGTGATTTTTCAAGCACTAAGGGAGAACAAGCTTTTTCTCAATCAAAAGAAAAGCGAATTTTTCCTTCAAGAGATTCAGTTCTTAAGGTCATATTATCCCTCAAGATGGTATCCAAATGGATCCATCAAAATTGGAGGTAATAAAAGCATGGCATAATCCAAGGAATCTACATGAGCTAAGAAGCTTTATTGGTATGTGTGCATACTGTAGACGCTTCATAGCAAAATTCTCTCAAATAACAGGACCATTACATGACTTGACAAAGAAGAACGTTAAGTATTCATGGACTGCTAAGGAGAAAAATGCTTTTGACAAGCTCAAAGAGAAGCTTACCTCCCAACTAGTACTCATGCTTCTGTATCTCTCAAAGCCATTTGAGGTCCAATGTGATGCTTGTGGTGATTGCCTTGGAGCAGTCTTGCTTCAAGAAGGGCATGCCATAGCATATGAGAGCTGAAGGCTCAATACGGATGAACTGGTCTTACGCATTTATGAGAAAGAGCTTTTAGCTATTCTACATACCCCAGACACATTGAAGCACTATTTATTGGGGACTCCATTCATTTTACAAACAGACCATCAAAGTCTCAAGTAATTCATGACGCAAACCAAGCTTTTTGACAAACAAATGAGGTGGGCAAATTTTCTTTTGCAATTTAATTTTCATATTTCTCACATTGCTGGTAAACACAATCAAGTGGTTGATGCACTTTCACGATGACCAAAAGTTAATACGGTGTCTATAGCAGCTCACAATGATCTATCTTCTATGATAGATGAGTATGCTACTGACCCTGACTTTAGAGACATAATGTTAGCCCTTGCTTTGGGGAAGAAAGATGAACCATTCACCTTGCAGGATGGTTATCTTCTCCATGGAAATAGGCTATGTGTTACTCACTCCCTTCGTGAGAAAGTTATGTATGAATCTCATGCTCCTCCCTATGTGGGGCATAGAGGCATTCAACCAACTCTCCAAGGAGTATAGACATATTTCTATGGGCCTACCATGAAAGTGGACATACAAGAGTATGTTTCAAAATGTGTAGTATGCCAAAAGACCAAATATGATAAAGGGAAGCAACCTGTATTACTCCAGTCATTGCTTATCCCAAATTCACCATGGGAGAGTATATCCGTGGATTTTATCTTTGGATTACCCAAGTCTATCCATGGGAATATGGGAATATGAAAAATAATCGACAGGTTTAGCAAGCAAGCACACTTTATTGTTGTCAAAAAGACTACTAAGGCACACCAAATAGCAACTCTCTTCATATCATAGATTTTCAAACATCATGGATTGCCAACATCCTAGAATGACCGGTACTTTCTAGAAAGGTCTCTTTGAAAATCTAGGTACAAGATTGAATGTCTCCTCGGCCTACCATCCACAAATGGATGGCCAAAGTGAGATAGCCAATCTTACGATACTCGATCTACTAAAGACTTATGTTACCGAAGTAGATCAACGCTCACAATGGGAAAAGTACTTACCTCTTGTAGAGTATGCGTACTATAATACTATACATACTTCTATGGGAAAAGCACCTTTTGAAATCATTGAGGAAAGACCTAAAAGTCCCTTGCTACTCAAATTACATGGGAAGATCCTCGTTGTCGATGAGTATAGCCGTGACTTACAAGAATCTTTTCAAAATATTAAGGAGGCTATATTCGTCTCTCAACAAAGGCAAAAAGCTGTTGCTGACAAGCACAGAAGGCCTTAACGTTCAAAGAAAATGATTGGGTCTTACTTAAGTTTCCTAAGGCTCAATTGAGGCAAACAACGGGCAAAAATCCTATGGATGGCTTATCAAATCAAGTTGCCCAAGCATTGGCTCATATACAATGCTTTTCATGTGAGCCTTACAAAGGAGAGCCACCAAGTGAACCAATTATTGAAGACCCTCCTGAATCAAAGACCAAGAAGAGGTGCTACAACCTGAAGCTATCCATCGGCATGAAGACAAGGTACTACAACATGGTAAGATTATTCGATGGTATCTTATCAAGTTTAAAAATTATCCTTTTGAACATGCTAGATGGATGCAAGGAATACCGCTTAAGGATAGTATGAACCTTGTCAATGCTTACAATGCTACATTAGAGTAAGCAAATGTACAAAATTTCTTTCAAATGATCAATGCTTTTGTCTTATAAGACTAATTCAATTTTTATGTGCACAAATTTAAGTAGTATGCATACTTATAATCATGTTTGTGATGACGACATCTCTCAAACACCAAGTAGAATTTGTCACTCTACTTGGGAGAATGAAATGGACTAAAGAACAAACATGCTTGTAGAAGCTATGTCTCCCAAGCACCAAATGGATTAGTCATCCATCGTGGAATGATATCGTAGGGTAAAAATGGATCATCTATCTGCTAAGAAACCTTGACTAATGACTAAGGCTTTATCTCCTCTACCTCATAGTCGAAAACGACTATGATTTCAAGACAGAGGTAATGCCATAAAATCTAATATCTAACCAACCCAAATGATTTTCTCATATTAAATTGATAATTTAATGTGGGAGAATAAACGGGAACAAGGGTTAGAATATATACATGTGCTTACAGATCTATCTCAACACGTGGCCAATGGTAAAGGGGTCCAAATGAGAGATGGTCTGTCAAAGTGCAAGGCTAGCCAATGGAGCTTAAGAGACTTTCGGGTTAGCTTCATTAAAGACCTCCAATAGTTAGTGTTAAAAGTCCTCTGACCTTAGGTAATGAGCTTGAGGTGGGAACCTGGTGTAAGCTTGAGGTGCTTGTTGTGCTTGATGACTAAGGTGCTTGAGGTGCTTGCTGACTAAGATGCTTGAGGGTGCTTGTCGTGCTTGCCGACTAGGGAGCTTGAGGTGCTTTGTTGTGCTTTGCTGACTAAGGTACTTGTGTTCCACAAAGTCAAAGAATCCCTACACAAGGGGGGACGAGCCCTAAAGATAGGGGGATGAGAGAGAAAACACACACACACACACACACACACACACACACACACACACACACACACACACAAGGTGAGCCCTAGCTTCAAGAGGCAGCAAGGACACATGTTAAGCCCCTACCCATGTTCCCTCATGGTGTGCCTAAAGCCTATTGGTTGGCCTCCCAAGGGGTCCAATGATAAATTACTTAATTTAATTAATTGTTTTTGCATTTATCAAGTCCTCTTTCTCAAAGGGAAAAGGGGGACACTTGTCCCAAGGCTACCCTTGTTGCTTGATATGCCTCTTGCATGTAATTGGCTAGGCCTAGAAGGGTCCAATGAGCTTTAAGCATGAGCTACAAGGGGGGGGGGGGGGGGGGGGGGGGGGGGGGGGGGGGGGGGGGGACCAAAGCAAGAAGGGGGGATTCTTGGGGGGTATACTCTCCCACACACACACATACACTCATTGTGTGAAGCGCAAAGTGCAAGAGCTCCATCTCCCTACCCTCATTTTCCTCTAGCTCTCTCCACCTTCGAAGGTGTTTGAGGCCTTGGGACTGAGGCTTGGGATAGTTGATACTTTTTACAAAGTTTATGCTATACTAGTGATGCATGAAACTTTCCATCTTCATTGCATCACCTAGGTCACAAGGAACACAAAGATTGTATTGTACCAAGCCTCTCTAAATGAGAGAATCTATAATACGAATGCCTATTGGAGGGGGGACCGGCTCCACATAAATCCGGTCCTCAACTGTTGTCATGTTCTCTAAACTCTCTCTCTCTTGCAAAAGTATTGTTCATGCCAAGTTAACTAATTACTATGTTTATGTTGCTGCCATCAATTAAGTTCACCCTCTATGCTCACAAAGTAATCTCACGAAAAATGTTCTCTAATTTTTCTAATTCCGCTACTCTCAAAGTTCATAGGTCATTTCCATTACATGTTTGAATTGAACACTTAAAGGACCTTAGTCATTTAAGCATGCCAATCTTTTATGCTTCTTGAGAGATTATGTTTGAATTGAACACTTCAAGCACCTTATTCATTTAAGCATGACAAGCACTTCAAGCTTGGGCAAGGTCCCACAAACACTTTAAGCACCTTAGTTAGCAAGCACAACAAGCACCTCAAGCTTGGGTAAGGTTCCCACCTCAAGGTAGCCCCAACTTGCTTAAGGTCCTAGGTCTAATGAGTTTTAACACTAACCTTTGGAGGTCTTTAATGAAGCGAACCCTAAGGTCTTCTAAGCTCCATAATATGCACATATCTATATTCTACCTATTGTTCCCATTCATCTCTCCCATATTAAATGATCATATCAATATGAGAAATTATTTTTGGAATAGGTAGATATTAGATTTTGTGACACTACCTCTCTCTTGAGACCATAGTCGTCCTCGACCATGACGTAGAAGAGATAAAGTCTTAGTCATTAGTCTACGTTTCTTAGCAGGTAGAGGATCCCTTTTTACCCTACGACATCATTCCATAATGGATGACTAGTCCATTTGGTGCTTGGGAGACTTAATAGCCGCAAGATCGGTCTGCTCTTTAGTCCATATCATACTCCCAAAGTAGAGTGACAAATTCTACTTGGTGTTTGAGTGACGTCGTCATCACAAACATGATTCTAAGCATGCATACTAATTAAATTTGTGCACAAAAGAGTATTAGTCTTATAAGAAAAAAACATTGTATATTTAGAAAGCACTTACATTTGCTTACTCTAGTGTAGCATTGTAAGCATTGACAAGGTTGATACTATCCTTAAGATGTGTTCCTTGCATCCATGTAGCATCTTCAAAAGGATAGTTTTAAATTTAATAAGATACTGTCTCTTCTTGATCTTCGATATCTGGCGGGTCCTCAATTATTGGTTCTTTTGTTGGCTCACCTTTGTAAGGCTTGAGTAGGTTCACATGAGAAGCATTGTGAATGAGCCAATGGTTGTTCAACTTGACTTGATAGGCCATCTTGTTGATTGGTTTTAAGATTTGGAAAGGACCATAGTATCTTTTTGCTAACTTAGCATAATACTTTTGGTGGCCCGTAGGATTTTTGCCCGTAGTTTACCTCAATTGAGCCTTGGAAAACTTGAGTAGAGCCCAATCATTTTCCTTGAAGGCTAAGGCCCTTCTGTGCTTGTTAGCACCAGCCTTTTGTCTTTGTTGGGAGATGGATATAGCCTCTTAATATTTTGAAAAGATTCTTGTAGGTCTCGGCTATACTCATCAACGTGAATATCTTCCCATGTACCTTAAGTAGCAAGGGACTTTTAGGTCTTACCTCAATAATTTCAAAAGGAGCCTTCCCTATAATGGTATGGACAATGTTATTGTACACATACCCTACAAGAGGTAAGTACTTCTCCCATTGGGCACATTGATCTACTTCTGTAACATAAGTCTTGAGTAGATCAAGAATCGTAAGGTTGTTTTCATTTTGGCCAACCGTTTCTGGGTGATAGGCCAAAGAGAAATTTAGCCGTGTACCTAGATTCTCAAAGAGACCCTTCCAAAAACTATTGGTCATTTGAGCATCTCTATCCAGCACTATTGATGTTGGCAAGCCATGGTGTTTAAAAATTTGGGATATGAAGAGGGTTGCCATTTGGTTGGCATTGATAGTCTTTTTGACATGTATGAAATGTGTCTGTTTGCTAAACCTGTCAACTATTGTCCATATTCTCGTATTCCCATGGATAGACTTTGGCAATATAAAGATAAAATCCATGGATATGATCTCCCATGGTGAATTAGGAATTGGCAAAGGTTGAAGTAATCCAGGTTGCTCCCTCTACCATACTTGGTCTTTTGGCACACCACACATTTGGAAACATACTCTTGTATGTCCACTTTCATGATAGGCCAATAGAAATACGTCTCTACTCCTCGAAGAATAGGTTGAATCCCTCTATACCCCGTATAGGGAGGAGCATGGGACTCATGCTTTACTTTCTCGCAAAGAGAGCGAGTAACACATAGCCGATTGCCATGGAGAAGATAAACCATCCTGCAAAGTGAATGGTTCTTCTTTCTTCCCTAAGGCAAGGGCTGAAATTACATCTTTAAAATCGGGGTCAGTAGCATACTCATCTATCATGGAAGATAGATCATTGTGAGTTACCATGGACACCGCATTGGCCCTTGGCCATCATGATAGTGCATCTGCTACTTGATAGTGCTTGCCAGCAATATGAGCAATATGAAAATTGAATTGCAAAAGAAAATTTGCCCACATTTGTTTCTCGGAGAGCTTGGTTGCGTCATGAAGTACTTAAGACTTTGGTGATCGATTGATAGGATGAATGGAGTCCCCAAAAGGTAGTGCTTCCATGTATCAAGGGCATGTAGGACAATTAGTAGCTCCTTTTTGTAGATGCCCAAGAAATTCTCATTGGAATTGAGTCTTCGACTCTCATAAGCTATGGCATGCCATTCTTGAAGCAAGACTGCTCCAAGGCAATCTTTACAAGCATCACATTGGACCTCAAATGGTTTAGAGAGGTCCAAAAGTGTAAGCACAGGTTGAGAGGTAAGCTTTTCTTTAAGCTTATTAAAAGCATTTTTCTCCTTGGCAGACCATATGTACTTAACATTCTTCTTTGTCAAGTCATGTAATGGTCCCGCTATTTGGGAGAACTTAGCTATGAAACTTCTATAGTATGCACACATACCAATAAAGCTTGGTAGCCCATGTAGATTCCTTGGGTTAGGCCATCCTTTTATTACCTCTAGCTATGAAACTTCTATAGTATGCACACATACCAATAAAGCTTGGTAGCCCATGTAGATTCCTTGGGTTAGGCCATCCTTTTATTACCTCTAACTTTGTTGGATCCATATAGATACCATCTTGAGAGATAATGTGATCTAAGTATTAAATCTCTTGAAGGAAAAATTTACTCTTCTTTGGATAATGAAAATTTATTCTCCCTCAAAGCCTACAAAATTACATAGAGTGTTGCTTATGCTCCTCAATGGATTTGGAGTAGATGATGATGTCATCAAAGAACACTCCAATAAACACACGGTAGGATTGAAAGATTTTCTCCATCAGGCAGTTGAACGTGGCTGGAGCATTTGTCAAGCCAAAAGGCATGACAAGATATTCATAAAGACCAAACATTGTGCGAAACGCAGTCTTTTGATATCTTCATTCACTATCCTTATTTGATGATAGCCACTTTTAAGGTCAATCAAACACAAGTGTGTTGGTGTACGCTCTCAACTTCTCAACAAGCTTGGAGAAGGAGATGGAGTTCTTCCTCTTTCACCAAGTGAGAGAATGTGTGAAAAATGAGTGTGTGAGAGGGTGTATACCCCCAAGCACACCCCTTGCTTGATTTGGTAGACCCCTCCTTTTTGCTCAAGCTTGAAGCTCATTGGACCCCTCTCATCCTAGCCAATCACATGCATAATGCATTTCAAGCAACATGGGTAGCATTAGGACAAGTGTCCTCCTTACCTCTTTGAGATAGAGAACTTGAAAATATCTAGATATTTGTTGAGTTGAACTAGAAGCTCATTGGTCCCCTCTTTAGCCAAGCCAATAGGATTCGAGCACACCATGTGGCTAAGCATAGGGAGAGCCTGACATGTGTCCATATGCCCCTGGAAAAGGGGGTGCCCTTTGGGTTAGTGGAAGGTTAAGTCAAAGATTTCCCTAACTTTGGGGTTTTTCCCCTCCTTTTTAGGGTCTCTTTTTTACTCAAGCACCTTACCCCCCATGCATGGGAAGCTTCTCAAGCACCTTCCTCATCAAGCATGACAAGCACCTCAAGCACCTTAGTGAGCAAGCATGACAAGCACCTCAAGCACCTTAGTCAGCAACCACGACAAGCACCTCAAGAACTTTACTCATCAAGCATGACAAGCACCTCATGCACCTTAGTCACCAAGCATGACAAGCACCTCAAGCTTGGGTCGGGTTCCCACCTCAAGCACAGTCTAGCTTGCCTAAGTTCTAAGGACTTTTAACACTAACTTTTGAAGGTCTTTAACATGAAGCTAACCCTAAGGTATTTTAAGCTCTATTAGATGCACGTTGCTCTTTGATAGACTATCTCATTTTGGACCCCTATTGAGATGTAACCATCTCTCCTCTTGGTCCCTTGGTGAGATAAGTCTAGAAGCACTTATTACAAATTGCTCTTTGGTAGACAATCTCCTTTTGGACCCCTATTGAGATGTAACCATCTCTTCTCTTGGTCCCCTGCTTAGATACGTCTAGAAGCCATTGCTCTTTGGTAGACAATCTCCTTTTGGATTCCTATTGAGATGCAACCATCTCTCCTTTTGGTCCCCTACTTAGATAGGTCTAGAAGCACATGTTTCCACTTTAACTCTTGTTCCCGTTTATTCTCCCACATTAAATGATTAGTTTAATATGAGAAAATTATTTGGTAAAGTTGGATATTATATTTTATGACATTAGCTCTTTTTGAAATCATAGTCGTCCTCGACTATGAGGTAGAGAAGATAAAGCTTAGTCATTAGTCCATATTTTTTAGCGAGTAGAGGATCCCTTTTTACCCTACAATATCATTCCAGAATGGATGACTAATCCATTTGGTGCTTGGGAGACTTAGCTGCCACAAGCATGTCTGCTCTTTAGTCCATATCATACTTCCAAAGTACAATGACAAGTTCTACTTGGTGTTTGGGAGATGTCGTCTCACAAACATTTTCCTGAAAGGATAAGGCTCTTCTATGTTTATTAGCATCAACCCTTTTTACCTTTGCTTTGAGATGGATATAACCTCTTTAATCTTTGGAAAATATTCTTGTGAGTCTCGGCTATATTCATCAATAGGGAAGATCTTCCCATGTACTTTAAGTAATAAGGGACTTTTGGATCTTCCCTCTTTAACCTCGAAAGGTGCCTTCCCCATAGAAGTATGTACAATATCATTGTACACATACTCTATAAGAGGTAAGTACTTCTCTCATTGAGAACGTTGATCTACTTCCATGATCTAGGCTTTTAGTAGATTCAAGAATCGTTATATTAGTTATTTCACTTTGGTCATCTGTTTCTGGATGATAGGTCGAAAGAGAAATTTAATCTACTTCCTAGTTTCTCAAAGAGACTCTTCTAGAAATTACTAATCATTCTAGGATCTTTCTCTGACACTATGGATGTCGGCAAGCCATGATACTTGAAAATTTGAGATCTAAAGAGGGTTATAGTTTGATGTGCCTTAATAGTCTTTTTGACAAGCATAGACTGTGTTTTCTTGTTAAGCCTGTCGACTGAAACAATCCAAGTTACTTCCCTCAATCAAATTTCAACTTTTGGTATACCACACATTTTGAAACATATTGTTGTATGTTTACTTTTCATTATAAATCAACATAAATACATTTCTACTCCTCGAAGAGTATATTATGGAATCCCTCTTTGCCCCGCATAAGGAGAAGCATGGAATTCATACATGACTTTCTTATTGTATGGGTGAGTAACACATACTATTGCCGTTTGGAATATAACCATCCTTCAAGGTGAACGGTTCTTTTTTCTTCCCTATTGCAAAGGTTGTCATTATGTACTTAAAGTCTCGGTCAGTACCATACTCATCTATCATAAAAGATAGATCATTGTGAGTTGCTATAGACACCACATTTACCCTTGGCCGTTGTGAAAGTGCATTGACCGCTTGATTCTGCTTGCCAACAATGTGAGCAATATGAAATTTAATTGCGAAAGAAAATTTTCCCACCTCATTTGTTTGTCGGAGAGCTTAGTTTGCGTCATGAAGTTCTTGATGCTTGTGATCCATTCGTAGGATGAATAGAGTTCCTAAGAGATAATGTCTCTACGTGTCTAGGGCATATAGAACATCTAGTAGCTCTTTTCGTATTTTCCCAATACTCGCTTATTGGAGTTAAGTCTTTGACGCTCATATGCTATGGCATGCCCTTCTTGAAGCAAAATAGCTCCAAGGCAATCACCACAAGCATCACATTGGACCTCAAATGACTTTGAAAGATCTAGTAGTGTGAGCACAAGTTGAGAGAAAAGCTTCTTCTGAAGCTTCTTGCACTTTTGCAGTCCATGAATACTTAACATTCTTTTTTGTTAAGCCATGTAATGGGCCTGCTATTAGCAATAATTTTTTCTATGAAGCATCTATAGTATGAACACATACCTATGAAGCTTCGTACCTCCTGTAGATTCCTTGGATTAGCCATCCTTTTATTACCTCTAACTTTGTTGGATCCATACGGGTGCCATATTTAGAGATAATGTGACATAAATATTGAATCTCTTGTAAGAAAAATTCACTTTTCTTTTGATTAATGAAAGGTTTATTCTCTGTCTCACAACTTGAAAGATTACCTAGAGGTGTCGCTTGTACTCCTCAAGAGAATTTGAATGACTTGAAGATTTTTGTCCATAATGAGTTTGAATGCGTCTAGAGCATTTGTCAGGCCAAAACTTGTAACTTATCAAATAGATCTTATACCCACGGCACAAAATTCTTTTTGTTTATAGTGATCCTATTTAGTGCTCTATAGTCGACACACATGTAATATGTGCCATTTTTCTTTTGCACTAAAAGTGAACAGAATAGAGAGGAGCTAGGCCTCACCATCCCTTTTTCCAATAATCCATGTAGTTGCCTCATGATCTCCTCTTGTCGAGCTTGTGACACTCAATAAGGAGGTTTATTAAGTGGTAAGCTTCCTAGTAAAAGCTCTATTGCATGGTCATCATCCCCTCGTTTTGGAGGTAGCTCACTGGCGACATCATTAATGAAAACTTCTTGGAATACATTTAGGAAATTAGACAACTCTATTTCCTCTTGATTTTCTTTATTGCTACTTGTGAAAACATTGGAATAATTTACAGATTCTCCAACAAATATCATATATCCAGAAGTAGAGCTTTTCATGGACTTATCAAAAGCAAGCGTATTGTGTTTCTTGACTCATTAGCATCTATGTACATGCTCTTTTCCCTGTAGGTGAAGTAGATTCTCCTTTTAGGAACTTCATGCTAGAAGCCATGCAGTTACACCATGGTGCCCCAATGATAACATCCTCATGTTGGAGAGAAGAGATGAAGAATTCTTCTTTGCCTTGGACATGAAGCCTCAATTTCCCAATCAAGGGAGTAATTGCGGCTTCTTGCCCCTCAAAGGCTCCATCGGCTACAACCACATCTCCCATCTCATGAGCTTGAATGCCTAACTTGGTGGCCAACTCCATTGATATGGAATTTTGAGTAGAGCCAGGGTCAAACAAGATGAAGGCATCATGCTCCCTTAATTTTCCCCAAGCATAGGAGAGAGGCGATCCTTTGCAATGAGCATCCTGTTTTGGAGCTTCAATCATGGAAGCTATGTTCAGTCTCATTGCGGGTATTTCTTTTGGGGCAAGAACGGTATCCATGTCCTTGGTCCCCACACTTAAAGCATTTGTGGTCCTTACAAAAAGCTTCTAGCTCTTTAGGAGAGAGTTTATATTTACCTTTGTAAACTCCCTTCTCCTTGGACCGATTGTTGTTGGAATTTCTTTGGGAATAATTTTGGGCGTTGTTCTTCCCCTTTGTTTCATTTGCGTCCCTAGTTTTCGTGGGCATAAAATTCCTTTTAGCCCCTTGTTGGAAATTGATTCGTGAAGTGACCATAGTATGGTGAATCACTTCAATGATAGTCCTAGGCCTTGAGATTTGACATACTTGGCCATATCTTCAGGAAGTCTCACACGAAATTATTGCTTTTGCTTGACAAAGTCTATCTTTTGAAAGACAGTAGCCCTGAGATGTAAATCCCAAAACTCGTCCACATATTTGTGGATAGACTCATGAGAGAGAAGTTTCAAACTCCACCATTCGGTAAGCACCTTGTCCTTTGCATCGCTTGCAAGGAATTACTTCATGATGGAAACTCGTAGAGTTTTTCCATGTCTTTGGGGCTTCGCCGTTGCCACGAAGGCTAGCCCACCATTCACGAGTAGATTTTTGGAAGTGCATAGCTACATGATGTAGCTTGGAGGACTCTGTGAAGCCCTCGTCTCCAAAGGCTGCATCAAATTGTTGGATGAAGGCCAATACTTTGTCGGTAGCACCAAAGGTGCCATCATAGGGGAGAAAAGAGATACTCTTTCCTCCCTCTTTGAACTTCTTGAGCTTTTGTGACCTTCACCATGCAGGGTAAGATTTGCGATGTCCTCCCCTCTTGAATTCTCTAGGAGAATAGTTATTGCTTTCGTCAAGAGGAGGAAGGTGAAGAAGAAGGAGAAGAGGGTGACCTCTACCCTTTTCTTCCTTTGCTTCCTCTCTTCCCTTTCAGAGTGACGAGGAGAAGGACTATGGGTTGACCATTTTCTCTTGGGAGGAGTTGGCGACCGTCTAAACCGCCGTCTTCGTGGAGCCACAACTTCAAAGGAACTTAGGGATTCATTACTTTCTCGTTCTTTGGATTTCTCCTCTTGTATGGGAGAGAGTCTTCTTTTGGGGGTCTCATCAAGAGGCCTCCTAAGCTCTCTCTCCTCTGAGAGGAAGGAAAATCCCATAAGCACGAAGTTGTTGAGTAACTTCGGCTTGCAAAGCAAGGTTACCCATAGCTTGGAGCAACCTTGTAACAATATAATCAACAAACATGGGGGCAATATCATTAGCACCTTCATGTGAAAAATCAAAGTTGTCAATATTCATCCTATTATTGTCAGCCATGCTAATTAAACCTATGTATAAAATTACTTTGTGCTTTGGTACCCTCAAAAACCTTAGTCGCTACTCTTCTTTACCTTTGAAAATTAGTTCTCAAGCAACCACACCCGTGGTTTAGACATTGTTGTCTCTTGATTTTCTTTATTGCTACTTGTGAAAACATTGGAATAATTTACAGATTCTCCACCAAATATCATATATCCAGAAGTAGAGCTTTTCATGGACTTATCAAAAGCAAGCGTATTGTGTTTCTTGACTCATTAGCATCTATGTACATGCTCTTTTCCCTGTAGGTGAAGTAGATTCTCCTTTTAGGAACTTCATGCTGGAAGCCATGCAGTTACACCATGGTGCCCCAATGATAACATCCTCATGTTGGAGAGAAGAGATGAAGAAATCTTCTTTGTCAAGATAGCCTTGGACATGAAGCCTCAATTTCCTAATCAAGGGAGTAATTGCGGCTTTTTGCCCCTCAAAGGCTCCATCGGCTACAACCACATCTCCCATCTCATGAGCTTGAATGCCTAACTTGGTGGCCAACTCCATTGATATGGAATTTTGAGTAGAGCCAGGGTCAAACAAGATGAAGGCATCATGCTCCCTTAATTTTCCCCAAGCATAGGAGAGAGGCAATCCTTTGCAATGAGCATCCTGTTTTGGAGCTTCAATCATGGAAGCTATGTTCAGTCTCATTGCGGGTATTTCTTTTGGGGCAAGAACGGTAGCCATGTCCTTGGTCCCCACACTTAAAGCATTTGTGGTCCTTACAAAAAGCTTCTAGCTCTTTAGGAGAGAGTTTATATTTACCTTTGTAAACTCCCTTCTCCTTGGACCGATTGTTGTTGGAATTTCCTTGGGAATAATTTTGGACGTTGTTCTTCCCCTTTGTTTCATTTGCTAATTAAACCTATGTATAAAATTACTTTGTGCTTTGGTACCCTCAAAAACCTTAGTCGCTACTCTTCTTTACCTATGAAAATTAGTTCTCAAGCAACCACACCCGTGGTTTAGACATTGTTGTTTGCAAATACTAGTGGAGAAGGTTCAACTTTGCTTGGTTGATTATAGTTCCTATTGAGCTTGCTACTAGTAGCTCAATAACGGTTAAGCCAAAGGCAAGCCCTGAGAGACTCCATATTAAGACTATAGTTCCCAACGGTGTACCTCGAACTAAGTCCTTCTCAACCAATATAATAGATCCTTGTCCCACTTACCCTATTGCAATGAACAGGCCAACCTTTTATGGACAACTCAAGGACCTCTCTTCTTAAGCAAGAAAAGAGAAACCAATAGCTTTGGTACCAATCTAATGGAAATGGCCCATGAACTTTGAGGATAGCAAGATTAAGAGAATTAGAGTGAGCATTTTTACGAGCCTACTTTGAGAACATAGAGGGTGAACTTAATTAACGATAGCAACATAACCATTATACTTAATTAACTTGGCATGAACAATACTTTTGCAAGAGAGAGAAAGAATTAGAGAATTTGACAACATGTGAGGATCGGATTTATGTGGAGCCGGTCCCACCTCCAATAGGCTTTTGTACTATAGATTCTCCCATAAAAAGAGACTTGGTATAATACAAAAGCCTATTTGAGGGGGGACATCGGCTCACATAAATTTAGTCCTCAAATGTTGTCAAGTTCTCTAATTCTCTCTCTCTCTCTCTCTCTCTCTCTCTCTCTCTCTCTCTCTCGCAAAAGTATTGTTCATGCCAAGTTAATTAAGTATAATGGTTATGTTGCTACCGTTAATTAAGTTCACCCTCTATGTTCTCAAAGTAGTCTCATAATAATGCTCACTCTAATTCTCTTAATTCCGCTATTCTCAAAGTTCATGGGCCATTTCCATTACATGAGGTTTTCCCTTTGACAATTTATTTAATTATAATTTGATGCTGAGGTTTGCTCTTTGATTGTTAGTCTGTGGTATTTGATACCTGAGGTTTGCCCTCTGACAACTATTCAGTGCATCATTTACAACAATACTTAACTTAGGTTTTGCTCTTTGAATAGTGTAAAAGGTGTTTGCTTTTCACTAGTGCTATGCTCTTCTTATCTTTGTTAGAGGGTCCACTAACAAAGATCTCTTTCAGTTTCGTAGATATTTGGATATGTGGATTTGACTTACCTTTTTGGTTTCCTCTTTTTAGGATATTATAACGAGATGTGGGAAGTTTTCTCTGAGTACTTTACTTGGCCAACATATACTACGTAGAGACCTACTTCGTCTTCACACAAATCTTGAGGATTCCTAGTTTTTTTAATTTTTCTCAATTAACACCAGTTGCTTCCAGGGAGGACTGCTATTAATATTATACTTTTGGACATTTTATCAATTTTGTTTATGTTTTATCCTCAAAAACCAATCAAAAGAAGTAATGTAAATAGAACTCTCCTTTACCTTACTATTCTTAGAGTTTAAGTGAAAAGCAACCATTTATATTTTTGGGTATTCTTGACTCTTCATGAGGAAGACAAGTGCTCCAAGAGCATCCTGACCAAGCAACTAGTGTTTTATCTCCCTTTTGAAGCCAATGAAGACACCATAGCAAAGCTACATAAGATATACTTTTGCTCTCTTTAATGCTATTTTTCACTCTTAATCACGACATACAGTCTCTTGATTACGTCGCTCTTGCTCTCTTATCTTTCATATATTTATCTTATTGTAATTCATGCTCTGTAAGACGAAGAGGCAGAAGACAAACACTCAACCATATTGATTGCGGGGGATGGTTAGTATCCAGTATGGTGTCTTGTGTTTTGATTCTTGTTTATGTTGCTCTCTTTGTGTGTTGTGATTATTCAGTTATTCATTTTGTTGATTTTTTAATTATTTTAATCAATCAAACTTTTGTTGAAAGTGTTAGGAAGATTTCATGAAGCCAACATTCTTATACAAATAACATAAGAGAGTGAAATTGGTCAAAGATTCACTTCAATTAAATACAAATACAAATAACAAAGAACTTTAGGAAATGGATGTTAAAAGCAAAACATCCTACTTAACAATGATTTCGTCACATTTGTTTGGATTTTGAAAGAATTCGACTCTAGGAAACAAATTCATACGCCTGCTCATCGAAGGTTGTTGAGAAGAGAAAAGTTATGGTGGAGAATAATTTATCTAACATATTTCAGTTAACATATAGGCAAATGTGGTGGCTTTTTTATTTAATGAGTGAAAGACATTCCTTAGGCTTGTCAATGGTGCAATCTGTCAGATTGCATTGATTTAAGGATTTGCTCTCGTTCGAAGGAGGACGAAGAAATCAGAGTTCTTCTCTGTAAATCCAAAGAGAGGATTGTCTCCGAATGGAAACACATGCACCAAAAACACATATTATATAATAAGGATGTGTTGTATTATTATTAACTCTTGGCAAGTTCTATATCTATTGAGCGAAATCTTGACATATCTTCCCCTTTGATTTTCTCTCGTGTTGACATGGTAAAACCCAAATAAAATTCCAAATGGAAACACATATTATATGATAAGGATGTGTTGTATTATTATTACCTAATGGCAGGTTCTATATCTGTTCAGTGAAATCTTGACAGATTCTCCCCCTCGCGTTGACAGGGTAAAACCCAAATAAAATCGTCGGAGGTCAAAGAACTGGGAGCGTGACCAGTTCACTTCTCTACAATCGGGGCTAACCATCCCACCACAAAGGCCTCGCTACTAGAAGTATTGCTCCTTCAATATAGAAAAAACATCTTGTATCTTCTCTCGGTATGCTCCCTCGCCATCTTGTCCATACTCAACCTTGATCCACGCTAGATTCCTTCTAGTAGACCTTTGGCCTACTCATCGCCCCCCCCCCCCCCCCCCCCCCCCCCCCCCTCTCATCATACTTATTTTCGCTCGTCAATCAAAAATGGTAATTGCTGCAGATTCTACAAATAGATTGTTTTTTAATGGGTTTGACATACTTGTGCTTGTTCTTACACTCACATTTTCACCCTCTCCCTTTACCTGCAGCTTATACACATTATTTCATTTCAAATGAGATTAACAAAGCACTCTAGTTTCAAAAGTATAAAGTATAAAATTTTCACATCATGCTGACCAACTTGTAAATTTACATTTATTTTTTAATTTCTACAGCCTGCTAATTTCTTCCATTTTCACCTAGGCTATTTTGAATGGAGGGCTCTATTATTATAGATAGATATTGTTTCTTCAAAAATATTTGGAAGGCCAAGAATTGTCACGTATTCCATAGCAACCTCGATGTGGCTAGCTTCTCAGAGATTGTACAAGAAAGTAAGGAGATAATATGTGTGGTAAGTAAAAGGTCTTAGGGCTACTCTCACCATCCGATAGAGCCATGCCGTGTAAAGGTTTGGGTGCTTGGTAACAATACTATACCGGGTAGTTTTGACTAAGTTCTGTTGTAACCTTCTGTCCCTCAAGGCTTGACATGAGCTTGAGGCTGCTTTGTAATTTTCTTTGTGACATTATAATACAACAACCATTCAGTCGAGCCATGCCGTGTAAAGGTTTGGGCGCTTGGTAACAATACTGTACCGGGTATTTTTTACTAAATTCTGTTGTAATCTTTTGTCCCTCAAGGCTCGACATGAGCTTGAGACTGCTTTGTAATTTTCTTTGTGACATTATAATACAACAACCATTCACAATTGCGAGTTTTGAAAAAAAGTTAAAAAATGAATATCAACATGGGTATCTATACTATTATAAAAGGGGAGGGATTCCCCCCCCCCCCCCCCCCCCTCTTTTGCCACATGGCGTGCAATCCTTCATCAGGCCTGTGTGCGCTGCTCCTCCGATGAGATAGTGGACTGAGCACGCGAGAGAGAGAGAGAGAGAGAGAGAGACAGAGAGAGAGAGAGAGAGAGAGAGAGAGAGAGAGAGAGAGAGAGAGAGAGAGAGAGAGAGAGAGAGAGAGAGAGAGAGAGAGCGGCCGACCACACTAGTCTATACTATAATAAAAGGGGGAGGGATCCTCCCCCCCCCCAACGATCCGTGGTGAAAGCAGCTTGAACAGCCAGCCCTCATGATTATTTGACACCCCCTTTGTCAGGTGGGATCAATGGTCCCTATAAATTGGGGGCGACGAGATTGGTTTTGCACCGTCCGATGGCCGTTTAATCCCCAAGTGATCACAATTAAAGTGAACCGCAAGTAAGTGATCACTTTAATTGTGATCACCATGTGATCACAATTAAAGTGAACCGCAAGTAAATTTGATGTGAACATCAAGTGACCGCCAAGTGATTTCCGTGTGAATCACAATCAACTTGTGATCACCTTGTGAACCCACCCATTACAAAGTGATTATAGTGTGACCCTGACCATCCCAAAGTGATTGCAGTGTGACCCCGACCATCCCCAAGTGATCTCCAAGTGAACACCATGCATGACCATAAACTGGAAAGTTGAGTAAACTCAGGAAAAACAAACCCAAACTTGGAAAAATTTCACCAGTGTGCTAGGATGACCTACAGGAACATGTGTGCAAAAAGGTGCTCCAATACCCTGCTAAACATGGATTGCGATCCATGTACCTTTTTCACCAGACTAAGAAAAATCACGACCATCTGATCCTAAACATCATACCAAGTCTAGCCATGAACTATCAAGTCATTTGGATCCCAAAATCCCAACCAAAAGGCCCAAATTCTCCAAGTCTGAAAGAAATTGCCAAAATTTGGCCTAGATTCTTAACTAGTGATCCAAACCTCAAAATTTTTGGACCAAGGCATCACCTTGATGAGCCCTGCCAGATGGTACCACCAGATCTTTAAAATGTTATCCAACATGGATCGCGATCCATGTACCTCAGAGCCATATTTCGTTTGTGATCTCGTGCCTTTGTGACTATAGTAGTCCTAGATGCACTGGTGAAATTTGGTCAAATTTGGAGTAGTTTTGACAAAGTTATGCTCATTTTTCAATTTTATGGTTAAGTTTGCATTTTTCCTTTTGTCTCGACAAATTTTTGAACATCTTCTGATGCTACAAGCGGTTGAAATTAGTCACAGAATGCCCCGCAAAAAAAGTCAGAAGAAATGGGGGTTGACACCCTACAAGGTCACTGATATCTCGTCCAACAAAAAAGCTCACGTATTAGACCAGGAGCTGGAGAAAGTCCCATTGAATATCTTCATAGGGAAGTTTCAAAAGCAGCATATGGAACAAAGGTCAAGATTACCATATTCCCCAAGGCATTATGGACATTACACCAACAACAAGAAGTCCTTGAAGGAGCCAGATGCCTCTAGCTGGAGAACTTTTTCAAATTGCCTCCATGGGGTACAGATTTTCAAAGAGTCCACGAGTTGATCAGCTCCATCCAATACAATGGTGAAGCTACACTCATGAACAACAGTGAAAGTAAAGACTACCCATAAACAGGCTCTCATTTACACCCAGGTGCACATAATCTGCTACTGAAGACGAAGGCAATAGACAATGACAGGGCATTCCTTAAGAAAAGAGGCCACAAGCTAACCTATCAGTATTTGATCTATTCAGAGATGGCACTACCCCTTAGATTGATTTCCTAGCATTTCAAAGTGCAAAAAGAACCATGATACACTAAACCTATGTTGCATGTGGTGGTAGTAATGGCGACGGGGTTAGCAGAGAGAAGAATAGTTAAATGTGACTTTGGGACCTACATCTTAGAGAATCGAGTCAATGCAAACTTAAGGGGAAGCGACAAAGGCAAGCCATATATGAACGTTGGACCAATGCTTATTCGAATAGCTTACCAAGCACTCGGCATGATTGATAACCTTCCCGAAGCAAAATCTCAACTAGACCTATTGTACAAAGCAAAGCACGCATTACAAGCAGTAAGCAACACATCTGCAGCCTAGTCAAAGAGGATCGGAACAAAGTCCACAAAGACAAAGTCTTCTGATAGTGAGAGAACTCACTCTGATATACATTTGAGAGGGGAAATAACAGGTAAAGATGATGTCCCCTCTGAATACCAATCTTTTGAGGAAGAAGTCACATGTAACAATTCCTCTAAAGCACAAACCAAAGAAAGTCTCTGAACAAATTCGTCTCACACAAACACGAAGAACCATGGAAGAAGTGCAAAGGGCATGAGAAGAGCAAGAGGCAATTAAAGCAAATGTGGAAGAGCAAGCCCAATCATCAAATTTTGAAGAGCTCGATGCCAAGATGGACAAGCTCAAGGAAGAACGCCGCCGAAAAGCTTAAGCAGAAGTGGATTTGGCTACAGACACCAGAAGGAGGATAAGTGAGACTTTAAAGCAAGAAGCAGAACAAAGAAAGGAGGAGGAGTCAAAACACCAAAACAAGCAGATTTGGAATCTTCACTCGATAGCCCTCCAAGCCCTCTTGAACATCAAGAAGATGCCAGCAAGGATGAAGCCCAAGTGGCTGAACAACAACCGGAGATTCCCGAGTTACCACCAAGGGAAGATATAAAAGCAGATGAATATATTGCAAGACAACCTTCCCATCCCCGAAGTTCAAGTTTACCAGAGATGGAAAGCACACTAAAGGGAGAAGTATTGGTTGACGCGGCAGTAGAAGTTCAAGAAGAACAATCAAAGGAAAAGAAAACCAGGGAAGACGTTTCCAAAGGGAAACAAAAAGTGGAAATTGAACCACTTGAGATGATTGAAGAATTCAACATAGATGACCACTTGAAGAGGCTAAGGCTTCAATATAAATGCCAACATGCAATGATCTAGCTAAAGACCCAAGATGTTCACAATGCAACAGCGGAATGTGCTGAGGCCCCCCAAGAAATCAATCAATTAGTGCTCCAAGTTGAGCAATTGCAAAAAGACAAACACAGGATCATAAATGAAGTGGCCGAGGAGAAGAAAGACGTAGAGCTGTATTATGAAGGCTCATAAAAGAAAATTTATGTGTATATAGCGGAACAAATAAAAAATCAAACATCAGAGAAGGCTATGGAAAAAGAGAAAGTCAAATACACAAAGCTTTGCATGTCATAGGATTCAGCCAAGAGCACCTTCTCAACCCTCTTGGCAAATCAAGATACAAACCCATCTATCTCCTTGCAACAATCCGTATCAAGTACGGAGGAGATTCAAAACTTAAAAGCAGAGCTGGAGAGAGAAAATCTGCAAACACAGACACTACTGGCAGGTATACAAGCAATGACCAGCCAAAAAGACCGACAGATCAAGGAGCTACGAGATCTATTGGAACAAACACGTGCTGAATTGGTAGCACAACAAGAAGCAAATCAACGTAAAGAAGTTGAAGCTAACAACAAGATCTTAAATGCTCCAACCTCAGCAACTGCACACACCTTCTCTCAAACACCTGAAGAACCACAACACATTGACATGCCGGACATACCAACCACATTGACAATGGCAAGTGTCCAAGAAGTGGAGGACATAGAAGATTCAGTGGATGCCAAGGCTTAATTGAAAAGATGGATTTTTGAGATGCCTATCGGCTCAGAAAAAGATTATATGCAGTATGAGCTCAAAGTTCTCGGGTCCGCCGCTCTCTCAATGATCAAACCAGATGAAAAATTCAAGAATTTTGGACATGAGATGCTAGCCATGCCTCTGCTCAAGCAAGAGTCCATTCTCTGGAAGAGAAAATTATTACCTAGCTTGGACCTCAATCCACAAGGCAATTATGAGGGAGTGTCAATTACAGTGGAGCAAGCCACACTAATTTTGGAAAGTCAACTACTATGGAGACAGAGATGGTTTGCAAAGCGTCCAACAAATGAAACAATATACAGAAACACTCCTCAACGCCTAAGGATCTACCCGACATATTGTCCAATTCCTAGAAGGCGATCCTGGAAGACAATTGCGACTTGGCAAAAACGTAGACCATCAGTACTGAATTATCTAGTACTTCCGAGGCCACCGCACAACCATCCACCAACATAAAATTATATGAAGCACACACTTAAGGCAACCATCAACCTCTTGATGAGATGTCCCAGATTTCACATGTCAGATGACTTGCAAAATTGCCAAGATGATCCTCACATGCATAGATGCATTCGATGATGTGGAGAAGGCAGATCACCCTTGGCAAGTATTTCCAAAAGGAACAAGAGGAATCAACTGGAATTTGAAGACAAAAGTGCCCAACATAAACATCATAATAAGCATGTATGCTCGCATCATGTTCTTGCCTTCACATTACATGCAAACTTTTGAAGAGGCTTTTGTCCCCGGATTTTTTGAATCAAATTCAACAATCTTTAATCCGCTCACAAAAGACCTCTAGGCAAGGCATGTTGCTTACCAAAGCACTGTGCTCAACAATCCCTTCAGAGAGCTATCAGCAGCTAAAGTGGATATCATGGCACGAGCTGCAAAATTCAACATAATCCTCCAAACAATGGAAAGACGCATATTCGATTACTGAAGAATCACCATGGTTGCACGAGGGCATGCAAAAAATATGAAGGGGGAGGAATTTTTGGAGGAAAATAGCAGAAGCGCAACCAAGAAAGACGGCGACACGTCACAACCCCTATATTCTATCTTTTTTTTTTGGGTTTCGGAGGAAACCTTGTAATCATAGAGTGATGCGTCAAGAAATGTAATCATAAAGTCCTTTAGTTCCCCACAAAGCCTTGTAAATGTCCAATGACCGTGGGAAAGTGTCACAAGCCTTTTTGTCAATACCCTTCGTTTTTAAGGTGACATTATCATTATCTTTAAAGAGTTTTTGGATGTTGACTGAGAGCTTCACTTCTGCTACAATTTGTAATCAACCTTTCTCCTTGTTTTGGTAATCAAAAATTTGATTCCAAATAGCACATTGTGCTCTTTGTCTCTTGCTCTTTAATTTAAGTGTAAACATTCTCAATTCTATTGTGGTTTGTGACGTCTTTTTTATGAGTTAAATGTGTTGATTTGAGGGCTGAATGGTTATTTTTTGATGTTTTGACCTTGGAAGAGTGTTTCTAAGCCTAAAGGGAACCTTTCCGTGTAGTTCTGTTTCAGTTTTCTATACATACGTTGGGATGGATTGTGATTTTTGTACCTTCTTAGATGACTGCAGAACGTGGTAGGTTTATGCCTTTAGGTGTTGTAACACCCCTCTTTAAGTTTCGTTTCCGAATCCATTTGGATGCCAAAAAGGTGTGATGACCTAGAGCAGTGAGATTGGACATAGGCCGATTTCCTGACTAGGAAGTGATTGATTTGCTATTGTAGATGCATGAACAGTTCTTTAGGTTCACTTCTTTAAGATTGACAACCTCATCGAGTCTCCGTGCCCCATCCCGAGTCGCTTCCCTCCGTATTAACAATATGTTAGTGTCAAATAGCTATGCTATAAATGTCCGCCGTGACAACCCGCTAACAGTATGACACAAACCTCTGGTATCGTAAAGGACGATATGTGGTCGTTGATGCTCTCAAACTCTCTTTTGTTCACGGAACGTAAACGTGAGTTTTTGGAGTCTCTTAAGGGTAAATGTAAGCATGGCGATGCATAATCTAAGGTATGGAGTCATGCCAAAAAGAGGAATCCTTCTCACTCCAATGCTGGTAGTGTGTCTATTTCCTCCACACCCAACTCTCCTCTTTTGAGTGATGAAATGACTAGATGGAACAATTTTTCCATTGATGATAATACATACTCCACAAAGATAGAGTTTGCATACTGATGGACGTAGACAGTCGGTACCAAATTCTTTATGAATGCCATGAAATTCCAAGTGTAGGATATTTACACATATAACAAATTTATGCACTCATATGATTACATGGTTATGATCAAGACTAGGTCTTACACTGCCAAAAATGTTAAGTTACCAAAGCAGAGCGCCCTAAGGTAGGAGGTCTCTTACATCCTTTCGAGTTTCTCAATGGTAAATGGGACATCCTAAGATAGGAGGCCTCTATGGACCAATCACCATACAAGGTAATGATTCAGTATGGGTGATTGTAGATAAGTCGACTAAACTTTGTAAGTTTGTTCCAACCAAGCCCACCATTAAAACTCTAAAATTAGCCAAGGCATTTGTTGACAATTTGTATAGACTATATGGGTTGCCTTGCAATGAGTGATCGTGATCCCAAGTTTAACAGTCACTTCTAGAGGGCTATCTTTAAGCGGCTGGGAACACAACTCAATCTCAGTACTACATATCATCCAGAGATCGATGGTCAAACTAAACGAGTTAATACGTTAGTAAGAAGCAATCCGATTGGAAAGATTCTCTCCCTATTGTGGAATTTTCTTATAATAGTGCAAAGCATGTTACTACTTGGTTTAGTCCCTTTATGCTTATGCATGGTTTTCAACTTAGGTCACCAGTTATGGTGGGGTTGTCTATTGAGAAAATATGGTCAAACTGAACGAGTTAATACGTTAGTAAGAAGCAATCCGATTGGAAAGATTCTCTCCCTATTGTGGAATTTTCTTATAATAGTGCAAAGCATGGTTCTACTTGGTTTAGTTCCTTTATGCTTATGCATGGTTTTCAACCCAGGTCACTAGTACCCAAATTGCTAACGGCAAAAGCACACGACAAATATAGGAAGTATGTTGATGAGAAAGGTTGACACGTCACTTCCATGCAAGGTGAAGTGGTATTCTTATGTGTTTCAAAACATTTAAAAATTCTAAAAATTGGTCCTACACCTAAGTTATCTCTTAGATATTGTGACCCACTCAGAATACTCAAGCAAGTTGGAGATATGGCCTACAAGATTTCTTTACTTCGCAGTTATATTCATTCAATTTTTCATGTAAGTCGTTTACGTAAACACTTGCATAGAGACGATAATGTTATTGATCAACATGTTTTGGTTGATTTCATTGAACCTCCCACCCAACCGCATGAACCTGAGTGCATCCTTGACAATCATGATCTACGTACTCATCATCATGTGCATCGCCAAGCATTAGTTAAGTGGAAAGATAGACCTGAAGAAGGTGCCACTTGGATAAACATTAGTGTTCTTAAGAATAGATACCCCATTTTTATTTCTACGACGAAAATGCTTCTCCAAGGGGGGAGTAATGTGAGGCCAAGGGTCGGGCATGGCCTAGTAAGAAACCAACATGGAGGAGTGTGTGGTGTTCTGATTTGAGGCCTCTCAGATGTATAGGAGCACCCTGTGTGAGCACGGGAAGAGGGGTCGAGGATGCATGCACTTTGCACCAAGAGGAAGATGGGAAAGAAGAAAAAGTGAGCAAGAGAATCCCGCTGCCTTGAGGCCTTTTGATTGGGGAGCAAATGCGAGATACCAAGATTCTAGAGAAAAATAGCATAATACCTCGCTGTTTTGAAAAACTACAACAGGGGCTCTACAAATTCCTTTTGTCTCCCGTAATCGCAGAGGGGGCGACTCAACTCTAAGGCCCCCGTCAGACGAGGCGGACGCCTTTCTCTGATGCGTCATTGGACCAATTGGAGAAGCTCTCATAGCTTTCAACTGTCACACAGGTCCGGAGGACATCTCCCTCAGTGCTGTGCTGGCGTGCCAGGTCATGGACAGCAACCCCTCACAGTTGGGCGACCCCCCCACTCCGCCTACGCGCGACCAAGAAGGATTTCGACAGCTCTGATTCGTCAATTTCCTGCATTGTCAATTCTTTCTATATAAATTCCGTCCGCCTTGTCTGACTGGGTACTCGGACATCCTTTTCTCACTGAAAATGGGCGCCCGCCTCAAACGTGCCATGTCACGGATGGGCGCCGCCCCTGTGTGACATAGGCCTAAGGGACTAAAAAGTGGTATGTAAACCACACTACACCTGTCTATATACATACACACACATCGATCTCATCTCAGATTGCCACACGTAGCTCACGAAATGGAAGGTGTAGAAATAGAAAGAGCAAGCAGAGTACCCAGTATCTGCATGCTTGCCTGCAAATGGAGGGAATCACGCGCGCGAGTTGCAGCCTCCATGGCCTTTCCACCTCACTACCTCTACGCTTATCTCGCCCAGCACTTACCTTCACCCGGGGTTCCCATCGTCTGCCTCTCAAGAGCTACTCTGGCACTGTCGTAAAGTTGCCACAACTGCGCGTGCAAGCTTCTCAAGCACCTGCTGCCACAGAAGGTTGTTAACCTGATATCAAATCTCTGTGCGGGATTAGTTAATGTGAGAGAGAGAGAGAGAGAGAGAGAGAGAGAGAGAGAGCGCCTTAGTAAGCTCTTCTAGAGGTCGAAGTCGACCTATGAGACAAAACCATATACATGCTTGCATCCTCAGGTATCCAAAAAAGGATAAAAGTGCTGAAAATGCAAAATGTTATAGAGGTTGCTACGTTAATCTCATAGGTGGGGTGAGTACATTTGCATGTATAAGGAGGGGATGGAGCTCTATCTCTAGTCGATGTGAAACTATATGCACAGGGAGTACAACCATGATATGCAAAACTAGCTCCATCTGGGACCAAATTGGGGGTGTAGGATATCATGCAAAGGTAGACAAGGCAAGATAGCAACAGGGTTGGAGAATGCTTGCTGCATCTCTCTCTGTTTGGCGTGCTCATGCTTTGTCTGAATCCGGTGAATCTCTCTCCTGTGTGCTCGATATCCCATTGCTCTAGGCCGTCTCCTAGATCAGACCTCATTTGCCTAGTGTAGATTGACTTCCCTTGGTCTGGTAATGACAGGTGGTATCGGAGTCGTTGGATGGAAAAAGTTTGTAAGTTGAGACTGTCTACATCCACCAGGTGACTGTAGTAGCAGATTTCTATCTCTAAATCTCAAGGAGGAAGCACCCCGAGTGTCTTTGATCACTAGAGTCCATGAGCTCTTTGAGTGTGTACTGTCCTGTAAATAAGATGTAGCAACTTTGTATGTCATGGTAAGCTCGACAACTGTAACATAGTGCTCCTCGCTCTCTACCCCTGCTGTGCAACCTCTACAAAATCCGTTGCTCCCTAAGAGTGTGAGATGCTCGCCCTGTCTCAATCTCTAATTTATGTGATGAAACTCTGAGCTGCTTGATGGCTACTCTAGATTTGTGGGACATTTAGATATCCATGTATCTAGGCCTTTGAATGAAGCTGTCCTCCAAGATGGTCATGAAATGATCCGTGTAGTACATCGTCGATGGAAGAGACTGTCTTGGTGTGATGCATGTCTCCCTGGTATATAACTGCCAAAGATCCTGTCTGAGAACTCGATCCTCTCCTCATAGGAGAGGCGGATGAGTGGTGAGTTACGGTCGTTCTGAAAGGGTGGTAGTTGCTCTATATCCAAGCCGTGTGTGCTGAACCACTGTACCATTTGTGCATACCATGATCCCCTCTCTCCAATCTCCGTGAATTGTTGAGATGTCTCAAATGCTCAATAATGTGTTGGGAGGAGCTGTCGTACTCTTTGGATAAAACATACTGTCTGAAAAAGAGCCTCGATGGTGCAACTACCTTTGCTCTGATGATGTCATGTGGCACTGAGGGTTTCCGGCATATCAAGCAAGATAGCATAATGATCTATGATCTCTCAGCCAGGATCTTGTAAGGCCCGCTGCCTAAACTGGTGCCGCATACATGAGAGCTGGGGCAACTAGGGTGTCGAAAAGCCTTTCCTTGGTGCGGGGCTTCTGAAAATGTGCTTGGTGGCATCAGCGCTCTAGCATTGCTAGTGCCACATATCCTCGTTAGATCGTATCTGTGGCTGCACTCGCCATAGAGAATTGTCCTTTACTAGTAAAAGTGATCCATATGAGTCGATGACCTCGACTAGCCCGCCTGCTAGTGTAAAACATGCTCTGCTGCTGATTCGCTTGGATGCGAAAAATAAGAATGTCACAAACCGATGACGTGGCGTGGTGACACAATAGATACACACTCTCTCTGGCAAGCGGTCCCGGAATATGCGACAGAAATGTTGATGTGGCAGTGCGGTAGGCTCTGCAATTTGCTTCGGAAAATCCACTGACAGCTGATGACGTGGCAAGAGTGTACAGAATCTGCTTTTTGCGTTGACTGTACGAATGCTTTTCCTACTCATGGCAGGGCTAAAAAATCCTATGCAAAAGCTTTTTGGAAGGTTACTTTAATTCTTAAGAGACTTGTGAGATGAATTGCTTTATTTTTAAACTTCTTTTAAAAAAGATGGCAGCTTTTGGGGCTCTGCTTTTGGCATCCCTTGTAGACCTTTAAATACGTGGTTGGATTCCCATTCTTCAGAGCATCTGGACGTAGAGTCTGAGAGTGAGATCCCTCCCACTCCTTGTAGTCTTTGGGGCCAGTATCTCTAGGCATGGAACTTCGTCGGGCCGTGTCGAATCAATTGTGAGCTGTGCACTGTTTTGAAGTGAATCTCTGCTGTGTCGCTGTAGAATCTTGACTTGGAGTGTCTAAGTTTGTTACAAAGAACCTTGGTTTCGAGTGAGATCTCTCTGTGTACAGAAGTCATCAAAGATTTAGAGATGTCGTTGGAGCCAGTTGCTAAATTGGTTTTATCTGATAGAAAAATAATTCTAAATGAATCATTGGATTTATAAGTGAGAGGGTTTTCTCGCTTGGAACACCAAGGAAAAATAATTCTAAATGAATTATTGGAATTTTAAGTGAGGGGTTTTCTCATTGGAGACATCTGAGTACAGAGTATTCATAGTGCATCACTGTGAACGGGAATATTTGTAAGTCCACCAGGAATGGGTACTTTTGATGCGTCACATCGGATGGTGACTCGGAGCCGTAAGTTTGGTAGGAAAGGGTATTTCTGATGCGTCCCAAGGTGGGTGACGGGTGCATCGAAAAGGGGATATCCATAGTTGAGAGGACATTCCGAACTGTGTTAGAATTGTGCACATGTTCAGAGGAAACTTTGAGGAAAAACAGATGCTTTCTGAGAAAGCGGGATTACTTTTCGGGAAAGCAGATGCTTTCCTGCGAGGAAGTCTATGTTTGCATTGCAATTGTGCATGTGATTGCATCCAGGGACGCCTGGAAAGTGATGTGAAAGCATTGTTTTTAACTTATAAGGTTTTATTGAGTTTTTGGACAGATTCAGACCATTTTTAAAGGTGACCGGCCGCCCACTTAATAAGTGGGCAGCCTATGATTAAATAAAGCAATATAAACCAGCCAGCGATTTTTCTCTCTCTTTTTCTGGCAGAACAACGCAAAAGGGGAAAAAAAAAAGGGCCACGATCTCTACACAAGTAGCCTGCGCTCAGCTATTCGTGCCGTGGCCAAGAGCTGTAAAAGCATCACATGCCTTCACTCAGAGCAGGAGATCAGTGTTTTGGAAGAAGAAGATGCTGCTACAGATTTCATCCGCAAAGAAGACGTTGCCGGTGATGCCCATGGCTATCCTAAGTGTACCAAATGTCGCCAAGACCCAGTGCGCGAGTTCCCTTGCGAAGAAGTTCCTACGGTGCGTGTTTCCATTGCAACAAGCTGCTGTTTTTCTCTGTTTTCAGCCCATAAACGTCGTAGATAGGGCTGATTTACGAGAAGGAACCCGAGAACACAGTGAAGGATTGGAAGAGAGGATTTTTTATGCGGAGATCTCTTCTAGAAAATTGCTTTTCGAGAACCGAATTGCGTTTCGAGCGTCGAGACTTTGAAGGTAACGATTTTCATGTTATGATCTCTAAGTATTTGTTTGCAGGTGTACTTCCTCTTAGTGAGGGAGCAGGAGCAGAGGAAGGCATGAGCCTGTGCAGGAGAAAAGCGCTCTGAGGAACTAGAGCGAGATTAGCCCAAGGGTTTCGTACCCAAGTTTGGGAAGTAGATCCACGGATCGGAGAGAGGTAGTCTCTCGAGTTGTGATCCGGAAGTTGAGATTCCCAAGTAAGGACTCCGTGTCCAGGAAAGCAGAGTTATTTTGCAGGAGGAGACTCTGGAAACAGAGTCGGAAAGAGTTGCAGGGATGTCATGCCCCGAGTTTGGAAGGTGAGATCCAGAGGCGAGAACCTTGATTCTCGAGGATTTGGAATAAGGAACGAAAGTTCCTTGGAATAGGGTTTTGCCCTAGGAATAGGAAGCCGAGGCTTCCGAGAACCATCAAGTCTTATTCTAGAACGAACGTGGTAATTCATTTGGTTCAAGTGCTTGTATAGACTTCTCTTCAATAATAAAGATACTATTAGGGGGGGGGGGGAACAACCCATCTTCTGGTCCCAGTATTGTGTCGATCTTCACTCTCTCTCTCTCTCTCTCTCTCTATCTATTTCTCTCTATATCCTTTGGCTTCAGTAATAAGTGATAAATCCTATTTATCCGAATATATTGTATATTGCTATGCGCTCCCGTTTGCGACAGAGCCCCTCCCATGACTTAGATACCAGTACAATATCATCAGCATATAACATAATATGAACAGGTGTACTTGCTAAATCCACGCCCTTGCCCCGGATCGATGGATATGCCCTACTGACAGCGGATCAATATATAGTCCAAACAAAGGAGGTGGGAGAGGACAACCTTGCTTCACCCCAATGGTGCTAGCAAGAGATGGTGAGGTGCCTCCTGGACAATGCATCCTGGCTGAGCCGCGCCTATAGAGAGAGAGAATCCCCTAAATCATCTCCGAAGGGACTCCCAGTGATTGAAGGCGATGGAAGAGTCTATCCCGTGGTACTGTGTCACAAAGGCTTTAAAAATCCACAAAGCAGAAGTGTAGAAGTCACTTTCGCGCCTTTGCCTGATCAATCAAACAGTGCAGAGTGAAAATATGGTCTATGGTAGAGAAGGCTTGTATAAAGCGTGAGAGAGAGAGAGAGAGAGAGAGAGAGAGAGAGAGAGAGAGAGAGAGAGAGAGAGAGAGAGAGAGAGAGAATGTTATATTAAACGTCTTCATAAGGCCAAAATGACATATGAGACCAAACTGATACAATCTTGGTGGATCTAATACAATGTTTGGGGACAAATTAAAACGAAGTAAAATAAAAGCATGAGTGTCCCAAGATGCCCGACATCGGGCGTTGTTTGAGGATGTATTGCATCGGTCGTTGAAGAGCATCGTCAATGCCTGTCTCTGTAAATAGTCATACCGGATGTCTCCCTTGTCGTGCTAGAATAGTCCTGATCTCCCGATGGAGCCTCTATCTATGTTGTGGTGGCCCTTGTAGACGTAGGCATGTAGCTCTCCCAATCTCAATGGCTCTGTCAGTCAATATATCTATACCTCTGGCATAGGTGGACTCTAAATTTTACTGTGAAGCTTGCTCATTTGATTGCCGAGTCTCTGCTCTAAAGAAGTTAGTGATATGCCTTTGTGAATGTCTCCCAATGTCTAATCTCCTCAAGAGACTCTCCCTGTGTTTGTGCAACGAGAGAGAGAGAGACAGAGAGAGAGAGAGAGAGAGAGAGAGAGAGAGAGAGAGAGAGAGAGAGAGAGAGAGAGAGAGAGAGTTTGGTTAACACTTCTTTTACTATGGACTTTGGGAGGTCCTCAGAAGGGATTGAAGCAAGAGAAAAAAAAAAAGAAGTGGCAATAGAGAATCAATTTACAAGGCTTGTATTTTGAATGTATTTGCGGGCTAATGTACGATCTTGCATTCATTTTTCAAAACTATCATGGATTGGCCATGTGTTTTGGGGTGTAGGGTTTAGGGCACATGCCTTGTCTGGGTTTTGTGAACACCAAGGTATCCTGTGTTGAGATTTTTTTGTGTGGGGGATGGCTAGGGAGGTTTTGGGGAGCTAGATTTCTTTCAATTCATAGTTGTGAAAAATTGGACGATGTCACAAAAATACGGAAGCGTAAACTGACGTTTAATTGCACTTCAAATACTCAAGAGAATTAGAGGGAGCGAGAAAACTTGACACTTCATTGGGGACCAGAAGATGGGCTGGTCCCCCCCCATAAAGAGAATATCTTTATTACTAAGGGAGAATCTTTACAAGCACAGGAACGGGGCATACGCCCGTCCTCTATTCTTTCTTCTGTTCTGTTCTGACTACTGACTGAGAAAGTGTTTCCACTTTCTTACTGCTTAGGGGATTTCCCCTCTTCTGCGAGACTGGTTGGAAGCTCTCGAAAAGAGAGTCTATCTTCCGAAACAGCTCATCGGAAGCTCTCACAGAGGAGAGTCCATCTTCCGTTATGTGTTGCCTTCATGCTCATTCCTTCATGCATAGAACACAAAAGAGAAACAAGCAAAATGCACACGCACATGCTTGCTGTAATTTTCTGCACATAACCTGAAATTCTTACCTGTACGCACCCCTACACCGAAACAGAGGTCTTCTTCGCGATGGAATCGCGCCAAACTTGATGTAGACTTAGGATAAGGAGAGAGAAGAGGATTTCTATGGCTGATCTGCTGAAAACAGCCCTAATCGAGGTGATTAGGGGCTGAAAACAGAGAATTACAGCAGCCACACTCTGCTAAGAGAGCGTCTACGGCAGCTTCTTGCGATGAAACTTCACCAGAAGGCGTCTATGACTGTGAGATCCCTTGTTCTTGACAATGGGAGCACAAGGCTACCACATATGTCGCAAGGGGCTGCTCTCAAGCTTCAATGGAGGGCTCCACCGCGTAGAGCACGCTCACATTAGGGGGGGTAGGTGCACTGCCAGCCCTGAAAATGGGGGAGGGGGGGCTCCTAAATAGCCATCAGAGAGAGGGGGCGCTAGGAAGAGAGAGAGGGTGAGAGTGAGAGTGAGAGAGAGTTAGTTTGCATTGGTAAGTGTGCCAAGTGGCACACTTACTTTAAAAACTTAAAAACCATTCAACTTTTGACTTTAAAAACTTCTAGCTCATTAAGTAAAAATGTGCAACTAACTAACAACTGCTACCAATGATTCTTTTATGAGAACACCAAAGGTCTGTCGGCGCTATGCCGCACCGGCACTGCACCGCCTTTACCTGTTCACACTTGTCCGGCCCCGCTCGGGCACGGACCGTTAAATTTAATTTAACGAAACTTACCCTAAGGCTTTATTAGCTTTATTAGCCTTAGGGTCACTGTTCTAAGGACCCCATCTCATTCATGTGCTTGTACTGACGCGCGTATTTTTCCTGAGCCTAAAATCTGAGGCTACTGCTTACCCCTTTCTGAAGACCCGATTTCCCAATCACTAGGGCTTCAGGGTAATTTCTGCTATAAGGTCCCTCTGAGGTGTTCTAGCCCGCATTTAGGCTCACCTGAGGCCTTAGAACTGCTAGGTCTATTCTGGTGTGCACACAACTAATTAGATAATTCTTTTCTCGTAAATAAATTAATTATTTACAAAGTCTGACTTAGTTACATCCCTCTTGGTTCTAAATAGTTGACCTCAACTGTAGAGCGTCAACATAACTGTGCAAGATGTCAGGGTAGTCCTTGAGATCGGACTCAGTCATCCACTTTGCATCTAAAGGAGTGTAATTCTTGAACTTGACTAAATACTTTCGATGTAGACTCCCCGACTTGAGTTGTCTCTCCGCGTGATGTATTATCTGTTCAGGTTGAAGGATTTCCTCAGTCTCTTCGACTTCTGGAGGATTTTCTTGTACGGGCGCCACTGGAGGAGGTCCAACATAGGGTCGGAGGAGACTGACATGAAAAGCATTGTGGATGCGCTAGTTAGAAGGCAAATCCAATCTGAAAGTCACATCATTGACTTTATCTGTAATTTTGAAAGGGCCATAAAATCTATGGGAAAGTTTGACAACTTTCCCTTTGCCGACCCGCTTTTTCAATCTAGCTTTCTCAAACCGAAGCAGGACATATTGTCCTTTTTCAAGATTGAGATTCCTTCTGTGCTTGTCTGCTTTTCTCTTCTGTTGCTCTTGAGTACGAAGAATCGCTTGCTTTACTTGTTGATGGGCAATATCAATACTGCGCACAAATTCATCTGCGGCGAAGATGTTTTCTTTGGTCACCATAATAGGAAGTAAGAGTGGCTTCCCATAAATAATTTCGAAAGGGGCTTTACCAGTTGAGGAATGTATGGTATTATTATACGCAAACTCAACTATTGGTAAGTACTGTTCCCATTCGGATTGTCGTTCCGAAACATAGCACTTGAGGAGATCTAAAACAGTGGCATTAGCGATTTCGCTTTGACCATCTGTTTGAGGATGATAAGCTGATGAAAAATCAAGCTTAGTTCCCAAGTTTTCGAACAATGCCTGCCAAAATAGACTAGTCATGCGGGGATCTCTGTCGCTCACAATAGTCTTTGGCAATCCATGGTGTTTAAAAATCTGAGCTAGAAATATTCTAGCCATGTGATCAGCTTTGATCGTCTTCTTTACTGGAAGGAAATGGGCTTGCTTACTGAATCTGTCTACTATAGTCCAGATTGCATCATTTCCATTCTTGGATCGAGGAAGATCCGTAATAAAATCCATGGCAATACTTTCCCATGGCGTGTTAGGCACAGGGAGCGGCTGAAGCTTGCCATAAACTTTATGTCTGTCATATTTTACCTTTTGGCAGACTAAACACTCACGTACATGTTTTTCAATGTCCGCACGGAGTGTTGGCCAAAAGAAATACCTTTCGAGGACACTAGTGGTGGAAGCAATTCCCCGATGCCCGGCATAAGGAGAATTATATGCTTCATCCATCACCTTTTGTCGTAAAGGCTGAGCTATGCATATTGCTTGTTGACGATAGAGTGTATTATCCCTGATAGAATAAGGTGGCTTTGAGTGACCAGCTTGAAGATCTGCCCAAATTGTGGCGAAGTCTGGATCTTGAGGATACATCTCGCTGAGAGATTCTAGTTTCTCATGATAAATTGTTGTTAGTGCATTGATCTTTGGACGCCTGGAGAGAGCATCTGCAACTGCATTCTTTGTTCCAGAAGTGTGTAAAATCTGAAAATGAAACATTGAAAGAAAGTTGGCCCATCTCATCTGCTTTTCTGATAACTTTCTCTGTGTGAGAAAGTAGCGAAGACTTTGATGATCTGTCTTGATAATAAAATCAGCTCCTAAGAGATAGTGTTTCCAAATGGAAAGAGCATGAATTACTGCCATTAGCTCTTTTTCGTATATGGAGGCATGCAACTCTGCATCTTTAAGGCGCCGACTTTCATAGGCTATCGCGTGACCCTCTTGGTTCAAAACTGCTCCTACACAATCTCCAGATGCATCGCAGTATACCTCGAAAGGTTTGCGAAGATCAGGGACGGTGAGAACAGGTCCGTGACTGAGTAGATACTTAAGCTTTTCGAAAGCTTGTTTTTGTCCAAACCCCCAATGGAATGGAATCCGCTTCTTTGTCAGGTCATGGAGGGGACCTGCTATCGCGGCAAAAGCTCGAATGAAACGCCGATAATAAGAACAGAGGCCAAGGAAACTTCGTACATCATGTACTGTAGTTGGCGTAGGCCATTCTACAACTGCTTGAATCTTTTCAGGGTCCATTCTCACCTGGTTGTGAGATACTATATGGCCCAAATAGTGGAGTTCTTTTAAAAAGAACTCACTCTTCTTAGCATTCACAAATAATTTGTGTTTGCGTAATTCTTCAAACACTAAGGCGAGATGCTTATAGTGTTCGTCTTCCGTCGCTGAGAAGATTAAGACGTCATCAAAGAAAACGCCTGTAAAACTTCTATATGAGTGGAAGATTCTATCCATCATTCTGTTGAATGTAGCTGGTGCATTAGTGAGTCCAAAAGGCATCACTAAGAATTCATACAACCCGAAGGTTGTTCTAAATGAAGTCTTATGCACATCCTGAGGAGCTATGCGGATTTGATGATAACCGCTCTTCAAGTCTATACGACTAAAGACACTTGCTCCTTGTAACTTGTCAAGAATGTTGTCAATCCGAGGGATTGGAAATCGATTCTTGATTGTGATCTTGTTTAGAGATCTATAGTCTATGCACATGCGGAATGTGCCATCCTTTTTCTGTACTAGCAAGACAGGTGAACAATATGGAGAAGTACTAGGCCTTATTAAGCCCTTCTCCAAAAGTTCGTTAACCTACTTGAGAATTTCCTCTTGCTGCATTAGACTAACTCGATAAGGGGGCTGATTTGGAGGAGAACTTCCTGGGATCAAATCAATGGTATGATCCTCAGGTCGCGAAGGTGGGAGTTCATTTGGAAGTTCATCTGCAAAACAATCTTTATATCTTTCTATTAACTTAAGTCTTTTTTGCTCTAGAGAGGAAGAAAGTTGTGAAACAGACAGAGAGACACATCTCTCTCTCTTGCAAAAATCAAGTACGCTGAAACACACTTTTTCATTTCTTTCTTGATGGCAATGTGGTTGGCGATAGGAATACGCCAATCACCTGCATCTGCAAGTACAAGATACTCCTTTCCTTTATGAGCAAAAGATAAGGTTTTCTGAACATAGTCAGGAATGGGATGCATCTTGTAGTGCCAAGGCATTCCCAAGATAACATCGCATCCTTCAAGTGAAGCTAGTAAGAAAGACTCTTGATCCTTGTAGTCGTCGACCTTTAGATTCAACTTCCCTATGATTGGAGTAGAGTTTGAGTTCTGCCCTTTGAAAGCTGATTGCGCTTGAATAGAGACTCCAAAACGATTGGGCTGCAAGTTCAGGTCGTCAGCTAGCTGGGTAGAGATGAAGTTGTCTGTACTACCAGGGTCAAACAAAATAAGAGCCCGCTGGTTGTTGATACTACCCCATGCTTTGAGAAGAGCTCTTTCTTTTCCATCCTTGGTTGTATTTCCCTGTACATCTGGGACTGCATTGGAGGAGGGTGGTTGTGGAGGTTTGGTTGGACAATCACCCTTCATATGACCAACTTGTCCGCACTTGAAGCATCTTCCTTCACTAATATAGGTTCGCAACTCAGCAGGAGAGAGATATCTCCCTTTCTTGGGCTGATTTGGCTTTGCTTCTGCTTCGGAGGCGGTTCTTTTCTTCTTTTGAGAAGAAGTAGAAGAGGTAGGTTGCTCATGGAGAGCCTTCTACTTGGCATGGTAAGTGCTTTGCTCCATCTTCCTTGGAGTACCCTTGTCATGTATTCCATCAGCTATGCGGGCTGATTCCATAAGTATCTGCAAGTTACCTCGAGGGTAAAGCTTCATAGCCTTTTGCAAGGCTTCATGCAAACCTGCTTCAAACTTGCGCATCTTCTCCGAATCGTCAATCTTCTTGAATGGAGTGACTTTCAAGAGAACGTCCCAAAACCTATCCACATAGCGTGGAACAGTTTCGTTCTCTGATTGTGAAAGTCGATCCCATTCTTTCTTTACCTCTTCCTCATAGTCTGGAGGAAGGAACTGTGCGTAGAACTCCTTCTTGAAAGCGGTCCAATCTTGGGGTTTGCGCTCTTCCAGGATAAGGGTTAACCACCAATTGCTGGCGGTGCCTTTCAGGTACAAACTAACATGGCGAAGCTTGGATCTTTCTTTAAAATTCCCTTCAGCAAATGCAACTTCAAATTGGCGGATGAAAGCCAAAGCTTTGTCATTATCACGCCGTCCATTGTAGGTGTCGAATTTCACATCTTTATCTCCCGACTTGAATGTTTTCTGCCTGTGGTGCTTCTTCTTATGGTGCTCCTTCTTTCGATGCTTAGACTCCTTGGGGACAGGAGTCCTTTCCCTTGAATGTACTTCTTGCTGCGACGGATCGTCGAGAAACATGTCTTCCGGAGAAACTATGTCTTCCAGATCCTTCATGAAAGAGAACTGAGGGGAATCAGGGGGATCCTGCTCTTGAACTTTTGGATTAAACCGCACATGACGTTCTGGAGATTTCTTCTGCCTCTCGTGCATGCGGGAAGTTCCAATCAAAGGATCTTTTCTTGGTTGTGGCGCCTTTGGGTTCTGTGGGATTTCTCCCGACCCCATCGGCATTTTCTCCTTCCCTTTTTCAAGAGTATGGAGAATCTTTTGGACTTCTGGATGGGAGAGAGCTTTCTGCAACTCTTCCACTTGCTGTTGAAGGAGAGATAACTCTATCTCGCATCCTCCCATTTCTGCAGTCTGCCAAGAGTCGTCAATCCCTTCAGGAAGAGAGAGAGGACCTTGCTCTGATACCACTGTCACAAAAATACGGAAGCGTAAACTGACGTTTAATTGCACTTCAAATACTCAAGAGAATTAGAGGGAGCGAGAAAACTTGACACTTCATTGGGGACCAGAAGATGGGCTGGTCCCCCCCCATAAAGAGAATATCTTTATTACTAAGGGAGAATCTTTACAAGCACAGGAACGGGGCATACGCCCGTTCTCTATTCTTTCTTCTGTTCTGTTCTGACTACTGACTCAGAAAGTGTTTCCACTTTCTTACTGCTTAGGGGATTTCCCCTCTTCTGCGAGACTGGTTGGAAGCTCTCGAAAAGAGAGTCTATCTTCCGAAACAGCTCATCGGAAGCTCTCACAGAGGAGAGTCCATCTTCCGTTATGTGTTGCCTTCATGCTCATTCCTTCATGCATAGAACACAAAAGAGAAACAAGCAAAATGCACACGCACATGCTTGCTGTAATTTTCTGCACATAACCTGAAATTCTTACCTGTACGCACCCCTACACCGAAACAGAGGTCTTCTTCGCGATGGAATCGCGCCAAACTTGATGTAGACTTAGGATAAGGAGAGAGAAGAGGATTTCTATGGCTGATCTGCTGAAAACAGCCCTAATCGAGGTGATTAGGGGCTGAAAACAGAGAATTACAGCAGCCACACTCTGCTAAGAGAGCGTCTACGGCAGCTTCTTGCGATGAAACTTCACCAGAAGGCGTCTATGACTGTGAGATCCCTTGTTCTTGACAATGGGAGCACAAGGCTACCACATATGTCGCAAGGGGCTGCTCTCAAGCTTCAATGGAGGGCTCCACCGCGTAGAGCACGCTCACATTAGGGGGGGTAGGTGCACTGCCAGCCCTGAAAATGGGGGAGGGGGTGCTCCTAAATAGCCATCAGAGAGAGGGGGCGCTAGGAAGAGAGAGAGGGTGAGAGTGAGAGTGAGAGAGTTAGTTTGCATTGGTAAGTGTGCCACTTGGCACACTTACTTTAAAAACTTAAAAACCATTCAACTTTTGACTTTAAAAACTTCTAGCTCATTAATTAAAAATGTGCAACTAACTAACAACTGCTACCAATGATTCTTTTATGAGAACACCAAAGGTCTGTCGGCGCTATGCCGCACCGGCACTGCACCGCCTTTACCTGTTCACATTTGTCCGGCCGCCCGCCCGGGCACGGACCGTTAAATTTAATTTAACGAAACTTACCCTAATGCTTTATTAGCTTTATTAGCCTTAGGGTCACTGTTCTAAGGACCCCATCTCATTCATGTGCTTGTACTGACGCGCGTATTTTTCCTGAGCCTAAAATCTGAGGCTACTGCTTACCCCTTTTTGAAGACCCGATTTCCAAATCACTAGGGCTTTAGGGTAATTTCTGCTAAGGTCCCTCTGAGGTGTTCTAGCCCGCATTTAGGCTCACCTGAGGCCTTAGAACTGCTAGGTCTATTCTGGTGTGCACACAACTAATTAGATAATTCTTTTCTCGTAAATAAATTAATTATTTACAAAGTCTGACTTAGTTACAGACGATGTGGAGACATTGTTTCCACTTCTTGAATTTTACTTCTTGACCCTTTCTTCAAAGGCATCTCTCCTTTTCTATCCTTCCATAGGGGGCTCATTCTAAGATGAGGTGGGGGACAGAGACATGTAACAAGAATGCCTCAGCAATTGGAGATGTACAAAAATTTGAGAATGGGGACAAGGAATATGGAATGGCCCAAAATCTGGGGAATGGGGACAAGGGCCGGGCTTGCAGGAATGGAAGATAGAGGTGGCCAAGGCTATAACAATGAGTTAAAGAGCCAAAAAAGACTGGAAGCTAGAGCGTTTGCGACCTACTGTATAAGCAGTATTATACCAGTAGCATACGGGTATTAGATGGTATACCTGTATAATAGTATGTCACAATGGTATGATATTGTTAAGGGCTTAAGCCTTTAGCCTGAGGGCACGGGCAAGGAGCATCAAGCAAAGGCCAGCCAAATGGTTGAAAAGGGCCCTCCTCAGGGACATCCCCTAGCTGTTAGTTCACTCTCTCGTTCTGATTGATTCTTCACTTTACCGTACAATAGGACAATTCATTTGTTGTTTCTGCCATAATGCCTGTTAGTGTAAGCCAGAGGACATTTAGAGGTTGGGGTTGGTAGGCAAAAATAGGACTCGTCTATCAACTGCTTTTTGTTTCTTTTGCACAATTAACCATTGTAAGCTATCTGGTGTTAGAAAAATTTATCAAAATCTTACTATAAGGTCTCTCCTTTTTTAGGAAAAGAAATGGTTGGCTCTGAAAAGGTTGCGGAGTCATTAAAATCAGTGGAGGTCTTGGATTTGGAAGGAAGGAGTATTCCTGTGACTGACTTATGGAAAGATAGAAGAGTAGTCGTCGGCTTTACTCGCCATTTTGGGTAGGTTTTATCAACTTTGAAAATTATCATGCGAATGTGTGGTTTGAATGTCTGATGTCTTTAATGTTGCAGATGCGTCCTTTGTATGAAGAGAGCTGACCTTCTTGCCTCATGCAAGGTTTGTTATGGTGCTTCGTGGTGCTAACTTTGATGCATGGCTGATTTCAATCATGTTTTTTGATTTTGTAGGAAGAATTTGATGCAGCCAATGTCTCTTTGATCATTATAGGGCCTGGAAAGGTGGAACAGGTAAAGTTTATAATGGCCACAACCTTCTGTTCTATGCCATTCTTTTGAATCTCTGCATTTCATGATTTAGCTGTCATTGATTGTACTGTGTGTATGATGTTACGAGATGAGCATGCATGGTAATCATGGAGCAATACTTCAGTTTTGTAGAACTCCAAAAGTCTGTGGTATGAAACTTTGTGTTCGTTGCAATCCCTTTAAGTACCTTTCTCCTACTCACCTTCAAACTTTCAGAGAGGAAGGAAGATGCTTCTACTGTGGCGAGAAAGGACATATAAAACCGGACTGCCCGCTAAAGCAGCAATGGCAAGAGCAAGCCTCTACGAGGCAAGAGAAAGCAAGGAAGGAACCCGCACCACCAAGCTCGAACTCCATTCCAGATATTCAAGGAAACACAGAAATGGAGAAAGGGAAGCGTCAACTTCTCAAGGGTTGGGGGTCTTTGAACAACTAGCGAGTACTGATTCTTTATGATCCAGGATCCACGGATAACTTCATCTCCCTGGATACTGCGGAACGTTTGTTCCTCACACCGGCTCAGCTTGGCACACCGGTTACATCTGGATCGGCATTCGAGGGGTTGACAACCAATGCAACTCCCGTGCAAGGACAGCTCAATCTTCGGATTGGCGAGTACAAGGACTGCGAATCATTTTTGATGGCACCTATCGAGGGATGTGATATCATCTTGGGTATGCCATGTCACTTTCACATGACACCTATTCCCGATTATGTGGAAAAGATACTCACTTTTGATCATGGGGGTAAGAAAATAAAGATTCAAGCTGATGCAGGAGATTGGCAGTTCCCAATTGTAAGCCATATCTCCATTAAGAAAGAAATGAAGAAGTGTGTTTTTGCTTACTTGATTTTTGTAAAGTATAAAACTAGTAGGGACTCTCTCTCTAGTTTGGAAATTAAGCGTCTTCAATTTATTGAAAAGTACAAGGATTGTTTCACGGAAACACTTCCTGATGAACTCCCTCTGGTACGCCCGGAAGATCACCGCATAGATCTCATACCGGGTAGCTCGCCTCCCAATCAACCCCCTTATCGGGGAAGTCTTGCTCAACAAGAGGAAATTTTGAAGCAAGTCAACGAGCTCCTAGAGAAAGGGTTAGTACGGCCAAGTGCTTCACCCTACTGCTCTCCAGTTCTACTGGTGCAGAAGAAAGATGACACGTTTCGAATGTGCATAGACTATCGGTCTTTAAACAAGATCACAATCAAGAATCGCTTTCCGATCCCTCGGATTGATGATATACTTGATAAGTTGCAGGGTGCAAGTGTCCGAGGTCGCATAGACTTAAAGAGTGGGTATCATCAGATACGGATCGCCCCTGAGGATGTCCATAAGACTGCTTTCCTCACAACCTTTGGACTATATGAATTCTTGGTAATGCCTTTCGGCTTGACCAATGCTCCTGCGACGTTCAATCGCATGATGGACCGCATTTTCAGCCCGTATCGAGCTTGTCCGGGAGTATTCTTTGACGACATACTCATCTTCTCTAAGTCAGAAGAGGTCTTCTCTAAGTCAGAAGAGGAACATCGGAAGCACTTGGACTTAGTGTTTCAAGAATTGCGAAAGCATGAGTTGCATGTGAATGCAAAGAAGAGCGAGTTCTTTCTCTCTGAGATACACTATCTCGGCCATATAGTCTCCCACAATAAAGTGAGTATGGATCCTGCCAAGATCCGAGTGGTAGAAGATTGGCCTATTCCCACTACGGTACATGATGTACGTAGCTTTTTGGGATTATGTTCATATTATCGAAGGTTTGTTCGAGGATTTGCTCATGTAGCAGGACCACTTCATGATTTGACAAAGAAGAAGATTCCTTTCAGATGGGGATCGAGACAACAAGGAGCTTTTGATCGGCTCAAGTACTTGCTAAGCCATGGACCTATTTTGATAGTGCCTGACTTAAGGAAACCATTTGAGGTTCACTGCGATGCTTCAGGTGATTGCATCGGAGCAGTGTTAAACCAAGAAGGCCATGCAGTGGCTTATGAAAGCAGATGGCTTAAGGATGCAGAGTTGCATGCATCAATCTACGAAAAGGAACTCACGGCTGTGATTTACGCCTTATCCAACTGGAAGCACTATCTTCTAGGAGCGGATTTTGTGATCAAGACTGATCACCAGAGTTTGCGGTTTTTTCTTACGCAAAGGAAACTATCTGAGAAGCAGTTGAGGTGGGCAAACTTTTTGTCTATGTTTCACTTCCAAATCCTTCACACGGTTGGGAGTAAGAATGTAGTCGCAGACGCACTGTCTAGGCGGCCAAGGGTGAACGCTATCACTTCGGTGTATCACCAAGAATTAGAAGCACTACCGGATTTATATCCGAATGATCCAGACTTCTCCACCATCTGGGGAAAGCTACATCGTGGAGAGAATGAGTTTCCCTATTCCATTCGGGACGGTTATCTCTACCACCATCAGGCCATATGTGTGGCGGAACCATTAAGAAAGAAGATCATGGATGAAGCACACGCTTCGCCTTATGCGGGTCATCGGGGTATTCTCCCTACAACCTTAGCAATGGAAAGATATTTCTTTTGGCCTAGTCTTAAAGCAGACATTGATAAGTATGTCAGGGAATGTTTGGTTTGCCAAAAAGTGAAGTATGATCGGCATAAGACGCCTGGGTTGCTGCAACCTTTGCCTGTGCCTAATGAACCTTGGGAAAGTATTGCCATGGACTTCATCATGGACCTCCCTAGAACTCAGACTGGAAATGACGCGATCTGGACCATTTGTGGACAGGTTTATACCAGTCAAGAAAACGATCAAAACAGATCATATGGCTAGGGTCTTTCTAGCACAGATCTTTAAGCATCACGGAATGCCTAAGTCTATTGTGAGCGATCGAGATCCTCGCATGACAGGAAATTTTTGGCGTGCCTTGATGGATAATCTTAGTACAACGCAGAATTTTTCATCTGCCTACCATACTGACGGGCAAAGTGAGGTAGCCAATTCCACAGTATTGGATATGTTAAAAGCTTATGTGTCAGACCGGCAATCTGACGGGGAGAAATATTTGCCTCTTGTCGAGTATGCGTATAACAATACCATACACTCATCGACGGGGAAAGCACCTTTTGAGATTCTCTATGGTAAGCCTTTGCGTCCACCGATCCTTTTAACTAAGGATAAGATCTTTGCAGCCGATGAATTTGTCCGAGATTTGGACACAGCCTACGGGCAAGTTAGAAGAGCTATTCTACGCTCTCAGGAAAAGCATAAGAAAGTTGCAGACAAGCACAGAAGGAATCTAGACTTAACAGTCGGACAGTTAGTCTTACTCAAGTTTGAGAAGGCAAGACTTAAAAAACAAGCGTCTCATAAGGGGAAAGTGGTAAAACTTTCTACCCGTTATTATGGGCCGTTTAAGATCACTGAGCGAGTGAATGATGTCGCTTTCCGATTAGAGCTACCGCCTGATTGGAAGATCCATAATGCTTTCCATGTCAGTTTACTCCGGCCGTATGTGGGACCGCCTCCAAGCCAGCCTAGCGCTGAGGAACCTCCTGAGGTTGAGGAAACAGAAGAAATACTCCAACCGGAGCAGATAGTAAGTCATCAGGAGCGGTCTCTCAAATCCGGAAAGATAACACGGAAGTATTTGGTTAAGTTTAAGAACTATTCGAATCTAGATGCTCAGTGGATGACGCAGGAGGAATTAGCAGCTTATCCCGAGATACTGGAGGTATATGTCCAAGCATTACAGTTGAGGTCAACTGTTTAGAAGCCAGAGGGATGTTACTAATTGGACTATTTTCTTATTTTTTTAATGATTAAATCTCTTTTTTAGGATATTTTATTATGTGCACTAAGAACTGTTAAAAAGATTGTAGCTACATGAACTGCCATCAGGAACGGACAACTCTGATGTGTCATTTGATGGGTGACGGTAAACATCGCGAAGGAGTTTCCATAAGTTCGGTGGAAAGGGCCGGGTTACGAGTGCCTCTGATGCGTCACATGATGGGTGACGGGTGCATCCGTAAGGGGGCATCCCGTAGGCTAAGGAGGAAATCCGAACTGAGTAAGAAAAATTCGCGTAAGAACGCAAGCACAAGAATAAAGACGGGTTCAATGAAGCTTTTTCCGAAAAGCAGGAACAGTCGCGGGAGGACAGATGTTTTCCCGCGAGGAGTCTGTGTCTGCATTGCATCTGTGTCGTGTCCTGCACCCAGGGACGCCTGGAATGTGTCCGTGTAGCATTGTTTTCACTAACTGAGTGAGTTTTTAAAGTTTGAACAGGTTCACACTTTATTTTATAAAGTGACCGGTCCCTTTATTAATAAAATAAAGCAAGCAAGGCTCTTATAAAAAAAAAGCCAGCGCTAATAGCTATGCAGGGGGCTGAATTGCGATATCTCTCTCTCTCTCTCTCTCTCTCTCTCTCTCTCTCTCTCTCTAGAAAACACAATTTTCTCTCTCCTCTCTCTAGGAGCGCCCAGCTCTGCTTTTTGGACCCCTATTCCTGCCAGGTGCCAGACCCTATAAAAGGGTAGCCAGCGTTCAGTTCCTGAAGAGCCGGAAGCAGCAGAAAAGAACCAGCGCTAGGGCTTTGGAGCAGAGTCTGGCGATGGAAACTGCAAGTATTCGCGTGGCGACTCAGTACGGAGGTCGATTCTCCGAGCAAGAAGCGACAGGTATAAGGTGTTGATACGCTTTGAGAATTGTTGCTTTGTGTGGTTTGTTTTGCAGGAATCTCCCGTCTCACGGGAAGACCCTTCACGGGAAGTACGGCTTCACGCCTAAGTCCCTTACGGGAAAGTACGGTTTCGCGCCTAAGTTCCTTACGGGAAGGAACGGCCCTGTGCCCAAGTCCTTTACGGGAAAGCACGACCTTCGGGTCTAAGATTACAGAAGGGAGGGGTTTCCTCGGGTTCTCGTGCTTGTATAAGAATTCTCCCTGAATAAAAGAATACTCTTAACGGGGGGGGGGGGGGGGGGCAGCCCATCTTCTGGTCCCCAATACTGTGTCGATCTTCTCCCTTCTCTCCCATTTGCAAAGTATTATAATTTTCAGATTTCTAAGTGCTCGTGTACGCTCCCGTTTTGTGACAGATTGAGTTGTTTTCCCCATCACATGATGCATATCATGTGTGGTGCTAAGAGCACTCTCTGGCCCTCTATCGTTCAGTGGTCAACCTGAGCTCCTTACCTCCTCGTGGTGTAGATCATGGCGGTGTTACTGGCATGTAGCACTTATTGTGTTTGAGGACCATACAATAGGATCCATAGTTTCCTGGTTGGATTTGTTACCCTTGGGCTTCTAGAATCATGAATGTTTCAAGGTGAACTTGTGGTTTGGAATGATATGAAATGACAGCTTGAAGTTAGCATGATTTGTGCATATTTGAGTATATTTTCAAGCCGCCAGAGTAATCAAGGAGTTGAAGTGCTGTTTTCTTGTTTATGAAGGCAAAGACATTTGCTGTGGATAAAAAGTTCCCAGGAGGTAAAGCTTGCCAATCGACAAAATGTTGTGATCACAGAATGTTGCAGAAAGCTAAATATACGTTCCTTAAGTTTTATCCTGCTGTTTCCAGAGATCTATGCAGATCCCAATGCTGCAACTCACAGGGCGTTAGAGTTTGTGTCCGGTGTTGGATCAACCTTTTCATTGTCAGTAAGTACTACTAAATCTTCCCAGTAATAAAAGTTTCAAGATCCATAAATGCAGTATGTGAATGTGTCGTCACTCTGATCATAAGGAGCCTATTTGACAGGCCAAACATATTTTATGTATGGAAAATTTATATTAGGTTCTTTAAACAAGAAGAGGTTTCTGCTTTTAAGATACCATATCTATCATCACAAAAGCTGAATGTCTGACATATTTATAAAAGAAGTACAATTTTGTATTATGCATAAATAGATTTTGCTATTCAAATGGTTTTGTCATGGAAAAATGATCCAGGACTTTCAACATTTCATCTTGCAGTGACTAGAAATTGTAGGGTTTTTCATGAAAAAATGACCTAGGATTTTCAAACACTTCTTTTTGCAGTGACTTAGAAATAGTGTATGATAGTTGTAATTAATCATCAAGTAATAACTGGCAAATTGAGGTAAATGCTAAAGCGGGTCAAATTTCAAATTCCACATCAAGGGTGCCAAGGATCTTTTTCTTTTTTCTTTTTCATGCATCTCTGAAGTTAAAATATGGATAGGCTTTACGTGATTAAAATGGTTGGTTTTGAAGATTTTAGACACAAATTGTTTTTGCAATGCTTCATGAAAAGGCTGTTGTTTATTTGAATGCTGACTTTAGCTTATGTCCTTGTTCTTCAAGGTTTTGAAGGTACGAATGTAGTTGTTGAGGAATTGTTAAAACGTTAAAACTTTCTCAAATTTTTGCTTGATCCTATTTGAAGTTTTCATGCTATACATAAGTCAACATGTCTAATCGTTCAAAAAGTCTTAGGGACTTTCATGTTTTTACCTTTCAGTTTAGACTGACTTGTTTTTGTCCTCCACAGTCAGGTTTGAAAGTTATATCTGCGTATCTAGAAGGATATCGACAGGATTGGGGTCTTTCATTTGATAAGGATACCCGTTCAAAAGGTGGCTGGTAAGAGTTAAGTTCTTTAGTTGATTTTAATAAAATGGCAAATGACACAGAAAGCAAAGTGCATTGATGTGGAAGTGAATCAAGTAGATGGTAAAGGTTATTTCTGTCAGCAAATTTTTTGACGTATTATTACAAGGCATATGCCAAAATTTTAGCCATGAGGTATGAGCTTCAATCTTTAAGTAATTAGAAATATTGCATGAATAACAGGGAAATATCTTATCATATGAGTTGAATGCGCAATTGGATATCAAGTTTTTTCAAGTACCTAAGATTCATTCAAAATTCCTGATATAGGATATCCTTGTACAAAACCTTCCACATCTCATCAGCCTACACCACGATTGTCCAAGTCTGACGGACGGGCCTGTGTGTCTGACCCGTCTCATCCTGTATGGACATCCAAACTAGTACATTAGGCGTCTGGTCAGTTGAACGTTGACTGACCGACTATTGTTTTGGGCAATTTTGAGCCTGTCCTGTACGGGCATCCGAACTAGTACGTTAGGCGTCTGACCAGTTTGACCGTTGAGGGATTGACTATTGTTTTGGGAAAAAATTGAGCCTGTCCCGTACGGACATCCGAATTGGTACGTTAGGCATCTGGCCAGTTTGACTGTTGATTGGCCGACTATTGTTTTAGGCAAACTCGAGCTATTGGTATTGTTACTTTGCCTATGGGGCCGAGTCCCAAGGCTCAAGTGCGTTGAGCCAAAGTTCAAGCCTCGTGCTCCAAAGAGGCCATTTGGGTGTCACAAACTGATGACGTGGCTACCAAGAGCAAAAACCCTAATTTTTGCCAAAAACCCTAAAACCTGCAAACCCTGATTTCTGCCAGAAACCCTAATTTCTGGAAACCCTAACCCTAACTGCTGGCTGAAACCCTAAAGTGACTGAAACCCTACTTTTTTGGCGGCAAATGCCACGTGGCAGCAGTACAGAATTTGCGGGATTCACGACGGAAAAATCCAGCCTCCAAGCGAATCAATTTGGCTTGCTTTTCTCTATGCATGGGCAAGGAGAGAGAAAATTGATTTGCTTTATTTTTAATGAAAACCCTAAAGAGGGTCTGAGAGAGAGACAGATTCTGCTTTATTTTTGAAGCTTTTGGGCATCCCTTGTAAACTTTAGATAAGTGGTTTAGGGCTCACATTGTAGAGCATCTGGACGCAAAGTCTGAGAGTGAAACCCCAACCGCTCTCTTGTACTTTGACATTGATTAATACATAAAGAAATACCGAAAGGGGCGCCAATCTTTGGGGCCAATATCTCTAGGCAAGGAACTCCGCCGGGCCAGTGCAAATCTATTGTGATTTGTGAATTGTTTTGACGTGGTTATTTGGTGCTGTCGTGATTGATTCTTGACTTGGAGTGTCCAAGTCTGTTACAGTGGTATCAAAGCATGGCCGATTTCTCTTCTACGGGAAATCCGATCCCCAATTTTTTTTCCGCGGCACCTATGGCTTCACACAAGGATCTCAGTCGACTCCCTCTGCATCTGGAGATGCAGGCAAGGATCACAACGAAGATTCCGGCAGAGAGTATGGTCCGCCTCCGCCTACTCAGGCGGAGCAACGAGAGATGAAGCGTCGTCAATTGATCGGCGATGCAACAAAGATGATGCTCAGTTTTGCGAAGGATCCGAAATTGGCAAAATATATGAGCGAGACTTCTTTTCAGGAAGTGCATGCGCAGTGGCAGAAAACCACTACACCACCCCCGAAACACGCTCTCAAGAAACCTTCTGATCACAAGCAATATTCAGAGAAGGAAATTGAAGAGGTGGTTGATGCACGGAATTGCTCAGCTTTTTGACGCGCAAAAGAAAGCCAAAAAGCATGGCAAAAAGCAAAAGAAAGGCACCGACTCCCCGGATTATTTGGGTCGTCAGTCGACATTTGACAAAGCAAAGAAACAGAAGAAGCGTGTTTACTTTGAAGGAGTACCCAGTTCTTCTTCTTCTTCTTCTTCTGACAGTTCTTCTAGCTCTTCAGATTCGAGCGAAGAAGACGGAAAAGGCAAAAAGCAAAGTAAGAAACAACGCTTTGAAAAGGGCAACAAAAAGGCAAAGAAGCCTAAATCTCGCCCAGTGACTGACAGTTTTATTGAGGACTCGTCAACAGACAGTTCAGACTCCAATGACGGAAACTTTTATGCAAACAAGAAGAATTTTTATAAAGCAAACCAGTATGACTTTCTGGAAGATAAAAGCAAGAAAGTCCGAGAGTTTAAGGAAGGTGGACAGTCGATCAAATTTGACACTTTTTCAGGATACTCAGATGCTTCGAAGGCTTTGTCTTTTATACAGCAGTTTGACATCGCTTTCGCGGGAGGACGCTACTCAGAGCACTCCAAGATTCGGAGAGCTGCCCCTTACTTTAAGGGGAATGCTCGAATTTGGTGGTCCACGCTTCTTTTAAACAAGACTGCGCCAGTTAAATGGCTGATATTTTAAAAAGATTTTTATTTCTTCTTGGCTGACGCAAGAGTATGAACGTGATATATGAGCTGCTTGGAACCATCTTCGGATGACCAAGAGGGATACAGTGGATGCTTATTGCGAGAGATTCTGGAGCTCTTTTCTACCCGCCTCTTCATTCAAGAAGATCTTGTTCAGAGAACAGATTGAGCGGTTTACCTTGGGTCTACCTACAGAGATCCGAGATCACTGCTTGGAACAGAAGTCAGCTTCTATTCAGGAGTTGATCAGTCATGCGAAACGGGGCTTTACCATTCACTCTGGCAGTCTGACCTACCCCACCGATGAGGTCATGACACAACGAGCCGAACAGACATCAGCGAATGAAAGTAGAAAGAGAAAGAGCAACCCAGAAAAGAAGGATGCATGACCCAAGCTTACTCCCGAGGAGAGCTCTCGCTTCATCAGGGAGGGGAAGTGCTTTGGATGCGGGGAACATGACATATCTCCGCGAAGTGCCCTAACAAGGCACCGAATGAACAAGATGAAGAAAGGCCAGAAAGTTCTAAAGCAGCTGAGAGACGTGGCAGAAAAGGCAGATGAAAAGCAGAACTGGTACCACATGGCGTGGGACATGAATCGAACCAAATGAATGAAAGTACAAACTTTGCCGCCTTTTTTTTGGGGCAAATTGAAGGATCAGGAAGCTCTTTTGAAGGAGCCAAGGCCAACTTCTTTTCACTTGGAATTGGCGGCTCGATTTGGAATTACGCCCGACAAACTGACGCCACAGGCGGAGTTAGTTCGAATGGCACCCGGATACAAGATGTTGCCATTACACCGAGCATTGGCAAACTTCGTTTGTAATGACAGGGGTGTTCAGGGCACGCGAGTGACGTTCTACTCGGAATCCCTTGGTACCACAAGAACTACGCCGTGGTTGACTACCAGGCTGAGAAAGCGATTTTGATAAATGAAGGGCTCAGAGATTGTACTTGATGAATTTCAGTTTCTTTACTCATTCTTTTGGGAGAGAATTGAACGATAAAGGTCGAATATGTTTTGACCTGAACAAAAGAACCCAAGATTTTTCTCCACACTCATGCCGATTACTTTTTAGAGGGCCTGAAGATTATACCATTGATCTGATACCTGGAAGCACACCACTGAGCCTGCCACCTTACCGTGTGAGCCGAGCACAGAATCAAGAGATTATGAACCAAGTGAAAGACCTCTTGGAAAAGGGTCTTGTCCAACCTAGTACTTCACCGTATTGCTCTCCAGTGTTGTTGGTTTTGAAGAAAGACAGATCTCGGAGAATGTGCATCGATTATAGAGCTGTCAACAAAATCACCATCAAGAACATATTTCCGATTCCTAGGATCGATGATATACTTGACAGATTACAGGGTTCCTCGTGCTTTAGTAGGATTGATCTGAAGAGTGGATATCATCAGATCAGGATCGCGGCGGGAGACGTCTACAAGACAGCTTTTCGGACGACTTTTGGGTTATTTGAGTTTTGGTGATGCCTTTTGGCTTAACCAATGCTCTTGCAACATTTAACCGGATGATAAACAGGATTTTTCGAGAGTACAGGCTATGTGTTGGCACTTTCTTTGATGACATCATTGTTTTCTCCAAGAATGAGGCAGAACACAGAGATCATCTGCTTCAGGTCTTTCAGGCATTACGAGATCACAAGTTAGTGATTAATGCAAAGAAAAGTAAATTTTTTCTACCAGAGATACACTTTTTGGGACACATTGTCTCAGCAGCAGCAGGAGTGCAAATGGATCCGGCCAAGATAGAGACTATACGTGATTGGCCCGATTTGAAGAATGTCCATGAAGTTAGAAGCTTCTTGGGATTGTGTTCGTACTATAGGCGGTTCATTCGAAAGTTTGCAGAGGTTGCTTCCCCTTTGCATATTTTGACACAGAAAGGAGTCCCTTTCTCGCGGGGATCCACAGAGGTGACTGCCTTTCAGACATTGAAAGAGAAATTGACTATGGGCCTAATTTTGACTTTGCCGGACTTGCAGAAGTCATTTGAAATATATTGTGATGCTTGTGGTCGTAGTCTGGGTGCGGTCTTAATGCAAGAAGGCCATGTCATTGCTTACGAGAGCCGATTGTTCTCAAGGCCGGAGATGACAACACAGATTTATGAGAAAGAGCTTTTGGCGGTTATCCATGCTCTTACTCAGTGGCGGCATTACCTACTCGGAGCGGATTTTACTGTCTTTATAGACCATCACAGTTTGCGCTACCTCTTGTCACAGAAGCAACTTTCGGAAAAGCAGATGCGGTGGGTGAACATCTTGTCACAGTTTACGGTTCATTCGAAAGTTTGCTGAGGTTGCTTCCCCTTTGCATATTTTGACATAGAAAGGAGTCCCTTTCTCCTGAGGATCCACAGAGGTGACTGCCTTTCAGACATTGAAAGAGAAATTGACTATGGGACTAGTTTTGACTTTGCCGGACTTGCAGAAGTCATTTGAAGTATATTGTGATGCTTGTGGTCGTAGTCTGGGTGCGGTCTTAATGCAAGAAGGCCATGTCATTGCTTACGAGAGCCGTTTGTTCTCAAGGCCGGAGATGACAACACAGATCTATGAGAAAGAGCTTTTGGCGGTTATCCATGCTCTTACTTAGTGGCGGCATTACCTACTCGGAGCGGATTTTACTGTCTTTACAGACCATCAGAGTTTGCGCTACTTCTTGTCACAGAAGCAGCTTTCGGAAAAGCAGATGCGGTGGGCGAACATCTTGTCACAGTTTCACTTCCAGATTGTTCATGTGCAGGGACAGAAGAATGTGGTGGCAGATGCTTTGTCTCGGAAATCGTTGGTTCTGGCTGTTTTCGCGATACATCATAGGAGCTTCGAGGATATGGTCGATCAATATGCCACAGATACAGATTTTGCAGATATTTTCACACGGATACGGGATGGGGAGACAGTAGCAGGATACTCCATTCGGGAAGGCTACTTGATGAGAAAAACCATGTTGTGCGTTACACAGCCTTGAGGGAAAAGGTTATGATTGAATGCCACTGTCCACCTTTTACGGGTCACCGCGGCATTGCTACCACCATGAAAGGGGTAGAGAGATACTTCTTTTGGCCGAGACTCAAGAAGGATGTGGAAGAGTTTGTGCGCAGTTGCTTAGTATGCCAGAAGGTCAAGTTTGGCATGCATAAAGCACAAGGATTGTTACAGCCTTTACCCATACCCACCCGCCCTTCGGAAAGTATTGCAATGGATTTCACTTTTGATCTCCCGAGAACACAGAAGGGTCACGACGATTTTCAGATTACATGGCATGCTTGAGACGATTGTCTCCGACAGAGACCCCAAATTTACGAGTTTGTTTTGGAAGGCAATTTGGGAGAACATTGGCACGCATTTGCAGTTCTCGTCATCGTTCCACCTGCAGACTGACGGGCAATCTGAGATTGCCAATTCAGTGGTTTTGAGATTTATTGAAGTCTTGTATCTCGGATTAGAAGACTCAATGGGCTAAGTAGCTACCTTTGGTGGAATTTGCCTACAATAACACGATACACTCTTCGACGGGGAAGGCGCCATTTGAGATTGTTGAAAGTGCTGCCAAGGTTCCACCCTTCCTAATCACGAAAGATAAGTGTCACGTGACACATCCAACCCTGTGTGTTCGTGGACAAGCTACAACACGATCAGGGTTCAGTCAGTCCAGTTAGTGTAGATTTAGAAGTGACTTTTTGTGAGTCTATTTGTAGACCATGCATGCCCAGTCACTTAGCGTAGATGCATATCCTCTGGTTGCACACAGCATGATCATCAGTATTCCCATCAGAATCCATCAGAATCAGTTAGGGGAATTTTCCAGTGCATTTAGCCTATTTTCCCTATTTTTGGTATTTTCACTTATTATTTTTAAGTGACTTCCCAACAAAAGTAGGTAGGGCAATTTTGCTAAGTTAATATATAAGCAAACCCAAGGTAGCACTAAATGGCAGAAGAGGCAGCAGGAGCTTCCCGCTCAACAGGCAACTTCTCAACAGAACCCACAGTACCCTCAGCACCCGCAAGGCCTTGGCGACCTCCCTCCCCAAGCCTAGCGTTTCCAGTTCCCATCACCATCCAAACCCCACGATTGCTTGGCGTTTTCCCTTGCAGTCATAGCCAACAACTTCAGCACCCCTGGCGTTTTCAGCCATGATTGCTAGCTTCCCCAATTAGCCAGCGTTTTTACTAACGCTCAGCCAATAGATCAGCGTTTTTGGTTTTCAGCCTGTTTTGGAGCAGAAGACTCAGCGTTTTCAGCATGCATAGGAGGTAGCAGATTCAATCCCATTGGTTGCAGAAGATTTCCCATTTTCAGCCACAAAACAGTCATTTTCAGCCACCGAAACAGTCCCGAAATCCAACAGTTAGAAGACCACAAATTTCAGCCCTAAAGTCGTCGTCGTCATCACCGTAGTCCCAGGTTGCATTAGTCCATTGCTTTGTCATTGTACCACTTTGTGCAATCAATAAGTAGACCACTCTCGCCGACGAGAGTGGGGCCTTCGGAGGAGGGTTTTACAACGTCTCTGGTGTCGTATCTCTCTTCTCTCTCTATCCCTCAGTCTTATACACTTGCACTCACAATGTCCATTCACTTTGTTTGTGATCATAGCACTTTCCATTAAGAACGGAAGGCTCTCCCTTCCATAAGAACTAAAAGGAACCTTGAGCACAGTTCGGAGCACTCATCTTGAGCAAAGCGCAAACAATCATTCCGCTGCACCTAACATTGGTATCAGAGCTTTGACAGTGTTCAACCACAAGAATTTTTTTTTGCTTGTTGAGGTCGCACGAACCCAAGTTCGCTTGGGCGTGTTTATTCCTAATCGTGTTTTTTGAAGAGTGACAGGAATCCCAAGAAAGAAGGGCTTGTCCAGCCTCCCCTTGTGTCTCTTTTCACTCATTGAGAGCGGACTGTGCACTTAGTGGCCGGCCAATCGACGTGAGGTGGGAAAAAGCAACCTTGGTGTGAGCGCAAGGCCGCCAAGGAGTGCGCCCATGGAAAGGAGTAGAACTCGGGTGAAGAGAAGATCCTTCTCAAACGCTATTTGCAAGCGAAAGAAAACCTCAAGTACTCAAGACCCGCAAGAACAGAAGTTCCTTGTGAACTTAAGAACCCAAGACCACAAGAACTGACAAGAACCCACGACTTCAAAATGGTCATCACTCGAAGCGGAATAGATACTTCGCTTGGAGGTGATGAGCATGAGAGAGACGAAGAAGAATTTTCCTCACCAAGAGGTTTTTCCAACCCTTCCCCATCTACGACACCGATTGCACTAACTCCTATGGAGGCTTTCGACAAGAGGATGATGGACAAGAAGTTAGAAGACAAAGCAAGAGATGCAGAACGAATAGGAGAAATAGAGCGTAACCACGAAAGAAAGATGGCAGCCATCGAGCGCTAGTACCAAGAACGAATGGCAGCCATAGCGCGTGCGAGCGAGCAAGCCCACTTGGAAGCCAAAGCAAGACAAGGAGAATATGACCGCGAGACCAAAGCAAGAATGCAAGAGATGTTGCGACTCTTTTCTCAAATGCAGGCACAGATTCAACAAGATCAGGAAAAGGAGACTCTCAGTCTCTGCTTCTCCACAGCATGACACACAAGATTTGCATGATTGTGTGAAGCATGATGATTTGAACGACAATGATAAGCACTATGATTTGCATGAGGATTTGAATGACATTGATTTTCTTGATAATGATGAGCATGATGATTTGCATGATCAAGATGTGATTTCTCACAAGCATGATGATTTGCATGACCAAGATGTGATTTCTCACAAGCATGATGAGTTGCATGAGGATGATGTGATTGTTCACAAGGATGATGTGTTAGTGGATGCTTTTCCTAGCGAAGCTAACCTCGTTGTAGATTCGATCAATCACGAAGAACCGATCTTGGCTTTCGAGTCGAGGTCCAAAGAACCCCCACAGGACGATTCGATCATTCAGGAAGAACCGATGTTGGCTCTCGAGCCTAGGTCCAAAGAAACCTCACAAGAAATTATGTGTTCGCATGATTGATACGCACGCATTGTTCGAATGTTTCATTCGTGATCGTTTCCTGTATTTTAGTCGGCGTCGTTATGTGTTTACTTTTCCTAGGCATGACATATTGTATGTTGAGCACGTTTCTCTCCTGGATGAGCTCGAATGTATGTGGATTTTTCATGAAAAGCTGAAAGGTATGTATGTAAGGAAGTCACATTCCATGTCTCTTCCTTGGCATGACAGTTTCCAACAAGCACATGAAAGTATGAGCACCAAGCCTGGGCATTTCCGTTGTGAATTGCCAAAGTTGATTGCTCTAGATCAAAAGAGAAAGATTCGATCTCATTGTTTGCATGTGTTAAATGAACGGGTTGTCACTCCGTCTCTATGTTCATCTACATTGCATGCACAGTCTGAGGAAGACAAGATTTTTTCTCTTCACTCTACATGGAATATGTATGTTCATGGTTTTGTGTTGGAAATGGTTTCAGGAAGTTTCAGCCATGGAGATTCTTGAAGACGAAAGAAGCAGGTCTCTAGACGAAGTTGAAGCAAGGAAGGAGCCACAGAAGCCTTTGTGTCGCTTCCGGCGCGGGCCAAAGAAGCAAGCATTGCAGACCTTTATGAAGTTCAAGTACCGCACGACCCACACATCAAAGTGGGCCGGCGAAGAGTGCCTTCTAGGATTCCGGATGATGTTGGCGATCTCCCTCGACGCCATACAGTTCGGTACCAGTACCTCACTTTGAAAAGGAGGGGATGTCACGTGACGTATCCAAACCTATGTGTCCGAGGACAAGCTACAGCATGATCAGGGTTCAGTCAGTCAAGTCAGTGTAGATTTAGAAGTGATCTTGCACTTTTTGTGAGTCTATTCGTAGACCGTGCATGCCCAGTCACTTAGCGTAGATGCATATCCTGTGGTTGCACACAGCATGATCATCAGTATTCCCATCAGAATTCATCAGAATCAGTTAGGGGAATTTTCCAGTGCATTTAGCGTATTTTCCCTATTTTTGGTATTTTCACTTATTATTTTTAAGTGACTTCCCAACAAAAGTAGGTAGGGCAATTTTGCTAAGTTAATATATAAGCAAATCCAAGTTAGCACTAAATGGCAGAAGAGGGAGCAGGAGCTTCCCGCTCAACAGGCAACTTCTCAGCAGAACCCACAGTACCCTCAGCACCCGCAAGGCCTTGGCGACCTCTCTCCCCAAGCCTAGCATTTCCAATTCCCATCACCATCAAGACCCCACGATTCCTTGGCGTTTTCCCTTGCAGTCATCGCCAACAACTTCAGTACCCCTAACAACTTCAGCACCCCTCGTGTTTTCAGCCATGATATCCAGCTTCCCCAATTAGCTAGCGTTTTTACTAACGCTCAGCCAACTAATCAGCGTTTTTGGTTTTCAGCCTGTTTTGCAGCAGAAGACTCAGCGTTTTCAGCATGCATAGGAGGTAGCAGATTCAACCCCATTGGTTGCAGAAGATCTCCCATTTTCAGCCATAAAAACGCAGCCAAACAGTCATTTTCAGCCACCGAAACAGTCCCGAAATTCAGCAGTTAGAAGACCACAGATTTCAGCCCTAAAGTCGTCGTCGTCATCACCGTTGTCGTCATCGGCATAGTCCCAGGTTGCATTAGTCCATTGCATCGTCATTGTACCACTTTGTGCAATCAATAAGTAGACCACTTTCGCCGACGAGAGGGGGGCCTTCGGAGGAGGGTTTTACGTCGTCTCTGGTGTTGTATCTCTCTTCTCTCTCTATCTCTCAGTCTCATACACTTGCACGCACATTGTCCATTCACTTTGTTTGTGATCATAGCACTTTCCATTAAGAACGGAAGGCTCTCCCTTCCATAAGAACCAGAAGGAACCTTGAGCAGAGTTCAGAGCACTCATCTTGAGCAAAGCGCAAACAATCATTCCGCTGCACCTAACAATAAGATTTTTGAAGCGGATGAATATACACGAGACTTAGATACGGCTTTTGCCAAGGTTCGCGAGACTTTGGAGAAGTCTCAAGAACGACAGAAAACGGCAGCGGATCGCCATCATCGCGACTTGAAATTGAAGGAGGATAATTGGGTGCTACGTTTTGAGAAGGCACGCCTCAGAAAGAAAAAGGAAAAGGAGAGGCTCTTTTCCAAAGCTTAGTATGCGATACTACGGACCTTTCCAGATCAGTGAAAAGATAAATGTTGTCTCCTTCCGACTGAAACTGCCAGATAATGTGAAGATTCACAATGCATTTCATGTGAGTCTCTTGAAGCCTTTTAAATGTGATGTGCCTGATGATGGGGAGCTTGATGAGCAACCCGAAGTGGAAGAAAATGAGGAGATCCTTGTTCCTGAACAGATTTTGGCATGTAAGGATACGAAGAATAAAGGTAAAGTCCGAAGGCGGTTCTTGGTTAAGTTCTGCAATGGATGCGAAGTGGATGGAGGAGGAGGACCTAGCAGATACTCCTCAGATTGTGAAACTTTACCTCGATGCTTTTGGTTTAGCATAGTCTACTCCAAATGGAACCCAAAATTCAGCTTGGCCGGAGATCTGGTGCAGTGGGATTCACAAGAGGGAAGTCACTCCGCTCCTTTGTCAACAGATGTCTTGGTTTAGATACTTGAGTCACTGATGTCTCTATGAGCTTCAGGGATACTGAAAGCTGATTTTATGAAATGGAATTCCTGATTATGATATTGACTTTATGAAATGGAATTCCTGATTATGATATTGATTTGTTCTTGACTTCTTTTAAGTGCAGGAAGTGATAGACGAAATGACTGTAGCATTTTGGTATGATTGATCTTGAATAGACATGGTTGCAATAGGGGTTAGTCAATCGGACATCGATGAGGATCCGATTGGATCTAGATGCAATTGCTAGCTACATTGCCGATAAATCATGGTCTTAAGATCCGAATGAATGTTCAATGTCATGTGATGTCCTGTGATGTCAAGTGATGTCGTGTGATGTCGTGTGATGGTGACTGTCGATTTGGTAGATGCTAGATGTGTGTTCCTAGTACGTAGGCACTAACAGTCAGTGTCTGCTAAGACGGTTTATGGCCTTTGTTTGTTTTGCAGGCGTAATCGAGGGCGATTACAATGCTTTCAAGAGGGGGGTATGTCACAAACTGATGACGTGGCTACCGAGAGCAAAAATCCTAATTTCTACCAAAAACCCTAAAACCTGTAAACCCTAATTTCTGCCAGAGACCCTAATCTGCAAAAACCCTAATCTCTGGAAACCCTAACCCTAACTGCTGGCTGAAACCCTAATTTTTTGGCGGCAAATGCCACGTGGCAGCAGTACGGTTTTTTTTGGGAATTGCGGCGAATTCACGGTGGAAAAATCCAGCCTCCAAGCAACGCAATTTGGCTTGCTTTTCTCTACGCATGGGCAAGGGGAGAGAGAAAATTGATTTGCTTTATTTTTAATGAAAACCCTAAAGAGGGTTTGAGAGAGACAGATTCTGCTTTATTTTTGAAGCTTTTGGGGCTCTGCTTTTGGGCATCCCTTGTAAACTATAAATAAGTGGTTTAGGGCTCACTCTGCAAAGCATCTGGACGTAGAGTCTGAGAGTGAAACCCTAACCGCTCTCTTGTACTTTGACATTGATTAATACATAAAGAAATACCGAAAGGCGCGTCAGTCTTTGGGGCCAATATCTCTAGGTACGGAACTCCGCCGGGCCAGTGCAAATCTATTGTGATCTGCGAATTGTTTTGAAGTGGTTATTTGGTGCTGTTGTGATTGATTCTTGACTTGGAGTGTCCAAGTCTGTTACATTGGGTCTTTGGATTTTTCTAGTCTTTCACTTGCTCTCTCTCTTTCTTTTGTTGTACATATCGTACTAGCTTTGGTTTAGTCCATGTATCGTACAAACATTGGACTGTACTAGCATCGGACACTCGGGCATGTCCATTGTCAACCCTGGCCTACACCAACAACTGCTAATTAAAATTGTTTTTAAGTTCGTAAATGCACTATGATGGTCTATGTTTTGTTTTATTGGTTCTTTCTGTGTGTGAACAGGCAGCAAGGAGGGGTGCTTGTTGCTGGGCCAGGAAGAGAAAACATTGTTTATCTTTTTAAGGTACGCTAGGGCTGTGAAGAAAAAAGTGGGTTAAATTTGAACTGTGTATCCAGTCTCATTTTGTACCTTTTATTCTACCAAAAATCAGGTTTATGACTTTGTTTCTTCTTCTTGGAGATAATTTTTTTTTGGCAATGTGTATTTGAAGGATGCGGAAGCTGGAGATGAGCCCAACATGGATGATTTAGTGAAAGCAGCCTGTGGCAAAGCGTAGAAAGAAGGAATGCGAGCAACTCCATGGCGCATTTGAAGGGAAGTCGCCTAGTGGTTCCCTTTGATGTTGATGGGACATTATTACACACATTTTGCAGTTTCACAGTTGACGAGTCTCAACGATGCAGGATTTCATCTCCAGGAGAATCAAATCTTTTCAACGTGTAAATATGTAAAATCTTTTAAGTAACTATGTTCTTAACAAAACCATGTAATATGCAATGCACAGTTTTTCGGCCAACATAAGGCCTTAGTAAACCATGGAATTTTTGGGAGCAATTGTGGACGTTTGGATAAATCCCATGTCTAGTGCCACATGGCATTAATCAAACATGGAATTTTTCGGGGCAATTGTGGACGGTTGGATAAAGCTTGTTGGTCAAGGTGACATGGGAAGCTAAGGATGGAAAACTTTTTCTTCCTGTTTGGCTTGTCAAAGGCAAGGCCTTAGTTTGTAGTATAATCAGACTTATTATTGAGGTGAGAATGTCTTGTGTGGGGACATGGGAGCTTTCTTTTGGAATCCCGCGTTTAAGAGGCAGCAAAGCAAAGAAGTCTGAAAATTTGCGAGGATGTACCATCTTGAAAGAATTTATGGGCTTGTGGGCCTTTTTCCTAATTCTATTGCATCTAAAAGTAAGTAATCCTTCTCATGTATTGTGGAATGACTTTGAGATGTAAGTACACAAAAAGGAAAGATGTAGTAGATCTTCTAAGTAAGAAGTCCTAGATGCACTTGATAGGCAAAGTAGTGTGAAGAGAAGATATAGTACTTGATGGGCAAAGTAGCGTGAAGAGGCGATGCACTTGATGGGCAAAGTAGTGTGAAGAGAAGATGCACTTGATAGGCAAATTGGTGGTCTAGCAGTGAAAAAGAAAGACTATACTACAGTAGATGAAGCATTGATTTTGTTTGTAAATACATAGTGCAACCACTTGCATAGAGTAACACATGCCTTCCATGGGTTAACAACAGATGAAATCTGATGTTTAGCAATAGTTTCCCCGTCCCCAAAAATAGGAAAAGGATAAATAAAGTTTTGAAAGGCAGTGCTTGCTTTGCATAAAAAGGACAGTTGGGGAACATTTGACAACCTCCATCCAAACAAGAGGCCATGGGTGTAAACAAGTCTACAAGCCTAGATCAAGAATGAAGAAACGTATCACAGCCAATGGCTGCAGATGAAATTGTTGTTTGCATTTGAGAAGAAAGTGCACAAAAACTAACATGTGCTATACAACATAACCTACCAATTACTACAAGAAGCACATTGGGCAAAAGGATTGCATTGTCAAAATGTTTGCAAAAAAAAAAAAGAGGAAATTTATTGCATGTGTGGAAATAGAGTTAAAAAGAGCCTGAATCAATATCTTGACATAACTTAGCTCTGCAAGCTTTCTCAAAGTTTATGTTGGTTCTCCAAAGATAACTTTGACTTGAGAAAGTGGAATAGCGGTGTTAGCACGCCCAATAATATAGCTCCTAAGAGATCACAAAATCCCCTCATGCTAAATCTAGGCACCCTAGACCATCATACAATCAATCCTAAATCAAGTTTGGTGACCTATACATTAAAATATTTATTAAACCTTTTAGAATCATAAAACAATTAACCCTAGAACCACACACAAATTTTCTTGGCCCCTAATCTTAAAATACAACCGCTAAACCTCGTTATAGCAAAATACTTTGGGCACCAAGCTCAAGTCCCTCCTCTTGTACAAAAATTTGTTCTAAGACTATTCAAGTATGGATGGTAGTGCCAATTACATGGCGTTTCATAAGAAAAATTTTGATTCTCGTGTGCATGCACAACATCACCTTCTTTAAAACTTCAAGAACACTTCTAATAGGTGGGAGGAGGAAGAGTTCAAGCAACCACAAAAATATTAGATATTTGGTTTAATTTTGGTTATAAGTTGGCATAGATTTCAGCTAAGCTTTCCTTAGTTTTGTTCTATGACAATATTTTCTATGATTTTTCAACTTCGACACGCCTGAATGACTGATCAACAAAAGGGAACAAATGGAGAATTTCCTAAATTAAATTTACATTGATAAGTCAAAGAAGCTCAAAATAGGTAAATAAGTTATTATCTAGGCTATTTGGAGAATAAATCCCAAGCCAAGTGCAAAAGGGAATGACCTCTACCTTCAACTTCTTTCTCTACCATGCTTACTAGACAACTAGATTCTCCAACTCATGCAACATGTCACTATGTTTTATCCAAGCAAGTATAACTGAAAAATAGCATGCTTAATGCAACCTACAACCAAGGTGACAAGTCTCTCAGTGGCTCAAGGTGACTGAGGAAGGCTCTATGATTGTGATTAGGCAATGTGGAGGGTAGCCTAGTTCTCCTCCAGCTCATGCTTAAGTTACCCCTAGTCCACCAACTTGACCCGACTTCCGAGACTCCTTGCGCACCACCATGACACCTCTCAACCTTAGATCTCGAGTGAAAGACACCCCATGCCAAAAAGGGACGAGAACCTCCAACCTCAAAAAGAAAACTAGAAGAACATGCAATGAAGAAGACAAATGTAAATTTTTTTGACGAACTTTACACTTAAACTAGAAGAACATGCAATGAAGAAGACAAACACCAATTTTTTTGACAAATTTTACACTTAAACCTAGCTCAAAACTTCAATGGCTTCTACAAAAGCTCGTCGCAAAACAATCCAAGATTAGAGAAGAGCTTGTCAAGATACTCGCCGAAACAAAAGCACTCGCAGGAGAATAATAGCCAAGGCTAGCTCTTTCATACAGAAAAGTATAACAAACAAGGTGAAAAGTCACAATGGCCTACATAACAGGACGAGAAAGAGTGTGTTTTTACCCACTACTTGAATGCTTGTCTTTATCGAAATAGGAAAAGAAATATCAACTATCCATCACACTGGCCAATGGCTGACATAAACTTAGGACAAAGCTCAATCAATGCCTCTCTCACGAGAAATATATTTATATATTTTGCCATCACTAACTTGCCATTGTGGCACTAGTCAATGAGCTTCATACAATGGTACACAACTCCTCTCAAGAGTTCAATGCTTTACTAAGGCCTTATCTAAGCCTTAGTAAAGCTTTGAACCCTTGAAAGAGTGCAACCCTAAGAGTTCATTGCTAATCTAAGGCCTTATCTAAGCCTTAGAAAAGCATTGAAGCATTGAAAGAGCCCAACCCTTGAATAAGGCCTTTCTTCAAGAGGTCAAAATAGCACCTATTTATGGAGGAAACACAGAAGAAAACATAACAATAAAGGAATGATATAGCAAAATACACGAGAATTGAGGAGAAACTGCACAAACACCACTGCTTTTGTTCAAGACTCGTCGGTTAGACCTTTGAGGTCTCTTTGGACCATTTTCACTACGAATTTTTTTATCTTTTCTTTTTCTCCCCTGCTATCTTAGAAAATAGGTTGTGCACAAGACAATGCTGGTGACTATGAATATCCAAATTCCTGCAAATGAAAAGCCAAGAGTAAGTTAAGAGCATCTAGAAAACAACTTAATTATGCCAAGATTATGTCAATTAAGTCTTGGTAAAAAGCACATATTCAGATCAAGAGCATCATGCAACACCCTTGCAAACCATAGTCACATGGAATTGGAAACAGAAATTAGAAATAGGACTGGCAAGGCCATCTAAGACGGAAATGGCTTGCTCTTTGCAATGGAACGGATTAAAAACGGCTTCTATAGATATATTTTGTGTGTAGCATTCATAACTCCGTCAAGAACGGCAAAAGGAGAACGAGGAACCGGTGACTATGAAAATGAAGTTGTCCATCTGATAGGCCAAGACGAACGGAGTTTCCTTGTGACTATGTTGCAAACCACATAAAATAGCAACACTTATAAACTCATATAAAAGGCTCCACATCTTGTCCTTCCAAACATTACCTAAGGCATTCAGCTTTGATGCTGTGCCATTTGTCTGCAGCTGTAAGGCCATGGCCGCAATAACCAAGAAACTACCAAGCTTCTCTCTCACGACCCGCTCGTTCATGTCCAACGACAACATTGCGCCGATTGGTGCCGCCTCCAAAATCACTTTGATGAACAAAAGCAGGCCAAAGAACATGTTCAAAAGAGCCCATAGGAGGTACCTGGCATGTGCAAATCCATGAGCAAAACTGATGAGGCTGGCAGAGGCATAGAATGGTAACCACCAGTACCAATCTGCAGAATGCAATTGAAACATCCCTCAAAGAGACTCTCTCGCTCTCTCTCTCTCATCCCAATTCCCTCTCGCGTATCAGGTCTAGGGTTCCAAACTCGTCGGATAGCTCTCTCTCTCTCTCTCTCTCTCTCTCTCCGTGTATGTTACACACACACACACACCCCTGAAGCAAAGTGGAGGCGTACCAACATCGTCGAGTTGAACGGATGCAGAGTAGGCAAAAAGGGCAGCCATGAAGACGCAGCCAAGCTGTGCAGCTCCAACCATCTGTCTCTCTCTCTCTCTCTCTCTCTCAGGCTACCTACTGCCGTACTCGCGTTGACAATCGGCCTAGTCATAAAATTATGTCAAAGACATTGGCTCTCCCAATCTAAGGAAAATTTAAAAGCTTTCCAAAACATCTTAAGTGGATAGGTGAAGGGTCAATCTAGGAAATGAAAAATGGAAAGTAAAAAAATATATATTTGTGGTCAATATAAATAAGAAGATCCACAAGAAGATTTAAAAATTTTCTCATGTAGGAAAACGGAGTCTTTTCCAGTGTTTTTCATACAATGAATAACATCATGAGCTTCTGCTCTAGAGGCACCACATACCTAGTTAGGTACGATTGGGGGAAGGGACCACCGGCCCCCCCACCAGGCCGGCGGTCCCCTGCCCCCAATCGTACCTAGCTAGGTATGGAGTGCCTCATTCACAAAAGCTCATGATGTTGAGGTAAGTCACAATGTGGGAATTATTCTGAAAATTTGTCCAAAACTTCTTGTGAGAGATGGTGGAGTGAACATTCATTCATACATTTGTGACGTTCTTTTGCTTATTTTCCCTTTGGCGTTTTCTTCTCTTTTGTTCTCTTTTAGAATGTCCTTACACTATATTATATATAGGTGGTGAATTATTATTTTTTGAACCATTAACTATACCTTATAGTTCCCTAAGATTACAAACCAAGAAAACTAATCTACACTACTTTTATTATTGAGCTTTAAAAATTCTCAAACGTTGGACACTTTCACGCGTCCCCATTTTGCTTGTCTTTGAACGTGTAGTTGTACTTTCGTCAACTTTGTCGCCTCACATGCGCACAACTACGGCTCAGTCTCACTGAGCGTACAACTAACTTTACCGACTCACGTGCATGCAACCTTTGCGTTGCCAGTCAGAGCACAAAACCTGTGTATGTTTGTGTGTGTATGTGTGTGTGTGTGTGTGTGTGAGAGAGAGAGAGAGAGAGAGAGAGAGAGAGAGAGAGAGAGAGAACACTATCCACAGCTCCGAGTCTCCGTGTGTGTGTGAGTGAGAAAGAGAGAGAGCGCTATTCGTAGATTTATGTGTGTGTCAATGTGTGAGACAGACCTCGCTATCCATAGTTGGGTGGGCATGTGCGTATGTGTGTGTGTGTGTGTGTGTGTGAGAGAGAGAGAGAGAGAGAGAGATCTATCCAGAGCTCTATCTTGCGCCTTTTACCAAGGTAATTCTCCCGACTCTGTTGAATTTCTCTTTGTTCAATTTGATTTTGACGATATGGTGCTCGACAAGGTGGTGCACTACCTGGAATCAACTCTATTTTGTGGTCTTCCACTTTACAAGGAGACAATCTTTAAGGTAAATCTTTAGTGAAAAATTCTCTATATCTCATCAAAAAGTTCTCTTGAGAAGGAGACAACTGGTCGTTATGTGTTTCAATCTCATTGATTAGAACCAAAAATGGTTTGTTATCTTTTTGAGGTAACCTCTTAGCCTGAGTGTGATTAAGAAGGGATTCTAAGTCTAGCTTTTGGTTAGCTTGAAATGTGAAAGATTTTTCATTATGTGTGACAATGAGTGTATGCTTATCATAGTTAATTTTTGGATTCAAATGATGTTTTCAAGGAATATTCAAAATCAAATCTATGTTTTGCAATGGTGCTACTAAGAAATCTTGTGATTCAACAAAATCTCCTAATTGGTATTGCAATTTTTAAACTATATGCTTCCATCATTATGTAATAACTTCAAAGCATCATCACCAATCTTAACTTGTATATGTAAAAGACTATGTGGTTGAGAAGTAGGAGTACCTGTGTAATCTTGGTAGTCCCAGTTACCTTGAGGTTTTTAATTTTCTATCTTCAAAAGTGTTAGCAATGTTGACATCCATCTCCATATTGTGAACTCATCCACCCAATAAAGTGTGAGGAAGGTGCGGACCTGCTTTTAGGATACTTGTTAGATGTAGGTCCCATCTTGTGGCAAGTATAGCAAACAAAAATTTTTATATCAAGTTTTCCATTATTCTTGTTGTTGTTATTGTTGTTGTTGTAACTATGTGGAGCCTTGTTTTGTGACTTCAAGAAAGGAAAATATGAAGGTTTAAATGCATTATTTGAACCATTGTTATTTACTTTCCTTTGTTCAAAACCATTTTGATTGGAATTTCTTGAGTGTTATCAATATTGATTGTAATGTTGCATCTACCATTGTCCATTGGTGCCGTTGGTCCTTGGTTAAAGAGTAGTAGGATTTGTACGTTGTGGTGGTGGAAGAGAAGAATAAGTCTTTCTGATTGGTTACACTTTGGAGTTGAATCTTTACCTTTCGCAACTTCAACATCATGAACTAAAGAAATAGCTCTTTTTCATAGATGAGGATGAAATTTGTTGAACACACAAAGTATACTCCAAACTGAAAATATATTTGCCTTTGAAAGTAGTGCAAGAAACTTTTTCTACATTTTGAAGAGCAAGTCGAATTTGCCAAAATCTATCTATGTATTGTGTGATGTTTTTGATGTCCTAGATTTCAGAGTGTCACATGCATATCTAGCTTTCTCCTCTAAGTTGTACCATTCTTTGAAGTTTCTTCCAAATTCGTTGTCATTTGTGTTGTTTGCAAGTCATATTCCATGAAAGAGCCTTAAGGATGTTTTGCCATTTAATTTGTTTCACCTTGATTTTGTCTTGTTTGTTGAACTTTTCTCCTTGAAATTAGTTATCCAAAGATGATAACCAAGAGAGAAATATATGTGCATCCTTTCTTCCATTATACTTCATAAAAGTAAATGTCTTTTTAGAGATCTTGTTTTTTTTTGTCTTGGTTTGAGTATCTTAATTGCTTTGATAAGCCACTTATCATCATACAGTCATCTTCATGATTGCACTTGTGGAAACGTTTCTTTTATAAATTCAAGATTTTGTTGAAGAAGATTACATACAATGTACTCCTTTTCAAGCTCTTCAAAAAGAACATCAAATATTTTGATCCATAACAAGAGACTCTTGTGGTGGTCATAGTCGGTTGACTCAAGCAAAAGAAAAGTTAAAATATAGATGTAAATTCAAAATATATATGCAAGAGTTAAATTGCAAAAAAAAAGTACATAAGAAAATGAATAAGATGATATTTGTGTATATTATACAAGTCAAAAAACTTACAAGAAGACCTCCAATGAATATGAAAAGCCTTTGAACAATCCAAATGGTGGATAGAAGCAGTTGAGAGAGCATCTTCTTATTTTGTTGATAATTATAGAAACTTTGATTGATTTTAAGGTTGATTTTTAACACTTTGTGGTTGTCCCTTAAGAGTGCAACAAAGGCATGAATTTCCTTTGTTGCTTTTCTTCAAGTGCTTGTATCAAAGTAAGTTGCTCGTAGTTGTGATTGAAACTATTGAGATGACGAAACTTGTTATTCTTGCATCTTTAGCAAAGAGAGAGCTTTTCAAAAGCAATCTTCTTGAGAGTCTTAATGCCAAAATTTATTTGTTTTGTCCACAAGAAGCACTCTCCTTTGCTTTTACACAATGCCTGGAGCATTTTCAAAGCTCTGATACCACTGTTGGCTTCCTACGATATTCTCAACACTTTGAACACAACTTCAATTCATTAAATTAAAATAAATTCAACAAAACAAATAATCACAATACACAAAGAGAACATATGGTGCGCATGAAGATGCAATTTTGGGATTCTCTTTCTCTCTTCATGCATGCACCCCAAAACAAAAGTGGTTACTTTTCACTTAAACTCTAAGAATAGTACGTACAAAAGAGTTATATTTACATTGCTTCTTTTGAATGGTTTTTAAAATAAAAAATTAGCAAAATTGATAAAATTTTAAAATTAGTAATAATAGTGATAACATAGCCTCTGGTGCTCTTTACCCTTGAATAATATCACTGCTTTTGTGAGTTTTGTCAAAGACAGATTCAATAGTTTGCATGGTTATTGTAGAAGAATGTATATTCTCTACTTAGAAGAGCTTGCAAGGAAAAAAAAAGTGTGCCAGACATTTGACCAACTTCAAACCTTCTCCACTGAGAGGAGAACAAAAAGATGACTCAAAGAATCAGTGATCTCATGGAGGAGGTGGAAGTGTAAATAAAACTTGAAGAGTGTTGCAACAAAATTGATTGCAGGTTGTAGACAACTATCTATTTTTAGATCCCCCACTTGCAACCTTCATCGTTGTGTGGACCACCTCACACACCTTTCCGTTGCCATGATTAGCTCACTAATTGTGTTAGTGTTTCCATGGCCTAGCTGGGTAGCTCATCACTCGAGATTGATATTTAGTGTTGGTCATTGGAGCTAGGCTACAATGGAACCCCCAATATTTGGCACCGTTGTCGGGGATCGATGGCCTACGTTAGTGTAATTATGGCATAATAGAATTTCACTTGTGTACTTGTTGTTTTGTGGATTTAAAATGTGTGTGGATATGGAAATGTGTTCAATTTCCCCTAATTTGATGCCATATCTTGCTAATTGTGTGCATGTACACTCTAATTTCACACTACCTCTTACTAATTTCATTAATTTTTACTATATTGCAAACTAGTTTTCTACTAATTGGACTAGCATTTTGTGTTTGTGCTTTGGTATTTGCCTAATTTGAGGCTTGTATTGCATTCTAGCAATGTCGCTTTGTACTAATCACTTCACCATTTTTGTTGATTTGGAATGCAAGATTAAGCTTCGGAGCTTCGACAGAATTGGCCTACACATCAAGCAATCGGCAATTGGATGGTGCCATTGGATTCAAGATTTGTGTTGTATGCATCATCATTGTCAATTTGGTGATTTTGATCTTTTGGTTTGTGCGTTTGCATGCCGTCGTAATGTCGATTTTTCACTAGGATTGAATATGCATAAATTGTTGATTTCATGTGGTAATGTTTGTTGATTTTCTAATTGCATGCTTGAATGGTCAATTTTGATTGTGTATACTAAAATTAAGTGTGTGTGCACTCTAATTGAGTGTGTGTATACATAATTTTAGATGTGTGTAGACTATAATTCCCTTCTGTGTGCCCCTAAAAATCAATGTATTCTTAGGGATTTTGCAAATGTGATGATTGATTTGTAATATGGCCATGCCCAATTTTGGCTAATGTGCTTGCATAATTTGATGTTTGAGTGTAAATTTGATGTATGTAATGGTTAATTGATGTACTTTGAGCTCAAAATAGAGATTTATACACACTAATTGTGTCATCTTTGGCCTAATTTTGTTGGTGTAATTGTCGATTTTTTATTCTAATTGGCAAAATTAATTGGCAATTGAATTGATGTACCAATTGTGAATTGATTTGGTTGCACCATTTGTCTATGTGTGCAAAATCTTTAGAATTTTTTTGGATATGTTTGGATATTTTTTACAAAATTGTGATAATTTTTTGCTCATTTTTACATTAATTACGAATTAGTTCCGCAAAAATATGCTAAAATGCAATCTTGATTAGCTATTTTGGAAGCTTCTTTATGGCATGATTTGGAGTGCTTTTGTGCCCTCGTTGGTTGAGTTTTGTGCGTTTTGCTATTTTCAATCAGTTTGGTGATTTTGTCGTAGTTTGTATTTTCGATAAAAACTATAATTTTTTACTTCCTTGTACATGTCAAAAGTGTTCAAATGCAATTGTCGATGATTTTTTGCGGCTTTTGGAAATATTTAAAAATTTTGGGTGTTTTTTGGAGTTTTCGGCTAATTTTCGAGGACTAATTTTGGCATTTTTGGATATTTGCAAAATTATTGAATTTTTTTCCGCGACGAGCACCAAAAAAATTTGACAAGTTTGGCAAAGCTGCAACAATCACGGACAACTTACAACGTTAAGTATCCCACTCTAGCGAAAAATCGGATTCGACGACCCATTTTTGTGAGAACCGCCTCTAGTTGTGCCTAAAGTTAAAAAAAAAAACCCTCCCTCTATCAAATAAGCGTGCTTATTATGTGTCCCCCTCTATTTCTCTACTCTCTCTCTTCTTCTCTCTCCTCCTTTGAGAAAAATGTACGCTTAGAATCCCTCTCTCTCTATCAACTTCTTTTCTCTCTTTGTCTCTTAGAAGCAACAATTGCGCTTATTATATGGAGCCCACACTCACACACTTTTCATAAATTCCTTTTGGCATTTAGTTGAAGAACTCACACACACCACAAAACTTAACTCTTGTCTCAACAAGAAAGGCCACAACAACTCGGGTCCACTCTTAGCAAGAGCAAAGAGGTATTCTTGCGCATACAAGATTGGCCAAAAGCTTACCAAGTAGAACCCTACTCCTTGGTTGTTGGTTGATCATTCAAGAAAGGTTTCTTGCTGCTGAGCACAAAAGTTGCAGGTTAATAGCTTCACTACCACTTGAGAGAGAGAGAGAGAGAGAGAGAGAGAGAGAGAGAGAGAGAGAGAAAACAAGAGAGCGTGTTGTAGAGAGAGAACCGTAAAGCACGGGCTAGTTGTCACATGACCACATTCAAAAAATTAAAACTTTTATTTTTCAAAGTTCATGAGACAAAGGAGCTTCTTCACTCCCCTAAAAGCTATGTCTTGAACACAACTTTGGTGTCCATCTACTCATGCTTTCACCCTTTGTCATAAAATCTAATATCTAATATCTAACCAACCCAAATGATTCTCTCATATTAAACTGATCACTTAATGTGGGAGAATCAATGGGAACAAGTGTTAAGATATAGACATGTGCTTATAGATCTATCTCAACATGGGGCAAATGGTAAAGGGACCCAAATGAGAGATGGTCTATCAAAGAGCAAGGCTAACCAACAGAGAATAGGACCTTAGGGTTAGCTTCATTGAAGACCTCCAATAATGTGTGTAAAAGTCCTTTGACCTTAGGTAAGCTAGGGCTGACCTTGAGGCACGGGAACCCGACCCAGCTCGAGGTGCTTGTCCTGCTTGTCATGCTTGATGACTAAGGTGCTTGAGGTGCTTGATGATTGAGGTGCTTGAGATGCTTGAGGTGCTTGACATGCTTGAGATGCTAGGGTTGCACTTAAGGTGAGAACCTAGCCCAAGCTTAAAGTGCTTAACGGCCAAGCTTTGGTGGGAACTGGGCCTATGTATGAGGGGCTTGAGGTGTCAAAAAGTCAAATATTCAATCCCTACAAGGAGGGGGCGAGCCCTACATGAGGAGGGATGAGAGAGAACACCCACACACTCACACAAGGCATGCATGGTACACAGAAAGCAAGAGGGACACTTGTCAAGTTCCTCCTCATGTTGCCCTCATGGTGTGCCTGAAGCCTATTGGTTGGCCACCCAAGGGGTCCAATAATAATTTAGGAGATTTAATTAATTGATTTAGCACTTATCTAGCCCTCTCTCTCAAAGGGGAAAGGTGGACACTTGTCTCAAGGCTACCCTTGCTGCTTGTAATGCCTTCTGCTTGTGATTGGCTAGGCCTGGACGGGTCCAATGAGCTTCGAGCATGAGCTACAAGGGGGGGTCGACCCAAGCAAGCGAGGGGGTTGCTTAGGGGGTATACTCACCCACACACACTCACAAACACTCTCATTGTGTGCTATGCAAAGTGCAAGAGCTCCCTCTCCTTCTCCAAGTAAGTAGAGGTTGAGAGCCTACACCAACACTCTTGGATATGGAGTGCAAATCCAACCAAGAGCCATGCTTCAATGCTTAAGCTTGCCATCTCCTTCTTCTTCATTACTATGCTATTATGTATGCTAGCAACAAGAGTTATGATAAGTGAGGAATTAATTCTTTCTCCTACGAAATGTTTCTTCTTTCTCTTCCCTACCCTCATTCCCTGCTAGCTCTCTCCACCTTCGAAGGTGTTTGAGGTATTGGGACTGAGGCTTGGGATAGTTAAAGCTTTCTTCAAGTTTATGTTATGTTTGTGATGCATGTAGCTTTCCATCTTCATTGCATCACCTAGGTCACAAGGAACACAAAGATTGTATTGTAACAAGTCTCTCTTAATGGGAGAAATCATAATACAAATGCCTATTGGAGGGGGGACCGGCTCCACATAAATCCGGTCCTCAACTGTTTTCATGTTCTCTAAATTCTCACTCTTGCAAAAGTATTGTTCATGCCAAGTTAACTAATTGCTATGATTATGTTGCTATATTCAATTATGTTCACCCGCTATGCTCACAAAGTCATTTCTCAAAAGTACTCTCATTAATTTCCGCTACTCTCAAACTAAATAGGCCAATTCCATTACACCCTTTCATGCCAGAAACATGCCATAGATAATAAGCTCCCTTCTAATCCCAGATGTAAAGTTTTTGTCAGTGTTGGATTTTGGTGATTGCATTCTATTTCTATGGCTTTTAGTAGTTTTTTTTTTTTGCTTTAGACTTCAATTTGTCTTATCCTAGCTAAGATGGGGGCATCACAAGAATTCTCCACTCTAAAATGTACCTAATTCTCCAAATCATTTACTTTGGCTCCAGGATCAATCCAAAGCTCGCCAACCGCAACAAAGAAGAAGACTATGAAGTAAAAATTGCAGGAGCTTCCCCCCTACCAATTGGAGGAAGAGTCTATACAAGTGGCAAAGAAGACATATGCAAGAGAAGCGCAGCTGGAGAAGCACAATGTGGTCTTTTTTCATGAAAGATGTAGAAGTGCAGATAGCTAGGAGGTAGAGCTACAACAACTTCCCAAGGAAATATTGATGTATCTCATGCTCCATCGTCTGCCATCTCAATACCATTTTTAGAGACAGTGTGTCCTAGAAGTTGGCCTTTCCATACCATGAACACTGACTTAAATGGGTTTAGACATATTCTCTTCTCTTTGCATCTTTCAGACACCATTTCCAAAAACAATAGATGCATATCTTCAATTGAGAAAATTGGTCGTCCATAAAAATAGCCAAACACTTATGCAAGAACTCACTAAAGATCTCCATCATACATCTTTGAAAGTTGTTGAAGCATTACATGACCCAAATGGCATTACCAGATACATGAATGTTCTCCATTCAATGATGAATGCTGTTTTTAGCAGATCTTCTAGTGCAATTTTCAGGTGATTATAGCCACTGTAGCCATCCATGAAACTATACATTTTGTGGCTAGCAAACTCAAATAGCAGCACATTTGTGAATGGAAGTGGGAATGGATCTTTGATGGTCTGAGCATTGAGTTTCCCATAATCCACACACACCCTCAACTTCCTATTCTTCTTTAGTACCACTACAATTGGAAAAATCAGCACTGCTTGCCGCTTCAGTAATGAACCGAACTTTCAGAAGATTGTTGATCTCTTCCTTTACCTCTTGGCATAATTGGAATTCATTCTATACCTTTGCAGTCTCATTGGTCTGGTATCTGGTTTCAGTGGTATCCAATGTTGGCACACTCAACACCCTTCAGATGAGTGTGCTCCCATGCAAATACATCTTTGTATTTTTGAAACAATGCATTTGCTTTCTCTTCAATCTTTGGCTTCAATTGTTTATTGATCTTGACCATTCTGGGGTTTTCCTCTTAGCTGAGATTCCACTCCTCAATCTCTTGATCATCTAGAAGTAGCCAATTCATACCACCTCCGTTACTTTTGGCCAATGACTCTACTTCTTTTTAGTTTGAATACCAGTTGCATACTCATTGAATAGGTCTCCTCGCTTCTGCACCCTTTTAGCAGCTTGATCGAGATTTTAATATTGGTATGGCCATACCCTACTTCTAATATGAACTCCTGGTCCGATTGGTTTGGCATTCTCCCATCAAGCTCAATAGTTCTCTCACCACAATTTGATTTTATAAATTGATCTAGGTATTGCTATTATTATCTTTTGGCTTGCTCTTTATCCATCAAAAAAAATTTTAATCTCTACAATAAAAAAGATGTTCATCGATGTGAGCATTTGCTCTATCGTCTTTGTGCCATACTCCCTATAGAGTTATTGTGCCTTTTTCTAGCTTCTTGTATTATCCAGTTTTATCTGAATTCTTTTATTGAGCCCCTAAATTGTCATTGTCTAATGTGCATAGTCATGTATGGCTCCAACAGTCCTAAGCCACGGTCTATTTAATAGCATTCTATATGCTCCTTGTACATCCATCACTAAGAAGCTGGTTTTGAATTTCCCTTTTCCCTGCATGTTCTCAATCAAGTTAGTGCTTGAACCATTCTCTGGTCTGAAAGGTGTTGGCTTGAGATCCTAGATCCTTAGTTTTTGTCTCATAAGTTCTCCTAGGATGTTGACTCCTACCCCACCATCTAGTATAATCCTTGATAATGGTTCCCATTGATTTTTCAATTCATAGCCCACTTTAATAATAGGAACCTCATCATCTCATATGGCTAATAAGTCTACTATCATGGCTTCTGTTGTTGCTTTCATCTTCTTCCTTATGAGCTTTGTAGCTTCTGATACGGTCCTTATGATATTATCCAATTCCACTCCAAGCTTCTGAATCCTCTCACACACCTTAACATATATCTCATCCTTCTCATTACCAAAACTGTTGAGCTGGAAGACCTCTCTTCCAACTAACTATCCTCGCTGTGCCACTGAGTTGGCCTCCTATGTCTGGGTTGACCCATTGATGGAGACTCAAATTTCTCACTAGGTTTTTCCATCTCCAAGTCAATTTTCCATGCCCTTGCCAAGTCTGTTTTGACTTGCCACACTTCCTAAGCCAAACTTTTGATTGCTTCGATTAGAGACTCATCTAGTCCATGTAATGGAAATTGATAATTATCTATTTATTGCAACTAACATGTGCTAAAAGAATCAATAGTTTATGGATTATGCAAAAGGATATACATTTTATGTACATTTAGGTGCTCTTTATGAGCTATGGCCATTTAATATCTGGGCGGCCAGTATGTATTCACTTTGAGCATTCAAGAAATCTATAAATAAATATGTGCAAGAGGAAAATGCTCACTCTTGCAAGGGGGGAGATTGCACCTAGTGCCGTGTCTATTCTTCTCTCCCTCGTCTCCTCTCTCTGGTCGTGCCAATGTACCATTTCGCTCTAGGATTTGTGTCTGCACGTGCTCTATTACTCTCTCCCCCTCGCTCTCTATCTCTCTCTGTTTGCTTAAGACTTTGATTTTGTGCTATGAGACTTGTCAAGTGTGCAGATTTATCAGTTTAATGGCTTGCAATATGTAGTTTTTGGTATTTTGCAGGGCCTTCCGCACCTCTGTTTGTAGCAGTGGCATCACTCCCATTGTTTCTAATACTCTTTTGTCAACGACTAGCATTATTTGAGGCTAGGTACTTACTTTTATGTTAAAGTTGGATACCAAATCCTTGGCATCATGAGTCTTAATTTTTGCATTTTTAAACAAGAGTTCATTAATCTTCATATACCTGATTATTTAGTGTATGATTAGATTGTTGTTGACTTTAACAAGAAATCATTTTTAGTGCTTTGTTTTTCAGAAAGACTTTTGTAGATAAAGCTAAATACAATACTATCATATCAAGCTCTAGGTATGACATTTCTAAATGCCTTCTCTTGATATACATCTAACAAGATCATTTACATTATCTCTAATAAGTACGATCTCTCTCTCTCTCTATGTATATCTAGACCCAGATACCATATATATAATACATTACCTTTATTGCTCACTCTATCTCTCTTCTTATGCTAAGTTCTCTAGATTCTCCATCACCTGTCACAACAACTTCTTATACAACAATTCCCCATTTAATATCCATTTGATAAATCAATGCTCATTATATTTAATTTCTTTAAGTGACTTTCTTTGTAAGATGTTTTCACAAAGCTATATCCAAACAATTTTCCAACAAGTAAGAATACCGCCAGACACATTTAGAAGACAAAGTTTCTTTACTTGTTTACTTGTATTATAAAGCTGCAAAATTCATTGTTTCTAAGGTCATGACTCGTACTTACATTGATTGGAATCTCCACTGAGATAACTTGTCATACAACTACTTACATTAGCTCAATTGATTTGAGATGACCGTCAACATTTGGTACATAATTCAACATTCCAACCTACTCCAATTTAGTATCAGGTAAATGTTTCATATTTTTTATGCCTTGTCTAGTCCATTGGTCATGTACACACAGATTCGCCAATTTAAATAGTGTGTAAATACTCATCTTAGTGTAGATTCATAAATTTAAGCAACACAAGTTATACGTGCAGATCCGCTTGTTTAACTAGCACGAGTGTAGATTCATCGATTTAGGCAGCACACTAACAAACTACAGATTCACTATAGATTCAGCACACTAACAAAGTGTAGATTCACTATTTTAAACAATACTAACTGCAAATCCACCGATCTAAGCAACATTTGTGTAGATTCGCCGATTCAGGTAGCAGGTCTTATTGGTGTAGATTCGCTGATTGAAGCAACAATGATCATAAAATCATGCTACAGTGGCTAGCCACCATTATCCCTAGTATGATCTTGTTACCCGAGTATATAAAATGAAAGATCTTTGGATTTGGAATTGGATTTGGTATATGATGATTTCTTGTTGCGATGGTGTTTATGAAATTGGACTTGAGATTTATGAGAATTGATTTACTTAACAATGAGTGTGACCAATGATATCCTAATTCATCAGGGTATGACATATATTGCTTATTCTAGTGGTATGGGACACTAGAATAGGTAGTATGTGGACAACGGCAAGCATGAGCAATGTTGTTTAAGTTTATAAATATATTCTTTCAATATATCATATTTCTGACATAGAGTACTAATCATTGTTTTTGACAAGTAGGTTTGCAGATTCTTACCTTTGCAATTGAGGACAGTTGCTTTCTAACGGAGAGGTATGTAATGAAAATTAATAATTATCTATTTATTGCAGCTGACAGGTGGTAAAAGCATCAGCAGTTAATGGACTATGCAAAAGCATATACATTTTTTGATTTAAGTTCTCTTTATGAGCTATGGTCATTTAATGTACGGGTGGCTAGTATGTATTCACTTTGAGCATTCAAGAAATCTATAAATAAATACATGCATGAGGAAAATGTCCACTCTTGCATGGGGGAGATTTCACCTAGTGCCTATGTCTATTCTTCTCTCCTCTAATCTCTTCTCTCTTGTCGTGCCGGCGTCTCTGCTGTAGGAGGTGCATCTGCATGTACTGTGTGTGTGTGTGTGTGTGTGTGTGTGTTCACTTACGACTTTGATTCTGTGCTACGAGACTTGTTAGGTATGCAGATTTATCGATTTTATGGCTTGCAGTATGTAGTTTTTGGTATTTTGTAGGGCCTTTAGTGCCTCCGTGTGTAGCAATCCATCTCCTACCTTTTCCTCACCAAATTATCTGGTAGCGTTATCCTCTAGAGTCATAAAAGACACTGAGGTGGAAACATTTGGCTGGTCTTGGCCTTTGAGCACTCTAGCTGCTCTAAAATCTTCTTTTCCATATTCTTTGATCTTTGTTGCCAGATCCCTTTGCTCCTACCATTCATCAATCACCTTGGCCTTGCCTTTTTCCTTCCAAATATCTCTCTATTGTTCCCATTTCTTTATTTCCATAGCCTGCTTCACTTCCTTCTCAGATTCATATGGGAGCTCCTCAATCGCCACCCCTCTGCTTCTGGTGATCACTGGACCTAGTGCTAGTTCTATTGGCTTCTACTCATTTCCTTTTGGTTTTGCATTTTTGGGACACTAGGCTACAAAATGGCCATACTTTCCACATGTATAGCATCTGAAATTACTCTAGCCAAAATCAACTCTACCCTTTTCTCGATCATTGCCCCCCTAATACCTGCCTCTACTAGTTCCAACACTTGTACTGACTTCATTCACTTTGGTAGCTGCTGCTTCATCTGTCTTCACCACTTGTGGGTTGGTTAATGCAATCATCATTAAATCTTCCTCTTGTTAAAATGGTGAATTTTGAGTCCATGGTTGTTCTTGACATGTCCATATGCCTTATAATATGTAAATTGGCTACACTCATCTCACTTGTGATCCTTGGATCTACATTTTAAGGAGCAGGTCTCCAATTTTCCAACTGAGGGTCTAGTTTTAGCCATTTCAACTATCTGCTTTGACATCTCCTCCGATTTCCTTGTCCATGATCCTTTTTTTTTCCTTTAGCCTTATCATCTGAATCACTATCACATGAGCTAGAACTAGAGCTTGATTCAGACTCCTCATTTGTTGTGTCACTATCACTGGAATCTCTTCTACTCCTATGACCTTTTCCTTCTTAGCTTGTTGCTGAAGTCTTAACGCTCTCTGAATCAGATCATTAAACTTGCTAGTTGGGGCTAGAACCTCATATTTTTTTAGTTTCTTTCTTTTGAATCCACTAAGGATCCATGCCCTCATTCTCTTCTTTGATGGGGGTTCATGTAATTTTTGAGTCGGTTCCTTGCTCTTTTCAACATAGCTTCGAATTGAAAGTTTGACTTGCTTGATTCTGTCTAAGTCATAGAGGATGTCCTCGTCACCCATATTATCAAAATATTCTAGGCAAAAAGCTTTGATGAATTTGCTATAAGTTCTGAGCTAGCATGTTGGTTAATGATAGTACCATTTCCTAGCTGTATCTTTCAATGTCTAGGGAAAGTTCTCCCCCCACCCATCTTCATCGATATCCTTTAGCTCAGCATATTGTTCAAAAGCTTGAATATGCACATATGGATCATCCTTCTTCTTGCCCCTTTGAAAACTAGAAAATCAATCTTCAAGTCAATGGATCGTTCATGATGTCTAGATTTGTCTTTTGAAACTGATTTCTCTCTCTGGTTTGTCTTTTACTATAATGATATGTATCAGCATCCCACTTGTCATTATCATATGTCTCAGTCATAGTATCTGACTCCACCGATGCAATCTGTACATATCCTACTTCTAGAAAGCTACATTCAATGTGATGGAGCTAGAGTAAACTCATTTAAGTAGCCAAAAATTGGATTTAGTAAAATCATTTTAATGCTTTTTTGAGGTAAGCTCTCTACTTTTCATTATTGAGGTTAACCTTGTAGAATGTGAAAGGCAAGTGATGCTACTGAGACAAAAATTCAGCCTTTTTATTCATTTTTATCGATTTTATCGAGCAATATTCTTATCGATTGATTGCCTAATATTGATCAATTTTTTTGATTGATTTGTAAGAGGATATACTAATACATTTAAAAAATGACGTTTCATGATTTAGTATGTTTGAATAATTAGGATGAATGTACTATACAACCATTATTCATGTTTAAAATGTTTTGCAAATAATGTTTCTTTGCAACCGAGACTATGTTTTTTATGAGCTTCCTATCCTAGATGTCATTTTAGATCCCGTGGTATGCATCAATTGCAAGATATGCAAAGCAAGGGTAGGGCCAAAAAGATCTAGGCAATTTTCAAAGGGTGTAAGCAAGGTTTCACTTTGAATGCAACTTGAAGGCATATGCACTATGGAAGAACGTTGCATGGGTGAAAAAAATCATGAGACAAGTGCTATCAAAGGGTGTAGGAAAATTGCTACTTTGGGGCTATTGGAATTGCTTTGACCAAATGCAATGTTCTAGTAAAAGCAATGTATGGTTTTCAATGAGGTTCCTATCTTGGGTGGCATCTAACATCTATTGAATGAATCGAGAAATATATGCAATGCAAGAATCAAGGCCAAGAATCTCTTTGGGCCATTGTTAGAGGGTGAAAAAGAGGGCTTCCTTTCTGAATGAAACTTTGAGGCAAGTGGTTTTTTTTCCATACTTACAATGTATTCCACAAGACGTTGACCTAGGTGAAAAACTTCACAATGAGATTGCTGTTAATCCTCACGCACATTCCTATCACCTATGACGGACATTGTATTATTTATTTGGTAGAGTCAGGTACCAGGCTTGTCGGTCCAATAGGAAAATGGTAAGAGTGATCGCCGATGAGAGGCGCACTCTAACTGGAACATTCAAGGGATTAGTTGGCTAAGCATGGGCGTCCAAGTGTGAATGGGGCGAGCTCATATAAAAGTCAACTAAATCTAAGTTCACTCTTTTTCTCATTTGTGCAATTGAAGAGTGCTCTTACTCCATCTCCATCTTCTTCTTCTTCATCTCCTTGTGTGTGTGTGTGTGTGTGTGTGTGTGTGTGTGTGTGTGTGTGTGTGTGTGTGAGAGAGAGAGAGAGAGAGAGAGAGAGAGAGTGCGATCGAGCATTGCAGCGGCACGACGGTGGCGAGGCGGTTGAGCGCAACGAAGCGGTGTCTCCCTCTTCTTCGCGGCGAGGAATGCAAGCGTAGAGCGGTGAGTGACACACCATCTCCTTCTTTGAGCTTACTAGTTTAGTCTTGTTGTGTGCTTGGAGCCATTTGTGGCTCGCACACGGTGTATCGGCAAGTTCCTTGCATTGACACGTGTGACATATGCGCACATTTCTGGCACCGTTGCCGGGGAATGCCATACACTAAGTTTGAATGGCACTTTGTGCTTCTTTTGTAGTGCAATTTCAATTGTAGGAAAGGTAAGGAAGGAGGGTGTGTATGTTGAGAAGAAGAATTTTGTGTTATACTGTGTATTTTTTTTGTTAATGGAGTTTTCAAAGGTAGTCTGTTTATTCTCTATGTATTAAGGTTGTTAGTTTTCTGTGTAATGTAATGTACAACAAGTAGGAAGTAGATCTGTGAGAGCTAATAGAGTGTGTTAGTGTGTAACAGTAGGTGTATTAGTTAGAAGTAGGTAGGTAGAGTGTGTGTGTGCGCTCTCGTGCAGGCCGCGACGACCTTATCCTTTAAAAAAACACAAACAAAAAAAAAATAAAATTAAAAAAAGGTAGGACCGGGCTCGGGAATATCTCCTCGACCCAAGCCCAAGCTCACGCTCAAGCTTAGGCATCTATCGCCCTTTATACAAATTTTAGCTTCACACGTAGCTAAAAATCGACTTTTTTGAGGACCAACGGAACTTCAGATGCCCGAAAATTGTGTTGTAAAGCACACAGTGACCCTCTAAGTGATATGCTCGTTTTGATCTATCACACACTTTAATAAAAAAATCCGATCATTAAAAAACATTAAAGAAATTAAAAAACATTTAAAAAAAAACGAGTGAAAATGAACGCCTAAAAAGAGTAAGCGGTTAACCTTCGAGGTTATTCGCCGACGCTTGTAGGTTGTCAAAGGCACATGCATCTGCGCTTTGGTCGTGTGCTAGAGACGAAGCAACTAGATGTTGGGGTATAAAGCCCAATGTGGTCGCCCAGGTAAGTAGGCGGGCCGCCAGGTATGTACACATATTCTTTTGTAAAAACCTAATAAGAACTCACTATGCTCTACACATTACAGTAGAGCGAGTTCACCATATCATCGTGCTCTTCTTCTCGCACTTTCTCTCGCGTCGCACTTCCGCTCGTACTCCTTCAACTGGTATCAGAGCTCAGATCGAGGCTCGGGGCAGCACTGCGGGAGGCTAGAGTCACCAACTCAGATTGGAGTGAAATTCGACAGGCGAAGACACGGCCCCAAATCTCGTGGGAAAGCCAGAAGGGCTTGGTGTTGTCAGAATTTCATTCTGAGGTCATCTCGGCCACCGTTCGGCTTCAACAAAGGTCTACGCAGGCCATTTTCGACTACGTGGTCTCGACGGGTGCAGATCCGACTCTGCAAATTTGGGGTTTTCGGCCTACGACTGCAGGTGCTGAGGATATCGACAATCCCAGAGTGTTGATTTGTGGCTGTCTACACATCGAAGGACGGCTCACAGTTCTTGGAGGCGTGTCACATAGGACACGGACGCATCTACACACAGACGGTAGGCGACATCCACTAGTTCATCAGGTAGATTGTGTTTGCTGCTTGATATTCCAGATTTCATCCTGACATTGCAGGTACCTCCACATGGGATGTATTGTCAGAGATGATGTATGTCTGTTGAGGGTTTGCTGGCTGTGAGTCACGCAGCAAACAACCGCCGCAGCGGTTATAGCATACAGTGGGAAATTTGTGGATGTATGACTTTGTGGGAAGTCTATGTACTGTCAGATTTACTGCAGCCTTTGTTGAGGGTCGAGTGAGGTTTTATTGAGCTGGGGGATTCTCGAATGTTGCGATCCTCTCGGTGATACAGGTCTTGGAGCGATCCCTCGAGCACCCTTAGATAGGCAACTAGGATGTATTGACTGTGAGTTAGACAGTTGGGATTGCATCTTTGCTTTACTTCCGTTGAGGCATTGTCGCAGTCTATGCTTATACGACAGTGACAGGACAATGAGAGACAGTACAGGTGCATGACAGGTTTACCAGAGCCATTTTACAAAGGAGACTCTTCCAAAATTTCTGCAGAATCTGAAGCTTTCTTGGTTCATTTGACAGGTTGATATTGGTTCAGAGGTCAGTTTACAGGGGAAACTCTGCCGAATTTTTCCTAGAAAAGTAAACTACTGTGAAGCGTAGCTATGGCTGGATCACAGGACACTGCTCTTTACAATATCAAGAAGCTGGATGGAACCAATTTCCCATTGTGGAAGAAGCAGATTTGGCACGTGTTGGTACAAAAGAAGCAGATAAAACCTATAAAGCTCAAGGGGATAAAACCAGAAGATATGGACGAAGATGAATGGAGCGAAATGGATGAATTGGCACTTTCTACCATTATGCTGACTTTGGCAGAAAGCGTTTACTTCAATGTAGCAAACCAGATATCGGATTATCAAGCATGGTTAAAGCTGAGTGATCTTTATGAGAAGCAGAGTGCAGCTTCACAGGTATATTGGCTTAAGAAGCTTGTTGACTTGAAGATGAAAGAAGGGACACCTATGTCCAATCATCTGAATGAATTCAATACAATCTATAGTCAGTTGTCAGCTCAAGGTGTCAAGTTTGATGAACCTGTTAGAGCTATGTTCCTGTTGATCACATTGCCGGAAAGTTGGGATACTTTTCGCACAGCTTTGAGTAATTCTGCACCTCCAGATGGTTTGAACATAGTAGGTGTAGAAGGAAGTCTGCTTACTGAAAAAACCAATAGAAAGACAATGGACAAAGGCAAAGGAACACCCTTAGTTGTCAGGGGAAGGACCAAAGAAAAGTACAAAGGTGGAAAGAGGAATCAGTCTCGTAGCAAGTCCCGCAGTGCTAAAGGCAAGAGTGACATAGAATGCTACCATTGTGGCAAGAAGGGTCACATGAAAAGAGACTGCAGAGAATGGAAAGCAGAAAAAGGCAAAGAGAAATCTGAAGACCATGGTGAGAAGAACAAGGCCTCAGTGAAGATTCAAGAAATAAATGTGACAAACACTGTTGCAAAGGATGACAGTCTAGTGTCAGGAGACATCTACTTCTTGAAGAATACAATGGACTCAGCTCTTCTTACAGCATCTGATGGAAATGCACTGAGTGATTGGATTATAGACTCAGGGGTATCACTTCATGTGTCTCCAAACAAGGAGTGGTTTACTTCTTATGTGACCACTAAAGATCATGTTCGGCTAGGCAATGGGCAGACATGTGAGATCTTAGGTGTTGGAGATGTTCAATTGAAGTTTCAGAATGGCTTTTCTTTCACGCTGAAGAATGTGAGACATGTTCCCGCAATTACAAAGAGCTTGATCAGCACAGGTTTACTTGATGATGCTGGCTACATCACCACTTTTGGACAGAACATGTGGAAGATATCCAAGGGTTCTATGACAGTAGCACATGGAGTAAAGTCTGGAGGACTTTACATGATTTATGTATCAAATGTCTCTAAAAATGTAATCAATGTAACCGAGCAGCCGAACGTTTCTTTGTGGCATAGCTGGTTAGGACATATGTCCAAGAAGGGAATGGAAATCTTGTCTCGTTCTAGTTATTTGCCTGGCTTTTCATTTAATGATTTTGAATTCTGTGAACATTGTCTGTATGGTAAGAAAACACAGCAGCCACATAAGCATAGAAGCAGTAGAAGAGATACACAGTTGGCACTTGTTCATAGTGATTTGTGTGGACCTATGCCTAACCTATCTCTAGGGGGAGCTTCTTACTTTATGACATTTATGGATGATTACTTGAGGAAAGTATGGGTTTACTTTCTCAAGCACAAGGATGAAACGTTTAGTGTTTTCAAAACGTTTGTGACACTTGTGGAGAATCAGAGTGGCAAGAAGCTTAAATGCTTACGCACTGACAATGGTGGAGAGTATGTTTCAAAGGCCTTTCAGGACTTTTGTGAGTCAAAAGGTATAAAACGTGAACTTACTGCTCCTTACAATCCTCCTCAAAATGGTGTTGCTGAGAGGATGAATAGGACCATACAAGAGAATGTCAGAAGTATGTTGTCTAATGCACAGTTGCCAAATGGGTTTTGGACTGAAGCTGTATCTACAGATGTTCATCTTCTAAATAGATCTCCTAGCAAGGTTTTGCAGAAGGATTCAGTGCTAGAGATGGTATGGTGAGGCAAAATGCCCTCATACAAGCATCTCAGAGTCTTTGGCTGTGAGGCATATACTCACGTTCCAAAGGAATTTAGGAACAAACTTGAGCCAAAGAGTAGAAAGTGCATCTTTGTAGGCTATGGTAATTCTGGTGAGATGTGGTACAGACTTTGGGATCCCGAACCCAGAAAGGTTATCCGCAGCAATGATGTTCACTTTAATGAATCCAAATATCATTCTAAACCAGAGAGGGTTGAGGAGATTAGAAGAGTTGTCTTCCAAGAAGATGGACCTGCACGTGCAAGACAAAATGTTAGGGCTCAAGAGGAGCAAGGACAGGCTAGATTGGAACCACAGGTTGTGGCTGAGCCTGTGCCACCTATTGTGCGTAGATCTGGACATGTCACGTGACCTCCTGAAATGTTTGTTCCATCTATGAACTATGTCATGTTGACTGATTGCAATGAGCCTTCATGTTACAAGGAAGCAGTGCAAATGAAGGACTCTGGGAATTGGAAATTGGCCCTGCAGTCAGAGATGACAGCTCTGCATAAAAACCAGACATGGAAGCTAGTTAAATTACCACAGGGCAATAAGGCTCTACCTTGTAAATGGGTTACAGGTATAAGATCACCGCTCATGATAGTCAGCCAAAGTACAAAGCAAGGCTTGTTGCCAAGGGCTTTAAGCAAGAACAAGGCATTGACTTTGATGAAGTCTTCTCTCTGGTGGTCAAGATGACTACATTGCGATGCTCTCTTGCATTGGTTGCCATATTAGATTTGGTGTTGCACCAAATGGATGTCAAGACAGCGTTATTTCATGGTGATTTAGATGTGGAAATTTACATGCAGCAGCCAGAAGGGTTTGTTGAGAAAGGCAAGGAAGATTGGGTATGCCAGTTGTTAAAGAGTCTTTATGGCTTAAAACAATCACCAAGGGCATGGTACCATAAATTCCACAAGTTTATGCTTTCTCAAGGCTACAAACGTAGTGAGTTCGATCACTGTCTATATACAAAGAAGGCTAAGGATGGTAGATGGCTGATCCTTATTTTGTATGTGGATGACATGTTGATTGCTGGCAAGCACTTGGAAGAAATTTCAGCTTTGAAGTCAAAGATGGCAAAATCGTTTGACATGAAAGACATGGGTGAGGCAAGTCATATACTTGGTATGCGCATTGAGAGAGACAGATCAAAGAAGTTGATTTGGTTATCTCAAACAGAGTATATTGCAACGTTTCAATATGGAGAAGGGAAAGGCATTGAGTGTTCCATTGCCACCATATGTGAAACTTAGCAAACAAGATTGTCCTATGTCTGAGGAAGAACAGGCTGAAATGGATAAGATTCCATATGCGTCTGCAGTGGGTAGTTTGATGTATGCAATGATTGCTACTCGCCCAGACATTGCATTTGCAGTGGGAGTAGTAAATCGATACATGTCAAACCCAGGCAAGAAACATTGGGAGGCAATGAAAGGAATATTGAGATATCTGAAAGCTACAAAGAGTATGCGTATATGCTATGGGAGTCAGGAGCTAAGTGTAAAGGGTTTTACAGACTCAGATTATGCAGGTGACTTAGACAACCGAAGGTCTACGTAAGGGTATGTCTTTACATTGGCTGGTGGAGCAGTATCATGGCGTTCTAGATTACAAGATTGTGTTACTCAGTCTACTACAGAGGCTGAATATGTTGCAGCATCAGAGGCATGCAAAGAATCAATTTGGCTTAATCGACTAGTAACAGTTTTGGGAATCAAAGAAGAGATGCGTGTGTTATATTGTGATAGTCAAAGTGCTATACAATTGGCTCACAATCCAGTTTATCACTCAAAGACAAAGCATGTGGATGTGAAGTATCATTTCATCAGGGAAATGCTCGAGGATAAGCAACTTCAGCTTGTCAAAGTTCACACCACAGAAAATCCTGTTGATCTACTTACAAAAGGACTTCCCTCAGAGAGCTTTGCGCATTTTCGCAAGCAGATAGGTGTAGGGTAGTACATCACTTCTCTACATCTCTTGTATATTAGCTTGTATAGTAGCTTCTCTCACACTTAAGTGGGAGGTTGTTGGGGTATAAAGCCCAATGTGGTCGCCCAGGTAAGTGGGCGGGCCGCCAGGTATGTACACATATTCTTTTGTAAAAACCTAATAAGAACTCACTATGCTCTACACATTACAGTAGAGCGAGTTCACCATATCGTCATGCTCTTCTTCTCGCACTCTCTCTCGCGTCACACTTCCGCTCGTACTCCTTCACTAGAGAGAATTTTGACTTACGCAAGTTCTCAATATCCACCTACCTTAGGTGCCGGGCCCTTGGCGGGGATCCAAGGTAGTACAAGCCAAGACCCGAACATAGCGGATAGTGACTCTTCCTCTGACTACGACGTCATTCAGGGTTTCCCAATGCCTAATCCCGATAGCTCAAGCCAAGACATGCATGCCATGGGTCCATGGTCCGGGGCGAGCGTGCTTAGCCGCTTGAAGGAAACCTTTAGTAGAGCCACTCGCTCCAAACATGGAGCTAATGATGTAAATGAGGGGGGTGGGGAAGTAAATTCTCCATTCATGACCAACATAGAGCCTATGCCCTTAGATATATCCTTGCAGCGAGGGAGAAGGAAATTGAGAGCTTCAGCAAGGCGGAGCAACGAAGAGAGTTAAAATCAAAAGGTCCTATGTCAATATCTTTGCTAAGAGAGCAATCGAGTGCTCCTAACTTAGCAACCGCTAAGGGCCAACTCCTAGAAAGCAACATTGCATCCATCTCAAAGGACACCCCTAGCACCTCAATCCTAGATGGAGTGTTCTTAAATGAGAACTGGGAGTACGAACTACAAACGGATACTCTGACCGACCTATACACATGTCACACCTATCACGTGGGTTGGTTAGATGTCCTACAATCCACAATGGGTGCTACTAGTGTGGAGGATCAACAACAAAGAGTTTGTGAGGTCATCCATAGGGTTATCGAGTTAGAGAGACATGACAAGGGGATCAACATGCCTTCAACGGGTCTCATGAGATTCTTGGATATAGGAAAGGCTAAACAACCAACCTTATCGCAAATGGAGACTCCCTCAGTAAGTCCGATGGATCCCCCATATGTTGTTTCGCCAGGGGTCTTGGTGCAATCTGAGCCCACAAGTGATAGCTTTATCTTTCCAAGTCTAGCTCATATTTCCCTTGATGACACCACGGCTACCATGTCTACCCCAATGATGGGCATGCCAAGAAACACGCCATGGACCTCATTTGTTAGTAAAGCACCACTACATGGTAGCTCAATGCCTGCAAACAGTACCTACAAGTGTGTACCAATCGTATGCGCCTGTGGGTCATCACACTCATGTAGTCCCTACTCCTCCCATTGTTTCGACTAGCTATGCTCCACAACCACAACACCCAAGTTCTTATTTCCATCGGACTATACCGGCTAGCATTAGTATGTCACATCCGACGTCTGCTATGCCTAGGGCCACACATATGAACTTTGGGCCACAACATGGCACACCATCATACCAAACGTGGAACCCAAGGACTTCCTATGCGCCAAGCCCAATGCCAATACCTACTCCACATGTAGTCTCTGGAGCACCTCCGCCCATGGTGCCTGCTCACTTAGGTGACTTGGCAACATTTGCTCAAGCTATTGGTCGATCTATTGTTGAGAATATGCGTAACACGCCTGATAGAGATCCTAGAAGTAAGGCAATACAAATAGCCAAGCTCACACAAAAATTTAGTGGAGACGAAGATGTGAGAAAGAATATCGAAGTGTTTGAACAAATATGCGATTCTCTAGGAGAACACAATGACCTGCATAAGAGTAATGCTTTAAGCCTAACCTTAAGTGGGAAGGCAGAGGATTGGTATAGAACCCTAAGGGTGGAAGAAAAAACGATTTACCCTACTCTTAGGAGACTGTTCTTGAAAGAATACATACGAGAGGGAGTGCTTTGGGGTGTAGCCTCTCAGCTCCAGAAAGCCCAATGAGAGGAAGGAGAGTCGGTGAGAGACTTTATTAGTCGCTTGAAGCATTTGAATTCTCGTTGTAATCCAAATGAACGCTTCAACAATAATCAATTGCTCGATAGATTCATTCGGGGATTATGACATGAGGATATCTACAATGGCCTAGTCATTAGAGGTATCACCACTTGGGAAGCAGTCACCACCAATGCGATCCAATTGGAGGATAATTTAATGATTCAAGGAGAAAGAGTGTCTGTTGAGCCTAAATCTATTAGCTCACAAGCATCAGTGCATCAACCAATGACCCTAAAGCCTATTGCTAAGGAGACAAAGATATCTGAGATGACTTTAGCAAATCTCACCAAGGCTATTCAAGAGATTCTTAGAGATAATCGTGCTCCGCAAAACAATCATATGTATCCAAGAAGGGAGCAACAATGGTGCTCAGTATGCTATGGACCGCATAGTACCAGTGAATGCCCTACTTTTAGAGTAAAATTCAATGGGAACTGCAATGCCTGTGGGAGGTATGGTCATCAAGCTAAGGATTGCATAGTATTTAGCGCGCGATGGCCAATAGACCAACCTTAGCATGGACAGACACACCTCGAGTGCCTGCATTGATGCCGGCCCCACCTCTTGAACAAACAGCACAACACATGGTCCCTAGGGCCCAAAATGTTGTTCAAACAACACCCTTACCACCTCCAGTGCTAGGACCGCAACCACCACATCCGAGAATCACTTCTGTGAATCAAGTGGGTTGTGAGTCATCTATTGCTTGTTTGGAAGGCTGTGAGGAAGATATAGATCCTAATATTGCCTATGGGATGGATGTGCTTGAAGAAAGTCCACAATACTACATGGAGGACTATTGGGGACAAGTCAAACCTGTATATCAAGTAGTTGATCTTGCGGCAAGAGGCCAAAATATCAATTACACTGCTAAGAGACCACCTCTTCAATGCTATGAGTGTGGAGGTCCACATCATGTAGCCGAGTGTCCTATTAGGCTACAAAAGAATGCCACACTAATGCAAACCAATCAAGCGAGCACGTCTACAATGCCGATACTCATGTGTAATTGATGTGGCATAGATCATTTGATTGCGCAATGTCCAAATAATCCAAATGCACCGAAATCACGCCATTAAACTTGATTGAAGTTACCGAGGAGCCATCACAAAGTACACATGAGGTACCTGTAAATGTACTCACACGATCGATGCTCCAAAAACAAAATTATATTCTTGAGGAAAGAGACACGGCATCAATTACCCAATCTCAGAAAAAGAAGAAAACACGGAGGAAAAGGTCGCAAAAAGCAGCGAAGTCAGACCCCAGTTCAAAGACCAACATAGGGACTGGTAACGACCTCGTATATATAAACGACGCTGAATAAGATTGTTATTCAGGTGAAACCATGGAGACCAAAACGACCACTAAGATAGAAACCAACAAGGAAGATCTTCATGAGCCACAATGGCCAGGATCCAAGAAGAAGATAGGAACTTATCCAAACCCTATAGAGGAGATTGAGCGAGTCAAGCAATTAAGGAGTTTGGTAGAAGATACCCAAAGGGATCTAGAACCAGCACCTAGGCAGATCCAAATTATAGACACTGTGTTCACTACGCAACAACAACCTCACCAAGTCCATAGACCCTTAGCCATACCTAGTGTCATCCAAGAAGAAAGTGACTTAAAGTCATGGGAAAGTGGGCGTACTCACTTATTGATGGAAAGAATGTTTACAGAGGGACTACTTGATCCTATCGAAGAAATGGAGATCCCATCTTCCCCACGTCAAGGGACTCAAGGCCAAAAGGTGTCGTTAAACATTGCCAATTTGATGGATTTCATGTCTTTAGAAGTTAGAACCACCATCATGTCCAAACTATATAAAGACCCTGAACTAGTCTCAGCTCTTCGAGCCTTCCTCAATGGAGAACTAAAGTTTGGGCTACCACAATTTGCACAGATGGATGGAGCTGGGGAGATGCCAACAGAGGAGGAACACTTAGATCCACAACCCAACCTAGATGAGAACCTTGTTATAGAAATACATGTTAACAAGTTGGGAAATACTTTGAGGGTGATGAATCCAATGCGACCATACCAATCACTACGAAGGGATTAACTGTGAAGGGAATCCTTGATGGTGGCACTGGGGTTAGCATTGTGACTACAAATTGCTGGGAAACTATGGGAATACCTCACCTTGCGACCACAACCATAGTAGTGAAGATGGCCAATGGGTCTATTGTTAAACCTATTGGGATGCTAGAAGATCTCAAGATCAAGGTCTTTGGACATAAAATAAGGATTACCTTCATTGTTATGGATTTCTCCAAACACACTATGGCATCGGAGATGATCTTAGGACGTCCTTTCATGAGGGAAGCAAAAATGTTGCATGACTGGTCTAAAAACCATGTCTACCTGCAGTTCCAAGATTCTGTCATTTGAGTGGATCTTGTGACGGGTAGAGCACATCCTCTAGGAAACAGGTTTATAATTGATCATAGATCTGACACCACAGTTCACTCGGCCCCATTGCAGTATTGTTACACGTGTAAAGCGGACACTGATGTTAGGGAAGATTCTCCTTATATGGACGTACTACCTGGGATGACGGAGTCGGACAATGTGGATTGGGTCCACCTAGCAGCAACCATAGACACTTGGGGAAATAGGGGGACGACCTGGGTAACACCTGAGGGGGATGAAATGCCACCACTTGTACCCTTAAATATGCTAGAAGCAATGCATATAGCTTCTGATAACCTACAAGATGAAGGTTTGACTGGCATTGGAACCAGTAGCGCCTCACAAGACTATAGCCCACAATATTTGGGGTCAGAATCATCAATTGAAATTGACTCTGAGGACAGAGAATCTGAGTTAAATCTTAGTGCAAATGTGGGGACAAACCATTGAGGGCCCAGTGGTAACCTAGATGACAATCTATCCAAGGGAGCAGAAGACACAAGTAGTGATTCATCTACTGACTCTTCACTAGAGATCGGACGTAATCGAGAATTAAACAAGAAGAGTAAGAGATATAAGAGGCAATGATATCGAGCAAATGTGCGTGCTAGAATAAATGAAAAGAAATCTACTGCGAAATGGCTTAATTATATAGGGGCATGTGATGCTCATTGGAAGTTGGTAGATAACTGGGGTGAATACCTTCAAAGCGTTATGAGGTGTAGTCCACAACCCATTGATATCGCACAATTAGAGGCTACAGAGAAGCCAAAGTTGAGCCGTACTGTAAGGAGACGACAAAATTGAGAGTTAGCTCAACAACAAAAGGAATCGGAAGTGAAATCACAGTCCACAGAACAACAGGACCCCACAGACTTACACCCTGCACCTGAACATTTCAAATCCTATACCACAGAGGAACGTAAGGTTGTGTATACAAAGGCTCAAAGAAAACCTATCAATGGGAGCAATGGAGTTTATGACGGTCCAGCGATACTAAGGACATAGAGTTAGCAGACCCAGGAGAAGAGTCCAAACCTGTTTTCATTGCCCAAGATCTGACAAAGACTGAGGAGTGTGTACTTAAAGAACTTCTCAAGGAATTTAGGGATATATTTTCCTGGACATATCATGACATGAAAGGTGTTCCACCTTCCGTGGTGCAACACACAATCGCCATGAATAGCATGGCTAAACCAGTTCAGCAACGACCCTACCCAATGAATTCTAAATATGCAAAAATAGTTCAAGAAGAGATTGAAAAGCTTGTGGAATGCGGATTCATATACCCTATTGAGCACTCAAAATGGGTGTCTCCAATAGTGATTATGGCAAATAAGAATGGGAAACTGAGAGTGTGCGTGGATCTCAAGAAGGTCAATGCCGCCACTAGGAGGGACCATTACCCCTTGCCATATTCAGAACATGTGCTTGAAAGAGTTGCAGGGAAGGAAGCTTATAGCTTCTTAGATGGGTACTTTGGATACAATCAAATCACAATTGCGTTGGAGGACCAAGCTAAAATACCCTTTATAGCCGAATTTGGAGTGTTCGCATTTCATGTTATGGCTTTTGGTTTAACCAATGCCCCGGCTACTTTTCAAAGATTAATAAACACTGCTTTTAGAGAATATTTGAGGGAGTTTTGTGAAGATTTCTTAGATGATCTTTGTGTTTATTCCTCTTGGAAAGAACATCTATCATCCTTACAAAAAGTGTTTGAAAAGTGTAGATTGTATCGCATCTCCTTAAACCCTTTCAAATGCCAATTATGGGTTAAACATGGAGTCATTTTAGGACATATAGTGTCCAAAAATGGGATTTCCACAGATGAGAGCAAACTTAAAGCCATTGCTGAATTGCCACCACCTACAAACTATAAAGGAGTTCAAAGGTTCATGGGCCATGTTGGTTATTACCGACGGTTTATTTTAAACTTTGCCGAGATAGCTTGTCCTTTGTACAAGCTTCTTATTGAGTTCCAATGGACTGCGGAGTGTGACCATGCTTATGTGTCATTGAAAAAGACCTTGACTAGCGCTCCTATTCTACGAGTGCCCGATTGGAATCTAATTTTTCATGTGCATATTGATGCATCAAACTTTGCTATTGGTTGTGTTCTAGCGCAACCAGGAGAACATAAACTAGACTATCCCATTAGCTTTGCAAGTCGTCAATTGAATGATGCCGAGAGAAACTATATCACTACAGAGCGAGAAGTTTAGGTATGATTTACGCAGTGAAGAAATTTTGCTACTACCTTCTGGCCAACAAGTTTGTGTTCTATGTTGATCATCAAGCCTTGTTGTATCTAGTAAATAAACCATGTTCCACGGGAATAATTGCGTGATGGTTGTTAATTCTCCTTGAGTTTGATTTTACCGTTGTGGTTAGACCTGGTAAAAGACATGTCATGGCGGATCATTTGTCTCACATACCCAATGGTGAAGCCCCTACTGGAGTCGATGATGAGTTGCCCGATACTTCTCTATTCCTAGTCGAAACCATACCTGAATGGAGTGAGAAGATTGTGAACTTTCTGTTAATGGTTTTCCACCCAAAGAGCTTCGTAAAGACATAGCTCGAAAACTATTAAAAGAATGTGAACCTTACTCTCTCATTGTAGGAACTCTCTACAGGCTAGGGACGGATGATATTCTTAGACGTTGTGCCCATGAGGATGAGTATTTATACATACTGCAAGAAGCCCACATGGGTATAGCCGGAGGACATTTCTCAGGGGAACTAACAGCTAGAAAGGTGTTGCACAGGCTAGGGAAGGATGATATTCTTAGACGTTGTGCCTGTGAGGATGAGTATTTATACATACTGCAAGAAGCCCACATGGGTATAGCCGGAGGACATTTCTTAGGGGAACTAACAGCTAGAAAGGTGTTGCAATCAGGCTATTGGTGGCCAACCTTATTTAAGGATGCATCACTTTTTGCAAAAGGATGTGATGAATGCCAACGTTACAAGATCACACAATGAAAGGATAGGATGCCCTTACATCCTGTTAAAGTGACTCAACCATTTGAAAAATGGGGTTTGGACTTTGTAGGCCCAATTAGTCCGGTAGCTCGTAGCACTCAATCTCGATATATTATCATTGCCACTGACTATGTGACAAAGTGGGCGGAAGCCAGGGCGACACGTATGGCCGATGCAAAATGAACTGCCAAGTTTCTCTTTGAAAACATTATTACAAGATTTGGTTGTCGATTGTTAGTGACAATGGTACTCATTTTATAAATGGAGTAATAAAAGAACTCACTACCAACTTTATGATAGCTCACCATAAGTCCATACCTTATCATCCACAAGCAAATGGCCAAGCTGAGAGCACCAACAAGACCTTAATCTCTATCTTGACCAAAACAGTGAAAGCTCATCGCACAAACTGGGATTTAAAGCTTACATCAGCTCTATGGGCTTATCGTACTACGTACAAAGTTGCCATTAAATGCACACCATTCAAGATGGTGTATGGCCAAGAAGCAGTTATGCCATGGGAGTTTGTCATTCCTAGTCTTTGAGTAGCTTCTCAAGAAGGTTGGGATGGTAACCCCGTAGTTGAGCGATTATATATCCTTGAAAGGCTAGATGGAGAGAGGCAATTAGCTGTGCAAAATGCACTTGTGGAGAAAGATAGGAGAAAAAAAGGTTTGACCGTCATCTAAAGAACAAAGATATCAATGTTGGTGATAAGTTCCTTATGTATGGAGTGCGTAATGAAAAGAAAAAGTTGAAATATGCGGGAAAAGGACCATATAGAGTATGTGAGATCACCCCACAAGGAACCATTCGTGTGGAGACTCTCAATGGGAGCAAATTTAAAAGATACTATGATCCTTTAAGCCAAGAGGAGCTACGTGCCATCCATACAAAAAAGGCAGCCAAGGCACAAATAGAATTGAAGAAGATACAAGCTCAAGCTGAGGCTAAGGGGCGACAACAATGCATAAGACGAAAACAAGAGGCTAACCTTGGAGTCACACATGCATTCCATGTTGAAACCGACGAGGATTGGTTGGACTCTGACACACCTCTATGATACTATTGAGCTAAATGGCACCTATGGAAAAGTGCTATATAACGCCTTATTGGACACGTGTGCTAAATATAATCTGCTATCATACGGGGTGTGGTGTCAGTTAGGGAAGCCACCTCTATTTGAGAGTATTATCCAAGTCAAGGGTGTCAACAAGAAAAAAAAATTGGTTTTTGGAATCTGGCACACTTCTGTCAGTTATGACAATGGGGTTGTAGCTCAAAACTTTTTGGTCATGCCTGTTGGAACTATGGAGGGTAATATAAACCTAGGACGCACGTGGATGATAGCCACCAAATGCACTGTTGATTGGGGGATAGGGGGTGTCACAACACAGAAACCAACTCCTAGCCCTGCCACTCAACCCATAGTCCCTGAGATATTTCCTCTTAAGGAAATAAAACCCAAGACATTGCATGTCCAAGAGGTTGAACCATATGTCCCCATAGCCCAACTCTCTAGAGCTTCAACTCATGTAGTTGAAATAATGCTTGAGACACACAAAACCCATCCCAATATAACAAAGAAAACATACAAGTGGGTCCCTAAAGCTTCTTTAGCAACCATAGCCAGTGCTAAAACACAGGAGCCGGGTAGGAGACGTCCCATTCGCCCCGATAAATGTAAAGAAACGTTGCGTTGGATTCCTAAAAAACTATTGGAAGGCCAAGGCTACTATGAAGGAAATGATCAAATCTGGGTGCCAAAACGTAAATTGTCCTCTTACTTGTCACCGAGCCCATGTGAGCTCAATCTTGTGGCTCCAAAACAAATTGAAGATCGTGGAAAGGAAAAAATCACGGGATGCGGCACACCCGCTCTATAGCTAGTTTGGGTACCAAAGAAAGAACGATTTGTTCCACCTAGCTCAGGAACAGGGAAATCAAATGAAGCTTCTTGCTCTTCAATTAGTTCCTATACGAAAATAGAAGCTTTGACACAACCTCCACCTACCATTGTACATATCCATACAAGCAAGAAAGATTTTGCACCTCCCGTTGTAAGTTCACCACCTACAACAATGTTGCAAATAAAATCATGGGAGAGTACCTTACCACCCTTGCAACTAGATGATACACATAGGGCGGTCGAAAAATATTGGTTAAAGCCTTCACCCATAACAACTTGGAACAATTGGTTTCAAAAGGTGACGACATCAATCCAAAAGGTATCATCTACCCAAGGAAGCGGGGAGTGTTTGCTGACATCCATCATTCACTTGCTTCCCTCTCAACCTTCCTCCCTGACCTCTTAATCTCCAATCTTAGGGAATGTATATATAAAGCCTTATACTCACAAAAACAAGAAAATAAAGTAAAAGAGCAAGAGCCATAACACAAAATTATAAAAACATATTATGCACAAGAACACGACCCTTGTAATAATTGCACTCTAACCATCATCTATTTGCGTGTATAGATATGGCTAGTACGCTAGAGTCATCCACTCCTGCCTTGGGTGAGAGGTACCCTTGTTACTTTTCACAAATGTTTCACATGGTCTTTCCGGTGCTTACATGTGAATGGGATTTGGTAGGTACGCTAGCATGTGAGAGGAATTTGGAGGAGTTAGAATGGCTGATACGTCTCTTAACCAAGACTGACCCATACTTAGTAGAGAGCGTTTCTCCCATTGCACAAGCCTACCCTTTTGATCAAGATAACTATAGGCGTCTAGTGACCTTCTTAGTAAACCTCGGTACCTATGATGATGAAGAAGATTTACATGACTACACGGATGGCACATATGGTCTCATGGATGATGACTTTTTTTATCTCGACGACGAGGATAGGGGTTTAGCCTTAGGGTTTCCCCCCAATCTCTACAATATCCTATTCCCTTGACTCTCTAGGGAGAGTGAAAATAATTAGGTTAGGGTTCCTTATGTTTTTTTTTTTTTGTTCAATAAGTGTTGGTACCTTTTCCCAAAGATATGCCTCCTAGAGGTATTCTTTGTGTTTCCTAGTGTGTACAAGAACATGTTGCAGTGGTTAGGCTTTGGACCTTCATGGGATCTTTCTCTCGTTCACACTTCAAATCAAGCGCAACCATCAACACAAACAGGTGTTCCTTGTCCATTAGCATTGCCCCTTATCTTTTTTGCATCTATGTTTGTCTGCTTTGATTGTGATTGGTAGCATAATATTTAGTGCCTTTGTTTAGCACCAAACAATAAATTCAGTGTAATTTCTTGTCATAATCACTTGTCTAGGCTTAAAAATCAAGCAGTCCGACTAAGCTAGTTTGACCAAGCTAGGCGTTAGAGATCTTCTCTTAATACCATGGGGAATGCCTTCCTAATTATCAATCGTTACTTAGGTTCTTAATCCGATTTAGGTAGCATTGTGTGAAATGTACTAGGGCTTTCTAGTGGGCTTAGTCCCTATTGACCTTTAGCTTAAGTATTATAAAGGGAGTTTACTAGTGTGATGAGCCTGGGGAGGTGTAACAATGTTATATGACCCCCCAAAAGTTACAAAATTAAAATGTTGAAAACGAACAAACAAAAACAAATCAAAGTGCCACAATGTAAAATCTTAAGCTGGAAGAGAAATCTCAGCTTGATTTGGTACTTCACTCACATGTATCGCCTATGGTTCTAGAGCCCTAGAGGTTCCCAGTGTGGGCGCTTTTCCTTGAAAAGCAAAAAACCCAAGGCATACAAAATAAGCACACACATCAAAATTGAATCACTGTGAAAAGACTTTCAGGGTTCAAAGAAAAGGTAATCAGTCAGGCGATGATTTCATGAGAAATTCCTTTTATTGTAGCTTAACTACAAGGTCTTCTAGGTATAGCCTCTAGTCAGCCCTCGAACATGAAATACTTGGCTCTCGCAATTAAACAACTTAATTGACCAGAGAAAATTAAGAAGCTTACCCATGGTACTAATAGTCGATCTTTAGTGCCTTTCGATCGTTGAATTAGCGACCCCGAACTTGTTTAGTTTTTTACCTACCCAACTGTTTATGCATTTGATTATATTGCAATTTAATGTTTATTGCTAAGAAAAGGTTTAAAATTATGTTACCAATCAAATTGTCTTCCTACAGCTGCATATGCTTTTTAATTGCTTATGAGAATACAATTACTGTGCCAATGTTGTTTGATTTTGCAGTGAGACTGAAGGAGACTAAGGACATTCATCTCAAAATCTCTTCCACCTCGACGAACGAGCTTCAACTCAATAGCTTCCGAGGATGGAATCTACATGAGGAAGGGGGGCATGTTAACCCTCACGCACATTCCTATCACCTACGACGGACATTGTATTATTTATTTGGTAGAGTCAGGTACCGGGCTTGTCGGTCCAATAGGAAAAGGGTAAGAGTGATCGCCGATGAGAGGCGCACTCTAACTGGAACATTCAAGGATTAGTTGGCTAAGCATGGGCACCCAAGTGTGAATGGGGCAATCTCATATAAAAGTCAACTAAACCTAAAATTCACTCATTCTCTCATTTGTGCAATTGAAGAGTGCTCTTGCTCCATCTCCATCTTCTTCTTCTTCATCTCCCTGTGTGTGTGTGTGTGTGTGTATGTGTGTGTGTGTGTGTGTGTGTGTGTGTGTGTGTGTGTGAGAGAGAGAGAGAGAGAGTGTGTGTGCGATCGAGCATTGCGGCGGCACAACGGCAGTGAGGCGGTTGAGCGTGGCGTAGAGGTGTCTCCCTCTTCTTCGGGGCGAGGAATCCTCCACGAAAGCAAGCGTAGAGCGGTGAGTGACACACCATCGCCTTCTTTGAGCTTACTAGTTTAGGCTTGTTGTGTGCTTGGAGCCATTTGTGGCTCGCACACGGTGTATCGGCAAGTTCCTTGCATTGACACGTGCGACATACGCGCACAATTGCTAATCAAGAGGTGTTGAGAATGGCGTATTAACTTGTGTGTAGCGAAAATGAGCATGAAAATAGTGGGCATTTCATTAGAATAGATTCCTAATGAGAATTACAAGAGTGCTTGGGTGGAGAGAGCAACAAAAAGCATAACACCTAGTTAGATAGCATCGACAATACTTTAAAAAGAGAGAGAAATTAAGCTAATGACAACAGTTGAGGACCGCATTTGCATGGAGCCGGTCCCCCCTCCAAAAGGCTTTGTATTATGGTTTCTCCCATCAAGAGAGACATTGTACAATACAATTCTTTGTGTTCCTTCAAGACTAGCTAGTGCTATGAAGATGAAAGCTTCATGCACTAAGCAAAACACTTAGCAAACACAACTTGAATTATCCCCGTTCTCAGACCCAAGACCTCACACACCTTCGAAGATGGTGAGAGCTAGCAGGGTATGAGAGTAGATTGAGAGGAAGAAGGAGTATCTTACGAGAAAGATGTACATCTCCTCACATAATCACTCATATTAGCATAGCTTAGCTTAGTAATTAGCTTGATAGAGGAGATGAGCATGCATTGAAGCTTGGCTCTTGGTTGGATTTGCATCCACATGCCAAGAGAGTGTTGATGTAGGCTTCTATCTCACAAGCTTGGAGTAGGTGATGAGCTCTCCATTAAAGCTTGGGAAGAGATAGTCTTCTTTGCTTCACACATGAGATTGTGTGAGTGTGTGTGTGTTAATTCCTTGCAAAAATCAGCCCCCTCTCTCTCTTGGGCGAGCCCTCTTGCTATTTGCTCTTGCTGAGCCCTCATTGGCTCTCCCCAAGTCAAGCCAATGACCATTAAGCAGCATAAGTGATAGCCTTCTGACATGTGTCCCCCTTTCCCCTTTTGTGAGAGCTTTAGGTAATTAAATAATTAAACTAAACTCTCATTGGACCCCTTTGCCTCCTGGCCAATAGGAATCAGGCAAGCCATTGGGCTCCTGAATGCTCATTGGACCCCTTGGGAGACTACCCAATAGTCTTCTAGGAGACTTAATTCTCATTGGTTTCTTTTATTAAATGTTTTTTTAATTAATTAAACTAGATCTACTCTAGCTTAATTCTCATTGGTCGACTTCAAAGGTCATCCAATAGAAACTGGGCACACCTTGTGGGCATCTGGCCTAGGGAGCTGACATGTGTCCCTCATTCCCTTTGTGTAAAGGGAGCCTGTGTGTGTGTGTGTGTGTGTGTGTGTGTGTGTGTGTGTGTGTGTGTGACTTTCTCTCTCATCCCCTACCTTCAAGGCTCGCCCCCTCCCATGTAGGGATATGCAAAGACTTTTTTTACACACACAAAGCATCCAATTTACCCTAGGTTTGACCTTTGGACACAACCTTTGAATTTTCGAACCTTAGCATTTTGGAAGTCTTAATGGGCTGAACCTTAGGGTCTTTTTAGCCCATTGTTGCACATGGCTCTTTTGCAGATGGCCCCCCCTTTGGATCCCTACTGTGGCCGGTCTGCTAACTTAACCAATATTCTAGCTTTTTCTCCCCTGGCACTTCCCCATATTAAATGATCAGTTTAATATGAGAAAATCATTTAGGAGAATTAGATATTGATTATTATGACATTACCTCTCTCTTGAAATCGTAGTCGTCCTCGACTATGGTGTAGAGAAGATAAAGCATATTCATGAGTCCTTTTCTTAGCGGGTAGAGGATCCCTATGTTACCCTACGACATCATTCCACAATGGATGACTCGTCCATTTGGTGCTTGAGAGCCTGAGGCTGCCGCAAGCATGTCTGCACATTAGTCCTATCAATCTTCCATAGTAGAGTGACAAGTTCTACTTGGTGTTTGGGAGACGTCGTCTCTGCAAACTTGATCTAAGCATGCATACTACTTCATTTTTGTGCACAATAAAGAAAAAGAGAGTCTTATAAGACAAAAAATTTGTTCATTTTTAACATTTTGTACATTTGCTTACTCTTGGGAAGCATTGTAAGCATTGACAAGGTTTAGGTTATCCTTTAATTGTATGCCTTGCATCCATCTAGCATCTTCAAAAGGATAATTCTTAAACTTAATAAGATATCGTCGGATAGTCTTACCGCCTCTTAGTACCTTGTCTTCATGTTGGAGAATGGACTCGGGCTGCAGCACCTCCTCTTGGTCCTCAATCTCCGGTGGGTCTTCAATAGTTGGTTCTTGAGGTGGCTCTCCTTTGTAAGGCTTTAATAGGCTCACATGGAAAGCATTGTGTATGAGCCAATGATTGGGCAACTTGAGTTGATAGGCCATCTCATTGATTGGCCTAAGAATCTGAAAGGGACCATAATACCTTTTTGCTAGTTTAGCATAGTACTTTTGGTGGCCCGTAGGATTCTTGCCCGTTGTGTGCCTTAATCGAGCCTTGGGAAACTTTAACAAGACCCAATCGTTTTCTTTAAAGGTTTGGGCTCTTCTGTGCTTGTCAGCAGCAGCCTTTTGCCTTTGCTGTGAGATAGAGATAGCATCCTTAATCTTTTGGAAAGATTCTTGTAGGTCTCGGCTATACTCATATGTAGCGAAGATCTTCCCATGTACCTTAAGTAGCAAGGGACTTTTTTATCTTCCCTCAATTACCTCGAAAGGTGCTTTTCCCGTGGAAGTATGTACATTATTATTGTAAGCATACTCCACTAAGGGTAAGTACTTCTCCCATTGGGATCTTTGATCTACTTCCGTTACATAGGCTTTTAGTAGATCGAGAATGGATAGGTTAGCTATTTCACTTTGGCCATCCGTTTGTGGTGATCAAGGTGGTGAGCTAAATAGATCTTGGTAGAGAATCTATCTCCCAATTGGGTTTTGGGGTAGCTCAATCCAGTCATGCCACCTCGACGAGTCGGACATGGTCATAAGCCAACAACTCTGAGTAGATGCCATGGCGCTCAACAACGCCACAAACCGTGTTCCTCCACCATGTATGCCACACGTTGCCACACACCACAAGCTTACATATTCGCTTGCCCATGGAGTTTGCATGAAGATCGTACGTGTGGGTGGAAAAAGATCATCACAAGAACATCCCGTTGTTGGTGATCCTAATGTTGACCTTGGGTGGATAGCCATTTGTACCTATATGATCCTATAATCTGCTTCCATCCAACATTTGGTAGCCTCTCAATGTCTCTTCCATGTATTGGGAGAGGAGAGGCAGGCGTGCTAGGTTATTGCAAGTGGTTGTCTATGGGTGCAAGTAATTCTTTGAATTGGTGAATGCACCAATGTTGAGCACTTCAACTCAACACATTGGCATTGCAAGAAAAAAAATGCCTCTTTGGAGTGAAAGGTTTGCAACCCTCCTACAAGAAATGCAAGAGAAGAATCCCAAAATTTCAAAGCTTGGCAACACCATTGTGCACTTGAAAGAAACACCCATTGATGCAAGAGAATTCAAGTGTACACTACATCCATTGAAACAATTGAACATGCAAGTGGAGCATGCAAATTGTTGGGTATTCAAGCCCAGTAGTGTCTTAGCTCAGGGGTACAAGCTATATAGCATGCAAGTCACTTTTAGTGGTAAGTTAAGTCATGCATGGCATTTTTGCCTTTATATGTAAGGCTATACTTCAATCAAAATATAGCGTGATTTTTTTTTGCAAGCAGTACTGAGTGCTCTCTCTCTCTCTCTCTCTCTCTCTCTCTCTCTCTCTCTCTCTCTCTTTGTGCTGCACCATAACACCTCGCCATGCTTCCATAGCTAAAGACCTCAACACATGGTATCAAATCTCGATGGGTCTCGGCTTGAATCGACATGGCACGGGAGCAGCCGCCTGCAAAGGGGAACATGCAACTGTCGACCTGCATGGTTTCGGCTATAACCAGTTGCAAAAGCTTCGCCCTGGCGTTGTGGTGATTTTTCAACATATCAGTGCTTCCTTGTTTGGCCTTCTCAGCCTGCTGCAAGCGAAGTTCATCATCCACGCCATTGCCAGTTTCGGCTGCAGCAAAAAAAAACTCGTTTATTTTTAATATATATAATTGTGTTCACACATTTAAAAATTGGCCACTCCTTTACTTTGTCAAGTGGGTATTCCCACCTCGGGCATTGTTAACCCTCACGGCTCACGGACACCCATCACCTACGATGGACGTGTATTATGTATTCGATAGAGTCAGGTACCGGGCTTGTCGGACCAATAGGGAAAGGTAGAGTGATCGTCGATGAGAGGCGCACTTTAACTTGGACATTCAAGGGATTAGTTGGCTAAGCATGGGCGCCCAAGTGTGAATGGGGTGAGCTCCTATAAAAGCCAACTAAACCTAATTTTTACTCATTCTCTCATTTGTGCAATTGAAGAGTGCTCTTGCTCCATCTCCATCTTCTTCTTCTTCACCTCCTTGTGTGTGTGTGTGTGAGAGAGAGAGAGAGAGAGAGGGAGAGTGTGTGTGCGATCGAGCATTACGAAGGCACGACGGCGGCGAAGCGGTTGAGCGCGGCACGACTGCAGCTTCTTCTTCATCGCGGCGAGGAATCCACCACGAAGGCGAGCGTAGAGCGGTGAGTGACACACCCTTTGTTCTCTTGAGCTTGCTAGTTTAGGCTTGTTGTGTGCTTGGAGCTGTTTGTGGCTCGCACACGGTGTATTGGCAAGTCCCTTGCTTCGACAGTGCGGCAAGGAGCGCACATTTTTGGCGCCGCTGCCGGGGATATGCCCTACACTAAGCTCGGTTAGCACTTTACGCTTCCTTGTGGTGCAATTTCTATCATAGGAAAGGAAGGGAAGGAGTGTGTGGAGATTTCTGTTTTTTGCGTTTTCTGCATTTGCTGTCAAGTTTCAATTTCTGCTATTGTCTGCGTTTTTTCAATTTCCGCAATTTCTGCATTTTCAAGTTCGGCGTTTTCAATTTCTGCAATTTCTGCAATTTCTGCGTTTTTTCTGCAATTTCTGTAATTTTCTGCAATTTCTGTGTTTTTTTCTGTAATTTCTGTAATTTCTACAATTTCCTGCAATTTCTGCATTTCTCAATTTTCTGCATATCTACGTTTTCAATTTCTGTATTTTCTGCACCAAAAAAAAAAAATTCCGAAAAAAAAAATTCTTAAAAAAAAAAAAAAGGAAATAAAAAACGCGAGCGAGCAGGGCGGCGAAATTTTTCGAAAATAAAAAACATGACTCTTAAAACGTACGGGTTGGTTTGTATAAAAGATAGATCGGGATCGGGATCATTTTCCCAAGCCCAAGCCCCAGCCCAAGCCCAAGCCCAAGCCTCAGTCCTATGATATACACTAGACTCACTCTTATATATATACCCTACTCCCTCAAGAGAGAATGAGAGCATGTGGGACAAGTCCTCCACTCTCCTCCTTTCTCTTCCCACTTGCACCCTTAGACTTTCTAGTTTGGGCCTAGTTCCCTACTGGAAATTGACAGTTTTAGGGATTCCGAGAGCATAGAGTGACCAAACGGAGGGCTGTAAAGCACGGCACGACCCTCTGACCGATACGCTCGTTTCGAGCTATCACACGGCCCATTCCACAACACGCTCTAAAAAATCTAGCAAAAAAACAAACAAAAAACACGCTAAAAACTAGTCACAAGGCCTCCTAGAGCAGCTTTTTGACACCTTAGGGTATCAAAAGCACATGCACTTACGCTCTGGGCGGGTGTTAGAGCACGATCACATTGGTGGTGCCTCTGTTCATACGGACACCCATTACCCATCCACGATAAGCTCTAGACCCTCAGCGGGGACACAAGGTAGCACCACCCAAGACCCTAAAATAGCCGCTAGTGATTCCTCCTCCGACTCAGAAATCATGGAAGCATACCCTACCCAAAACACTGAGAGAGAAGGCCATGCACCTCCCGAAGCTCCACAGCTTAGTACTAGTATGTTTAGCCGTTTCATGGAAACATTAGGTAGAGCTACTCGCTCGGAACCTGATGCAAATGAAGCACACGAAGGGGGTGGGGAAGTGGACTCTCCTTTCACATCGCACGTGGACCCCACACCCCCAAAGAGTGTCCATGTGGATATCCTACCAACTTCTTACCAAGAAGGCCCTGTTGAGCTGCCTCCTTCAGAAGTTCCCTCTAGAGTACCGTTGGTGACAAGTAAAACCATGGGGAGCAACATTGCTTCTACCTCACAAGAAACCGTTAACACGTCGACTCTAGAAGGATTGTTCATTAATGATCATTGGACATACGACCTCCACACTGAGGTGTTGACGGATCTACACTCTGGCCACGCCTACTATGTAGGATGGATAGAGATTGTACAATCCACCTCTAGTGCCACGAGCATCGAAGATCAACAGAAAATGATCTGTAATGTTATCCATGGCATTATTCAATCAGAAAGGCAAAACCGAGGGGTAAATATACTCTCAACTGGCCCCATGAGATTTCTGGATACGAGCAAGGCTCAACAGCCTACTCTATCACAAATGGAGACTCCTCTAATGAGCCCCATGGACCCATCTTACGTCATTTCACCTGGGGTCTCTATGCAATCTGAGCCTCCGAGCGAAAACTTTAGCTTCCCTAACTTGGCTCAACCCTCTATTAAGAAAAACCCAGTGCTCACTCCAGGGATAAGCCTGACAGAGAATGTACCGATGATATCTACGGTTAGCGCAGTGCCACTACCTAGTGTCGTAGTACCTAATATGGGGCCTCGACCATATGTGCCTCTAGCCCCTTATGCACACATGGCCCCCACACCTCCAATAGTACCACTTGCTTATGCTCCTCGAGTGCCGCTCCCTAGCTCTTATCCGAGTGGACCTATGCCCGGTTATGTTCCATATCTTGCATCATCTATACATATGCCAAGACCGGTACCCGTTCCTCTCCCACATATGATTCCAAGAGTACCTCCACCGGCCCTACCTCCTCACATAGGTGACTTGGCAGCGTTTGCTCAAACCATAGGTCGATCTATCGCGGAAAATATGCGTCACGCATCTGATAGAGAGCCTAGAAGTAAGGCAGTACAAATTGCCAAACTCACGCAAAAATTCAATGGGGACGAAGATGCTAGGAAACACATTGAAGTGTTTGAACAAGTAGGTGATTCCTTAGGGGAACGCAACGAACTACATAAGTGCAATGCCTTAAGCTTGGCATTAAGTGGGAAGGCTGGAGATTGGTATAGGACCCTAAGGGTGGACGAGAAAACAATCTACCCTACCCTTCGAAGGTTGTTTCTAAAGGAGTACATACGAGAAGGTGTGCTTTGGGGTGTAGCATCTCAGCTACAGAAGGCCGAACGTAAGGAAGGAGAGTCAGTAAGGGACTTCATTAGTCGTCTAAAGCACTTAAACTCTCGTTGCCCTGTAAATGAGCGCTTCAACAATAACCAACTGCTTGATCGATTCATTCGAGGGTTGAGGAATGAAGGAATCTATAATGGATTAGTGATTAGAGGTATCACAACCTGGGAAGATGTCACTGCCAATGCAATCCAATTAGAGGACAACTTGATGATAGCAGGCATGAGGGTGTCTACTGACACGAGATCCACTAGCTCACAAGCCATTGAGTATGAACCCATGACTGCAAAGCCCATTGCCAATGAGCCAAAGGTATTTGAGACATTCTTGACAGACCTCACCAAGGCAATCCAAGAGTCTCTTAAGGATAATCGACCCCCTCAAAATAGTCACATGTATCCAAGAAGGGAGCAACAATGGTGTTCCATTTGCTTAGGTCCACATAGCACTAGTGAGTGCCCTACGTTTAGAGTAAAATTTAATGGAACTTGCAACGCATGTGGTAGGTATGGTCACCAAGCTAAGGATTGTTTAATGATCAAACGTATGATGGCAAATAGACCACCTGTAGCCTGGACGGATGCGCCTCGAGCTCCTGTATTGATGCCTGCTCCACCTGTTGAGCAACTATCGCAACACATGGTCCCTAGACCTCAAAATGTTGTACAAGCTACACCGCTACCACCTCCTGTGCTAGGACCGCAGCCCCCGCATCCAAGAGTCGCCCCTATGAACCAAGTGGGTTGCGAGCCATCAAATGCTTATCCAGATGGCTGTGAGGAGGAAATAGACACTAGTATTGCCTACGGACTTGATACACTGGAAGAGTGTCCTATATACTACATGGAAGATTGTTGGGGACAAGTCAAGCCGGTTTATCAAGCTACTGCTCTCGCATCCAGAGGTCAAAATATCAACACCCAGGCTAGGAGGCCACCTCTTCAATGCTACGAGTGTGGTGGACCACATCGAGCAGCGGAGTGCCCTATTAGGCTGCAAAAGAATGCTGCACAGATGCAAATGAATCAAGGGAGCACGTCTGCAATGCCAATACTCACATGTAATCGTTGTGGCATAGATCACTTGATTGCCCAATGCCCCTATAACCCAAATGCGCCTAAAATCACACCCCTGAATTTGGTCGAAATTGCTAGTGTGACATCGCCAATACCACCCGTCGCACCCGCTTATGCGATTACACGGTCCATGCTTCAAGGGCCAGGACATATCCTCGAAGAGAGAGATACCGCGTCAGTTATCCAAGCAAAGAAAAAGAAGACACGAAGGAAGAAGTCGTAGAATACGGAAAATTCAAAGCCAAGTTCCAAAACAAACATAGGAACAGGAGATGACCCCGTGTATATGAATGACCTCGAGGATGATTCAGATTCAGTCGAGACAATGGAGACTAGAACCAATACCACAAAGGGAAAGACCGACAAAGAAAACCGTAACATGGAACCAAATGAAAACCGAATAAGAGAAAATCATAAAGAGCCCCTGAAAACACCACAAGTGTTTCCAAATCCAATCCAAGACCCCCAAGATAAACCGCAGGGGCAAAAAGGGAAGAATCGTAAAAAGAAGATTGGGACGTACCCAAACCCAGTAGACGAGATTAAGCAGGTGAAACATCTAAGAGGTTTAGTGGAGGAGACTCAAAGGAAACTAGAACCAGAACCCATGCAGGTCAAAATTCATGACACAGTGTTTCCCACGCAAGTTCATCCACCCCACATGAACCATAGACCGTTAGCCATATCTAGTATCATCCAAGAAGGGAGTGAGGACAGGACATCAGAAAGTGAGCATACACCCTTCTTGTTGGAAAGGATGTTTAACGAAGGAATACCTGATCCCATTGAGGAATATGAGATTCCATCCTCACCAGTTCTTAGTGAAGGACCTACACCTTGCAAAACGCCAATGAATGTTGCCAAACTAGTGGACTTCATGTCTTCTGAGGTCCGAACCACGATCATAGCAAAGCTGTATGGAGATCCTGAGTTATTCCTTGCACTTCGAGCATTCCTTAACGGAGAGCTACGAACGGGATTACCGCAGTTTGCGCAACCACATAGGCCTGACTCGATTATGATTGATGAGGAAAATCATGTGCAATCACTTGACTTAGATGGACACGAGTCTGTGATCGAGGTACCCATTAACGAATTAGGGCAGTATTTTGAAGGCGACGAGTCTAATGCGACCCTACCCATCACTACCAAGGGATTAACTATAAAGGGAATTCTTGATGGTGGTGCGGGAGTTAGCATCGTTACAAAAGATTGTTGGGAATCCATGGGAAAACCCCGCCTCAGTGTTACTAACATTGTGGTAAAGATGGCAAATGGTACCATAGCCAAACCTATGGGGATGCTCAAGGATCTTAAGATCAAAGTTCTAGGACACAAGGTACGACATACGTTCATTGTAATGGATTTCTCTAAACACCTTATGTCATATGAAATGATTTTAGGACGACCATTCATGAGGGAAGCACAAATGGTTCACGATTGGTCTAAAAATCATGTCTATTTGCAATTCCAAGACTCTGTCCTTAGAGTGGATTTGGTGACTGGTAAGGTACACCCCTTAGGGAGTAAAACCATTATTGATCATCGCTCTGACACCACAGTTCACTCGGCCCCACTACAATATTGTTACACTTGTAAGAAGGATACAGACATTGGCCAAGATTCCCCTTACATGGATGTGTTACCTGGTATGACGGAATCAGACAATGTGGATTGGGTCCACCTAGCATCAACCATAGACACTTGGGGAAATAGGGGGACGACCTGGGTAACACCTGAGGGGGATGAAATGCCTATACCCTTAAATATGCTACAAGCAATTCATATCGCTTCTGACAAGACTCATCCTAATGTAACGAAGAAAATATACAAGTGGGTCCCTAAAGCTTCTTTAGTGACCATAGCTAGTGCTAAAAAACAGAAGCCTTGTAAGAAACGTACCACTCGCTCCAAGAAAAGTAAGAAAATGTTGCGATGGATCCCTAAACGACTATTGGAAGCCCAAGGCTACTATCAAGGAAATGATCAAATCTGGGTGCCAAAACGTAGAGTGTACTCTTACCTATCACCTGACCCAAGTGAGCCCAATCCCGTAGCTCCAAAACGAATCAATGATCGTGGAAAGGAAAAAAGCATAGAATGCTACACACCCGCTCCCGAGCTAGTTTGGGTACCAAAGAAAGAACGATTTGTTCCACCTAGCTCAGGAAGGGGGGAGTCCCATGAAGATTCTAGCTCCTCATGTAATACATCCATAGAGGTAAAAGCTTCTACACAGCCTCCATCTATAGTAGTGGACCTCCATGAAGCTACAAAAGAATCCACACCTCCCAGTGTTCAAGAATCACCTGATGAACCACTTCAAGTTCGATCCTGGGAGAGTACCTTACCACCCTTGCAACTTGACGAGGCACCTAGGGTAATAACAAACTACTGGCAAAAATCCTCACCTATTACCAACTGGAACAATTGGTTTCAAAGGGTGACAAGCTCATTTCAAACGGTATGATCTACCCAAGGAAGGGGGGAGTGTTTGTGGACATCCATCATTCACTTGTTTCCCTCTCAACCTTTTTCCCTGACCTCTCAATTCCAATCTTAGGGAATGTACATATAAAGCTTTATACTCACAAAAAAAAAAAAAAGAGCAAGAGCAATTAGCAAACGAGTATGCACATTAAAGTCAAAACATTGACTCAGACCTACACATGTCACATTTGGTACAGTGAAACAGAAACCTATGCCATGAAACACCTTCGATCCTCATCACTTGAGTGATGGAGGGTAGGTAAGATTAGTACGATAGAGTGTTTCTGTTTTAGAGTTGAGTGATTAGCGAAGTTCTCTTTTCCCACTGATGTGCCTCCTAGAGGTATTGTTTGTGTTTCATAGTGTGTACAGGAGCGTGTTGCTATTGATAGGATTTGGACCTTCATGGAACCTTCAAATCAAGCGCGACCATCAACACAAACAGGTGTTTCTTGTCCATTAGCATTGCCCTTATCTTTTGTGCATGCATGTTTGTCTGCTTTGATTGTGATTGGTAGCATAATATTCAGCGCATTGGCTTAGTATCAAACATTTAATTCAATGTAATGTTTTGTCATAATCACTTGTCTAGGTGTAAAAATCAAGCAGTCCGACTAAGCTAGTTTGACCAAGTTAGGTGTTAGAGATCTTCTCTTAATACCATGGGGAATGCCTTCCTAATAAACAATGGTTACTTAGGTTCTTAATCCGATTTAGGCAGCATTGTATGAAATGTACTAGGGCTTTCTAGTGGGCTTAACCCTATCGACCTTTAGCTTAAGTATTATAAAGGGAGTTTACTAATGTGATGAGCCTGGGGAGGGTAACAGTGTTATATGACCCCCCAAAGTTACAAAATTTAAATGTTGAAAATGAACAAGCAAAAAATCAAAGTGCCACAATGTAAAATTTTAAGCTGGAAGAGAAATCTCAGCTTGATTTGGTACTTCACTCACATGTATCGCCTATGGTACTAGAGCCCTAGAGGTTCCCAGTGTGGGCGCTTTTCCTTGAAAAGCAAAAAACCCAAGGCATACAAAATAAGCACACACATCATAATTGAATCAATGTGAAAAGACTTTGAGGGGTCAAAGAAAAAGTAATCAGTCAGGCGATGATTTCATGAGAAATTCCTTTTATGGTAGCTTAACTACAAGGTTTTTTAGATATAGCCTCTAGTCAGCCCTCGAACATGAATACTTGGCTCTCGCGATTAAAAAACTTAATTGACCACAGAAAATTAAGAAGCTTACCCATGGTATTAATATTCGATCTCTAGTGCCTTTTGACCGTCAAATTAGCGACCCCATACTTGTTTAATTTTTTACCTTTACATCTGTTTATGCATTTGATTACATTGCAATTTAATGTTCATTGCTAACAAATTGTTTGAAATTCTTTTACCAATCAATGTGTCTACCTAAAACTGCATATGCTTTTTAAGAGAATGCAATTACTGTGCCAATGTTGTTTGATTTTGCAGTGACTGAAGAAGGCTAAGGACATTCATCTCAAATGCTCTTCCACCTCGACGAACCAGCTTCAACGCAATAGCTTCCGAGGACGGAATCTACATCAGGAAGGGGGGCATGTTAACCCTCACGGCACACGGACACTGTAACCATATTATTTATTTAAGTAGAGTCAGGCACCGGGCTTGTCGGTCCAATAGGAAAAGGGTAAGAGTGATCGCCGATGAGAGGCGCACTTTAACTTGGACATTCAAGGGATTAGTTGGTTAAGCATGGGCGCCCAAGTGTGAATGGGGTGAGCTCCTATAAAAGCCAACTAAACCTAATTTTTACTCATTCTCTCATTTGTGCAATTGAAGAGTGCTCTTGCTCCATCTCCATCTTCTTCTTCTTCACCTCCTTGTGTGTGTGTGTGTGAGAGAGAGAGAGAGGGAGAGTGTGTGTGCGATCGAGCATTACGAAGGCACGACGGCGGCGAAGCGGTTGAGCGCGGCACGACTGCAGCTTCTTCTTCATCGCGGCGAGGAATCCACCACGAAGGCGAGCGTAGAGCGGTGAGTGACACACCCTTTGTTTCCTTGAGCTTGCTAGTTTAGGCTTGTTGTGTGCTTGGAGCCGTTTGTGGCTCGCATACGGTGTATTGGCAAGTCCCTTGCTTCGACAGTGCGGCAAGGAGCGCACATTTTTAGCGCCTCTAGTCAGCCCTCGAACATGAATACTTGGCTCTCGCGATTAAACAACTTAATTGACCACAGAAAATTAAGAAGCTTACCCATGGTATTAATATTCGATCTCTAGTGCTTTTCGACCGTCAAATTAGCGACCCCAGACTTGTTTAATTTTTTACCTTTACATCTGTTTATGCATTTGATTACATTGCAATTTAATGTTCATTGCTACCAAATTGTTTGAAATTCTTTGACCAATCAATGTGTCTACCTAAAACTGCATATGCTTTTTAAGAGAATGCAATTACTGTGCCAATGTTGTTTGATTTTGCAGTGACTGAAGAAGGCTAAGGACATTCATCTCAAATGCTCTTCCACCTCGACAAACCAGCTTCAACTCAATAGCTTCCGAGGACGGAATCTACATCAGGAAGGGGGGCATGTTAACCCTCACGGCTCACGGACACCCATCACCTACGATGGACGTGTATTATGTATTCGATAGAGTCAGGTACCGGGCTTGTCGGACCAATAGAGAAAGGTAGAGTGATCGTCGATGAGAGGCGCACTTTAACTTGGACATTCAAGGGATTAGTTGGCTAAGCATGGGCGCCCAAGTGTGAATGGGGTGAGCTCCTATAAAAGCCAACTAAACCTAATTTTTACTCATTCTCTCATTTGTGCAATTGAAGAGTGCTCTTGCTCCATCTCCATCTTCTTCTTCTTCACCTCCTTGTGTGTGTGTGTGTGTGAGAGAGAGAGAGAGAGGGAGAGTGTGTGTGCGATCGAGCATTACGAAGGCACGACGGCGGCGAAGCGGTTGAGCGCGGCACGACTGCAGCTTCTTCTTCATCGCGGCGAGGAATCCACCACGAAGGCGAGCGTAGAGCGGTGAGTGACACACCCTTTGTTCTCTTGAGCTTGCTAGTTTAGGCTTGTTGTGTGCTTGGAGCTGTTTGTGGCTCGCACACGGTGTATTGGCAAGTCCCTTGCTTCGACAGTGCGGCAAGGAGCGCACAGGCATCCTTGACTCTGTAGTACGGCACTCAACATTGATAATCGGAAGCTCACAATCTCTTTTCAAACCGCTATTCCAAAGTATTGTTTCTACATGAGCAATTTTCAAACACTTCCGACAAAGTAAGCTTTCTTTTCTTCTTTGTGGTGAAATTGGTCGTTCAAGACATCACTGGGATTCTCAAAGAACTTCAAAATACCGCTTGAGAACTTGAGAGGATTTTGTGGCGTATCACAAAGCATATCAAGGATGGCATCAAAGATGGATAAGTTTAATGGATCTGGCTTCCACACTTGGTAGATCAAAGTTAAAGGCTATTTGATGCAAAAAAATTTGTGGAACGTCATCAAGCCGCTATCAGCCGACGAATCTGGCACATCCGCTACACTTACAAGAGCATTATCTGCCGAGCAATAGAGGAAAGACGAACAAGCTTTTGGTATCATTCTAACTTTCTTAGAAGACGACTTTATTCATTATTTGGATGATGTTGATTCTTCAAGTGCTACCTGGATAGAGTTAGAAAAGTTGTGCCAAAGCTAAGTATAACAAAATGAGTTTAAAAATGGAATTATATTCTATTTGTATGCGTGAAGATGAAAACATTGCAACTTTAGCTAATAGATTGAAGAGCATCAAAACACAGCTAGTTTATGTTGAAGCCCCTGTGCCAGATGAAGACATTATAGCCGTTTTTCTGAATAGCCTCCCTGCAGAATTTCGTCAAATCGTCACTATTTTAAAGGAGAAGGATCCTCTGCCTTCTTTGAATGGTATTGTTGACTCCTTGCAGGAAGAAGAGAAACGAGTCCCATGAATTAGCTCTTTTGTACCAACTTCATATGTAGCCCGTGGTTGCACTTCAACTGCCAATTCCACCAGGTCTACTACCAGCACTAGACCTTGTGCTATATGTGGATGCAACAATCATCAAACCAAGGATTGTTTCGACAAAAATCCTTGCACCCATTGTGGAAAGACTAATCATTCGTCGAACAAATGCTTTAAGAAGAACAAGTGACAAATCAATATGGTTGAAGGTGATGAAGACGATGCAGTACCAATGCTTTTCGTAGAAAGTGATGTCCTGTATTTTGTTTTTAGACGGTCTTTATGTTTCCATTATGTCAATTATTTCTTAATAATTGTATGGGTTATAGACACTGCCATAAATAAAATGGTAAGACCACTGTTTGTTGTTTGATCGAGTTCTGGTATGTCTCATCCTGATAGTTGTTTGAGAGAAGTACACACACAGACACCTATGTTATTGTCAAGATTGTCAAGGGGGGGCTTCTACTCATGGTTTCAGGTGAATGAACTTTGCCATGGTCTGTCTGTCTCGAGTCCATTGTCAGTAGTTTGGGCTTGAGGGGTGGTTGTTGGGTATTCAAGCCACGTAGTGTCTTAGCTCGTGGGTACAAGCTATATAGCATGCAAGTCACTTTTAGTGGTAAGTTAAGTCATGCATGGAAATTTTGTCTTTATATGTAAGGCTATACTTCAATCAAAATATAGCGTGATTTTTTTTGCAAGCAGTATCGAGTGCTCTCTCTCTCTCTCTCTCTCTCTCTCTCTCTCTCTCTCTCTCTCTCTCTCTCTCTCTCTCTCTCTCTCTCTCTCTCTCTCTTTGCTGCACCATAACACCTCGCCATGCTTCCATAGCTAAGGACCTCAACACAAATGATGTGTGGTAGCCACAAGGTGATTCATTCTTCACTTGCTTTTATGTCTCTACTTCACACAAATCACTTACATTTAACTTGTTCCAAGCTAAAAACTTCATTGAAGAGGCATGTGGTGGATCCAGCCAAGAAGATCAAGTCAACCTTCTTACCAGTTGTGATGTGATTTCCATCTTACAATCACTTGGGGGGAGCGCATGTAGTGATGCAGTCACTAAGGACTTGATGCATAAATTGGAAAATGTGGTTTATGAAGGTGATGTGCAGCATGCTTGCAATGAATCGCGAATCATCACTAAGGCCTACAAGGCTATTTTTCAACTTCTTAAGGATGCCCTACAGTACCGTGGCATTGTGGAGAACCTGTTTCTCATTTTGCACAAGGTCAACCTTGCAAAGAAGGCCATAAACAAAGTTTGCTCTCATCCATTGAGACATACCTACACATTGAGGAACATGGAGTGTGGCATTGTGGAGAACCTGTTTCTCATTCTGCACAAGGTCAACCTTGCAAAGAAGGCCATAAACAAAGATGTGCTCTCATCCATTGAGGACTACCTACGCATTGAGGACACATGCCTGCTTTTCTCTATGCCACATGCATGCCAAAGACAAGGGGAGAAGCTAGGCAAAACTCCAAAATACATTTAGAGAGGGCTTCGCTTACACAATGTGGAGCAATATATTTCTGGATCTCAAAAGGATTCAACAAGATATGCTTCGATTCTATGAGTTACCTCAAGAAGGTGACATAATGTACTCTTTTATTTTGGATGTATTCTATGAGTTACCTCAAGAAAGTGACATAATGTACTCTTTTATTTTGAATGTATTCTTGTTATCATGGACTATGGTGGCTAAGGTCTTACCCCCACATGTTTTGTAGTGACTGGCACAAAGGTTTCTTTTGTGCTAAAACTCAATGAGATGATAGTGAAAGCTCAAAGGCTCAAAAGGTTGGGTGTCACTCTAATGAATGAAGCCCTAGTGCAAACAAGGTGAATGGATTCAATCAAGCCATCTCCCACCCTATCCTTTAGTGTCAATTAGAGAAAGGCATATGGTGGCTAGGTACTATTGAGGTGCCCAAAGAGAGCAATGTAGAACTTTTGATGGATATTGAGAGAACTCTATGGATTACTAAGTGATACACTCTCACCTTACTGGCGAGAAGCAGGAGGTGGAGGGATTACATAGTTTGACATTGATTGGAACTTGGGTGGGGACTTAAATACCATAAAGTGTTTTCTTGGGTACAAACATGGGCTTCTTCCCTCTACCCTTGTCTGTTTTGCACACAAGGGTAAAAACCAAGCAAACGACCATCATAGAAGACCTCTACAAAGAGTATTTCAAGGCTTCCATGGCAAGAAGATGGAGTGGAGAATGCTGATAGGTGTTGGGGTATAAAGCCCAATGTGGTCGCCCAGGTAAGTGGGCGGGCAGCCAGGTATGTACACATATTCTTTTGTAAAAACCTAATAAGAACTCACTATGCTCTACACATTACAGTAGAGCGAGTTCACCATATCGTCGTGCTCTTCTTCTCGCACTCTCTCTCGCGTCGCACTTCCGCTCGTACTCCTTCAACTGGTATCAGAGCTCAGATCGAGGCTCGGGGCAGCACTGCGGGAGGCTAGAGTCACCAACTCAGATTGGAGTGAAATTCGACAAGCAAAGACACGGCCCCAAATCTTGTGGGTAAGCCCATAGGGCTTGTGTGCTCAGAATTTCATTCTGAGGTCATCTCGGCCACCGTTCGGCTTCAACAAAGGTCTGCGCAAGCCATTTTTGACTACGTGGTCTCAATGGGTGCATATCCAACTCTACAAATTTGGGGTTTTTCGGCCTACGACTGCAGGTGCTGAGGATATCGACACTCCCAGAGTGTTGATTTGTGGCTGTCTACACATCGAAGGACGGCTCACAGTTCTTGGAGGCGTGTCACATACGACACGGGCGCATCTACACACAAACTGTAGGCGACATCCACTAGTTCATCAGGTAGCTTGTGTTTGTTTCTTGATATTCCAGATTTCATCCTGACATTGCAGGTACTTCCACATGGGATGTATTGTCAGAGATGATGTATGTCTGTTGAGGGTTTGTTGGCTGTGAGTCACGCAGCAAACAACCGCCGCAGCGGTTACAGCATACAGTGGGAAATTTGTGGATGTATGACTTTGTGGGAAGTCTATGTACTGTCAGATTTACTGCAGCCTTTGTTGAGGGTCGAGTGAGGTTTTATTGAGCTGGGGGATTCTCGAATGTTGAGATTCTTTCGGTGATACAGGTCTTGGAGCGATCCCTCGAGCACCCTAGATAGGCAGCTAGGATGTATTGACTGTGAGTTAGACAGTTGGGATTGCATCTTTGCTTTACTGTCGTTGAGGCATTGTCGCAGTCTATGCTTACAGGACAATGACAGGACAGTGAGAGACAGTACAGGTGCAGGACAGGTTTACCCGCAGCTTACAGTGTCAGAGAGACAGTGTTTTTTGAGCTGCTTTTGGTCTGTTTTTGAGTACACCAGAGCCATTTTACAAAGGAGACTTTGCCGTAATTTATGCAAAATCTGAAGCTTTCTTGGTTCATTTGACAGGTTGATATTGGTTCAGATGTCAGTTTACAGGGGAAACTCTGGCAAATTTTTCCCAGGAAAGTAAACCACTGTGAAGCGTAGCTATGGCTGGATCATAGGACACTGCTCTTTACAATATCAAGAAGCTGGATGGAACCAATTTCCCATTGTGTAAGAAGCAGATTTGGCACGTGTTGGTACAAAAGAAGTAGATAAAACCTATAAAGCTCAAGGGGATAAAACCAGAAGATATGGACGAAGATGAATGGAGCGAAATGGATGAATTGGCACTTTCTACCATTATGCTGACTTTGGCAGAAAGCGTTTACTTCAATGTAGCAGACGAGATGTCGGCTTATCAAGCATGGATAAAGCTGAGTGATCTTTATGAGAAGCAGAGTGCAGCTTCCCAGGTATACTGGCTTAAGAAGCTTGTTGACTTGAAGATGAAAGAAGGGACTCCTATGTCCAATCATCTGAATGAATTCAACACAATCTATAGTCAGTTGTCAGCTCAAGGTGTCAAGTTTGATGAACCTGTTAGAGCTATGTTCACAAGAGAAGGTCAGAAGTATGTTTTCTAATGCACAGCTGCCAAATGGGTTTTGGGCTGAAGCTGTATCAACAACTGTTCATCTTGTAAATAGATCTCCTAGCAAGGTTTTGCAGAAGGATTCAGTGCCAGAGACGGTATGGTGAGGCAAAATGCCCTCATACAAGCATCTCAGAGTCTTTGGCTGTGAGGCATATACTCACGTTCCAAAGGAATTTAGGAACAAACTTGAGCCAAAGAGTAGAAAGTGCATCTTTCTAGGCTATGGTAATTCTGGTGAGATGGGGTACAGACTTTGGGATCCCGAATCTAGAAAGGTTGTCCGCAGCAATGATGTTCACTTTAATGAATCCAAATATCATTCTAAACCAGAGAGGGTTGAGGAGATTAGAAGAGTTGTCTTCCAAGAAGATGGACCTGCACGTGCAAGACAAAATGTCAGGGCTCAAGAGGAGCAAGGACAGGATAGAGTGGAACCACAGGTTGTGGCTGAGCCTGAGCCACCTATTGTGCGTAGATCTGGACGTGTCACGCGACCTCCTGATAGGTTTGTTCCATCTATGAACTATGTCATGTTGACTGATTGCAATGAGCCTTCATGTTACAAGGAAGCAGTGCAAATGAAGGATAGGTGTAGGGTAGTACATCACTTCTCTACATCTCTTGTATATTAGCTTGTATAGTAGCTTCTCTCACACTTAAAGAACCACATTGGACTTTAAGTGGGAGGTTGTTGGGGTATAAAGCCCAATGTGGTCGCCCAGGTAAGTGGGCGGGCCGCCAGGTATGTACACATATTCTTTTGTAGAAACCTAATAAGAACTCACTATGCTCTACACATTACAGTAGAACGAGTTCACCATATCGTCGTGCTCTTCTTCTCGCACTCTCTCTCGCGTCACACTTCCGCTCGTACTCCTTCAATAGGTTTGTTGATAGGGATGAAGGTAGGGAATGGGAAGCCTATGTCTTGAGATGCACCATGCTCAATGCACTAGATCGTGCATTGAAGGATAAGATCTTGAACCCTATCTTTCCATTTTGTTGTCCAATCTGCATTCCTATACATTGCACATTTTTGATAGGATATTGAATCTCCACATTGACTATGCTTTTACAATGAAGCCTTTGCAAAAGTTTGAGGAGTAGATCACTAAGGTGGAGGAGCTTCTCAACTCAAGTTGTTATCATGGTGGAAATGTGTCGATTGTTGCTACAAAAAAGATAGGTGAATCCCATGCAATCACCTAGCAAGAGCCAATAAGTGAACAAAAAGCTAGACACTTCTTGAAGAAAGCTAATATGGGCAACTCTAGACAAGTTGAAGCTCAACATAGTACCAACTAGAGTGTAGATAACCTTTGGAAGCTTTGGAAGGAATTATGCAAAGCGACAACTGACAATGACTCAAATGCAAAGATTGCAAACAAGCAAAAGCAAATTTGGGCAACCCTTGACAAAATGGTCAAGTTGATGGGTCTTACGAGCACAATAGAGGAGCAACACCAATCATTTCAAGTGGTGTTGGTGGACTTCACAAAAGTCTTCACTCAAGCTAGGGGTGAGAGTCACATCAAACATTACATGGTAAGCCGCATCACACATTACAAGTAATTAAAGAGGTTTTTTCATTCCATAGTTACCATTACTCTTTTGTGTGCACATCATATCTTGTTTTCACATGATGCATTTTTCATGCACAAGTATGGATCGCTTGAGATTTTCAGCACTCATGACATGGAGAAGTCCCATTATTGAGCTAGGGGGTGTGCTTTAAAAATACTTGTCATGGGATGCAACAATACAAGATTGCAAAAGAAGTAAGAACACTGCATTGTCAAGATTCGAGTAGCAAGTCTCAAATGTCACAAAGCCCCGCTAACCATGCAACATGGTGCCGACAAAGAGTGCTACAAGGGTCGAGGTGGACTCAGCTCCATTGACTCCTCCATGTATGTAGATTTTCTTTCATTAAATTTTGGGCATTTGAAACACCCCTTGTAAAAAAAGGCTTATAAAAATTAAATTAAAGTGTGAAAGGGCCCTTTTAATATTTGGCCCTTATAAATATAGGCTCCATGCAATATTCACTTTTTTCATCTCTCATTCTCACAGGTGAGCTCCCCCATACCTCATGGTGCACACAAAGAAAACTGCCAAGGAGCATCCCCCTACCAACACAAACACTCTCCAAGGTTGTGAGAGGCCGGTGTGAGTGGATAACATGTAGAAATGCTGATAAAGACTGGGACATCCAATGTGCTCCTCGTCCACATATTGGCATGCAGGTGGAGAAGAGGACGGAGAAAAGAAGCATTAAGAGCAAATTATGAGAAAACATATAGACCTTGCATGGTTTATATAAGAATCCCTAATTTTAAGGGATTAAAGCTAATTCTATAAAGGGTTAAGGGGACAAGGGCATATATGAAGCTAGTTCTTAATAAGCTTTTCTATCCTTTTTTTTTTTAGGTATATCTAGAATGTGGATCGAGGAGTTCTCTTTCTCTCACGACCTTTTTGAAAGTGAAAAGGGAAAAGGGAGTGTGTCTTTAACTACCTCCTCTTTTCTCTTTCTCTTGATCCATCAAGAAAAACATGCATAACTTAGGGCCAAAAAATGGCTTTTCCCAACAAAAAAATACACATATTTTCGACCTAAAACTTTCCCCCGACATATATACATATTTAAAAAAACCACTCTTGGACCCTTTTTTTTGACTTACACTTACTAGAATTCCATGGACTCTTGTTGGCCTTCCCAAAGGGCTAAGGCCATAGTAATATGTGCCCTTTTTGTTAGTGAAAAAGGAAAGATTATTTTTCAAAATGTTTGATTTTTTTATTGGTTGGTTGAGAGGGAAGACACTCATTAGAGAGAGATGTTAGAAAAGACACTCATTGCAAAGATTGAATTTAGGTTGTTGTAGCTTGTATTATGAATCACATACTTACTAGTTTAAATTTTTTTATAAAGTTGGATTTTCACGGAAGATAGTGGTTATTTATCTAATCCTCTCGATGGATAAAAATCTTAGGTGAAAACAATGAAGAGATTTCTATCGTGAACTAGTGTGGCCAGTGGCTTCGCTGCCTCTCTCTCTCTCTCTCTCTCTCTCTCTCTCTCTCTCTCTCTCTCTCTCTCCGCTTGCGCGCTCTGCTGTCCCGACTCCTGCTTTCTCCGTTTTGCTCAGACGTCACTGCCGCGAGGGTGCCGGATTAAGCACGCTCTGACGCGTGGAGGGGGGGGAGCCGGAATCTCCTCCCCCTTTATCTATTAGTATAGATATCGTGAATGAGATCTTGAAGGTATACATCAAAATATGTGCCCCACCTTCACGCACACCACCAAGCCTTGTGCTCCCTCAGTGATGTATAGGATCGGCCCCTTGGCTCCATTACCAAGAGAAATTGCAGCTTCGGCACCACCCAAGCCACCCAGCCTTGCCCGCGTTCCTTGATTTACTGAGCTCGGGTCAGTATGGAAGCCATGATTAGGGACATTAGTGTGCCATACGGGAGGGATCCAAGAAGGGGTTGTAGGTGCCCAAATTGAGGCTTCATGCCTGATGCAGGTTCATCAATGGAACGCGGTGCAAGAGCACCTCGGGGCCAGGCTCGTAGCCCATAACATTGTGCGGGCGGTTATGGTGTGAAGGAACATGGGCACCAATATGGCTATGATGTACGTGGTGGTGGTGGTCTGCTCGGTGCTGGCAAGGTTGTCTTTTGCAGGTTGCCATCGAGGTGGAGTAGATTCAGGTAGAGGCAAATATTGAGGAGGAAAAGGGGGCAGTAGCCTATGGGGGATAAGGTAGAGTTGTTGAGCCATTGGTACAGGGGCAATTGTGGAGTGGAAATGATGGTACAAAGCAGGTGTTCAGATGGAGTATGAGGGTGAATAGAACGGAGAGCACTAGCAGGTTGTTGGCATGGTCTACAAAAAAGATAGTGAGGCAAGCGCTACAAAAGGTCAAGGCAGAGTGATGGTCTAAAGGTGGTACTCAGCAGATGCGACCTTACCTGCTCGTGATGGTGCCACCTGTAGTTTACCTGATTGCATGGCGCCTCTTTGGTGCACAGCAACCAAGGCCCCTACAATATGGAGTTTCTAGACCTGCTACACACGGTTGCATAGAAAGAGAGAGAGATTTGCACAAATGCACTTGCAAGCCAAGAGCACGAGAGAGAATTTTGATGTGGTTGATGCACAGTGTGAGAGCATTAGCAGTTGCCTGCATCAATTAGAGGGGGGATTTGTACTCAAGAAAAACTCACTCTCTCTCTCTCTCTCTCTCTCTCTCTCACACACACACACACATCACTCTCCACTGTGCCCGCAACCATGCTCTCTCTTCCTCCACAACTCACAAGCCTGCGTGATTCCTATTATTTGGTTCTAGATCCTTCGAGCCCACTGTAATTTCTCCATTGTGGGCCGAGCCATTGTAAGGGTTTCTCCCCACTTATCAGACTACCTTCAAGATCTCTCCTTCCCTTCAAATTACTATCGATCTCTGCAAAATGAGCTTACCGTTTGGAGACCTGGGGAGACAAAAGAGCAGACTGGGAGTAAAGCAAAGATTGAGCCATAGAGCATGCCGCACAAGCCGTGGGTCCAAGGCTAATGGTAGATCATGCAGCCTAATTGGATATGGTGACGAAAGCTTAAGTGGCTTGCTGGAATGTGGAAAGGCCTCCTTCACCTGCTTGGCCATGGCTTTGTCTCATCTCATCAGCATACGTACTACAACTGCGGCTTCTCCTCATCAACATCATCATCATCACCTCTGCACGTGTGTCTTATGTAAACAACGCCTTTGGTAAGAAGTTGACAGAAGGGTGTACGTGCCATTGGAGGTAGAGTCTCCGACCCGCAAAAGGCAACACGCAGTCAATCTATGGTGTGGGAAGGGCGTTGTCTAGCTACACTGTATGTTGTCCGGACCTCACGCTCTTGAGCAGATGCACGGCCATACCTGGGAGAGGAATGCAGGGTAGCGCAAGCCGCGTTTTCTAGTGATTGCATTTGTGATGGGTTGTGTACAAGTAACTGCGAGAGAGAGAGAGAGAGAGAGTCTTTGACCTCACAGGGCCTTTGATGCACAATATGGGAGTGTATGGCTTCATGCATGCACACGGTGTTGGCAGGCCAAAGGCGGGACATGGCTGAATTGTAACAGGGAGAGCAAGTTCAATAGGCCATGGGCGGTGTGGTAGTTGGAGGCAGCCCGGGCCCCGGATGCAAGGTTGTGGCATTGCACGTTGAGGTTGGGCAACAGATTTGGCAGTTGGCATAGATGCACCAGCCGAGGGGCTTGGCATCGTGGTGATGGACAACACAACGCATAGGCAGGGGACGACGATGGCGATGGGCAGATTTAGGTAATGGAATTGGAGCTATGGATCTAGGGGCACATCCAGGCGGAATACCAGTAGGACACGTACGGAGATGGCTCGTGTTCACATGATCTATGAGCCATTGAACAAGGTTGAAGGGAGGCGGAAGCAGTGTTTCGATAAAAATGATTTTCACAAACATACAAAACTCCCTTTAGGGTCCTCTAATTTGTGGGAAGTCCCAAAATACCCCTCAAATTTCAAAAATTCCCAAATTACAGCCAATTTTTTGTCATATATTCCCAAAGTGCCCTTCAAAATTTTCAAAATTCCTACGATTGTGAAAGTACATTTCTCCAAAAATTAAATATTATGTAGCTATGTAGGTTTTGGAGATGAATTGCTTCATTATTTTTTAGACATAATTGCTTTTATTTTGCGAAGTAATTTGTGACAAATTACATGCTAAGCACTCAAAAATGGATCTCAATTGTCAAAAAGGAATAAAGATTAGAAAATATAGAAGAATTCGTCCAAAATAGATACAAGGATATTTTGAGAATTTTTTAAATTTGAGGGGTATTTTGGGAATTTCCACAAATTAGAGGGGTGTTTTGGTAATTTTCCCTAAAAGGAAATTAAGGAGGGAGGGAGAGGGACTCCAAGAGTTAATAAAGAGAGAGAAGAGAGAACAAGTGTCAGGTGGGTTGTGGAAAACGGTAGAGAGAGGGGAGAAGAGGTAGGACTACAGGAGTAATAAGGGATATCAATAGTAAGGCTATGGTCATGCAAGGCTCAGTTTCATACATCGTCCAACCACCTTTCAAATTGACAACGAGAACTTTATGCCGGCACAGTTCTGTCACTATGCTTGAAAAGGCAGCTTTTCAAACTATGCGATCCCTTGTCGATCAGCTCGAACATTCTCTCTCTCTCTCTCTCTCTCCCCCCCCCTCTTGTTGTCCACCGCCACACTTTGAGCCTCCGTACACGGTTAGAACATGTCAAGGATTACTTATAACTAAGCCTGGCATAACCATGCCCTTTAAAGGCCTCAAGTTTCTAGAATCTTGAAATGATTCCAAACGATCCAAATATTATTTTCTTTTCACTATTTGGTGCAATGGTGGTCTTTGACTTGGGGTACACTTCTCAAAAGCAGGCCTCGTGATTTTTTCACTTGTTTATTTATACTCATTAAAAGTCCAATTTTTTTATTATTCTTCTTTCCTTTAAAAAAAACCTTGTTCTCTCCTCCTCCTCCTCCCTCTCCTCTCCCCTCCCTCTCTTCTCCCTCCTTCCCTCTTTTTCTCCTTTTCTTCTTTAGGATCAACTACCTTTGTGAAAGTGAAAAATGAAAATGAGTTATTGAGGCCCCTTTTATAGTGGGGGCCTTTCTAAAAATACAATTTTGATAAAAATGGCTCACATAATTCCATTTATAATTGGGTAGCTAAATTACACGATTATACTAGAATTTTATAGTCGAAGCCTCATAATGATGCCAAGATTTTGATAAAATATGTAACAACTCAAACAAAGTGTACACAAGGCAATTATTATTGAATAAATAATTATATTCGAATTTCAAAATGTGCCAAAAGGTAGGCATATCGATTACAGAGGGGAATTTGTTCAAAAACATAAGAGTAACAAAGCTATAATAGTGATAACATAGTTCCATCCACACTTGTAGCCTCTTGGACCTTCATTTTGTCTTCCATTCTCTTTCCAATATGCAAACATTGAGGATGTAGTAAACCCATGAACCTTTAAATTTGATAAAGCAAAATACTTCGGTAAAAACAATCTTACCTTGTGACCTTGGAGAAGAAATTGAGCTTCTTGAAGGTCCTCAAAGCCCATAATGATTAAATATTCTTGAAATTTTGTTGAGATTCCAATGTTTGTTTACTTGGAGAGATTCCAAAGCATCTTTGGACATCCTCACCATGATGTAAAAGCTTGCAATAGCTCCCTAAGCACGTTACAAGGGAATTCAAACTCCAAACTTGCACGTCCAATGATCATAGTAAAATTGTATGTACAAGGACGTGCAGGATTTTAAATAGTGCATAGCAATATCTGATGCTCCAACCCTATTATCTCCTTGTGTATACCTTTTGCAAAACCTTAATTCTCTTCTAACAACCTCTCCAAATCCTCATAGTGCAGATATTTGCATACAAATTGAGTAGTCTCCACAAATGTAGACTCTTCAAATATATTCAAAAAAGAATGAACATGAAAACACCAATGGAATCCCACATATCTAAAAGCTTTAGTATATTTCAAGGAGTTTTGGATATCTGATACCATCTTGTGCTTGAAAGATCCTACCGACCATAAATCTGGATGTGGCCACTCCATACTTAATAAAGAAGATACCTTGATGGATTCAAGCTGCATCCCATAATCCCACGTAGTAGTAGGACTTTATAGGAGTGTGAATAGAAGAAAAGTCTACTTTGAACCAACTTGGTTGGAAAATGGTGCGTGAAAACTGTTATTCTAATATCCGCATGCATAGCAAAAGAGGCCATGAATTGACTGCTCCTCCACCAATGTAATTGAAAATATGACCGCAAAAGTAAGCAAATATATAATATATGTAGCCCAAAAAAACTTTCAATATTGCTTCACACCCAACTCCAAATTCTCAAACAAAGTACTCATGATGTGGTGGGAATCAAGCACATTGTTGCAATTGCATGTTTTTTGACATTGAAAAGACATGTTGCACGATGGATACAGTCCCCTTGTCCTTGCGATTATTGAAGCCAAGGAGCTTTCCTTTCCAATGATGGTCAAGTTTCCCGAGTCGAGAACACAGTGAGGAGTAATAGTGAATGATTGCATCTATGCCCGAGCATCTTTGGTGAACTCTCGTGGCACCCATGCACCATCTACACCTCTTGTGTTGTGGCATACAAGTACGCTAACTTCATAATTTGGCCACCTATGCGGAGTAGAGCTTGCCATGTGTGAGTAAAGGAAAGTAGGAGGAGGAGGAGGATATTGCTTGGCTCTACAATGTAAGTGGGAGAAGGGGAATGAGCTTGCTTGGTGTACCAATGGAGGTGTGAGGGGGAGAGAATGGGAAGGAGCTTGGTTGGTGCTACAATAAAGATAGGAGAAGGTGAATGACCTTTCTTGGTGTGGCAATGGGAGGTGGGATGGGGACAGAAGAGAGAGGAGCTTGCTTGGTGCTAGAATGAGGTGGTAGTAGAGACAAAGTGTTCGAGCATAGGGTGAGTGTGATGGTTGTAGCAAAGGGCTTTGAAGAGTAGAAATTGATGTTTTAATTTTTTTTGGAAAAATATTCAGTTTTTTGTTTTTTGATGCACATTTTTTCTTCTAGAAGTCAAAAAATGTTTTCTTTTAACCATAAACTAGGTTTGGAGGGGTTTAAAGGAGAGAGAGTTTGAGTTTTGAAAACTTTTCCAATTTTTGAGGCATTTTAAAAGCCGGACAAAAAACCGGAAACTTGGAAGTTCCAAGTGGCCCCCCCACCTTCGCACTACGTAAGAGGCCAGTAAGAAGCGTAAAACTACCTTGTCCCTCTATTATTTTGAGGTCATAGAGTGTGTTCACCACCCTCTTCCTATTGGCTGGCTTTAATTAACCTAAATCCCAAAGGGCCCCTAGAGGGTTAATATTTTTCATAATGGTACATCCTACCCCAAAGGGCCCCTAGAGGGTTAATATTTTTCATAATGGTACATCCTACCCCAAAGGTAGTTTAAGGGGTTGGGGTTGTTCTGATTTGATACAATCTCTTATTGCCACAGTAATCTAGGAAAAAATTAGATAGCACACCTCCTATTTGACTCACCCACGATGTTTCCTACTTGAGGTGTTTCTTTAGGAGACTATCAAATTTCATGCTTCTCTTTGCATTTTATTCGGCATAGCCTTGTTTCTTACAAAGAGAGAAGCGACGTTGCTACTTGGAGTGAATTTCTTTCAATGTATACTTCCTGACATTTGGATCCATGATTAATCCCTAGTTCTTACATTGGGGCCAAAAACCATTGCATGTGATCTTGGGATGCCTTAGGTTCTTACAATGGGACGAGATTACATGCAGCATTATTGTTTGATAATTTGAATTTGCTTGCTTATTTGACCATTTGAGTTTGCTTGCTTCTTTGACCCTTTAAGTTTGTTTGATTGAATTTGAGTGTTCTTGGCTGTATTGTTTGACCATTTGAGTTTTCTTGATTGTGTGATTGGTGGCATGTATTGTATGGTCATAATGTATTGCACATTAACTTGTAAGTTGTGGTCATGTGAATGAAATTATTTTTTCTATCTCGTGCTTACTCTTTCCTAGAGTTATGGCTATGTGATTGATGTACATATGATGCATGTACTACATACACCATGGCTGGCAAGATTACAAATCCGTTTATAGAGGATTTTGTATGCCTATAGCTTCATTCCACTCAAGGGGACCACTTTTAGAGCTCGTTTGAGGCTAGTGCATATACAAGCCCTTTATTAATAGCATATGTCAGGGATCATACTGTGATTCACTTCAAAATTTTGGCCAAGCATATGGTGGCATAGAGGTTTTGAGCTTTTGATAGAAGGTTAGGCTAGTCAAAGAGACTTTGAGAATAATTGGCCAAGTGATGAGGGTTGTTGACTCACTTAAGCCAGTAGTGGAGTTGACTAGGCCACATGAATTGCATAAGCTAGTTGAGGCCATGTACAACACCATGCAGAGAAAGAGCAAGCATGCATGCACTGATGATGAGCATCCTATCACTGCGGAGACGCAAGCATCTTTGGGTGGTGGTACCTAAAACCCCATCGATGCTGCTAGATACCAGCACCTTTGCCTCTTGTGTGCTCCACATCTCTTTCCATGCCCTTATTGAGTTCATACCAGCTACGACTGTTGGCGAGGCCAGTTTCAACATCATGGTCAAAGCTAAGGTCCTCAAAAATGGATTTGCAAGCCAATTTTAAGTAGCAAAGACTATGAAAGTGGACGAGGGCCAAAGAGCTAAGATGCTGGCACTGCACGAGGGCACAATTTTGCCTATCACACATGCAGGTATTATTTTTCCATGAAGGCTTGTCAAAAGATTTTTATCAAGCAAGAAAGGCTTCAAATTCAACAATCAAATTCAATATAAGGCATTGAAGTGAAAGAAATGTAGACACATGTGAACAAAGGAATTACAAAGTAGAGGTTTGGTTACGTCTAAATGTAATTTTTTGAAATTGGATAAAAAAGGGGAGACATATGATGACAATTTTGACTTGAGACTTGCAATTCAAGGTTTTGGCAAGTGGAATAATTGGAGCCAATAGTTATGGAGATTTTTTTCCGCTTTATGGAATAATTTTCTTCAACTTAAAAGATCTTCAAAGAAAGTTCTTTGGTAAGCACCTAAAGTCTAAGCATCTCAACAAATTCAATGTCAATAACAATAGAAGGATTGTACCTCATAGGTTTTTTTGGATTCATAGAAATCTACGTGAACTCAAGAGAGAAAATCTTGGATTTTTAGTAGAGAGGCAACAGTAACTCTAGAGTTAACACGTGAGTGATTCACACAACTTCACCATACTCACTTAGTGGTCTACATAAACTACTACATAACCTTTCATGTGTTCCCCTCCAATGTCTTTTTTTTTCTTTTAACTCTTTAAGCCAACCATCTTGTACGAATATCTTTTCCTTCAGGTGTCAAGCTACTTGGATCTTTTTGTTTGATGGAGATATCATGTCCAGTAGATAGATTCAATCTAAATGCCCTTGAAAAGTGAGCATAACTAAGTTTCGATTGTCGCATCCATTTTCAACAAAAGAACTTTGTTGGAACTTGCAAGAACTTTGTAGCTCCCTAGGTACCTTAACAACACCTTCAATGCAAAATTTGAATTGTATGCAATCTTTGTTACAAGACTAGGCACCCTCATGTTGTAGTGGTTAGCTGCAATTGGGATAGCTGGGCGTAATGGTTAATTATGTGCTGTCTATTTATTTTACTAATTGAGTTGATGATGATTTTGTAAAGTGGAATGCGGGGAGTTGATGAAGAGGCGACGGCAATTACTCTTGGCCATTTTATATTTGCACAGTATCTTAAAACATCATTGCAATAAGCCATTATGGCTCTGTAAATAGTTGTAGTGGGAACTCCCCTTATGGGTCATGCAAGTATTAAATACCAACTCCACAAGTGAGGTGCCGTGGAGTTTGGGGCTAGATTTAGGCCTTTCTCTTGCAGATTCTCTTCTCTACTCTCTTAAGCTATGGTTATTTTGCTGTGTACTCTCTAATCTAGTCTCCATCTCTTACACTCTCTTACAAGCATGTCTATGTCAATTCTATGTTTACTGTGTGTGTATGTGTGTGTGTGTGTGTGATAGTCTAGGTGAGTGTGTGTGCTTGGAAATTGGAAGAAGAGGTGGACAGGTTGATGGTGATTGCTAGGAAGCTTGTGTTGAATATTTTAAGCGGTCGATCTCCTCCTCTTCTCCCAACAGTGGTATCAGAGCAAGGTTGTTCCGTTAGCTCGGAGTAATTATGAGTCAAGAAGACTCGATTTCAGCAATCAAGAAGCTATGGTTACAACCAAGGTACACTTAAAAATTTTGATGCAATTTTCCATTAAGGAATTGTAGAATCCGAGCAAGGATCAAGGAAAGCTATGTCGACCACAATTCAAAAATCGACAAGCCTTTGAAAATCGGCAAGAGGAACGTAAAAGCTTGGAGATTCTGGCTTCGAACGAGTAATTGACAACCTCAAGTTTGGTAATTTTTCCTTGCCTTGAGCTTCCTCGATTCAACCATACTATATCCCCAAATTCTGCCATCCGGTTCAACCCTGCTGTGGGAAGGGTTGCCTAGCAGCAACTTTAACTCGAGTTTCGGCCGTGGGAAGGACCTCTATGTCGATATGTCGACCTGCATGAAACTGGCTGCAACTGCCACAGTTGTCGTTGCCTAAGCCTGCTGGGTCACCCCCTCGCGGTCCAAAACCTGCTCTGCACGCCATTCTGAGCACCGCTTCGAACCCGCGCGCTGCCTGCAAACCACGAGCCCGCCATGCAAGGCTTTTGATGGCCTTCACACACCTTCTTTAAAATTAGAAGGTGGCTTAAAACTTGTCCGGCCGCCCAATCTCCAAGGCTTTACAAAAAAAAAAAACTTACCCTCAAAGGCTTTACAAAAATCCTCACAAAAACATTCCCTTTGTTATTGGGCCACCCACTGTTCTACTTGGCCGCCCACCGCAAAATCCCCCAAGCTTTTTAAAATTCAAACATTCTTGATACTTCAAGAAGGCACCCACACATCATCATTACTCGGCCATTGAACAGTCAAAGTTGGCGATTTGAACAAGGCAAAATTGAATAAATCGCATCTAAAGTTCAAAACAGGAGGCGATCAAGGTCGGGTGTAATTAACGACCATCCGCCACGACACAGGGCACAAATCAAAATGTGACCATATTGTAAAATTATCAGCGTATTCTCTTGGGGGTAAGGGAGACCGGACGCTACAAATTCAACTGGCTCGGTGACACACCGTCGGACTGTCTATTCTCTGGCAATTTCCTAGCACATCGCCATTCCGGACTGGACGCCACCGCTCTTTCTCAGCTAAGTACATTACATTTCTGTTATTTATTTTATTTTATTCCGCATATTGCATCTGTGAATATCACCAAATAGCCTTTTTCAAGCATTCCCATTTAATTATTTATTTTATAAAAAAAAGCAAAAAAAACACGCAATCATGGCACATCTTCCTCATGCACCCACGATTGCAGAGCAACTTCAAAATTTGCAGTAGTCACTCACATATGAACGCATGCAAAGGCAAGAACTTGAAGATAAATTATTGCATTCTGCACGCACCGAATCTGCACCGGCACCCAAGAAAAACAAAATTAGCAGAAAAGCCTTCACTTTCAAAGATTTTGATGGCACTAAAGATGCTAACACGGTTCTAGCATGGGTTAGTCAACTAGATGACTATTTTCATGATGAAGACTTTCCCGAGCGTGAAATGGTAAAGTGTGCATCCAATCATCTCACTAGCAGCGCTGCATTGTGGTGGAATGCCACCAAACAACATGGAAGAAGACCACGCACATGGAATGCATTTAAAAAAGTGTTTTTACCCCAATTTTTGCCCACACAGTACAAAGCTAAAGCACGACGTCAATGGGATTTAATTCGACAGGGTAGAAATGAAGATGTACAGGGTTACACTGACCGTTTTTGGAATTGTCTAATTCAATTGCAAGCTATTGAACATGTTAGTCGCAGGAAATTGAAGCGAAAGTACATATCAGGCTTGGCACTACAAATTAGTACTGAGGTAGATATGTTCGAACCAGATTCTCTGTCAAAGGCCATTAATTTGGCTCTCAACGCAGAAAAGAAGAAAGGTGGACATTCCTCTCACACTGATCAACCTGCTAACGCTAACCGCAACAAGAGACCTCCTTTCTCTCCTAACTTTGACAGAAGCAAACACCAAAGTCGTACCTTTTTCAAAAGACGAAGATTTGACAATCCTCCTACCACTGCTCAACCTCATACGAGCAACAACCACAACAACACTCAGCAACGAGGCAATCAACATCCTTTCAACCAGCGTTCTCCTCCAAATTCTAATGGTAACAAAAAGGTGAAGTGTTTTAAATGCTTTCAGTATGGTCACTATGCAGATAAGTGCCCAAATGGTCATGCTAAGGGCAATGGTCAATCCAATGGCCATTCAAATGGAGTCAATAGGAATTCAAGTCAAAAACCCTTCAACAACAACCGCCCCAACAGAGCTACTCTTAACCTCATCGAAGATGCTACACCTGACGACAATGAAGTGGAAGTTAACTACGGTGAGGGATATGACCCTGATTATGATAACAATGACAACCTATCCTCAGGTACTCCTATATCTCCTCACACCTTGTTTAAAGTGCAAGGCACTATTAAGGGTGACAATGTCACCATTCTGCTAGATGATGGTAGTAGCCATGATTTCATTTCCACACGATTGGCACAGCAACTATCACTCTCTGAAATTTCATCACCTCACAAGGTCAAAACTGTTTTTAATAATCAACGTTTTAATTGTAAAACTCAAGTCATTGTTGAAGTTTGCATTGGTGAATTAACACAAGCACATACATTTTTGGTAGCACCATTGCATGGTCTTGATATGATTTTGGGAATGCCATTTCGTCATGAATTTGACCCGTTGATTAATTATAAAACACGTACAATGTCTCTCACTCATAATAATAAAACTTTTTCCATCCAAGCAACACTGGCACTTCAAAAATTTCCACTCCTCTCTCACACTCGAGCCAAACGAGCAATTCGAAAACAGGGGAAAACATATCTAGTATTGGTAAATCAAATTTTTGTTGAAACTGAAACTTCACGTAATTCCACACACAATGAATTTCTCTCACGATTTAAAGATTGTTTCATGCATGATCTGCCACCTGGAATTCCACCATCATGCCCAGAAGACCACAAAATTGACATCATACCGGGTAGTGAACCTCCTTGTAGAGCACCTTATCGTGTAAATCCTACCACACACAGGGAAATACAAACTCAAATCACTGATTTACTTGACCGAGGCCTAACCCGACCTAGTAGTTCACCATACGGAGCTCCAGTACTTCTTGTCAAGAAGAAAAATGGAACCTTTCGCATGTGTATCGACTACAGGGCTTTCAACAAGATAACCATTAAGAATAGGTTTCCTATTCCTAGAGTGGATGATCTACTAGACAAACTGAAAGGGGCACACATCTTTAGCAAAATTGATCTTAAATCAGGATATCACCAAGTGAAAATGTTTGAACATGATGTCTACAAAACTTCTTTTAGAACACAAACTGGACACTATGAATTTCTTGTCATGCCATTTGGTTTGACAAATGCACCAACTACATTCACACGCATGATGAATCGAATTTTCATTGAACATCAAGATTTTTTTATTGTAGTTTTTGATGACATTTTGGTATTCAGTAAATCTGAAGAAGAGCATTAGCAGCATTTAACACGTGTATTTGATCTGCTTGCACAAAATCACTTGTATTTGAATCCTTAAAAGAGTTCATTTTTCCAATCTGAAATTGAATATTTGGGACACATTCTATCGGGTAAGAGAATACATGTCGATCCAAAGAAAATTGAAGCCATTCAATCCTGGCCTAGACCCAAAAACTTGCATGAGCTACGATCTTTTATTGGTCTTTGTAGCTATTACATGAAATTTGTTCATAATTTTGCTTACAAAGCACATTATTTGACTCTCTTATTGAAGAAAAACACGCCTTATGAATGGACTGATTTGCAAGAAAGCTCATTTAATGCACTTAAGCATGCTTTTGACTAATGCACCTGTATTGCAATTGCCTGATTTTGAAAGACCATTCTTTGTGGTAGTCACTGATGATAGTGGAAAAGGTATCGGTGTAGTCCTTATGCAAGATAACCATCCAATTGCTTTCGAAAGTCGTAAATTCAAACCGTCTGAAACAAAGTTCAGTACTTATGATAAAGAGTTGACTGCTGTGGTACATGCATTGAAAATCTAGAAACGCTATGTAATGGGTACTGACTTGATCATTAAAACTGATCAACAAAGTATCAAATATTTACTTTCTCAGCCCTTAATAGATGATAGACATATTAAGTGGGCCGCTTTTATTCAAAGTTTCCAGCCCAACATTCAATACCAACCTGGTAAAGAAAACTTTGTAGCTGATGCTTTGAGTAGAAGACCCTCACTTAATCATCTATCAACCATTACGGGAACTTCCTTTGACACTATGCCTGACACTTATGCACATGATGATGACTTCAAAACGACATGGTTGCACATGCTTGATAATTCTCTACACACATTTTTCGAATACACTATTCAAGAAAACTTCCTTTATTTCAAACAAAAATTGTGTGTGACTAAACCTTTCGGTACATTAATTATTGAAGAATTGCACAAATCCCCTTACGCTAGACATAGAGGATTTGCTGTAACTTTTCAAAATTGATGTCGTGATTTCTATTGGCCTACTATGAGAATGGATGTTAAACAGTATGTGTCAACTTGTTTGATTTGTCAAAAAATCAAAGCAGCTACTACAGGTAAGAAATTGGGACTTTTACACCCTCTCCCCATTCCTGAAAGACCTTGGGAACATATTTCAATGGATTTTGTTACTGGTTTCCCACTCACAACGCACAAACATGACATGATATGGACTATTATCGTTTCTCTAAACAAGCGTACTTTGTTCCATGTAAGAAAACACTCACAGCACATCAAGCTGCACTTTTGTTTCTTAAGACTGTTTTTCCACATCATGGTTTGCCTAAAGTGATTATTTCTGATCGAGACTCAGAATTTTGTAGTGCTTTTTGGACTATTGTATTTGAAAATCTTGGCACTACACTTGACTTCACTTCTGCATTTCATCCTAAATCTAATGGTCAAACCGAAGTCACCAACCGCACTATTATTGACTTGTTAAAAGCTTATGTTTCTTCTCAACCTAAGAAATGGGATGATTACCTACATATTTTGCAATTTGCATACAACAACACCACTCACACTGCCACGGGTAAATCTCCATTTGAAATTGTATATGGTCACTCACTTCCTACTCCTGCTTCACGTCTTTCTAATGTTGTGCATGCGCTGATGATTTCACTACTGACTTTCATGATATTTATGCAAGTGTGCATTCTGCCATTAAACACTCACAAGAACTTTACACCAAGAATGCTAACAAGCACCGCAAGGCACACCAATTCAAAGAAGGTGATCATGTTTTACTTTGCATCGAAAAACGAAGGATCAAAAGTGTTGATACTAATGTCTTTGTTAAGCTTACTCCTCGTTTTTATGGACCCTTCAAAATTTCAGTTGTCATTAATGATGTTTCTTTTCGTTTCGAACTACCTGCACATTGGCACATTCACAACGCCTTTCGCATTAGTCTTTTACGCAGTACCAGGCATAGAAACAAAGATGTACCTTCAATGGTTGATAGATGATGAATATGTGGTCTTCTACTCAAAGCATTAACTACAGCATTCTCTTTACTAGGGTTGATTTTGAATGGTAGGCTTAAAAAATTTGCATATAAGCAACCCATTTAATGTTTTTATCGTCGACTAAAGGTTGGGATAATAAATATTTATTGCTTTGTTGGTCATTTTTCATAATCAATCAGCACCTGTCATTTAATTTCCAATTTTCAACGCATGTACAGCTATAGTTAATTCTTTGTCATATGTATTGTATTAAGATTGAGAAATTTTGCATTTTCAACTTTCAAATACAACTAAATTTTTATTTTGCAAAAATATTGATTCAATAACTTTGCCACTCACATCAGTGACACAGACACAAAGAATCGCTCATCAAAGTTAGGCAATTATAAGAGGGGTGAATCATTCTTGAGTGCAATGAACAAGTTTTCATGCAAACCAAACCGGACATATGGTGTGTTTTTCTTTAACTAAAGAGTCAAATAATGAGCTTTATATGTGAAATATCAAACAATTTGTTTGTACTAACAAAGATCTAAAAGAGAACGTAATTTATGTTTGTGGAATGTGGAGGTGCAATACAAAAATTACGTGCTTCTTTGTATTCCCCTATTTGAACTTCTAGGTTTCTTGATTCTTATGCTCCATTATATCTTATTCCTTGAAATGCACCTCTAACTTTATATATAGTATTCAATTTAGTTTATTAACAAGCTGTTGAGAAATAAACTTCCATCATCATGCAAAACAATCATCTCATGGTCATTAGTCAAATTAATCATACATGATAAAGAGTTTCATTGTTTTGAATTACTTGGAGTGGCCATGTTGATTTCATTTAGAAGAGTGTCTTCATTCCAATTTGATGCTCATCCACATCCACACTTGCATGTGTGTAGTTCACAGAAGTAGCATGATTTTTGGCATTTGTAGTGGGTTCTTCACTATAGGTTTAAAACAAAAATTGAGAGCATGTGTCCATGATGCTGAGACTTAAAACTAATACGACTAGTGTCTTGTGGATGTGATTGTGTACTATTGTGTCTAAGTTTGAGGATTTGAATTTAGACTAATAGGTGTAGACACATTATTTGCATAAGATGCATTATTGGAGGGATAAGTGAGTATATGTGGTGCACCTCGTGGTGCATTGCATTGTATGTTTCTAAAAATGTTGTGAAAGACTTGAAGCATTGAGGGTTGTTGTTGTAATAGGCAAGTTAGGTAGAAAAAGTTGGGAATTTAGAGGCTTGCAATTATTTTGCAAGAGATTGAATCTTGCTTTCAACATCATGAGAAAAATAAATTACCTCATATAAATATGAAATTCAGCCTAGATTCCTTCTTAAAGCTTGTATTTGTATTTCATTGAAGCATGTCATCAAAAATAATTTGTATGTTCCACAAAGTTTTGCAAAATTGTTTGTGTACTGAGAAATAGTGTCAAGTGGAATCCAAGCAAAATTATATTAAGCGCAACAAGCATTGAGATGAAACTGCAAAGGTAGAAATGACTCCTTGACTCGAGCTTAGAATTCATTCCAAGTGTGTAGAGGCTTGATGCTTTTTTGTAAAACAATCCACCATAAAGAAGCTTTGCAGTCATGTGATTAGTTGCACATTTGATATTGTTGTGCTTGAAAATTCTATTGGCAAAGAAAATAATCAGTGAATTGTGTTGGGAGCAAGGGTGAGCTTCCACCCTTGGACATGAAATTCAACAATTTGCCTGGCCATGTTGGAGAAGGTAAAAGAGAGAGATGGAAGGGAAAGATGTTGACATAGAAAGAAAAAGATGGAGATATTGACATAGAAAGAAAAAGATGGAGATGTTGACATACCTACACCCATAATAGTACACAGAGAAAAAAAGGAAGGGATGAAGGAAGGAGACAAACTCTTACACACTCTTACACAAGAAGGTTATACAGCCAAGCTCCATAGCCCAAGACATAGCTTAAGAGAGGGGGAAGGAAAAATTTTGGGCATCTACACAAGAAAGGCCTAAAGATTGTAGCCCCAAACTCCACGGCACCTCTTCTGAAGTTTGGTATTTGGTATTTGATATTATTGTTGGTGCCAAAAATTAGAGGCCCCTCTTTTACACTTTAGTACCACTTTAGTTAAGAGTGGAACACACTACTTATTGCATGACCCTCTTAGGGTGAGTTCTCACTGTCCTATTTACAAAGCAGCCATAGTGGCTTATTGATAAAAGATCTAAAATAATGTGCAAGGATAAAATGATCGAGAGGATTAATGGTTTTCGGCGCCTCCTTCTCAACTCCTAGAATTCAAATCTACAAATCATCATGTACTCATTGTTAGTAAAATCAAAAAGACGTCATATAATTAACCATTAAGCCAGCTATCCCAATTGCAGTTAACCACATGCAACAGGAGGGTGCCCAGTCTCGTAATATCTCTCCCACTAGGGATAGCAACTGTCCTCAGTTGCTCAGTAGAGAATCAACTGGACCGTGAGTGATGAAAAGTGTGGAGAAGGTATGGGAAGTTGTAGAAAAAAATTTCAGGCATCCATTTGGCATCCTCTGTAGGGTGGCATTTAAAGGTCAAAAGATAGTGGTTATAAACCATGCCAATGCATGTGGTGATGGTCTCGTGATCAACTATTTGTGCAGGGATGAGTTTTTCTTCTTGTTCCACGAGTGAAGGTGGATCTTCATAATTGTGATGTGTAGGTAGGGGTCCTCTGAAAGGTCTTAAAAGACTAATGTAAAATGCTGAAAGGACATAGGGAGATAGACATGCCACTAACCACCCAACCGTGCCTATATATAGGCCCTTGGCCCTCCTATATATAGCCCCTGTACTGCATGTGTATCCATCGACCCTTGGCTAGGGTTGTGCCCTCCTATAGTCCTACCCTTGGCATGACATTACTCCCCCCTCGGAGAAGCGTTTTTGTCCGCGAAAACAAAAGTGGTAGGATCTTCATAAGGACACTAATGTTTTCCAGAGTGGTATCCTTCATGGATCCAACTGTTTGTTTGACTGAAAACACGGTGCAGTAGGAGGTTCAATGAAATCAAGAATAACATCTCGATTTTGCCCACTGTTGTCCATTTGGAACCATCTAGTGTGTAGACTCCATTTAGAATGCATATGAGCATGCTAAACGAGTTATCACGACAAAGATGTACCTGAAAGAGTACCGCTTTTCATCTTCCTGAAAGTAACTTGCTGACAGAACTCATCAGCGAAGTATAAGTCCTTAACTTGTTCTCAAATTTCATCCGTAAACAACCCCACCATAACTACTGTTCAAGGTTGAGAGCCTGATTTAAACATGAAGAGACTAACTTAGTCGCAAACATGTGTTAACTGATAGTAAGTAAACTCCAAGTAGATCAATAAATGCTTATTAATTGGATTGCTTGGTGCTAATGTACGCACTTTGCATATCTTTTAGCCTAAGATTACACTTTGTAATCAGCCTATCCCTTTGGATAACTGACAATACTGAGGTGTGTTTCCCCCATGGTTTACAGACAGACTTCCCAGTTGATTGGTAAATAGGAATCACAAAATTGTATAACATTGCTGAAGAATCAACAATGTCCGGGATAACCATTGTGGTTAACTTTAAAAATCCACAAACACCCAAACCGAGCCATGACCTCTGTTGGTGATTAGTAGACCCAAAAGTAATCTCCTAGAGATATTGCACACAGAGTGCAAAATGCTTCATAAGCAACAACTTGATGAATACGCATGCCGCTCCAAATCAATCTTTGTTAAACACTAGGGACCATAACACCTAGTGTGCATGCATTTAGCAAAAACACATTTGAACATGTATATCCATGATTAGCTTTGCTAATACTTGTGGTGAATGTGATGCTTGTAGCACCCATTAAAGAGGAATGTAAATAGTTCGAAAAAGAATCTAAATACTGTCTGCTGCAATCATTTGCAAGCCTTGCTAAAATGTTTGAACCATAATAGAAGGTGAAACATTAATCACTTCTAGGGACAAACAATGAAACTTTTTCATTAACAACTTAAAGCATTGCTATATGTATAAACAACCATCTGTAATGTTGTTTAGCATTACTTGTACCTGAACAAGTCATTCTAAGCATCTGACAATTTTGGGCCACGAAATTGCTCCTGATACGTCGTGTTGAAAATGGTCTAGAAAACAAATGTGACCAGCACCTAGGGACTTTGTCGTGACACATATTTGAAATAGTGGGTGCCAGTGTTAGTCCCAGAGACTCATATTCGCCACACGTGGAATATGTCTCAACTAAGGATGCCTGCAAAAAGAACATACTAGAAGTACAAGATGTACTTGTGTGTGGAGGTAACTCTAAACACTCTGCGACAAGAGTGAGAGGGACCCTCATTCATTGCTCCACATTGGCTAAACCAAACTCCTTGAGTCCCTAGACCATGTTGTATCCCATGTGACAACATGTGCCAAATCGAATCCAATAAGTGGATTCATAATAGCATAATGTACATTGGACACTACGGCCCAAAATACTTGTTCTGACCTGCCCTTGGCATGGCCCTGGGGATTGAACTGAAAGTTCAATTACCCGTATTCAAATGCACAAGAGCACATCTCCCACCTATGAAAAAACCAGCAACATTGCACTAGAAACCGTGGGTGTTGCCTTCGCAATCCAAACCCGTTGGGTAGAATCTAAGTAGTCAACCCCTTGGTAAGACCTTTTATAGAAACTGCTCAACTAGCATGTAACGGTGACCAACATAGTTAACCGTGTACATAATGATGAGAATCAACTTGAAAAGTTGAATTTTTCCGCAATCTACCGCGTGGTAGATTGCAGAATTCTTTCCTTGAAAATATAAAGGGATAGATCAAACTGTGATCCTCAATGCCTATGGGGTGATTTAGTAAGCACCCGCGGGGTCTTACCCCAAAACCATGTGTCCATAGACACTCGTAGTGCTATAGAGAGAGCAGGAGATCCACACAAGTGGAAAGCCTAGTTCTTATGGACAGCCATGCTGTCGCAACGATATGTTGCATCTAAAATCCATGGTAGAAATCAGCTTAGTTGAGTTTATGGTTATCAAAAACTCAACTTGAGTGTCGCATTGAAACCATGTCATACAAAAATGACACCGTAAACATCCGTGATGACAAGACTCTTGCTTGTCTGTTAACGTTGTTGGGTAGTCCAGTGGGTAGATCTGTTCGATCTTAAGAACAATCACCCAAGGAATGCCAACAGTCGGGTCATACCCAAGATCTACCAATGACTCTTAGCCAGCATGTGTGGCTCATAGCCCGTATGGCAATTAGTGTTCAATTGATGAAACGATGAAGACTAATGTAGAGTGCGTCTTGCCCAATTTGGAGCTGAGAGTTAGAGCACCTTGGCTCATGCTAACTCCCAAACAAAACATGTATCAAAAATTACGTAGAAAGTTTTCATTATTCATGGAGAGAAATAAGAAAGAGAAGATAGAAAATGCTGGGCTGAGGAACTTTCCTTAAGTGAGGACTTTGTATATGTTGTGCCCAAGCTCGTATGCATCTTATGCGTAGCGTACAGCTTATCATATAAGCGTGCCACAGTTTTCTGTTATGACTCTCTCATCGAAAGAGGTAACAAAAAAAACAGAAACAAGTCATAGACTGACCCACCTACCATGTATGTGGTTGTGACGACAGTAGTGTGACCTAATGATAGCACTTTGCCTTTGAATTAAGTCCTTGATTTAGGTTCCTTTTAGTGTTGTTGTGTGTTGATAGCAACCAACAATCATATAAACAATCCATCCTTAGTTTTTCCTTGACAGAGTTACGAGTTTGATAGCAGAAGCGTAATGCATGAAGCAGTAGAATTGAATCCACCTCACTAGCATGTCTTGCATGCAGAATTGTAAGCCCTTGCGGAGAGTGATGGCCTCAACCGTGAGAACCAAAGCCATATGTAATGGAATTGGCCTATTTAACTTGAGAGTAGCGGAAATTAATGAGAGTACTTTTGAGAAATGTCTTTGTGAGCATAGCGGGTGAACATAGTTGAAGATAGCAACATAATCATAGCAATTAGTTAACTTGGCATGAACAATACTTTTGCAAGAGAGAGAATTTAGAGAACATGACAACAATTGAGGACCGGATTATGTGGAGCCGGTCCCCCCTCCAATAGGCATTTGTATTATGATTTCTCCCATTAAGAGAGACTTGTTACAATACAATCTTTGTGTTCCTTGTGACCTAGGTGATGCAATGAAGATGGAAAGCTTCATGCATCACAAGCATAACACAAACTTGAAGAAAGCTTTAACTATCCCAAGCTTCAGTCCCAAGACCTCAAACACCTTCGAAGGTGGAGAATGAGGGTAGGGAAGAGGAAGAAGAAACATTTCATAGGAGAAAGAATTAGTTCCTCACTTATCATAACTCTTGTTGCTAGCATGCATAATAGCATAGTAATGAAGAAGAAGGAGATGGCAAGCTTAATCATTGAAGCATGGCTCTTGGTTGGATTTGCACTCCATAACCAAGAGTGTTGGTGTAGGCTCTCAACCTCTACTTGCTTGGAGAAGGAGAGGGAGCTCTTGCACTTTGCATAGCACACCATGAGACTGTTTGTGAGTGTGTGTGGGTGAGTATACCCCCTAAGAAACCCCCTAGCTTGCTTGGGTCAACCCCCCCTTTTAGCTCATGCTTGAAGCTCATTGGACCCCTCCATGCCTAGCCAATCATAAGTAGGAGGCATTACAAGCAGCAAGGGTAACCTTGAGACAAGCGTCCCCCTTTCCCCTTTGAGAGAGAGGCTAGATAAATGCTGAATCAATTAATTAAATCTCCTAATTTATTATTGGACCCCTTGAGTGGCCAACCAATAGGCTTCAGGCACACCATGAGGGCAACATGAGGAGGAACTTGACAAGTGTCCCTTTTGCTTTCTTTGTACCATGCATGCCTTGTGTGAGTGTGTGGGTGTTCTCTCTCATCCCCCCTCATGTAGGGCTCACCCCCTCCTTGTAGGGATTGAATCTTTGCGTTTTTGACACCTCAAGCCCCTCATGCATATGCCCAGTTCCCACCACAAGCTTGGCTCTTAAGCACTTTAAGCTTGGGCTGGGTTCACACCTGAAGTGCAACGCTAGCATCTCAAGCATGTGAAGCACCTCAAGCATCTCAATCATTAAGCACCTCAAGCATCTCAAGCACCTCAATCATCAAGCACCTCAAGCACCTTAGTCATCAAGCATGACAAGTAGGACAAGCATCTCGAGCTGGGTCGAGTTCCCGCGCCTCAAGCTCAACCCTAGCTTACCTAAGGTCAAAGGACTTTTACACACATTATTGGAGGTCTTCAATGAAGCTAACCCTAAGGTCTTATGCTCCATTGGTTAGCCTTGCTCTGTGATAGACCATCTCTCATTTGGGCCCCGTTACCATTGGTCCCGTGTTGAGATAGATCTATAAGCACATGTCTATATCTTAACACTTGTTCCCGTTTATTCTCCCACATTAAGTGATCAATTTAATATGAGAAAATCATTTGGGTTGGTTAGATATTAGATATTAGATTTTATGACACCATAAGTGCCTTGCACATTTTAGAATGGTAGGGATTCTGTGAGCTGATATTCCCTATTTTGCCTGTTCCCCGAAGCCTTGCTTCTTGTAAAATTGCCAAAGCACTTTGCTTTGCACAATGACAGTAATTGCCAAGTAAAGTGTAAACAGGGAAAAACAAGAAAAACTTAAACTTGGCTAACTTGGTCGTTGCTGGAACCAGTTGGCCCGATATTCCGTGGAAGAAGAGTCGCTTAAAAAATGTCTTATAGCCATATCTGCTGCACGAGTGGGGTATGTCATATGTACAAATACATCCCTTGTATCATATATGCCCTTCTGTTTCTCATGAAATAACTTGCTGGCATATTGTCAAGTCCGTCCGAAGTTTGTATGCTCATAGCATAGGCCAAACATGGAAGTCTTGTCTTTGCATGATACTTTTCAGTAGACCCACTTTGGATGCTACCATGCCTTAGAGCTACAGATACGCTTGCTCATAGACAAATGTCCTAGTAAAAGAAAGTCGACCTTGTTGAGTAGTCACAAATAATCGACCTTGTCGAATTGTACAATGTATTGAAAAGCAAAACATAAAAATAAAATTTCCTTGCAAAGTATGTACCTCGTACCGGCTTGGCTTGATTACGGAGACGAAGTCGTGCTCCAGTGATATCTAGAAAACAAGCCCTAACCATTTGCTTGATATCTTCTTGAAATGGTCATTAATGGTCCTATCGAGCACCTGCTGCCTCCTTCATCGAGATTAGCAACAGACCGTGCCGATCTCCATGAGATTCTACAACACCACCATGCCCTAACCTGTGGTGGACAGAAGCCTTGCTGTGAAACGAGAGCATTTCTTACTCAAGCCTTGCTTGATTTTGGTCGTCAAACCAGTCATTGGTCTTCGGACAACCAAAGTTTGCTAAACACAACCCTCGGCATGACCAACCGTGTGGGGTTTTTATGCCTTGGATAAGCTATGCGTACAAGCAAATTTGATAACAACACGGTTTGCACAAGCCTTTCCCGTGTCTTGATTCAACATGTTCTTGAGGAAAACAAAGCGGTATTGAAAGCTTTTATTTACCTCCTATTGTTTACCTACTAAATGCCTTTGATAATTTGTCGTATCGGCCACAATGCCTCCATTTTTGAGCATCCTTGAACCTCAAACCATGTCCAATCTTGAGTCAAAGCCTTGCTCTAATACTGAAGATCATATCATTGCCTTTCCAATACCTTCATACCGAACACCAATATGATGATACTGTCGATCTTCTGTGAATAGCAATTGAAGCCTTGAAAGATTCTCTTGCATAGCCGCCCTGTATGGCAGCGATGGCGTGCATTAGCCTTGCTCCACATTGTCGTCCATGTCAGATAACGGAAAGCCTTGCTGTCCTTGAAGCCATTGTTGGGTTGAAGCCGATAGATCTACAAACGTTTGCATGTTGAGGGTTCTCAACGACCCCTACCATGCCATGCATGGCTCCACAAAACAATTTGCAACAGATTGTCGTATGCCTTGCACGCTATACCAAGATCCTTGACGAGAAGCATCCGACATGCCCTTCAATAGTCATGCGTTTCTTTTTCAAACTCATAGGTGCTGCTATGCTGCCCATATGCCCTTGCATGCGGCTCGAACGCCTTGGTGCTCATGCTCTCAATGTCTCGAAGTCCGCAATCTTGCTGCATGGTAGGGTGGGAACTACCCAGTACGTACAGGAAATTCAAGTCAAAGCGACTGGCCTTGGGCGCCTAAGGTATGAAAGTACCTTCAAAGTGAGCCATGGCGTTAATGGACCTGCGCAAAATGCAGACGATGACGTAGCTCCTGGTACCAAGGTTGGATTCGAGTGCACATGAAACGAGAGTTGCTCCCTGTTTGTAGCGCGACCCTAACGAGCCCACCTTTTGACGCTTCTGACGCAGTCGACTGTCTGATCTTCCTCCCGCTAAGCGGGCTTGCCCACGTGCTTGTAATCTCCCCTTGTGGCTTCGGCCTTCCCGCCTAGCAAGAGCGTCTGCACACGCAGGGTGCCTCGGCCCCGACCTCTTGCATAGCCGCCTTGATCACCACGGCTTGCCCTCCATGCGAGACCATGCACGTTCTACTGTGGAAAACGAGGGAGAGAGAGAAGACTCCGATGCAAGAGAGAGGCCATGCCTCGTACTGAATTCCAGAGAGAGAGACCTAAAGAGAAAGAGAGTCCTTTCCCTCCTCCATAGCTCTCCCCTCCCCTGAGCTCTGATACTAGTGAAATGACATAGGGAGATAGACATGCCACTAACCACCCAACCTTACCTATATATAGGCCCTTGGCCCTCTTATATATAGCCCCTGTACCGCATGTGTATCCATCGGCCCTTGGCTAGGGCCGTGCCCTCCTATAGTCCTACCCTTGGCATGACAAATGCATTGTGAATGTGCCTGCAAAAAGAGAAATTAAGTATTAAAAGACATGAGGATGCGGACAATGGAGAAATCTTAACATTCCTTCTACCTAGTATATCTTGTATTAAAATCCATAGAAAGTGGCACATAAAGTGGCCACAAGGCTGAATATTTGAATAGAAAAACTTCACCCAAAAATTTAGTACCTCATGGGGTAAGTAGCCCGATGTTACAATGTGAATAATTGTAGGATGCAATACCCTATCGACTTTGTTGAATTGCATTTCTCAATCAAGTATTAAAATATTATTATTGAGCAAGTGGTGCATTTCATGATATAAATATTTTTTTTAATATAGAAATGGAGTTAGCATACTAGTAGTAAATAAAGTAATGATGCCATTTTACTTAGCAACTCAATAGCTTGGCATTCAGCTTTTTCATAGATAGTGCAAACTATTATAACTTGGATACTTATTTGAGTTTAAATCTCATAATTCTTGAGAGAATTTGTACTAAAGAGCATGATCTATCAACATTAGAACTAAAAGTGGTCTTTGTGCCTTGAATAGTAGCATCAAAATTGAAAAACATACAACATGTAAGTATCAATGTTAATTATCCATAAATAATAACAACAAAATGTTGTCATGAACATAGTAATCAAATCATAGTTGCTTACCATTGGTTAGTAACCACCGTGCACAGAATGTACTAAAACTAAAACTTATTAGCATGGAAATATAGGGACCAATGAGCAAGATGTCAAATCTGATAGCGGTTTGATGTAGAGAATTCATTTTACAATGACAAAAGGAAAAGAAGAGAAGAAATAAATTACCACGAGTCAGCGTGGATTCTTTTAAGATACCTGCTTACAATTGACATCAAAACTGGAAACATAGTAAGCTTAATAAAGTTCAAAGCATAGATGATAGGATTGGTAAGTTATTACTTAGAAATGAATCAAAATTGACAATCTATCAAGAACACAAACTTCTTTCATTGATTACAAATTAGGTATCTACTATTGAAAACTATGCTAATGAAAGATAGAAAAGAAAAATTATGGACATTTTAATATTGATAGAAAATAATTAATGATTATATGGAATTTATGGTGTGTCAACTCATGCGAAGATAAATATCTTTGGCCTTGATTGAAGCATTAACTTTTGGTTGAAATTCCATTTGTAAACCAATTCGCAACCTTTTTTATTGTTGGTGGTCAGTTTGTCCAAATGGCTGCAAATTATACGGACATGTACTAGGAGGATCCACTTTCATCTTGATGCCATGTCTACAACTTGCAGATAGAGAAAACTCCATTGTTTTATGGAGAGTTAGTAGTATAAAAGTCATAAGATAAAACTTGTGTAAAATCATGGATACTCTCCATTGTTTATGGAGAGTTAGCAATATAAAAGTCATTTGATAAAACTTGTGTAAAATCATGGATAGAAGTACCATCCTATCAACAAGAGAGCCAAGTGGTGATGGTTAGCACAAGCTTTTTTTGAAATTTTCACGATAGCAGGAATGCATATGTAGAATATTTTTATGTTTTGGTAATAGCGACCGGATGAATTTGGGGTTAAATGGCCATAAAATTTCTAAAGTCCAACAATTGTAACCGAGATTGGGTGGCCAAGGAAATTTGTAAATCTGAGGATTGGTGACTAATCAAAATGGTAAGCAACCAATCAAGCTTGGGTCTGACTACTTCTCTGAGAGCACCAATCGAGTAAAAGGTAGGGAAGATTGGACTCTTGAAATGGTTGGAATTGGTACTCACTAGGCCGTAAAGTTATGGCCTTGGGTACGTATTGGGCGGCCAATAGAGTTGTAAGGGCGGACAAGAGAGTTTGGTTGTGGGCTTGGTAGGTGGTTGGAAAAAGAAAATAAATAATAAAAATTAAATTGAGTAGCCAGAAAAGAAAATCCAAGTGGGTGGCTGAAGGTAGTTGGGAAAGTTGAGTGGCCGCCGGCAGTGTTCGGGAAAAATCATTTTTTCATACAAAATTCCTTTCGTTAAATTTGCCAAGAGGAAATTTTACAAAATTAGGTTACTTTTTAAGGTTTTTACACTAATTTTCTCTATTTTGGGGCGGAATTTCTCCTTTTCCCCTTGCCCTCAATCGGCATTTTTGAAATTGAAAACGATATGACATTGTGAAACACATTTTTCCCAAACAATGGTGGCCGGAAAAAGGGGTATGATGGGTGGCCAAGGAATTAAAGGAAATGTATTTATCTACTATTTTCTTATTGTGTTTGGCGGCCTACCAAGGGTGATTGTGCCCTTAAGGACTATAAGTCCTTGAGAGTGAGTGGGCGGTTGAAGGGCACTGGGGTCTTTTGACCCCAGTGCCACTGGGTAATACAATGGGCGGCCGACAAAAGGTTAATAGCCACACCTTTTATTAAGGTGTGTGGTCATAGGCTAAAAACATGGGAGGTAATGTCAGACAGAGACTCGAGACGGCACGCACAGGATGCTGACGAGCTCACAACCTGTAGAAGGTGTCTTGGCCCTTGCGCATGAAGGAAAGGGTGTGTAAATTCCATGAGCGACCAAATTGAGGGCGGTTTTGTAGCATTCTGTAGTGGTTGAATTTGGGGTTTCTTCTTAAGCAAGGGAGGTCTCCCACGTCAGTTTTTTGCAGTTTTTGTCGGATGTTTAGATTGCGGCTTATAGCTTGGGTTCAGCTGCAAAGGGGGAAAAAGAAACTACATGCCTTGTTAGTTGTTGTAGCACGACTAGATCTTCTTTGTGCCGTATGCTGAACGACACCCTGACATGTGGTCAGCACAAAGTTCAAACGCAGGGGTGCATGGTGAATCGTGATGATGTCAAGCCCCAAGTGTTTTCCCTTGTAGGCAATGGGCATTTAAGATTGTGAGCAAGCCATGCCGCCATTGCTCTCAATGGGACATCACCATCAATCGATAGTGTGGGTGCAACTATTATCTGATCGCCAATGTCAAGTATTACCTTCGCCATCTATTGGTTGGACAATGGATAGTTGTCTCTTTACAGACTTCAACCCGTATCCAACTAGATATGCACAATGCACACATTCCTCTTTCTCAAGCGCCTCCCACTTTTGCACTTATGTATAATGATCTTGCACACGGTGCGATCAAAACCTTTCTCTCTCATTCTCTCTCTCTCTCTCACACACACACAAATACCTACTCAGCTTATGAGGAGCATCATGAGCCGTCTCCTTCGAAGGATTATCCTCCTAACTTGTACAAAAATTTCAGAGGCAAACTCATAGGTCATACTTTAACCCCCTTTTTAGCCTATTCTTAAACTAAAATTTTGTAAATTAGCCTATATTTTAACTATATTTACCCTATTTTCTTGCATAATTCAAAGCTAAATTTGGTTGAGACCCTCGATTCAACTATACTTGTGCCCATATTTAAATCTCAAGTGACATGGTCAATTACAACACATGATGAAGGAAAGAAATTCAATAAAAATAAACAAGAGAATAATTCAAAAATCAATTTGAAAAATACTATTACTCTCTTGGATTGGCAAAACCTGGATGCATAGATGATAAATTTTTGTCTTCCTTACACTTGTTTCAAAAATAGCTTGCCACGTCTCTCGACCTTCTTAACATGAGCTTCTCCATTGTTAATCGAGCCACCATGGCCACATAATTACTCCTCATGAAATGAAACCTTTTCTCTAATACCATTGTTGGGAGCAAGGGTGGGCTTCCACCTTTGGCCATGAAATTCAACAATTTTCCTTGCCATGATGGAGAAGGGAAAAAAGAGAGATGGAAGGGGAAGATGCTGACAAAGAAAGGAAAAGATGGAGATGTTGACATGCCTATACACATAATAGTACATAGAGAAAAGAAGGAAGGAAGAAAGGAAACAACTCTTACACACTCTTACACAAGAAGGTTACACAACCAAGCTCCATAGCCCAAGACATAGCTTAAGAGAGGAGGAAGGGAAAATTTTGGGCATCTACACAAGAAAAGCCTAAAGTTTGCAGCCCCAAAATCCACGGCACCTCTTGTGGAGTTTGGTATTTGATATTTGATATTATCGTTCGTGCCAGCCATAGTGGCTTATTGATAAGAGATCTAAAATACTGTGCAAGAATAAAATGACCGAGAGGATTATTATTTGTCGCGCCTCTTTCTCAACTCCCAGAATTCCAATCTACAAATCATCATGCACTCACTATTAGTAAAATCAAATAGATAGCACATAATTAACCATTAAGCCAACTATCCCAATTGCAGTTAACCACATGTAATAGGAGGGTGCCCAATCTCAAAACAAATTGACTAAAGCAAACAAGAACATTCTTTTTCTTACCATCCTAGGCTTCAATTGTAAAAGAGCAATGAGTGGTCTTTGATTCTTTGACAATTTTTTGATGCTAAAAGTTTAGTTGCCTTTAAGCAAGCCACTATCCCACTCATTCAAGACATTTTACAAATAGCAAGATCTATGATAGTGCATTTGTAGCAGCATAGCTTTTAGTGAGGTCACAAAAGAAGGACTCATTACCATTGGACCCCCTAACCTAGAGCTCCTTTCCCTTGTCCATTTTAAATACTACTCTTTGCGTGCTTGTTACCCAATCATAGCATGTAAGCTAAGTTTGGTTAAACAAGATAAGTTGAGGCTATTAAAAGAAGCCAAAAGCTCTAAAAAGGGCATTTTGGCATGCACGGGACTCTGTGGATTAGGGAAGTAGGTTGTCATATGTGTAGAACAACCCTTCACAAAGATGTCAAAAAGCACCCTTGATTTTTGCAAAGCACATTTTGCTTTCTAATTAAGACACACAATTAGTTAACCACTAATGTAGGACAACAATCAAGTACCATTGTATGAGTCCAGCTATTCTGTAATTGCATACAAGTGATCTCACATGTTGACATTTACCATGGACCATACACGGTGACTATTCAGGCAATATTGCCAAGATCACAAAGGGAATACAAGAAATTTATCAACATCACAGTAACAAAGTTCAAAATAAATAGCGTGTGATCATCACTCAAACGATTTCTCAACATCATTGTAACGAAATTTGAAAGAAATAGCGTGCCATCATCACTCACATAATTGAATAAGAAATTCATAACATCCAATTTATATTATAATCAAACCTAAACATGGAGGAAATCACTTAACCACCATAAGTAGAAACGTGGAGAGAGAGAGAGAGAGAGAGAGAGAGAGAGAGAGAGAGAGAGAGAGAGAGAGAGAGAGAGAGAGAGAGATATGACACAATATTGAGGGTTGATATGGCCGACCCCTTCCATAGGGATTTTTGTATTACAAAAGCTTACAATGAAGCTAAATACAATCATGATAACATCATCTTACTAATAAGGTGGCATTTTCATAATGAGATCAAGCCAACAATTTGGGCCTTCTCTAATCAAAAACATATAATCGCAGAGATCTCATTGAGAAAGTGCTATCTTCTTCCTCCTTCAACATCCCTTCTCATCATGTAGAAGCATCACAAAAACATTAAAACCATGTGTATGCTTTTCTTTAGAAGAGTTTCACTTACAGAATTCCACGCATGATTCATGCATGACAAATAACTTCTCCATTATCTTCTCCGAAATTGGTGAGCAAAGGTATTATTGCAAATAATATTAAACGTTATTTAAACATAAAATTGGTATCTAAGATGCAGAGCTAGAAGAGAGCTTTTGTTTGGGTTGAGTTGCATGATTTTGAAAATCGAAGTGCAAGTTATGGCTGTTTTCCTAAAGACTTGTCTTGCACATGTGGCAACTTACTTCTCTAATTTAGAGAGTCCTCTATATGCAAAACACCCTTTACCACGTTTTAGACCATTTACTTCTTTGAATAGCCTCCTCTTTATCTTTTTAAATCAAACTTAGTATGCATGCTATAAATTAGCTAAAAATTATGCAAAGTATTTTAACCTTAGAAAGTGAACACTTAACCTTCACAAATTTCACATCTGATGATAAGTTCAAGAAAAAGTACTACCTAGAAAGCTCTTTATAATATTTTGTTTCTTTGAGTGTACACAACATTATACAAAGAAATGAATCAAAGTAGCATTATACAAGGACATTCTTTCCAAAGTGTCCTTGATCCCCAAGCATGCATATATTCACTCACTAGTTGCATCATGCATACATTGCCAATGTCAACGTCTTGCATAACACCCCATGGCTTTAAGATGAAAGCATAAGTGAGCACAATAGGAGAGAGATCCTTAATTTAGAGGTTATTTGACCTACCCATGTTGGGGTGTTTCATAACAACCCATGGCTTTGAGATGAAAGCACGGGTGAGCACAATAGGAGAGAGATTCTCAATTTAGAGGTCACTTGACCTACCCATGTTGGATACATACCTTGCAATAAGTGCAATTAAACAATGCCATGTCAAAGTAGAAGACTTTTGAGGGAGGGTCTTCTTAGACCTATCTCCTTCAACCAAGGATGGGTCTTCTTGGACCTATCCAAGGATATTCCTATGAGGGATATCTTACGATTAATCTAGAAGAAGAATTTTGGAGAGGATGCTCATCAAGCACTTTTTGTGATTTTGTGAATACACCACAATTAACATATTTGTCAACCAATGCAATACTGAGCATGAAACTTTGTTCCAAGAGCCCTCGAATAAGAATCTTATCATGAATTTGTTTGCTAATGTCAACATCTTGGATAATGGCACGTATCTTAAAGATGCAAGCATAGGAGATTACTACTCTCATGCAATCAATGCATTCCAAGAGGCAATATTCACTACAGGGAGGTCATCAAAACCACATAGCATGTATAAATTGAGCATATCTAGCGATTGGTGCATCCAAGGTACCATATTCAAAAAAGCAAGGTCATGACTACCACATAGCATTTGTCACAACCATCACAACCAAAGCATTGCAAAGAATGATTTTTTTTCTTCAAAATAGCCCGTAAAGCTTATTCGCATCATACATATGTTTACCCATGCCAACTTCTTGCATAACACCACATGCCTTCATGATGCAAGTATAGTGCTCACAATTGAGGTCTATGAAAACAATTAAGGGCTTTTTTACCCAACCCATGTTGGTAAGTGTAGCCTAAGAGAGTACATCCCAGACATGACCGAAGAGAGTACATCCCAAACCTGAAGCTATCCATGACTTGTTGTGCTTTGAAAAATGTACCACACCTATCATATATGGTAAGCAACATGCTCCCTATCAAGTTGCACACTAGAGTGGCACTCAAGGATGATGGTTTCCCAATCTTCAATGCATGAAATCTTCTTTCCGTTGCATTTGCAAGATATGTGAAGCAATCTTCATCGACGATGGTGTGCAATGAAGCTTGGATTCTCCCCCATTTCCTCAAGTCCAAGAGAGCCCATTTCTCCACGGCTTTTAGGACATCTTTGGTCATTACTTGCCAATTTTGTATGCAGGCAATCATAAGGTTGTATGATGGCCTATCAAAGGAAAAGTACCTGCCAAATGTGAACGGAAAGGCATCTATGCATGGTTGTTGTGCCATTTCAAACAAGTCTTCCATTTCTCGACTATCATTAGAGGCGTCGCCATCCTCTAAACCATCATCATAGTCAACATCAAGGACATCGATGTAAGTGTGATCCAGATCAGGGAAATCATGCAACCCAAGCTTCTACGTCCCTAGGTCCATACACTCTAGCAGTTGGTCCAAAAAAGGTGCTTGGTTCAAATCCCAATGAAGGGAGTCAATCCCATTGCTTCCATGTGTTGCTCAGGTTTATTTGCAAAATCCCACCTGTCTCACAGCCACACCTTTGTGCGTGAACTAGGGAAGGGTGTCCATGGCTCTTGCTTCCCCATCTTGCTTGAGGGCCAACACACGACGCTCGCTTCAATTTGAAGAAGAAGAAATTGTCACCTTGTCTGCACTCAACTCAGCAATCATCAAAGTGTGGAGCCATACCATTAGAGGAGAGAGTGAGAAACCTCCATTGTAACAAGAAGTGGTGCCAATCCTCCGTCACCCTACTTGCTCAATGATCCAATTTGTGAGCCATGGCGTTCGAGGAGCAAGTGAGCCCCATCCATCTCACCATGCAATGGCGCCAATCCATCCCTGTCACCCCTGCGTTCAATGTGGTTGTACCCACATGTATGCTTTTTCAAATTCGTATGACTTGGCACTCGGCATGCCTTGTCAATGTTGGTCGATGGTACATCTAACGCCGAATGCCCTGTCAGCGGGCCTAGGGTGCCACATGGCTATGCCTCAAATGCCCCTATTGCTCGGGTTCATGTTTTAGTGCCTCATGTCCTGCCGCCTATCAAACCGCTACATTGACGTATCGGACCCCTTCCATTCCGCACCCCAATTCCCCTCCATCATGCCGATGGCCATCTATAATCCTATACGGTGGCATCATGCATGTAGGCTACGTAGTGACGAGGCAAGCGAGTGCTTTTTTCACGTTTGCTTTCTCCTCCCTCCATTCTCTATTTTATTACATAGTTCTACCTATTTCACTCTCGCAAGAGGGCTTTGGACGATGGAGCAGGGCGTGCCGGGATCACAGAACGAACATTTTTTCGAGCTTCTACATCCAAACACTGCGCGAGGTCCACCTCCTCCGCCGCCTCCTCCCCCTCCCCCTCCCCCTCCCCCTCCTCCTCCTCCTCCTCCTCCTCCTGCTTCTTCTACCTCCTCGTTCGATTCTCCTACAGAAGGATCTCCCCTGCAGGATCCCTCTCCTCTGCATACCATAACGCCAAGCTACGACTTTCAACTCACCCACGCCCCAAAATCTGGCGAATTTTCTGCCCAATCAGAGGAAGCCCCCCCTCCAATGCTCCATAAAGCGTCTTCTGCCTCTGTGCCCTCTGCAGATCAACATCAGGTTTGAATCATTCTGTTCACTTTTTGTTTACCATTTCTGCAGAACTATTTGATTACAAGCCCTTATGTAAATTTAGCATGATTAAGCATTGGATCGGTGCAAGTAAGGGTGAGTCCTCCTTTCATGTATGCCATGGAGTGATTATACCAATCTTATTGGTACACACCGAGTGTCAGATGATAGATCAAACTTTTTTGTGCTAAGTGATTGGTTTTCCGCATGATATTGGGACAACTTTGAAATTCAATCATTTTAACTGTTTTTGATTTACAATGCGAACTATGCTAATACCTGATAGCACCTTGTCTTTGTTGGTGTGTTGATCGTTTAGTGATTTTTGCTACTGTTATTTATTTCATCTTCATTGTCAGCTATGCTAATTTGTGACAGATCAAACCTTGGAACATCACTTGCTCATTGTAGGCATTGAGCAGTTTTCATGTTGTATGCTTTTAATATCTTTGTGTGGGTTTTATCGACAGAAGACCAAAAATCTGTCTCATTCTTTTATTGGCTATGCACAGAGACAATTTTTTTGGGTTCAGAATCATCGCAGTCTCATTTGTGTCTCCACACGGAGATGCGTGTTGTTCTTTTTATAGGTCAACATTGGCACCCTGTACTTCGCAATGGGCTACAAAATATGTACTTTTAGGATTGTTACATCCTTATGTAGGGCTATTTCGAATCTTCATGCTCAAGTGTGGTTTGTATAAGAGTTTGCACAGCATTAAACAACGTTTTTTCTTTTGAAGTAGGGGTATTTGATATGAAAGAGACTCTGAAATTCAGCCTCAGCACTAAAGGAGGAAATTTGTAAGAATAGTTGTGTGAGAAGTAGAGAAGAGTTGTAGGCACAATCCCAATGACCTCAAAGATCTACTAGAGGAGCCCTGAACTCAATACTTGTTATTCAAGAGGGAATTGGGATAACCAATTTCCCACATTGGGGTGATAGAAAGGTTATTTGAGTTTCATCCTCTTATTTACACATGCACGTGCACACATCATTGTAGGAACAATGCCAGGAGACCCTAAAGATCTTTTTCATGAGGGAACATGGATAGCCAATCTACCACACTTGGGAGATGTAAAGGTTCTTCAAGTGAGTTTTGGAGGTTATCTCCTATAGTGTCCCGTCTATATCTTTTTGTTGGCACTCCCTTTCGGCAGAAAGGGAGGGTAAATACGAGGGAATTTCAGCCCGTGTACAACGGAGCATCCTTCCAATTTTTGGAAGATATGTTTTAATTTTCTTCTCTCACGCCCTCTCTTTCTCTCTCTCTTTCTTCAGACAGAGTGAAAGGCAGTGCCAACGTCTGGCACCAGACGCCTTGTTAGAATAGGTAGTGGAAGTGTCACGTGTGCACTTCACTTGTGCTACGTGGACATGCTTCTGCTATAGTCTAGCGGTAGTCTTAGCTTAGGACCTAGCCTGGCATCCTTGTGAGCCTCTAGCAGACGTGCTGTGCCGATCATAGTTGCATATCCTCTCTTGCACAAGATCGCATTTTAGCACTTAAGACATTTACTACGCGTGAATCACCTCTTAGAGTGCACTTTATTAATAAGTGACTTCATTTACCCTTGTTGGGATGGCTGCCTGACCGAGGCATTTGTACCTATTTAACAAGCCCTTGCCCTTGGTGCACCAGTAGAAGCCAGAGGAGCAATGAAGGTGCCTCTCAAGAACCAAGGAGAAGCACCTGGGATGTCATCATCTGTAACTATGTAAGTTTTTGTAAATAATTAATTTATTTGCTAGAAAATAATTATTAAATAGTTGTGTGCACACCAGAATAGATCTAGTAGTTCTAGGGCCTTTGGTGCCCCTACTCGGAGAGGCCCTAGTAGAAATTACCTTGAAGCCCTAGCGATTGGGAAATCGGGCCTTCAAAAAGGGGTAGACAACAGCCTAAGAAATTTAGGCTTAGACAAGTGCGAACAGATGGTGCAGGAGTAGTGCCGGTACGACGTTGTGCCGAGGAGTAGCTTACGTTTTCATAAGTAGCATTCAAGTGTGTAGTTGTGAGTGAATTGCACATTTTATTAATGACCTGGTGAACTTTTAAAGTTAAAAGTTGAATGGTTTTTAAGTAATAAGGTAAGTGTGCCACTTGGCTCACTTACCCATGCAAACTCTCTCTCTCTCTCTCTCTCTCTCTCTCTCTCTCTCTCTCTCACCCTTCCTCATCTCCTAGCGCCCCCTCTTCCTCGAGTCTACTTAAGAGCAGCCCCTCCCCCTCATGGGAGGTTGGCAGTGCACTTAACCCCTATTGTGAGTATGCTCTACGTGATGGAGCTCTCCGTTGAAGCTTGAGAGCAGCTTCTTGCGACGTATGTGGTAGCTTTGAGCTCCCATAGTCTAGAACAAGGGCTCTCACAGCCATAGCAACTCTCTCTAGTAGTTTTGTCGCAGCATACGCTCTCTTTCTCGAGTGTATTGGCTGTAAAATTCTTTGTTTTCAGCCCCTAATCACCTTTCTTAGAAATTTTCAGCAAAGATCTCATAGAATCTCAATCTTCTTTGTCATTCCTACGCATACACAAAGTTTGGTGCAATTCTATCGCGAAAAAGGCGTCCATTTCGGCATTGGAACGTGCTCAAGTAACAGTTTCAGGTTGTGTGCAAAAAATTACAGCAAGCATATGTGTGTGTTTCACGTTTCTCCCTTGTGTTAATTGCAAGAATGACTATGTACAAAGGCGACTACTTAGCGGAAGGTAGACTCTCTTCTTTGAGAGCTTTGGAGGAGTTTTGTGGAAGGTAGACTCTTACTTACAAGAGCTTCCCAAAATCTCACAGAAGAGGGGAAAAGTCCTCTTAGTAGTTAGAGAGTAGTTCTCTTACTCTCTTAGTCAGAAGAAGAAAAAAGACAAGAAAGAATAGAGACGGGCGTTTGCCCCGTTCCTGTGCTTGTAAAGATTCTTCCTTAGTAAGAAAGATATCAAGGAACTGCCACATCAGCAATCAGCGCAAAATGCGGAAATCCGTGCAATCTACCACGTCATCATGTCAACGCAATTTTCGGGGATTTTTTCATATATCTACCACGTCATCAGCTTCAAGTCTTTCAGAGTGTGTGTGTGTGAGTCCTGCTTTATTTTAATCCTTTGTCACTTGGGCCCCATCGAACGGGGTCCCATAAGTTGGTAGGACTTCTTCTTCTGTTGCTTGTTCTTCCTAGGGTTTAGGCCCCTTGGCCGTGATCTGAAGGTTGGCTCTGCTCTTTACTGACTTGACACGTCAGCAGTTTGTGACAAGGAGTCTAAACAGAGAAAGAAGGAGCATCATAAGAAGAAGCACGTAGGCAGAAATCATTCAAGTCAGGTGACAAACATGTCAAATTCGATTTCTACAACGAACGGCGGGACAACGACAAAGCTCTAGCTTTCATCCGCCAGTTTGAAGTCGCATTTGTAGAAGGGAGCTTTAAAGAAAGGTCTAGTATGTACCTGAAAGGCACAACCAGCAGATGGTGGCTGACCCTGATCCTCAAAAAATGCAAGCTTCAAGATTGGACTCCTTTCAAGAAGGAATTCTATGCACAATTCCTTCCTCCAGACTATGAGGAAGAAGTAAAGAAGGAATGGGATCGACTCTCTCAGTTAGAGAACGAAACTGTTTCACAGTATGTGGATAAGTTTTGGGACGTTCACTTGAAAGTCTTCCCATTCAAGAAGATTGAAGATTCGGAGAAGACGCGGAAGTTTGAAGCCGGGTTGCATGAAGCCTTGCAAAAGGCTATGAAGCTTTATCCACGAGGCAACTTACAAATACTTATGGAATCAGCTCGCATAGCTGATGCTATACATGACAAGGGTACTCTCAGGAAGATGGAGCAAAGCACTTATCATGCCAAGCAGAAAGCTTTTCATAATCAGTCCACTGCTACTTCTTCTTCTCAAGAGAAGAAAAGAACCGCCTCAGATGTAGAAGCAAAGCCTAATCAGTCCAAGAAAGGGAAATACCTCTCTCTTGCAGAGTTGAGAACCTATATCAGTGAAGGGAGATGCTTCAAGTGTGGGCAAGTTGGACACATGAACTTTGAAGGGAGATTTCCCTACTAAAACCCAGCAGCCCCCTTCTTCCAATGTAGTAACAAATGTACATGGCAATACAACAAAGGATGGTAAAGAGAGTGCTCTTCTCAAAGCATGGGGCAACATCAACAACGAGTTGGCTCTCATTTTGTTTGATCCAGGGGAGTACGGTTTACTTCCATCTCTATGAAGCTTGCCGAAGATCTCAATTTACAGCCCAACTGCTTTGGAGTCTCTATTCAAGCCTCCTCTCCTTTCGAAAGACAAAACTCCAGTTCTGCTCCTATTATAGGGAAGTTGAATTTAAAGGGAGATAACTACAAAGATCAAGGATCTTATTTACTAGCTTCACTTGAGGGATGTGATGTAATCTTGGGAATGCCTTGGCACTACAAGATGCACCCCATCCCCGATTATGTTCAGAAAATCTTATCCTTTGATCACAAAGGAAAGCAATATGTTGTAACTGTGGATGCAGGTGAATGGCGTATCTCCATTGCCAATCACATTGCAATTAAGAAAGAAATGAAAAGTGTGTTTCAGTATACTGCAAGAGAGAGATGTGTCTTCTTCACAACTTTCTTCCTCTTTAAAGCAAAATAGAATTAAGTTGTTAGAAAGTTTTAAAGATTGTTTTGCAGATGAACTTGTAAATAAACTTCCAGCTTCTCGATCTACGGATCATACGATTGATTTGATCCCAGGGAGTTCTTCTTCAAATCAGCCCCCTTATAGAGTGTAACAGACTTGGACACTCCAAGTCAGAATCAATCGTGACAACACCAAATAACCACTTCAAAACAATTCACAGATCACAATAGATTTGGACTGGCCCGGCAGAGTTCCGTGCCTAGAGATATTGGCTCCAAAGACTGGCGTCCCTTTTGGTATTTCTTTATGCATTAAATCAATGTCAAAGTACAAAGAGCGGTCAGGGTTTCACTCTCAGACTCTGCGTCCAGATGCTCTGCAGAGTGAGCCCTAAACCGTGTATATAAAGATTACAAGGAATGCCCAAAAGCAGAGCCCCAAAAGCTTTCAGTTCAAAAGCAGTTCTCTCTCTCTCTCTCTCTCTCTCTCTCTCAATGAGAGCAAAATAAAGCAAAGCGTAGCCCAAAAGCTGGGATTTGCGTCGTATATCAGCTCTCAGTATCCCTGAAGCTCAAAGAGACATCAGTGACTTTAGTATCAAAATCAAGGCATCTGTTGACAAAGGAGCGGAGTCACTCCCCTCTTGTGCATCCCACTGCACCAGATCTTAGGCCAAGTTGAATTTCCGGGTTTCGTTCGGAGTAGACTATGCTAAACCAAAGCATCGAGGTATAGTTTCACAATCCGAGGAGTATCTGCTAGGTCCTCCTCCTCCATCCACTTCGCATCAAATGCAGGAAAGTTCTTGAACTTAACCAAGAACCGCCTTCAGACTTTACCTTTCTTCGTATCCATGTCACAAAGTGATGACGTGGCAGACAACATAAACCCTAATTTTTGCCAAAAACCCTAATTTTCGGAAATCGCGGAGGCTTTTCTTTTTTTGGAAATGATGAGCGACGCAAATTTTGCTTTTTTTATAAAAAAAAGAGAAAAGACTCTCTAAGAGAGAGAGAGAGACCTGATGCTTTTTTATTTTAAAAGCTTTTGGGGCTCTGCTTTTGGGCATCCCTTGTAATCTTTAAATTAGTGGTGAGGGCCTCACTTCTCAGAGCATCTGGACGCAGAGTCTGAGAGTGAAACCCTAGCCACTCTCTTGTACTTTGATTTGATTAATATAAAAAGAAATACCGAAAAGTTTGGGGCCAATATCTCTAGGCACGGAACTCCGTCGGGCCAGTGCAAATCTATTGTGATCTGTGAATTGTTTTGAAGTGGTTATTTGGTGCTGTCGCGGTTGATTCTTGACTTGGAGGGTCCAAGTCTGTTACAATGGTATCAGAGCACGGCCGATTTCTCTTCTACGGGAAATCCGATCCCCAAATTTTTTTTTTCCGCGACACCTATGGCTTCACGCAAGGATCAGTCGACTCCCTCTGCATCTGGAGATGCGGGCTAGGATCACAATGAAGATTTAGGTAGAGAGTATGGCCCGCCTCGGCCTACTCAGGCAGAGCGGCGAGAGATGGAGCGTTGCCAGTTGATCGGCGATGCAACAAAGATGATGCTCAATTTTCCCAAGGACCCGAAGATGGCAAAATATATGAACCAGACCTCTTTGGAAGAGGTACAGATGGAGTGGCAGAGAACCACAACATCACTCCCGAAACCCGCTCTCAAGAAACCTTCTGCCTCCAAGAAATATACGGAGAAGGAACTGTAGAACGTGGTTGTTGCACGGATTGCTCAGGCTTTCGACGTGCAAAAGAAAGGCAAAAAACACGTCAAAAAGCAGAAGAAAGGCACCGACTTCCCGGGATATTTGGGTTGTCGGTCGATATTTGACAAGGCAAAGAAATTGAAGAAGCGCGTCAAGTTTGAAGACCTACCCAGTTCTTCTTCTTCTTCTTCTGACAGTTCTTCTAGCTCTTCAGACTCGAGCGAAGAAGAAAGGAAAAGCAAAAAGCGAAGCAAGAAACAACGCTTCGGAAAGGGCAAGAAAAAGGCAAGGAAGTCTAAGTCTCACCCAGCGACTGACACTTCTACAGAGGACTCGTCTACGGACAGTTCAGACTCTGACAACGGAAACTTTTATGCGAACAAGAAGAATTTTTACAAAGCCAACCGGTATGACTTTCTTCAAGATAAAAGCAAGAAAGACCGAGAGTTTAAGGAAGGTGGCCACTCGATCAAGTTTGATACTTTTTCAAGATACTCAGATGCTTCGAAGGCTTTGTCTTTTATATAGCAGTTTGACATCACTTTCGAGGGAGGATGCTATTCAGAGCACTCCAAGATTCGGAGAGCTGCCTCTTACTTTAAGGGGAATGCTCGTACTTGGGGGTCCACGCTTCTTTTAAACAAGACTGCGCCAGTTAAATGGCTGAAATTTAAGAAGCTTTTTATTTCTTCTTGGTTGACGCAAGAATATGAACGAGATGTACGAGCTGCTTGGAACCATCTTCGGATGACCAAGAAAGATACAATCGATGCTTATTGTGAAAGATTCTGGAGCTCTTTTCTACCCGCCTCTTCATTCAAGAAGATCTCGTTCAGAGAACAGATCGAGCGGATCGAGCGGTTTACCTTGGGTCTACCTACAGAGATCCGAGATCACTGCTTGGAATAGAAGTCAGCTTCTATTTAGGAGTTGATGAGTCATGCGAAGCGAGGCTTTGCCATTCACTCTGGCAGTTCGACTGACCCCACAGATAAGGCCATGACACAACGAGCCGAACAGACTTCTGGGAATGAAAGTAGAAAGAAAAAGAGCAACCCAGAGAAAAAGGATGCACGACCCAAGTTTACTCCTGAGGAGAGAGCTCGCTTCATCAGAGAGGGGAAGTGCTTTGGATGCGGGGAACATGGACATATCTCCACGAAGTGCTCTAAAAAGGCACAAAAAGAACAGAATGATAAAGACGACGACAGGCATGAGAGTTCGAGAGCAGCTGAGGAATGTGGTAGAAAAGGCAGATAGAAAAGCAGAACTGGTACCACATGGCGTGGAACCTGCACCGAATCTAATGAATGAAATTACAAACTTTGCCGCTTTTGGGGCAAAGTGAAGGATCGGGAAGCTCTTTTGAAGGAGCCAAGGCCAACTTCTTTTCACTTGGAATTGGCGGCTCGATTTGGAATTACGTCCGACAGACTGACGCCACAGGCAGAGGTAGTTCGACTGGCACCCGGATGGGATGTTGCCATTACACGAAGCATTGGCAAACTTTGTTTGCAATGACAGGGGTGTTCAGGGCACGCGAGTGACGTTCTACTCAGGATCCCTTTGTACCACAAGAACTACGCCGTGGTTGACTACCGGGCCGAGAAAGCTACTTTGATAAATGAAGGGCTTAGAGATTGTACTTGATAAACTTCAGTTTCTTAACTCATTCTTTTGGGAGAGAACTGAACGATGGATAAAGGTTGAATATGTTTTGACTTGATCAAAAGAACGCCAAGATTTTTCTCCACACTCATGCTGATTGCTTTTCAGAGGGCCTGAAGATCAAACCATTGATCTGATACCTGGAAGCACGTCACCGAACTGGCCACCCTACCGTGTGAGCCGAGCACAGAATGAAAAGATTATGAACCGGGTCTTGTCCAACCTAGTACTTCACCGTATTGCTCTCCAGTGTTGTTGGTTTTGAAGAAAGACAGATCTTGGAGAATGTGCATCGATTATAGCGCTTTCAACGAAATCACCATCAAGAACAGATTTTCGATTCCTAGGATCGATGATATACTCGACAGGTTACAGGGATCCTCGTGCTTTAGCAGGATTGACTTGAAGAGTGGATATCATTAGATCAGGATAGCGCCGGGAGACGTCTACAAGATAGCTTTTCGGACGACTTTTGGGTTATTTGAGTTTTTGGTGATGCCTTTTGGCTTAACCAATGCTCTTGCGACATTTAACCGGATGATGGACAGGATTTTTCGAGAGTATAGGCTATTTGTTGGCACTTTCTTTGACGACATCATTGTTTTCTCCAAGAATGAGGCAGAACTCAGAGATCATCTTCTTCAAGTCTTTCAGGCATTACGAGATCACACGTTAGTGATTAATGCAAAGAAAAGTGAATTTTTCCTACCAAGAGATACACTTTTTGGGACACATTGTGTCAGTAGCAGGAGTGCAAATGGACCCGGCCAAGATAGAGACTATCCGTGATTGGCCCGATTTGAGGAGTGTCCATAAAGTTAGAAGCTTCTTGGGACTGTGTTCGTACTACAGGCGGTTCATACGAAAGTTTGCAGAGGTTGCTTCCCCTTTGCATACCTTGACACAGAAAGGAGTACCTTTTTCATGGGGACCCACAAAGGTGACTGCCTTTCGGACATTGAAAGAGAAATTGACTATAGGACCATATTTGACTTTGCCGGACTTGCAGAAGTCATTTGAAGTATTTTGTGATGCTTGTGGTCGTAGTCTGGGTGCGGTCTTGATGCAAGAAGGCCATGTCATAGCTTACGAGAGCCGTTTGTTCTCTAGGCCGGAGATGACAACACAGATCTATGAGAGAGAGCTTTTGGCGGTTATCCATGCTCTTACTCAGTGGCGGCATTACCTACTGGGAGCGGATTTTACTGTCTTTACAGACCATCAGAGTTTGCGCTACTTCTTGTCACAGAAGCAGCTTTCGGAAAAGCAGATGCGGTGGGCGAACATCTTGTCACAGTTTCACTTCCAGATTGTCCATGTGCAGGGACAGAAGAATGTGGTGGCAGATGCTTTGTCTCGGAAACCGTTGATTCTGGCTGTTTCCGCGATACATCATAGGAGCTTCGAGGATATGGTCGATCAATATGCCACAGATACAGATTTTGCAGATATTTTCACACGGATACGGGATGGGGAGAGAGTAGCTGGATACTCCCTTCGGGAAGGCTACTTGATGAAAAAGACTATGTTGTGCGTTACACAGCCGTTGAGGGATAAGGTTATGACTGAATGCCATTGTCCACCTTTTACGGGTCACCGTGGCATTGCTACCACCATGAAGGGGGTAGAGAGATACTTCTTTGGGCCGAGACTCAAAAAGGATGTGGAAGAGTTTGTGCGCAGTTGCTTAGTATGCCAGAAGGTCAAGTTTGACAGGCATAAGGCACGGGGATTGTTACAGCCTTTACCCATACCCACCCACCCCTGGGAAAGTATTGCAATGGATTTCATTTTTAATCTCCCGAGAACACAGAAAGATCACGATGATTTTTCGATTACATGGCATGTCTGAGACGATTGTCTCCGACAGAGACCCCAGATTTATGAGTTTGTTTTGGAAGGCAATTTGGGAGAACATTGGCACGCAGTTGCAGTTCTCGTCATCGTTCCACTTGCAGACTGACAGGCAATTTGAGATTGCCAATTCAGTGA